>NW_024881707.1:0-600000 GCF_019059575.1 Amphibalanus amphitrite
AAGATTTAAAAATCGTTAGATCTCCGCTGCGCGTCACAAATTCTAAGGGGGCATACCAATGCACTAGCCCCTTAGAATCCGAAAACTGCAATTTAAATTCCATATCTCCGAATTAAAGCATTTGTCGATGTTGTGAGTGCCCAAACCGGTAGTTGCAGGCCACGGCCACCAATTTGGCTATCTCAACTCAAACTAATGTAAAGGTGGGAGTGTCCCTTTAAGCATAGAGCAGAGCACTTTCTCTTTCAGAGGTCAGTTTTTATCTGCTCTGAAAAGTTTGCCTTACAACCATTGAAAAACAACGTCAGCAGCTTATTTATTATCTTTCTCATAAGTTGAAGTGGGACACTGAGCTGAGATAATTTCAGAGAATCAGAATAGAAAACCGCTGAAAATTCTACCCATACCTGGATAACTATATACCTACGATCTCTTTTGACAATTGACTTATTATTTATTTACCAGATCTTAACAGCATCGGATGAGGATCGGCATGAAATGGATAAGGGGAAAACCCAATTTCCTTGCCCGCAATCTAACAACAATCCCTTGCAACAATCCCTTGCAACAATCAACTTTTTTCCGGCGACAGCGTGTATTTATCATCGAGCATTGTAAATGTAACATGTGCGCCAAAACAAGGCAGGTCTAAATCCAGCTCTATCGTGGAGATTTGGTCTACTTGCTAGAAACTATAGTTCGATTAGCAATTCAACTAGCTAAAAAATATCACTTACAGTTTCGTGTATTTTCATCCTTGACTAGTAAACTTTTATATAACTTACTTTTTTAGCCTGCAAAATTTATTGAATATCTAAAAATAAAGCTATTTTTGGAAAAAGCAAATTTATTTCAGAATCTAGTATGAAAAAGATATTTTATTCAAAAGTTCAACTGGCTTAATAATTTAAATCTAATTATTAAACGTATCTGAAAAGCGGAAATATCTATTATTCTTTTTGATATGTATTCAAGTTTCAAATAGCTTTGGGCTGGCCTTGAAATGCCCTCTCATACAAAACGTCTCTTGCGAGTCTATCCAAAATGCGACCTTGCGTGGAGCCGGCGAAGCTGTGGTTGGTTTTGTGTCGGCCGCCTCTCTTTCACTTCCGTTCCCAGCACAAAATTGCCGGTAAGGATTTCGCACTGGATTATATCAATATTTTGTGCGAGACGTTTGCTTCTGCTGTTGGCCATTTTAAGTGTAGTTCCTTAAAGGGACCCTCCCACCTTAACATTAGTTTTGAGTTGAGATAGCCAAGTTTGCGGCCAGGCTCAGAAACCACCATTTATCCTGGTCGCAACCCCCGCAGCTTTATGGTGTTGAAGAAATTTCTTCCCTTTACTTGCAGGGTGGGACCAGCGTGGTCCCTATCTCTTAACCATTACGGGAATCTGATGACGTCATCAGGCTTTCGAACGTCCGTTAAATGTTTGACTAAAACGTTCTGTAGCACGCGGTGGTATATGCTGCTTTGCGCGCAACAAATGCCGCACTTTCAAATAAAGACGCTAGGAACAGCGGAGATCCCAAAAAGTAAACAAAAGTAAAAGTCTAATATCTTGAAAACCGGTGAATATTTTTCGATGAAATTTGGTAGATATTCGTTTTTGCTCTTTCTGAACCGAGCGACATCACTTTCATGCCAATTCATTAACTTTTTTGAAGGTGGGAGGGTCCCTTTAATGAGGCTGTTGTTTGAAGAAGGTCGTGCTGGTTTTTTCCCAATGCCCCTTACTGCTAGGTACTGTACCCTGCAGGCTTTTTTGTTTGCCCCGCCTCTTTTTCTCTGAACTGTTTTGGATGGAATTAAGTTGTTTGTCATGTCCATATTGCATGTAAAATACTGCATGAAAAGTATTTTTTAACTACGTCTTCCAATGACAGCTGTGGACACTTGTGTATCCGTAAAGCCGGCGTCACTGTCGGTAAATGTCAAGTTTAAGTCCTAAGAAGATTTCATTGATAAATTTTTCATATTATTACATTATTTGACATCCTGAATCCAAAAATGATACTCATATGTCTCGCAAATAAAAGAAAAAAACATAATCAAACCTGACCTAACCTTACCTACTTACCTATAACCTACCAACCTACAACCTACAAACCTAACCTAACCTAACCTAACCTACAAACCTACCTACCTACAACCTAAAACCTACAAACCTACAACCTAACCTAACCTAACCTAAAACCTAAAATTTTTGCTGTTTCATATTCGTATCAACAGCGTCACAATTGTAGTTAGGACCTAAACTTGACATATACCTCACTGTCTGTGGCCGCTAACCGTTATGTTAAGATGAGGCTAGAAAAATATAATCCATCACTTCAGATACACATACACAACAGATACACCACACACAGGTACCTGTGTGTACCACCAAGTTTCTTGAAATTAAAAAAAATCATTGGATTTTGATTCACCTCATGCTGATGTGCAAGCTAAACAATCTTAACAAAAGTAAAGTTTGGTTTTTAATCTGAAAATAAATTTTGTCTTTTGGTTCGGGGGCGGCATTTGGGTCGTATTATTAACTGGATTATTTTCCAGCTGGTGCTGTATGGACTGGTGGCGCTAGCAGAGCTTGTTTAAAGGAAATAGTTCACTTTCACGAAATTATTTTTTTGCAACGGATTTATGATTTTTTATGTTCAAAATAATCAGCAAAGAAAATGAAACCTTTTTATAACAAAATATTATTTTCTATATTTTGATATAGGAAGAACTTTTCAGTTTCTGTAAGGCACACGCTATCAAGTATGAAAAGAGCATGGGTCCCGAAAATTCTTCAGAAACAGAGAAATTATCGCAGCCACTGGCATTTGGGCGATCTGCTCGATCTGATAATGTTCCCCTGAATGTCCTAATTGATCAGTACGAGAATTTCTCTAGAGTTCTCGTAGATAATTTCTCTAGTTTCTGAAGAATTTTCGGGACCCATGCTCTTTTCATACTGGATGGAAATATATGCAAGGCACACATCCTCAAGGCAAGACACCTTTTTCGGGACGAGAAATAGAATATCTTTGCCTAGGGTGATCGTTGGGCTGTAAAAGCTCCTGATTTATGCTCGTCTCAGCCCAAGCTACGGAACTGCTATTCCAGTTCAAAACCCATGTTAAAAAGTGAACTATTTCCTTTAATAGCAATACAAGATATAAATGACTAAATATATATCTATTAATTTTTCTATGAGTGCCATTTTACTTGTTCATATTGATATCAATCTACTCTATTACCATGTTTATATAACACCATAGCTATCGTATGTCGCCAGCTGACCAGCCAGCAGATTTTATCCAGTTGTTAGTAAGACCCGGCCTTTCCAACAAATGATGAATCTACCCAAGAATCTTGGATCTACCAGTGATTATGGATCTACCACTACACTGGTAAATGATGGATCTACCCTTGGATGATGGATTTACCAGTGACACTTCTACCCAGACAGCAAAGTATGGTAACAGAGTAGATGAGAAACACCAAATAGCCATAGTGATCAATCTACACCAGCTTACACCAACCCAAATTGGACTTAAGATTTGCACCAGGCTGTAATGGAGCAAAACCAGCGATCATTGTCGAGGGAGCCGTTTTAGACCCGTGTTTGACGCCAGGAGACGCTTGGCAGCTTTCACCGCCACCTCCGCCCTCCCATTAGACTGCAGAAAGTGTGCAGAGGACTTCCGATGGCGCACGCCCCAGGTTTGCAGGAATTCTGCCGTCGCTCCTGCTGAGAACTCCGGCCCACCATCACTGGAGAGCTCCTTTGGGACACCAAACCTCAAGAAGAATGCACGCAGGACTGCTGGATAAGGCCCGACGCCCCAGCCAGACTTGTACCGCTGGGTGAACCGAAGACCTCTACCCATCCAGACAAGTCGGTCTCTAACAACGAGATAATGGCGGCCAGGGTACTCAAAGAAGCCAGCGAAGATCTGTTCAAACGGCGTCGAAGGCAGCGGCGGGGTAGCGGCCTGCGACGGAGCGTTTCGAATGCACATGGTGCATCGGTCGCGTGTGTCCTGGATGTCTGCGGTCATCCCAGGCCAGAACACAATAGCCCAAGCTCTGCGCTCCATTGATGCGACGCCTTGATGGGCCGCGTGGAGGTGCTGAAGAACACGACGGCGAAGGGACGATGGGACCACTACCCGATCCTGGTACATGACGACTCCGTCCTGAGCGTAAGAGCGTCACGGATGGGCCAGAATGGTGCTGCGTCACTGACCACCGCAGATTCTTCCGGGAAACCGACCTCGATCAGGCGGAGAACAACAGACACAGAAGAGTCTCGTGCTGACTCAATCACGAGCTCAGTCCAGGAGATGGCAGCGATCACTTGAGCGTCATGTTGGATGGCGGCCACCAGGACGGACTCGGCACGATCGGTGATTCCCGCTTCTCCCATCACTGGGTGAGACGGGTGGCGAGATGCTGCATCGGCCGCATGATTGGTAGCGCCAGGGAGGTACCTGACCTCAAACCGCCACGGAAGCGTCCGCTGCTTGAGCCGGAATAGCCGTGTGTTTGTGATCTCGTCCAGCGTGCGGTCGCCGAAGATCTTCGTGAGCGGTTTGTGGTCCGTTACTACGACGAGGTTGTCGCAGCCTTTCGGCCCAGCCGTTCTCGAGATCTGGAAGCGGCACCCTGCACGTGCGCACGTGCAAAATGGGTCCCAACTGACTTGTGTTCCTAACCTAACCGCCCTACTAACTGGTTCCTAACCGTGTACCAAATTTGAGCGCAATCGGTCCAGCCGTTCTCGAGATCTGGAATAGACCCTGCACGTGCGCACGTGCAGCAGCATCCAAACTCTGGCACATGGATATGCATTGCCTAGTGGGTGCCTACCTACCTGCCAACTTTCAGCGTAATCGGTTTAGTAGTTACCGAGATATTGCGTTACTTTGGGAAATTCACCGAAATCATAAATAATGTGCTTGCGACCGAATGGCGAATCTGATCCATTGTGCAGTGGCATGGTGAGCTTAGGGATAACGAGAACATTTTTTAGGGGGGATTAGGTCGTTTTTGCAGTATGGTAAATATTGAAAATGGTCTTTTGCACATCGTACGGACGTGTTAGTGCACGAGCTCTGTTCTCCGTGCGGAGGGGGTTACACGGTACTCGGGTATCGGCAGCTGCGCGGGGATGGCCCGGCGCACATTGGCAGCGGTGACTGCACAGGGCGGGACGGTGTCTGACAGCTCCAAAAATATCCGGCCACGTGACAACGCTCATGGCGCGCTGCGTTCCATTCATCGGTGTGCGATGACTAGTGTGTGGGTGGTTGAGACATACGCAAATATCTTATTGGTGCATTTTTTGTATTACCTTCTAGTGGTAGCATCAGTTTTATAGTATGATTTTGAGCACTTGTATTTTAATTGCTTTGCTTATGCAATGGCCGTGTCTTGTATTGTAACAATGGGACGTTACTTTCGCCTTTTTAACATCACCCTGAAATATGTAACCAACGATAATTGCGTATCATGTATGTCAAAGCTGAGTAGGCATCGTGAAAAGATATTCGCTCCTACTTTTTAGTTTTTTAAGCACGTGACCAACCATACTGGTTTTGCATTCATCGTAGCAAGTACTTTCTAATAACTGTAAGAAACTGCATTGTTTTTTAGGTTATATCCGTCTTCTTATTTCTTGCTAGAAAAATCGATTTGTATGCTGGGGTGCTGGGCTATTTTACCGGCAGTTTCCCGCGCCATGCCTGCACTCTTTGTGATGACGTGACATAATTCTCATCGGCGGAAAATGCCTACTAAGTTTTTCACGTTTTGTCACGTGAAATGCGACTTTCGGCGGGCGATCAGAATTTCATTTGTTTTCTGGGGAGTACACGTTGTGTATTAGGTCTTGAATCAGGTGTTTTTCATCACCCATCAGGTAACAACGATGCATTTGTTTGATTCATAATTGCAAAATAGCATTTGTCCTAAATTAAATTCAATCATCCATTGTGTATGACTGGAATACAGCAATCGCCAACTCAATGACAACAGGCATGACGACGTGTGACCCGTTTCAGACCTCCTGTTCCGTCAAACTTCCTTCATCCTCCTGTTCATCCTTCCGTGGTTCATCCTTGGGATCTGATGGATTAAATGGCCCTTTGTTGTGGTGAGTACTGCCTGATTCAAAGCAGCGCTGATTAGAGAGCGGCTTGCAACGCAATAGCGGTTTGTGTCTATTTGCAGCTGATAGCTTGGCCTTATATTGAAGTTCAATATCACACCTTTTGAAATATCGCTTATCGGCCTCTAGCCTACCATCTGGCCGCACCATTTTATGTGCTCAAAATATTTTATTTATGTGTTGTTGAGTATTGACATTTAAGAACGTTGTTGTGTGCACTTGATTATCAATAATTTGTTGAGTGATTTTTGCAAGGAAAATCTTCGCTCTAACTGTTATCCTTAGATGTTAACGACGCACGTAAGTTCTACCATTAACTAATGACGCTGACCTGATAAAATTGTATTTCCCGTATCTTATCTAGCAAAGGCGATGAATGTCGTTAAAGGTAGTGTGCCAGCTTTCTTGGACCGTATGGAGTTAATGGCCCAGATAAGGAGAACCGGATTTTTAGAACTTATCCATACCTTCAAAACTCATGGAAACGTCTTAAATTCTTCAAATTTTGAGTACCCCAGTGCGAAATTCGCCCCGACGGGTTGTCGGTCGTACCCCAACCACATTTCACACCACTATGAACAATAAATGCACACACTGAAATCGCTATTACCGATATGCTCATCCAATCAAGTTTCGATAAACCCGTTCATCATCAGCTCCTGCGGTTTCGAACACGCCTGTTAGGTGGTGCGGTAGACCACGCCCAAAGCCAGGGCCCCGGTAACGTGAGGTAGCCGAGTCAGGGCAGCGTGCGCTGACCCAAGCCGGAGCCGCGCGTCCTCCCGGTGTCATGTGATAGCCCGGGGCTGCCCGCGGGGATGCGGTAGACCGCGCCCAAAGCTGCGGCCCCGGCTTGGGTCAGCGCACGCTGCCCCGACTCGGCTACCTCACGTTACCGGGGCCCTGGCTTTGGGCGCGGCTTCTGCTCATACTTTGTGGTGCGGTGGTGGTGCGTCGGGCTGCGCGCTCTGACTTCGGCCAAGAAAAATGCGTCAGCTGATCATTGTCATTTCTGCCACTTGCGTGTGGTGAAATGGGGTCATAACTTATAAGACGGCTTTTTCATATCAATTATTTTACATAAAATTATATTTCAAACCATAAATAATGTTCGACAGCCAAATATTAAAAGAAACAATACCAATACGGGCTTACAGTTTAAGGCTCGACATTGTGTTGTCTACGATTAGACAGCTGATAACTCATTCCCGTACGTCGTATGGTCGTAACACTATAATGACCTTTGCTTATTGTCACAAGTGCGCCGCATTCGCGATTGTTGCCCGACGCCTGTTTGCAGGTGAGCCCACTACAGTTGTTATACATATCTAAAAACCGATAAACTTTTAGGCGAAAAAGGCACTATTCCAGGCCCATTTTTGATTTTTTTGCGATATTAGGTAAAAACAGAAGCTTCTTATCCTAGGAAAAATAAAATGGGAAATCTTTCAAAGGTGGCACACTACCTTTAAAGAGGGATAAACCGATGGGCACAACACTTAATTTTTATCTGTCATATAATCAGCTTTAGTCCGTTGATCCGTTCGACCTGTCGAAAGAAAATGTGAAATGCCCCTAAAGAATGGTAAATTGCGGGCGTATATCAGCGCAGTGATCTTCTGATCCAAGTTTGGGTATGCAGATTGCAGGATGTTGAACAACTTACGAAAATCAGGCTTAAAGGGTAGATAACATTTATACATCCATATAGCATCCATACATCAGCCCTACTATATGGCGGTGCCACAATACAGTTGACGTGGCATAGACACTAGATAGTCGGCATCCAAGGTTGGAAGATTTTGACTTCACATGGCATTGTGGATTACGTTGGCGTCCCGCCAGCTTGCAACTTTTTGTCGTAACGAGTGTACCCCATCGAACATGTTAAGTATTTCCTAATGAAACTCTTTCAAATCCGCATTCCCAAATCTGCATATATCATCAGTTGCGGGCTACACGGAGACTGAAGCGATCGCTGCTCCGTTTTGGTGAAAAACGGTCGGCTGAGAACGGGCCAAATCTTGGAGTGGTGATCGCAGCCTATTATCGAAGTTAATCACTTAAAAATAAAATATCATTTGGAGAAGGCTAAAAACGATGTTTGTGATTTTTGCTGCGTCAATTTTGATGAAGAAATGCGCTTTTCACGATTATGCCAAGTAAAGTACCCGAGAAGTTATATTTTTAAGTAAATGCAAATTATTAGACGAATTTTCGACATCACTGCCACCTTATTCGGCAAGTTGAGACGCCAAGACGCGATGTGTGCTTTCCCGTCTTGCTTTGAAACCTCTCAAAACTGGCAAAATTCTTGTGTTGTGCATTGTGCTGATAAAGGCAGCGTATTCGTTTCGTCAAGTAATTTAATTATTATTATTATTATTATATTATTATTATTATATCGTTTATTCCACTAACCACGATCATCGGGTGGGCGTTACAGTGGAACATTGCCAATTCCAACACATCTGTTCATGCAGTAAACAATGATTGTTGGTACGTTTAACGGTACACTGCAGGGCATATGCGAGCACATCCGCACACATTGCCAATTCCAACACGTCTGTGCATGCGGTTAACAGTGATGGTTGGTACATATAACGGTACACTACAGGGTACATACAAGTACATTCGCACACATTGGGTGAAACGTGGTCATCAGTTGTCAGTGTTTGCTTTTGCTAGGAGGTACTTTTTCAGTTCAGATTTTGAGGCATTCCTCATTCTAGTAGGCAAACTATTCCACAATTTAGAGCCATGATATGACAGTGAATATTTCATAAAATCTGTTCGCGGAGCAACCAGATCTAGGTTCTCCGACTGTCTTGTCTCACGGTCAGATCTTCTAGTTATAAAGAGCGAGGATATCAAAGGTGTTGTAATCTCCGGAAAAAGCAGACACTGACGAATTATATTCAATGCAGCAATGTCATGTTCGAAGGCTAAGTCTCTTCGCCATGCCACATTCGCACTCTCACGACCCGTGATACGTCGAGCAAATTTTACAATTTTAGATATCCTTTTCCCCTGTGTCAAGCCACAATTCCCCCATACAGAAACACAGAAACGGATATGTGGAAGAACTAACGAATTAACAAGCAGTGCAATAGTTTTCAAGGGCATAATGTGACGCAAGTGACTCAGGCGTATCAGCATGCCAATGCATTTGCCAACGACAGTGTCGATATGGCTACTCCACGTAAGACAGCTGTCTAAAGTAACGCCCAAACTAATTAGAGACGGCTTAACTTGTACCACAGTATCAAATACATGTACACTCTTCAAATTAATCTTTTTCAAAACACATCTAGTGCCAAAAACAGTGACTTGTGATTTGGCAGCATTTACAGAAAGGCGGTTCCGGGAGAACCACACCCCAAGCCTTTGAAGAAGGGTCTGAAGGCGACCTATCACAGTATCTAGTTCGTTTGGTGGTCCCGAAACCATCACCTGAGTGTCATCGGCGTATTGAATTATTGATCCTGATTCAGACGCAACGGTGGGTAAATCATTCATGTACAAGTTAAACAACATCGGACCCAACACACTTCCCTGTGGAACACCTGACAGCACATCACCCTTCGCATCTATACAACCCCTCACATACTGGCGCCTACCAGAAAGATAGCTTTTGAACCATGGGTGTTCAATGCCATAGTGTGAGAGTTTCGCTAGCAATATACGATGATCTACACAATCAAACGCCTTGCTCAGATCTAGCGATACCAGAATGCAAATGTTTCCCTTATCAATAGAAGCCCTGATGGATTCCGTCAATGCAATCAGGGCATGTTCAACGGAATAGCGTGGTCGGAAACCAAACTGATTTTCTGACAACACATCGCAGTCATCTAGGTACGTACTTAGCTGAAGAGAGACAAGTCTCTCGAGAATTTTGGAAGCGACGCTTAAAAGGGATATAGGTCTAAAGCTAGACGCCTCCTTTGGGTCACCTTTTCCCTTGTAAATGGGAACTACTTCAGCTATTTTCCAACAGGATGGCAAAGTACCGCTGGTGATGGATGAGTTAAATACTCGTAGAAGCGATCCAAGAAGCCTGGAAGAGAAAGACTTGAATAAAAAAGCAGGGAGTCTATCTGGCCCACATGACGTGTGTGATTTTAAGGATCTAATAACTAAGCGTAATTCGTCCAATGTTGCTGGGCGACTGACTGCTAACTGTTGCTGGGCGTCAAACTACAACATAATTCAAAAAATATGTTGTAGTTTTGTATCATGTCTTCTACCGCACCTTGAACAAGTGCATTTTTCTTCACACCATCGTTTCCAGTTTCGGTGTGCGAAACTTGATTTTGCGTTCATTTTCTTATGTTCCTGTTTCTCCCCTTTCAATAAAACCTTTTTTGTGAAGTAGCCGCCACAGATGATGCGCGAGAAAAAATCATTTGTTTGTGATTAGCTCATTTGTTCCTTTTCCGTCTCCTTCACCGAGTACAGCGAAATATCGTGTTTGTTCAATTAATATTTCACACTTAATTTTAAATCAACTAATTGCATCGTCTATCGTTTCTTCTAAGTATCTTTAGAAGGTAATTATCGGAATCGTTGAATGTGTTTGTGAATTTAACCGCCATTGGCAGGATGTTTATCAGAGTATTGTGTATTCTCATTGCTATCGAGATTTAACGAAAAATAATCTTTCTTGTCGGCGTAAAACTGCTCGCTAGTCACCGCCATCACTTAACAAAATGTGCAAGAACTTCACGTTATGAAACCTCTGCAGCGATTCATGGTTATCAGACTTAACATTGATCCTCATAATCTCACCTGTTCCAGGTAAAGGTTCATCCTCGGTCGTCAGTTCCAAGAAAATGCCGATCCAGAAGGTTCACGCCCGCAGTATCTTCGACTCCCGTGGCAACCCCACGGTCGAGGTCGACCTGTTCACGGAGAAGGGCCTCTTCCGTGCCGCCGTGCCCTCTGGCGCCAGTACCGGTACGTTAAAAGCCTCAGCTTTTACACGTTTGGTGATCAACTTAGGTTTTTAAGTGTGATATTGATGTGAGGCGGGTGATACGAGTGGTCAAATTAACCTTCGCCCCAGTGTGGGGGGGGGGGGCATATGTTACCACCCTGTCGCGTTTTTTTCGTATAAATAAAAAACCGCGGCGCGTAGCGCCGCGCCGCTTGGGGTAGCTTTTGGTGCATCAATTTAGACAATGTGTGAAATTTTTGACCCCAGGTCATGTCAGGTCAGGTCACTAGGTCAAGTTAACTGACCAAGCCTAAAAAAAAAGTTTGCAATCATGTCCAGCCTGCAGTGTTTGTCAGAGAGGTTTCAAACTTGGTGGATTACATGATGTTATGGGTGCCTACAATTTGTATATCTCGGATTTTTTATATGCGTGACCTAAGGTCAGGTCAGTGGCGTGACCTTTCCATTATAAGTCAATGGAGAAAAACGAAAATGCCTCTAGATCCGTGTGTACGCATAGGAACAGTCCAAATATTTCAGGATAACAATGATTTGGACCACCCGTGACGACCAAGGTGTCTTTTTTGCTGATAGCCTCTTGAAAGGTCATCCGAGGTCATTTGAGGCTACAAACAGTTTTTTGCCAATAACTCTCGATTGGAAAGAGATAGAACGCTGGGGTTGGCCTCATTGTGTTTGTCTTGCCGAGACGCATCGACTGATATGCAACATGACCTTTTTCGGTCAGGTCATGACCTTGACCTGAGGTCAAATTTTGAAGTTGCCCTTTCAAGGTCAACTTATAGTTCATTCGACGCGTCTCGGCGAGAGGAACACGATTCTGGCATTAGAAATGGCCTAGTTTTTTTTTAGTCAAAAGTTATTGTCGAAAAACACTTTTCTTAAAAACAGCTATTTTTGGAGTTTTTGCCCTCTGGAGGCTAAACCGTTGACCTGAGGTCATTTTTGATGATGACCTTATCAAAAGAAGAGTTCAAAAGCTATCGATTGCTTTTCCCAGCGTTTTTCTAGCTATCATAGTTCCTGAGATAATGGCATGTTTTCTGAAAAATATAATGACAACTCGCAAATTTTGACCTTTGATGACCTCTGGTGACCCCAATATTGCTCTAAGATGAAAAATGACCGAATACTTTCAAACGTACGCATCAAGAGCTATCGACTGCTTTTCACCGCGTCTTTCTAGCCCTCTTAGTTTTTGAGTTAGAGGTGGGTGGTAACATATGCCCCCCCTCACTAGGGCGAAGTTGGCGGAGACCGCCACTGGGGCGCGGGTTAATAATGCATAATTTTTGGGTGATTGTGTCGGGAAATCATGATATTCTTGGTCGTTCAAGATTGCTTTACGATAAACGAAGCCCTACTTCTGTTCGAATACATTCGATGTTCTTGAAACTTAACAGTCTAGATAAGTTATTATAACATTTGAACATTTTCCAGGCGTGCACGAGGCTCTTGAGCTGCGCGATGGCGACAAGTCTAAGTACATGGGCAAGAGCGTCTTCAAGGCGGTCGAGAACATCAACAAGATCATTGTACCCGAACTTCTGAAGAAGGTTAGAATACCTCAATCAATAAAGGGCTGGTGGTAAAGTCAGAAATTAGATAGGCACCATCGATCCTATTTGCGTTCATGGCATCTACATATAGGAGGCTGACATTATCGTGGAAAAATCAGAAATGTGGCTAGACTCAAAAAGTTATAAACCTTTTTCATTGATTACGCTTTAACTTTTTCATTTGGCTACAATCGAACAGGTAGACCGAATGAAGAAAACTGCTTCCAGAGAAACACGTTTTTTACTGTTCACGTGAACACTCCTTAAACGTTTAGTCGCTGTGATGCTAACGGTCTGCGTTTGATATCTGCAGAACCTGGAGCCCACCCAGCAGAAGGAGATCGATGAGTTCATGATCCAGCTGGACGGCACGCCCAACAAATCCAAGCTGGGAGCCAACGCCATCCTGGGCGTGTCGCTGGCTGTGTGCAAGGCCGGCGCCGCCGCCAAGGGCATTCCTCTCTACAAGTCAGTATGAACAGTGCTTGGGGGTGGGGGGGGGGGGAGGAAGGGGGACCTCACTGTTCTGGCTTGAACGCATTGTCTAACCTAGTTCAGCGTTTTACTAGCCAGCACTAGTATTTACTTTTTTAATTGTCCATGATTAATGATCACCGTTCAACCGTCTCAGGCACATTGCCGACCTTGCCGGCAACAAGAACATCGTGCTGCCGACGCCGGCCTTCAACGTCATCAACGGCGGCTCGCACGCCGGCAACAAGCTGGCCATGCAGGAGTTCATGATCCTGCCGACGGGCGCGGCCAACTTCACAGAGGCCATGCGTATGGGATCGGAGGTGAGGCGGTCGGCAGCGTGGGAACCAGTGGGGGAGGGTGTAGCGTAATGTCGAGGACGGTCTGCTGGTGATATTGGGTGTGATGTGATTTAGTTTTGACTGTTGAATGACCTCATCGGTGATTGGGGAAATACGCCGTTGATGATTTACAAATAAACAAAACTAAACATGTTAAGCTCGGCTAATGGCAGACGTCTGTCCATTGAACAACAGGAAAGCACTATTGCGAGAGATCAGTCATCCCTTGAAATATGTGTTTATGTAATCTATGACAATCTGTATCTGTATTTTGAATCTGTATGCTGCAAATTAATGATTGTTCCTAACCTGCCTCCACCTGTTCAGGTCTACCACAATCTGAAGGCCGTCATCAAGAAGAAGTTCGGCCTGGACGCCACTGCCGTCGGCGATGAGGGCGGCTTCGCGCCCAACATCCAGAACAACGAGGAGGCGCTCACCATGCTGATGGAAGCCATCGAGAAGGCCGGCTACACGGGCAAGGTGGACATCGGCATGGACGTGGCCGCATCAGAGTTCCACAAGTGAGTCCCGACAACGGGTGAAATCTGGGGATGGGGGGCGATTATGACGGGGAGACTATGGTCACTGGTCAGCAGTTGGGCTTTGGCGGAACCAGTTGCATCGATATGGGTGAAACGTAGGCTTTATTTGAGGCACCTTTGATGCATGTTCACGTCTTAATTATTGATGTGGCTGTTTCAACGCTGCTTAGCATATTGCAGCTCATTCGGTATTGCAGCTTTCAGGTCTTACCTATTTATTTATTTATTTATTTATTTATTTATTTATTTATTTATTTATTCAAGTGATCACCAACAGGGCGGACCCCCACTGACAGGCGAAGTCAAACTAACACTATACATGATAAACAATGACATACGGGCAAACAATGCAGAGTAAACAGTAGGTAAATATTACGATAAATATAGCTAAAAAATATATGTTCCTTTTTATCATTTATCCAAGTTATTTACTTGGTTTCGTTTCATTGTTACGAATACAGTGATGCGATCATCGATTACTGTACGGTAATTTCCCTCGATTTCTAACTCACTACCCTCCTGCGCCGCTCAGGGCCGACGGCCAGTACGACCTCGACTTCAAGACTGAGAACAACGACGGCAGCAAGGTGATCAGCGGCGAGGCGCTGGCCGACATGTACCGCGACTGGGCCAAGCGCTACCCGATCGTCTCCGTCGAGGATCCGTTCGACCAGGACGACTGGGATAGCTGGGTGAAGTACACGGCCAGCGTGGAGCACCAGGTGGTCGGCGACGACCTGACCGTCACCAACCCGCAGCGCATCCAGATGGGCATCGACAAGAAGGCCTGCAACTGCCTCCTGCTCAAAGTCAACCAGGTGAGGCCGACGGAGATTGTGCCTCAGTTTTCGCACACAGTTGAAGGAAACTTGTTTTTAACTTTTAACGTCACTTTTTTGTCTTTAGGATCTGTTTGACTTGGATGGGCCTTAGATCATATTTATTCAAGAAGATAGCGCTTCCGTGGCGCAGCCACGGTGATTGGAAATAGGATGCTCAGTAAAAGCCAGTCGACGCAGTCGCGGCCGCGCTGCCCCTCCTACAGATGTCTCCGCCAGTGTCTGAGCGTTACCCACTCCTCCCCGCAGATCGGCAGCGTGACGGAGTCGATCGCGGCGCACCAGCTGGCCAAGTCGGACGGCTGGGGCACCATGGTGTCGCACAGGTCCGGTGAGACCGAGGACCCGTTCATCGCTGACCTGGTGGTCGGACTCAGCACCGGACAGGTCAGTTACGGGGGGTGGGGGGGGGGGGGGCATGGGGATGGAGACGACTGAGAGGTCAACGCTGTCGTGTTATAGGACTTCTTGTACGAATAGCGTTGAAGTTTGTGAAAGCGGTGCTTTTGTGGCGTAAGGAGTCTGGGGTTTTGGTGCGGTCTAGTGGTAGCCGTGAGCTGTTTACTGAATGTGTATTTATTCCTGCAGATCAAGACCGGCGCCCCATGCCGCTCCGAGCGTCTCTGCAAATACAACCAGATCCTCCGTATTGAGGAGGAGCTGGGCGCCAACGCCAAGTACGCTGGCAAGAACTTCCGCCGCCCGCAGTAAGGCGCCTGGCGCCGGCGGTCGCCTCCTCCGCCCCCTCTCTCCTCCGTACACTCCGCTACTCCTCCCCTCTCTCTCTCTGTCTCTGTGTCTGTGTATCGCACTGCCGAGCGAATGGTGAGCTAGGCTAGTCGCCGACATGCTGAATGTGATAGAAGAGTCAAGTCGCAAAATCCCACATATGATGGAGAACTGGGATGTTATCTGCCGATTTATGAAATCTTGCTGTTGTGAGTTCGGACCCAAATAAATTATTATGTTGGAGCGGTGTCTGTTGGTGCTGCGCCCTGCGGTGGCCGATTTGTTGCGGAAAAAGTGGTGCTCGACAGCTTGGTATTTAGTAGTGGTGTCAATCGGAACTTGAATCTTCGGAATTCCGATTTTGTCCAATGTCCAATTCGGAATTCGGTTGGACAATGACAGCAGGCTTTGGACAACTTTGGACAATCGCTTGCTACACCTCAACATTTTTATACCTAAAGTAATCGTGTTTAACATTGATTGGCTATTAGAAAGCTCAGCTTTCGATATGATTACCACTTTTGAGCTGGTAACGATACATTGAAAGCAAATTAAATAACGGTGTTGAGTGTAAACTACTGCGTAAATGTCTGACATCTTTGGACAAATGGCTGGCTTGGACATTTTTGGACGGACGGTCGACGAAAGTATTGGACATTGGACAGACATAGGACATATGTTTTCTGAAATTGACATCACTAGTATTTAGCCCGATGGAACGTTGAACAAACGGCGTTCTGCGTAGGATTCGTTTAGGGATGAACTTGCACGCCTTGAAGGTGACGTTGAATGATTTAAGTGGGTGAAAATAGTAAAGGTTGGAGATGTTTTTAACTCTGTTATCCGAGTCTGCGTCGTCATCTTTGCCTACACCGTAAATGTTCTGTTTTTACCGAAAATACGTACAGATTTGCCGTTGCTGAAACCTGAAAAAATAGCCAGTGAGCGGGATTATGCCGTAATTATGGATTATAAAGATGCAGCAAGATATGAAAAACGATATAACGAGCTCACGATGGGCTGTTTCTAAAGATACGCCTCGTATCTCGAAGAGTTTGTTTCTATGTACATGTATATAGTATATAGTGCCTGGAATTGGGATAAGCCCCTTACTCCGTTGTCCGCCGTGGCATTTGCTTGCGTTCCAGTTCGGTAGATATCGCATTGGATAAGGCCTAAAAGATGCTGCGCCGCTGGGCACAAAAAGTCTTCGTTGAACAGGTCGTTCTCAGCGCCCGGAACATGCGACGCGTGATATGTTACTCAGTTACATTACTATTCAATAGATGTCGCTAAGTACAACGCCTGATGCATGCTGCACCGCAAGACACTGACTTTCTGCTCAATAGATGTCGCCAAGGATGACGCCTGAATCATGCTGTGCCGCACGACACAGTAGTTTTATTCCTTCACGCTAGATGTCGCTAAAACAGCGGGCCTGAGGTATGCTGTGCCGCATGGCATTTAGTTACAACTATGCTCAATAGATGCCGCTAGGAACAGCGCCTGAATCATGCTGTACCGCAAGACACAGTAGTTCTTACCTCCTCGATAGATGTCGCCATGTATGGCGCTTGCAGCATGCTGTGCCGTCGGACGTCACACCGTAGCTTTTTATGTGTCGAATGCTTAGAATCGATACATCACGGGTAGAAGTTGCCGAGTTTTTTGCTTGTAGCCTACTTTCAATTTTGTTATTCTTGCCGACATTCTTGGTGTTCGACACGATTCAAAATAATGGTCTTTCGTGAAAAGCGATAATGTGAACACATATATATTGCACAAACCGGTTTCGATATCACTTCATCAGTGTGCAAATATATAAATAAAACACACAAAATACAAAACGGAGACGAAATAGGTTCAGCACGTACAGCAGAGCAAATTAATTTCAAATACATTCATATGACCTCATGTGATTGAGATCCCAAGACGCTTCCGCACCAAAAGAACGGCTAAACTTTTTCCCAAACGTATGTCACCAGCTTTGGAATTTACACACAAACAAGATTCAATGAGGGACGATTCAATCGTTTTTCTATCGGACCTACTTAACCTATCTCGTATGATCTCAGTGCGATCCCAATCAGGTAAACTACCACACTTTTCGGCATGTTTCACCATTGCATTGTTAATGTTGTGGTTCCTAAAATCTCTCTTGTGCTCCATTAACCTGTTCATAAGCCCTCTCGACGTTTCACCGAAATAAGGCTGTGTACACCCCTTGCACGGTATTTTATACACTAAACTTGTTTCACTACGGTCACACTTTTTCTTTTTTGCTACAACCTGACCAATCTTCTCCCCAGCCTTTTCCACAATCTGAATATCGGAGCACTTCAACATCTTTGATAATGCTTCACAATTCTGTGACCTGGGTACAACAACTATAGCGTTCTTTGTCTTTCCGTTTGTTTCGTTTCCCGTCCTATTCTTGATCCTTTTTGCCTTATTATAGCATTCAATTATAAATGCCCTGGGGTACCTCAAACCTCTAAAAACGTCAGTGATGTGATCACATTCTTCCTTCAGATTTTCGGGACTACATATTCTCATCGCTCTGAGGAAGAATCCAATCACTACCCCCGATTTCGTTCTCCTGCTATGGGCTGAAAAGAAATGAATAAAGAAGGCCAGAATAAAGAAGGCTATTAAGAAGGCCATTCAAAACATCCCAGATGAAAACTTCCCCGTCACTAAGAGTCACTTTATTCAGCTTGTGCAACTGTGTTTAGACTTTCAGGTTTTCTCTTTCAACGGGGAAGAATTTCAACAGATACACGGTCTGGCCATGGGGTCCCCATTAAGCCCAGTGGCGGCATGTCTATACATGGAGATGATGGAGACCGACCATTATTTTAACGTCATGGGAGGTGATGTTGTTTGGTATAGGTATGTTGATGACATCCTGTTAGTTGTGCCAGACAATCTTGATCTTAGTGAAAAGTTAGCTGAGCTGAACGCTGTGGAAAGGAGGATCCAGTTTACATTAGAAGAAGAAACTAACAATACTTTACCTTTCTTAGATGTACATATTGAGAGGACGCCTAGCGGCATCAGATACAAAGTGTATAGGAAAATCACAAACAAAGAGGACTATATTCATTTCTTTTCAGCCCATAGCAGGAGAACGAAATCGGGGGTAGTGATTGGATTCTTCCTCAGAGCGATGAGAATATGTAGTCCCGAAAATCTGAAGGAAGAATGTGATCACATCACTGACGTTTTTAGAGGTTTGAGGTACCCCAGGGCATTTATAATTGAATGCTATAATAAGGCAAAAAGGATCAAGAATAGGACGGGAAACGAAACAAACGGAAAGACAAAGAACGCAATAGTTGTTGTACCCAGGTCACAGAATTGTGAAGCATTATCAAAGATGTTGAAGTGCTCCGATATTCAGATTGTGGAAAAGGCTGGGGAGAAGATTGGTCAGGTTGTAGCAAAAAAGAAAAAGTGTGACCGTAGTGAAACAAGTTTAGTGTATAAAATACCGTGCAAGGGGTGTACACAGCCTTATTTCGGTGAAACGTCGAGAGGGCTTAAGAACAGGTTAATGGAGCACAAGAGAGATTTTAGGAACCACAACATTAACAATGCAATGGTGAAACATGCCGAAAAGTGTGGTAGTTTACCTGATTGGGATCGCACTGAGATCATACGAGATAGGTTAAGTAGGTCCGATAGAAAAACGATTGAATCGTCCCTCATTGAATCTTGTTTGTGTGTAAATTCCAAAGCTGGTGACATACGTTTGGGAAAAAGTTTAGCCGTTCTTTTGGTGCGGAAGCGTCTTGGGATCTCAATCACATGAGGTCATATGAATGTATTTGAAATTAATTTGCTCTGCTGTACGTGCTGAACCTATTTCGTCTCCGTTTTGTATTTTGTGTGTTTTATTTATATATTTGCACACTGATGAAGTGATATCGAAACCGGTTTGTGCAATATATATGTGTTCACATTATCGCTTTTCACAAACGTCAAACTGTCATACCACATAATGGTCTTTCCTAGGAGGAAACTGAGTTCCCGCTGTCAGCTATGATGCCACATGACAATGATGTTTAAACGGCATGCTCTGGTAATCCGAAGTAATTATTTGATTACAGCGGCGAATGCTGATGAATGATCCCAGAGAAAGCTGTGGATGGTAATGCTCTTGGTACTGGCTCTGGCCACTGACGGAGCAAGATTCAGCTGCAAGATTAGCGAACTTAGCGAACTTATCGTAGCGAGCTTTGAATGTGCTTCAATGAAATCGAGGCCAGTTTTACCAACAGAAAAATGGCCATATGCGCTTACTTTTGAGGCGCAAGAGCCAGCGGTGCCAAAAAAATTGATGTAAAAAATATAAGCCAGCCTAACTGATATTTTCACATAAATGATATTTTGGCGTAGTTGGACTTGGAGGAACTTATGGGGTGGAGGGGGGGGGGGGGGCGGGCGGGCTCATGGCCTAAGAATAGCTGCAGCCGAATATTTGTCTGCTAACAAAACGCCTCTTGTCAATTGTATGGATCCGATCTCTGCACACTCCAACTCGGACCGCGTTTCAGAAAGTCATGCAAAAAAGTATGCCGGTTGTAGTCAATAGAATTAAGGAATAATTATGCTTTCGTAATAAATATTCGCAATAAATGATAACGATAAAAAATGATATATACTACTTATTTAATCACTCTCTCTCTCTCTCTCTCTCTCTCTCTCTCTCTCTCTCTCTCTCTCTCTCTCTCTCTCTCTCTCTCTCTCTCTCTCTCTCTCTCTCTCTCTCTCTCTCTCTCTCTCTCTCTCTCTCTCTATCCCTATTACACACACCCTTACACATCCACACATACAAACATTCTTCTTTTTTCCTCTCCCTTGTTCATCTATTGAGGCACGCCTACCACCCACCGTCGTAAATATTTCCTCCCTCTCACGCCCGTCCTATCTGCCGATCGTCGGCCGCGTCGATGGTGGCTGCGTCGGCGCCGACGCGGTACGGGCGACACGTGCCACGTGCCGATCCGATGCTATCGTAGGCGTCGCGGCCGCCGGTAGGGGGAGAGCGGCTGCGGGGCCAGCGTTGGGCTGACGGAGAGCGGGCGACGCCGCATGCCTGCGGCGCAGCTGCGGGTACCCCTGCGCGCTCCCCGGCGCCTCTCTCCCCTCCCCGCTCTCCCCCCCCCCCCTCACGGACCCGGCCGGCGCGGCGCCCTCGGGGCTGGTCGTGGAGTCACCCGGTGGTTCCCGGCTGTCGCTGCTGCTGTCGGGAGGGATGGTTTCAGACTCAGTCATGAGATGTGAATTGACAATCATAATGCCAGACGTTGCTAAGTTCGATCCTCTTAGCCGCTGATTTTGAGCATTTACGAGAAGTGTATCTTTTCACATTGATCATCACGCCCATAACTGCTAGAAAATTGCTTGTCAGTTTTAAAGGCGTTACTATTATTACAAAAAAAGATGACCGTGTAGCAATGATTTGTTAAACAATGCTTCTAGTAATAATGGTGTTCCAAAAGTTAACGCATCTAATTCGCTCTTTTAATAAATGTCGTCATTAAAATGTCACGTGACTGCTAGGAATGCATGAAATACCACGGTGAAATCGGTTATCTTTCCGAGCAAAACTACCGATGCACACAGTAAATATGTCAAATCAGTCACGTGTTTTAAATTTTTCCGTGTAATGTTTCTAACAATACATTAGCCAGCTAGCAAAGTTGTATAGTTCTCCCCGGTTTTATTTTCTCCCTCTCTCCTCTCTCCTCTCACTCCCTCGCTTCCTCCCCCTGTCGTCCCACGTCTCTCTCTCCGTCATCTCTCAGCTGCATCCAGCACCGTCCGTACGTCACGGTGAGGACCGTCACTGACCATTATTCACTTGTGCCCCCAATTATCCAATTGAAGCTCGTTGCCGGTGCCGGCTGCACCCGCAACGTCCCCGTCCGACAGACTGGAGTGGTGCCGGGTTATCCCGCCGCTCTGTGCCGAGCTTCTGCCTTGGAGTATTTCAGTGCGAATGCTGCGCTGGGATACCTCTGCGAATCTGCGTCCCTAAAACTAGAAAGAAATCGAAAATAAATGTACTTAAGTCAACGTTTAAGTTTCCTCTTAAGACCAATCGACACCAATAATCAGACATGTGCAACGTAAGTACATTGCTCCGAGCGGTGGATCTATGATCTCAGTGGATCTCAAAGCAAACGATAAAATAAAATATATGATCTCACTAGATCCCACTTAAAAAATACTCGTGTATCATGGATATATGCTCTTATAGAATCTGACCATAAATGAAGAACTGGGATCTTAGATCTATGATCCGAATGGATCCCACCAAATGCAATCTGTGAAACCTTGTTCCCATGAGATTTCATGTCATAAGTGCATCAAAACTATACATTGTTATGTGTTATTACATAAAATCCCTGAAACAGAGCCATTGCGAATTGTAACAATTGATTATCTACTATTTCTATGACTGTATGTAGGATCCAATCCAATCGTATCCAAGATCAAGATCCATGGGATTAGATCCCAGATCCGTTTTCTCGCATTGTTGCACATATCTGCAAATGATTTGTAAATGAACTTGTATCACCCGCTAAGCTAATGAAAAGCAATACGCGCATCTGACGTCACGAAATACCTAGTCGTGCACGCAATTATAATCAGAGGCCTATGGTAATACCATAAATATATTTACGCCTGAAAACAGCTAAGCACCTTATCATAACTTTAGACTTACTCAACATTGCATTGTTAGTAGAAAACTTTACAATATTTCAACTTCAAATTTTTTTTTGTGATCTACCAAAACATAAACTGTAAAATTTCGCTGTTCATCACATTTTAACCCTCGCCGGCCGAAGGGGTGCCGCCCCCATAGTTTTTTTTTTCGCGATAGCTCCGAACACGCTGGCGATAGAGAACTGAAACTTGGCATCATGACCTTTGATTCAAGCCGAATCTTTTGACACCAACCGCATTTTCGGGTCAGGTTAGGCCACTGATCTATGACGTCATAAGTGGACCTCTGCACGGTCTTCAGATGTCGCAACTTCGCAACGCCCTCACTGCCAGAGGAGCTTTCACAGGGAAATGAAACTTGCAGGATCTAGTATCCCATACGAGTCTCACAACATGTTTATCTTGGATTTTTCCTAAAGGTCATATGAGGTCAGGTCATTTTCGTGACCTCGCCATTATAAGTCAATGGGGAAAAATGAAAACTGCTATTCTGGCGCCGGGAACGATCTCCAACTATCTCAAGCACACAGAATCGTGATTTGATGCACTCCTTGCAAGGTTAGAGCATCACTTTTGCAGTGTTAACCTTGCGTGACGTCATTTATGACGTCATCAAGGTAATATTAGTTTTTCGTCAATAACTCCCGATCAAATTGAGCTAGCGAGTCGGAAAAGCCACCAATGGACTCAGAAATACCTGCCAAATCGAATGATATGCAACATGACCTCTTTCGACCAGCTTCGTGACCTGGGGGTGCTGACCTGACCGTGACGTGAGGGCAACACCCTAAGTTGACCTGACCCAAACAAAAAGTATATCATTCGACGCGCCTGAGCAGGGCGAACACGATGCTGCCAAGATCGCGGGCTCTGCAGCCGTTTTTTGCAAAGTTATTCACCAACAACTGAACCGTACCTTAGGGCACTTGACCTGACCTCAGAGGTCACCGGTTGACCTAGGACCTTGAAATCGGGTACCAATCTCTGCGTCTCGTAACGGTGCACAGTGCACACGCTCGTTTTTTTGCGATGCGCTAGCTCCACCAGGGGCGAAACGGCGAGGGGGTCGTAACTAGTGATGTCAATTATGGAAAATCGTGATACCGATACCAAACCAAATACCAACAATACCCCTGGAAAAATACCGAAACGGAACCGACTTGGGAATATGAGGAAAATACCACGTTTCATACCAAAATCTAAGCCTCTTTTATATGAGTAAGGATTCATGATACCAACAAAATACCAAATGCATTTGCCTTGACAATTAAAATACCAAATAACCAAGTTGGTATCGGTTTGGTATCGGTATACCTAAAAGTTGTTATCCGATTGACATCTCTAGTCGTAACCACCCCATCCCCCCCCCCTCGGCCGGCGCGTATGTAGAAAACCAATAGGTCCGGCGAGGGCTAATTCAGCTTTATGTTATCCTACCATTTGTATCTTAAACTTTTTTATTATTGTAGATATAAGCTTGACCAGTGGTTAATGAAAATTTGGATGTAACAACGAATTTTAAGTGAAAGTAGCAGAAACTGCGGAAAAGTTGCTACATAAAGCGCGTCAGTAGGTGTGTATAACGTGGATATGAGGCATCTACGTAAAACTAATTCTACATATTATAGTGCCCATTGTGTTGTCATGGCCAATACTCATGAATAGTAGGCATCGATAACAAACAAGTGAAAGGACAAAAAGCATCATTTACCTCTTTAAGAGTAACCCACACCTCTGAATGACCCCGCGAGCACCTGCAGGCCTCCTACGGGGTTTTAACACTGACCTATCACCACCCCACCTTGCACACCTGCAGCAGAAGCAGCCCCGCTGCGGTGAACGCCACACCTGCGCCGTGCGCGTGCGCCGATTTCACGCGCATTTTACGGAGCGGATACGGAGCCGGTTTACCAGCATCATCCCTTTTAATTTGCGATCAGCGGTTACCATGAGTTTAGTCGTGGTTCTCCGGCTCTGGCTCAGTACGTGGATGAAACTCCCGCACCCCACCACCGCCCAGCGCGGCGCGTGTCATAGCACAGGGGGAACAAAAGTGAGCCCGTCCCCCGTCCCGCAGAATTAGCCTTTTAATAGGGCTCTTCTCGGCTTATTGTTTTCCTCGTGAATAGACGTGGTGCGCAGAAGAGGTGCTCTGAATCGAGTTACAATTAACAATATGCTGGAATAATTAACCAGAATAATTGACGGCCAGTGGGGACCGAGATGGGCGGGCCGATTACACTCGATGGGGAGCGATAATGATTTCCCCCTAGTTAAAGCTGGCTGGCGGCGCGTTTTACCACGCGCCGCTGCGGGCCGCGCGTGCCTTCGGACCTCAGACACGTGCTCTGACGTCACCAGCACGCCGGCCGCTCATTGGTCGCTCGGTGCCTAGGCGGGGCGGCGCTTAACGAACTATATAAACCCAATGTAAAGCTGTTGCAAAATCATCTGACTTCATTGAAGCTTATTGAGTTAGTTTAGTCGGGTCTGTCCTTTCATTCCAATTTAGGTTGCGATTGGTCATTATCAGTCCGATACTGTTTCCGCGAACGATTCCTGTTTTTTGCTGCCGTCGGCGACCTTTGATTTTCGGTCATCTTCCGGCGCCTCCTCTGGGTTTCCGACCCAGAGAAGTGCCATGAGTGGCGACCAGCAGGAATATCTGGCACAGGAGGGTCCACCAGTGAGCCAACATCAGCAGCAGCAGCATGGTCTGCTTCCTCAGTATCAGCAACAGCAGCAGCAACAACACCTCTACACGACACCGCAGGCCTCCAAATCTCCGGTAAGTGTCGATTCGGACTAACCAATGCTGAAATATCTTTGGTTGTTGTCGCGGTTTTCCGCGTGGTCTTTATGTGATGCTATTTTTTGGATCAATATTATCTACAAGAGTTCATGGGATAGCAGGCGACGAAAACATATTCAAAAAAGTTTGTGAAAACACTTTCAAGATGCTTTAAAACGGTTCGATTAAAAAGCATGTCCTACATAGTTGCATTTGTAAGGTGCACGCAAAAAGTGTCGTCATTTTCCTGATCTTATCTTTAGATAGGTATATCTCAGTTTAAAAGTTTTGTTAAAAAAGAAACAAGTTTCAAATTTATAAATCTTATTTCTGAGTCGCGCTAGGTATCCAAAAAATCTGTGAGTACTGAGTGACACATCATTTTGCTTTAAACTTCAAATTATTTCCCCGTTCACGGTCAGATAGGCTCGCCTGTTGGCTGTAACAATCATTTGTGTTCATCAAGCATTATGCGTGAATGGCTTCTTTTACGCGTTCAAAAAAGGAAAAATGAGCTGAATTTTTAGATGCTGACATATTCTTAGGTTTTTCTTTATAGCAAATATCTTTTTATGAAGCAAATGTAGCAAAGAGTGCAAATATTGTTTTAGAATGCTCTTTGGGCACGTGTCACTTGCCCTTCAATACATATTACATGGTGTTTGGACGAAGTATCTGAATGAGTGAATTAAGGTGTAATTGTAACTATGTATGCTTACAGCGTAATAATAATTTTCTCATTTTAGATCCAACATATTTCATGGGCTTCTTGAAAATCGATATATCTGATGACAAGCGTGAAAATGACAGTGTTTAGCTAGCGCCGGTCATCACCTTTGCATTGTTTGTGCTCCCGATCTCTCCCTCACCAGCACACCCCTCCCTCCACAGACGGACCCGCGGAACTTCCACTCCATCCAGGTGATGCTAGGCCTGGGTCAGGAGCTGTACGGCGTCGGCGGTGACCCCGGCGGCCTGTTGGCGACCTCACTGTCCGAGCTGACGCCCCCGGGCAGCGTGGCCTTGACCCCGCCGCCGGTGGTGACCTCAGTGCCCCCGCTGGCGCCCCAACAGCACCAGCAGCAGCACCAGCAGCACCAGCAGCAACACCAACAGCAACAGCAGCAGCAGCAGCAGCAGCCACCGGCAACGTCCGCCGCACAGCGTGAGTAGATCTGAGGTCACAGAACTCGGCAGTGGTGGTTGAAGAGCTTGTTGATGAAGCTAACGTAGTTCCTTGATTTTAGTCAAGTTTTATGCTCACCGGCTTATTCTCGACTCAAAATGAAATATTAAACGCTATTTTCCCAACTATCTTCTTCAACTTGTTGTTGTCACTCTCTAGCGACTCGCCGAGTCAGGTCGGCCCGACTCCTTCCTGAAGCCCACACACGCACCTTCGCCGGTCACCGCTCCCCCACTGTCGACCTCCGCGGCGTGACATTGTCCCTGGCCTCTCGCACAAGCGCGCCGCCCCGCTCCTCAATGGCCCGAATTCGACCCAGATGAGGTGTAATTGAATTAATCACACGGCCCGCTGCCGCACTTGGGTCAGTTAGACTGACGGACAGTTGACGGCTGGCTCTGTCCGAGCAGAGAAACCGCCTCAGACGCCGACAGAAACCACGCGTCGATCACTTGTTGAGTGATTGCTCAGAGACAGTTGATTAATGTAGCATGTTTGCCTCTTTACAGCTTCTACGTCTGAAACTAAGAAATCTGAGAAGTCTTCAAAGAAAAATGAGTCCGGTGTGAAGAAGAAGAAAACGAGGTTTGTTCGAATCTATATTCTATCAAAACTGACAAAAAGGGCGCTTGTGTGAAACGACATGAAGCTTTCGTGTTTAAACGCTAGCCGAATGCCGAGCTTTACAAATTACAATGATTTAGTACTCATCAAGACCAACTCTTATTCTTAACTGCGGTCATACTTGTGCTTGAGTTGAGATATAGGCCGGATTTATGAGTTTTCTCTTATTTGACCTTTCCTATCATTTGTTGCAGGACCACGTTCACGGCCTACCAGCTGGACGAACTGGAGCGGGCCTTCGAGCGCGCCCCGTACCCGGACATTTTTGCGCGCGAGGAGCTGGCGCTCAAACTGAACCTGAACGAGTCGCGCGTGCAGGTCTGGTTCCAGAATCGGCGCGCCAAGTGGCGCAAACGAGAGCCGCCGCGCAAAAACTACGTGCCCGGCAGTAAGTGGAAGCGTAGATTGGACTAGCTTATGGTCTTTGGGTCGGAGAAAATGACTTTTTCATTATTACATTCTCTTTGCACATTTATCGATTCAGCAAATAGCAATATTCATGACAATAAAAGCCTGCCTCACAGAAGCTTTTGAATACAAAGGAGAAAACATCGCCCAATAGGGCAATTGTGATTTGATCCTTCTGTTGCTGTGATGCATCGTGTTCAATTCCGTGTGACGGTGGACTGACTCCGTCTCGTTTCCGTTTCAGTGTCCTCCGGCCCGCTGTTGGGAGCGCCCATCAACTCCTTCAACGTCACCAACTACTCTCAGGTGCCGGACTGGTCATACGGCACTTCCTACGACGGCCACATGAACCTCTTCAACGCCAACACGTACGGCTACCAGCCGCAGCCGCCCCCTCCGCCCCCTCCGCCGCCACCGCCCCTCGGCTCGGCTCCGCCCCCGGTCGGCGCTTACTCCGCCTACCAGCCGGTGCCGCAGCCAATCAGCGACTGTCTGTTCGCGCAGTCGCAGACGCCGCCTCGCGCGGATTTTGGGCCGCTGCGAGGGGAGAGCGATATCACCGGGGAGGCGATGTCGGACGCCGTGGTAAAATCAGAGGACGAACGGCGCGACAAGGACTCGTACCCGCTGCCGTCTTTTTTAGTCTAAGGCACGATCTGGTGAACATGCGGCGGTGATTTTGCTAGCCAAGGTGGTGTACTCAAGGAGTATAGGGTACTACATGAATTTTAAAGCATGAATTTTCGTCAGAAGTTTGTTTGATTTATGTTTTATCAGCACCCATGTTAGCCCAGCATTTTTTTTTTTTTTTTTTAGTCATTTCCATCTCATTAAAAAAGCAAACAAGCACCTCACCTCACGACCCCTTGAGTACACCCCTTTTCATCAGATCGTGGCTTACATACCTAATACCTAATGGAACAGTATAGTATAGTTTCTCAATACTCAATGCTGACTTGCATGTTTAACTACCTTAGGCTTGTAAATAGTCTGAGTTTTGCTGCGTATTTGTGAATTGCTATGCCTGAAAAACAGCAACGAAACTTGACACCAAACAAGCGACAATCTGAATGTGCAATTATCAATAGTCACATAAACGCTTCAGTCTTATAAGGCTTTTCGCCATTTTTGGCTGAGATCGCACAACATAGTGTTCGCACAAAGTCGTTGAGCACGACGAATAATGGACTTGCATTTTTTAGTCGTTCCAGTTCATTGAATATTGAAAGTAGATAAATACCTATGCGTAACATCGCATTGGAACAGTCATGCTTTAGTCAACCTTCGTTTCTAGAGTTTTGGAAAAAGATGTCGGATGAAAAATGTGAGAATGTGTAAATCAAGTAACTTTTACCTACATACTTTGTTTGACTATTTATTTACTGTATAACCGTTTACTTCCCGTGTCATTTACAATGTGTAACAATAGGTATAAGTCTATACGTAAGCTTAGTGCTTGTCTTATGTTGGATTATGACTTTTTTTGCATGTGAATGTTGCTGCTTTTGTGTGTGATGCATTTTAACGTATTTGCGAAGCATTTAATACTGCTGCTTGAGTAGTCACATCATCATCTCGATAAACTAAACTCTCCTGTTTTAGTTTACTAAGGTCTTACAGTATCGCAAGCAATAATGATTATCTTATCCCCATGATTGCGAGAGGATAGATGATGCAGGGGTACAGTAACAAACGTGTGGTACGCACAGAATTATGATGGAGGTACTCGCTAAATGTCGCGAGAAGAATGACGTGGAAAGAAGCTTGTCGATTGTGTACTTGTAGGTAAATGCGACTGTTTTGGTATTGTGAAATCATGAGGATCACATGATTGAAGTGCGATGTAATGATGACTGTGTTGGCAGGTGTATAATGGCAGTGATGGAAGGATCTGATCTGATGATGTTGCCAGCGGCGCATATGTCCGGAGCGGACAGTTGAGAGCATTCCAAGTGCCTTACATTGGAAATACAGTTTTCATGTTGAAATATTGTCTTAACAGGAAGAAGCAATGGTTGCGTGCAATTCAGGGCCTCCTCTAAGGAATTTTCACTGGGGGGGGGGGGGCAGAGGCTCAGAAGCCAAACCTAGGGTACCCCCAAATCCGGTTTTCTGATCGGAATTAGGCCACTTATTTTTCGTCACAGCCCTGATGCCATGATTTTTATTCTTATTTTGAGAAAAAAAGAAATAGTAGGCCACCTGACCTTATACCAGTGGATCCAGACCGGCACGGGCAGGGTGACATTTGGGGTAAATATCCCCCGCAACGTCCGAAATGGACGAAAATTTCCGGCTTTCCGAAAATGAAACAAAATGCCTTTACTAAAAAGTACCCGCGCCCTGATGGGGGGCCATTTTGGCCCCCCTTGTAGTTTTTCTTGAATAGCGAGAAAACGGCGGCGCGCAGCGCCGCCAAATTTTGGGTACCTTACCGGGCATCAATTTGACACCTTCACACAAAATTTCAAGTCACAGGTCACCTCAGGTCAGGAGTTATTGAGGTCAAACTGAGGTCATGTTCGAATAAAAAATGAGCAAAAAACATGACATCTTGAAACGCTCACCAATTCTACAGTTAACAAGCAATTTTAAAGTTCTTTATGTGGTTGTGTAGAGAAAAAATGGCGCTACAAAACTGCTATCTCGGATTTTCAAAATTTTTGGATTTTGACCTCAAAAAATTCAAAAAATTATTTTTTTTTATAAAAACTCAAAAAAAAATCCGAAAAATTTTCCAATTTCGAAAAAACCGGAATATATGTGATAGTCCCTGCGCTCTTCGATATACATACCAAATTTGAGATCGATACCTCTTTTTTTGGCCAAGTTATAGCGAAAAACTGTTAAAAATTGATGACGTTAAATTTTTGAACTCAATTTTTAGCAATTCTAGACCTCGTAGCGCAAAACGGAGACCACCATTGAACTCCCCGTGACAAGCTGCATCGAATCAATACCCATTTTATGCAAAAATATCAACTTTGAAATTTGACCTAATTTGACCTGACCTTGACCTGACCTTGACCTAACCTTGACCAAAACGTGACCTAAGCTGGCCCAAAAGTCTGCCTGACCCACATAACCGCATTTGTCATGTAAAATGGACCATAAAACATGTATCACACGACACTTTCATATTGTGACCCCCCAGTGACCTGACCTCTGTGACCTGACCTGGTATCAGTGACCTCAAATAGCAAAATATGTGTTTGAAGAACATTTCCTCATCGATGATTTTCAATGAAATGCATTTTACTCGATTTTACAACGCATTTCTTGAAATGCCTGTAAACGGTGAAAATTCGGCCTTTGACCTGACCTGTGACGTCATCGGTTTGACCGAGGTCAATGAAATTGGGTCACAAGGTAGTTCCCCGTTGGGGCTATCTAACGCCGTTTACCGCTTGTCGCTATGTTGCGTGGTTCTCGAGATCTTAGGGGGGGGGCAAAATGCCCCCCCATCAGACCGCGTTGCTCGGCAGAGCCCATCAGGGCGCGGGTTAAACGGAACAGCAGTGCGTAAGGAATCTAACCGACCGCAGAAAGTGTGAGGGCTTATGTATCGATTTCCCAAACGCTGGAAACCAACAGCTACTGCCTGAAAACAGCTCACCATCCTAAAAAGCTACTTGCCTGAAAATGACTCAAGAAACAGGCCACAGTTCAATGAGAATGAGGGTCAGGGAACAGGTTAATTACATTTTCAGGAAATGTGTAGAGTTGAAGTAATCACGAGAATACCTACTAAAACTTTTGCCACGCTGGGCCAATTTTTTTATGCGAGTTATTCGCAAAAAAACCTAGGTGTGGGGTCTATCATACCCCTCAATAAGTGAGAGGGCTTATCGCTGCTAGTCCCAAACACTGGAAAAAATAAATTTTTATATCGTGCTATAAAGCTCAGCCGCACTCTGATTTGACCGTAAAAAATTACTCTACAAAAATAAACCCGTCTCCTGAAAAACATAATACTTCTCCGTGTTGAACCGTAAGCGCTTGACTGATTTAGACTATAGAGGGCGACCGTTCGGGGTGTTTCCTTCTCAAAGTGATACTGATGCCCCGTTCGGGCTTCAGTCGGCGTTCGATTACAAAATCTGCAATGTCTGACCTCATTCCGCGGCTCATCCTAGGCGTATCTGTAAAAAAGAAAAACTGTAGATAAGAAACCAACGATATAAGGAAACTAAAATTGGTAACGTGGTGATCGTGGAGATAGTCTGGATTGTTTGTTTATTAACCCGCGCCCTGGTGGGGGGCTATTTTTTGCCCCCCCCCCCCCTCCAGACATTTCGATATATCTACAGAACCGCTGCGCCGATCGTCACCAAACTTTCAGTACCCTCCCGGACATCAATTTTACACATTGTGACCAAAAATTTTGCCAAAGGCTATGATAGGTTGGCCGGCAATGACGTAAGAGTGACGTCATGTTCTGCCGTTTTCGACCCAAAAAAGGGTTTCGCGGGAAGAGCTGTCAGGCCTATAGCTTTGCAAATACAGAAAAACGATAAAGACATAAAAGCTGTAGATTGACAGGGCTACAGCCTACAAAACTACTATCTCGAATTTTTGAAAATTTTGGATTTTGACCCCCAAAAATCAAAAAATATATTTTTTGAATATAATAGCCGTAAAATCCAAAAAGTTTTTTGAATTTCGCAAAAACCGGAACATATGTGATAGTCCTTATCGCCTTCTATCCACATACCAAATTTGAGATTGATACCTCTTTTTTTGGCGAAGTTATACCGAAAAAAACTGTTCAAAATTGATGACGTCAAATTTTCAAACTCAATTTTTAGCAATTCTAGACCCCGTAGCGCAAAACAAAGACCACCATTAGACTCCCCGTGACGAGCTGCATCGAATCAATACCCATTTTATGCAAAACTATCAACTTTAAAATTTGACCTTTTTTTACCTGACCTTGACCTGACCTTCACCAGAAAGTGACCTAAGCCGTACCTGATAGTCTTATAACCAACACCATTGAGTTGGAAATGAAAAATTGGCCATAAAACATGCATCGCACAAGCTAAGTACCTAAAGTTAGGTTCATGTGACCTGACCTGTGACCCTTGGTGACCTGACCTGTGACCTGACCTGGTAATGTCAGTGACCTCTTATAGCAACATATGTACTAGGCAACTGACGCCCTATCGCTGATTCTCGACAAAATGCGTTTTCTTCGGTGTTATAGCGCATTCCCAGATGACCCGTGAACGGTGAAACATTTCATCTTTGACCTGACCTGTGACGTCATCGGTGACCCCGAGGTCAATGAAATTTGGTTTCCTTCGACAAATTTGACAGGCCTTTCGAACGCCGTTTGAATTTTGCGGATCCGTCCAGTAGTTTCGGAGATACGAGAGGGGGGGGGCAAAAAATACCCGCCCCCCCACCCCACCAGGTCGCGTTATAAACAGACCCCACCAGGACGCGGTTTAAAATTTTCATGAAATTGTGTGGTAGAATGGCTCTAATTTTCTAAAATTTACCGTTATAGACCATTTTTGGAAAGTGACACCCTTGGCTCGACAGTCGCCAGTTTGATTTCACAAGCTGGAGAGGTCCTCCATGGCAAGTACTCGGAAACTTAAACGACCTCTCCACTGCCCTCACCCGCTTCACACTTCATCCAACACCCACTCAAAATAATTCACGGGCACATGGCAGCCTAGCGCCCGACAGCGGCCCACAGGATCTGGGTGTTGGACCCGGCCTGCACTGCTGCCATCTGAACGGCATCGGACCGAACTAACGATCCGCGGGCGCCACCTGTCGGCACTGTGTTCCAGCTCCCAGCTTCACCCCACCCGAGGTCCATTTCAGTACACCAGCGACATCTGTGCAGGCTGGTGCCAGTCTCCTCTTTCCCGTGGCAGTGCGGCCGAGGTGTTATATTCAGACCTTTGGGCCTCGGTATTACCTAGCTTTCCCCGTTGACGCGTTATTACTATGGCCAAAATCAGACATAGCACTGGTTCTGACCGGTTAATTGACCATTGACCTTGGTATAAAACGCGATGATGGTCATTACAAACCAGGTTGTTTTTCGCAAATAAGTATAGTTGTCAGGGCTGCGGAGTCGATGGGTTTTTAGGTGATTCCGACTCCGACTCCGACTCCGGCTTCCAAAATCGACTCCGACTCCGACTCCGACTCCGACTCCGACTCCAGCTCCGACTCCGGACATTGATCATTAAGTCCATATATTGAAATCAAATTTCATGTCGGAGATCTTTTTATCGTACCTGAAGGCTGAGGCGGCCAATTGCGCGTTCCAATGCCTTACATTGCAAATAAGTGGGCACTTCTTAATTGGCAATAAAAAAGCAGGCTTAGACGCAGCAGCCGTCTAGGCGTCTAGCTTTTTTCTATGAAAACGATCGTTCAGAACAGGGGTATGTCCTTAGCTTCAACAAAATCTGATTATGAAAGGTAAATGAGCGAAATATCGTGAAGCAACCAGGTGTAGGGCATGACTTTGAGTCATGCAGTGTTAACTCCGACTCCAGAGTCGGAGTCGGTAAGATTTTAGCGACTCCAACTCCGACTCCGAGTCCGGGCAAAACTGCCGACTCCGACCGACTCCAACTCCGACTCCGACTCCAACTCCGCAGCCCTGATAGCAGTGTATTATTTTTCTCTCTCGTTTGTTAACTGTTTTGCCCTATTGTTACTTTTTACCCCGCACCTACGCATCTACCGACGTTGTCACACCTCAGCCTGAATATTTGAAGGTGCCCTTTCTTCAATTGCCACTTGTTTTGATGTCGTATGTAAGTACGCACTGCACGCACTATAAGTAAAGTAATCTTGCCACGCAGTGCGCTGGGACGCAGTTTGAGGCCCGCTGAAATCCCTCGTCACGTCGCCAGCCGGATACGTGCAGGGTGCTCACAAACACCCTCTACTAAGCGAGAACAACCGCTTTTGCGCAGCATAATGCGAAGTACGGTCTGTCCTTGTCCCCAGCAGCGCAGTTGTAGGCGGAAGTATAAAAGCCGCCTGCGTACTAGCGGAGAGCAAGCAATTTCGAGCGAAGGCAAGGCCAGTTGGATGAAACTCTGATGCCTTTGACAAGAGAAGTGCACTATTCAAGACAAGAGATGAAGATCGTGCTCTTGGTGGTAAGCTCGCCTCTTTCAGCATGTAGCTTTGATGTGTCCAAACTTTTAGATAAATCCAAACGCTATGAGTTGTCCATAATTTCTCCTCGTGATTGTCCTATATTTCAGGTACTCGTTATTGGCTGCACGCTGTTGTTCACCATGACGCCACTGGCTGAGGCGGCGGCCCAGCGTTCCCCGTACACCGGGCCCACCAGCTTCCAGGCTCGGCCGCACTGCACGTGCAAGACCTGCTGCAACACCTGCGCCCTGCAGTGCCGTCAGTGCTGCTTCCGCGGCTCCCAGCGTGAGGTCGCCGGATGAGCGCTGAAGCTGGAGATCGGACCACAGCATCAGTGGGACAAAGTGATTTTTGGCTGGCTTTAAATTGTAAGTAGTGCAGACAATAGTGAACTCAACAAATTTGGCGCATGGATCGTTCTCTAGTATGCACTGTATGACAGTTGACTGCATAATCCAATGTTACTAGAGGGGACTGGCAAGCTAAGAGTATGTCGATTGTTCGAAAAATGTGTTTTGTTTCTGTTTTTTATGCAATCAATTTTTGCGACAAAAAAAAAATCATTAATAAATTGCTCATGTCAAGCTGCGATGTGCGGTAACTGTAAGTGTTATATGTTTCCTTAAAAATATGTCCCGTTTCGGAGTTCCGAAGGCGCCCGATGTGTTTGGCACTCGTAGCTTTGCCTATTGCCACAGAGGATGGTGTGGACAAAGGGCACAGATGACAAAGGAGATGGTGTTGGGTACGTGAGCCCCATGTATCGTGGTGGCTGGTGAGGTCAGCCCTCCCTCCCTCGCCCTCGCCTGTAGCTAAGCGGCCCCTGACCCGGTGCCGGTGTCAAGTGCTGTCTGGGCAAATTGTAGATAATTACAATAACATATACCGAATAAATGGTAAATGGGACTCAATCATTCCTCGTCTGTCGGCAAGCCATTTGTTTGACCATACTCGTCTACACGAGCTTAGTGCGCATGTACAACGCACTGTAAAACGCTGAAGTGCTTTATCGATTCCACCGCCTAAACTACACATACCTGTCATAATATACATAGCATTTTATTGGATTAAATTGCCAAGACAACTAACAAGAAAACCTCTAGTTTATAGCCACGGACGTCAACAATCTTACGAGCTCATATTTGTCTATCCCAAGAAGCATCAATATCTGCATCTCCATAGTTTGCATCTGATGGCCGGATTAGATCGGCGGCGGCCCCTCCCTGAGGCGCTTCGTGGAACGTGGCGCAGTCGGTCTCTTCCTCCTCCCTCTCTGGAACGCCCTCTGTTTGGTGCCAAGGTGACTCCCCAGAGGCCTTATAAAGCGCCACCGGACCGACAGATCACCGTTCCGTGCTTCTATCCTCAGGATACAGAAATCCTTCTCCTCCACGCCGCAACCCCCTCCGGGCTGGACAGGCACCTTTATCTCATGCGGGCTGCTCCCTTGGAGCGGCACCGCTGCTCCCGAGGGAGCGCACCCCGTAGCCGGGTGCAGTGAGTGCCTTGGGGCTGGGTGGCCTGTCCTCTGGACGGGCTCAGCCCCGGCGACTCACTAGGGTGCCTGCCCAGACCAATGTCTCCCCCTATATCCTATCATCCTCCCGGCTCTGAAATGGTCTTGCCAGACCGAAAGGGCCTAACCCAACAAAACAAACAAACAAAAAAAAAACGACAGATCGGGATCATTACTGCACGAGCAACCTTTGAGGTCGGCAGGCGGGATCGACTGTGAAGCGTCTAGAGTCGGAGAGGATAGCAAGAAAAAATGAGGACAGTGGTGATCATGGTAAGTACAAACATTTTTTCTAATGTGAATCGAAGTATTTAGACGTTTTCGGTGCCCTCCTTCGCTCACCAAGCTTACGTTGACGGATGGCTCATCTCGTCATTGGATTGCTGCATGCCGTCTTTGAAATGCCTATTAATGCCACATTTTAACGTCTATTCGATTGAAATAACAAATACCTTGTAATTGAATAGATGGTCAATTTTGGTAGGCATCATAGACATAAGACTAAAAAAGCTATCCCCTACTCCCCTTGATTTTTAGCTGCTGGCGGCGGGCTGCCTGCTGCTGCTGATGTCTGCCCTGCCCGCCCTGACGTCTGCCGCCGCTGCGCCGCGGGCCGCCCACCCCCTCCTGGCCCCGGACGACGGGGGTGGCTGCTGTGACCAGTGCTGCCCCTCCTGCAAGCGGTCCTGCTACTACTGCTGCTACGCCTGACGAACTTTGTCGTGAAATCATCGTAACAGGCAGCTAAAAACAAGCGGTAGATCGGGCAGACTTCAGACCGTTGACGCTGCCGGCAATCCGCTCGTGTTTAAATGATAAGCAACTAATTGGTTGACCGATGGTGCGTACTGCGTTGCATCAGCGTTCTTTTATTACAATCGAGTTATTCGATACGTGTGTCTGTATTTGTTATGTGCGACCGCCCTGTGACCGTCCTAATATTTTTTGTGTCTAAGGACTATACTGAATATCAAATAAATTATTGCTTGTTAAAAGTAGCAGTAGCTGTATTTATCCCACGCAATGACGTTAAGCAATACTACAGCAAAACTTTAACTATATATATGACGCCTCATATCACAGTACCTAGAAAGTTGAAAACCTAGGACGAAACTTTTTCAGTTTCGTAGTCTTTCCTTCTTGCCGAGCGGTAAGGTACTACCAGCTTCGAAAAAATTACCTGAAGTTTCCCGAGAATGAGAGATAGAGGCTCAATCGGCAGGCGCCTCGTTCGTCGGCAGTTTTGAGACCATGAGCATTGAGCAGCGGTGCGAGACGGCTCGTTGTGGCCATTGGGTTCACGACCGCGATCTCTTCTATGTACAGTACAGAGACTGACCGAGATCGTGAACCCATTGGCATACCTATATGCTGATTAGGTCCCTTTCCCTTCCCAGATCTCCATGCATGAACACATGCATGTGCATGACTCACTATCCAGTGTGCACATGCAATGCCAAGGTACTAAAATGACGTCTAATACCTACCGGCTTCCATTCACCCGCGCCCCGTAGGGAGGGGGGGGGGGGGGGCCGAAACGCCCCCCGTCCTTTTCCGCCGATATCTCTTAAACGGCTGGAAATATCGCCACCAAACTTTCAGGACCCCTCCGGGCATCAAGTTTACACATTATGACCAAATATTTTCCAGAGGCTATGATAGGTTGGCCACAAATGACGTCAGAATGACGTCATGTTCTGCCATTTTCGACCGAAAAAAAAAGACCTTCGCGAGAAGAGCTGTCAGGCCTACAGCTTTGAAGATAGAGAAAAATAATCAGGACACAAAAGATGTAGAATTAAGAGAGCTACAAAACTGCTATCTCGGATTTTTCAAAACCTTTGAGTTTTGACCCCCAAAAATAAAAAAGCATTTTTTTGGATATATTAGGCAAAAAATCCAAAAAGTTTGAGTTTCGAAAAAACCGGAACATATGTGATACTACCTACCGTCTTCTATCTACATACCAAATTTCAGATCGATATCTCGTTTTTAGCCAAGTTATAGCGAAAAAAAAACTTCAAAAATAATGAGTCAAATTTTCAAATTCATTTTTTGGCAATTCTAGACCACTAAGGGCAAAACAAAGACCACCATTAGACTCCCCGTGACGAGCTGCATCGAATCGATACCCATTTTATGCAAAAATATAAACTTTGAAATTTGACCTAATATGACCTGACCTTGAGCTGACCTTCACCAAAACGTGACCTAAGCTGGCCCCAAGGGCTGCCTGACCCACACAATCGCATTTTTCATGTAAAATGTACCATAAAGCATGTATCACACGACACTTTCATATTGTGACCACCAGTGACCTGACCTCTGTGACCTGACCTGGTATCAGTGACCTCAGACGTTAGCGTCGCCACGGGGGGGGGGCAAGCGGGGCAGCTTGCCCCCCCCCCCAACCTCGGACCGGGCACCCCCAGAGATCGATACAGATTCGATGAGATTTTGGAGTCGGGAAAAATGGGGATACCTTTCTGAGAATGCCTGTGAGGTCAGACTCGGTTGGAGCGTGCAGTTCAAACCAGAGTCTGACTCGCAGTCGCCAAAATCTTCAAGACTCCGAGTCCAGACTCGGAAATGTCAATGCTGTGATTCATTCCATGTTCCTAGTTCGTTCTTTATTACATTTTACAGCTGATTTTCATAAGTTTTGGAGTGCTGACACAATTTTCGTTCAAAGCGTGAAACGAAATCTTCGGGGCCTTTCTCAACTCTCGTCAAATGTCTGCGACAGGCTCAAGTATCGTACAAGTGTCGCAGGGCTCATGAGCTTGCTTTAAACAAAGGCTCCTAAGGTGCTCCACTGAGCCCTAAAGATGCTTTCAGAGGGCCCAAACCGGCCTCTGAAAGTCCCACTCACCACTGGTGTCCATGTTCTCTGAGGGCCCATACAGGGATCTTTGAGCCTTCGAACATTTCTGAGAACCTTAACTGGCCTCTGATAGCTCAGCCAAACTTTTGAGGCGACAGACTTTGCTAACCCTCTGAGGTTCGCAACACATGTTTATTATGTCCCTACGTAGGGTCCTTGGGGACTCGACACAGACCCCGAGGGTTCACACTGTTATCCGAGGGCTCCAAGCTCACCCTGGGCCTAGTCTCTTAGCGCCCGCCGCCTACACTGGCTTCTGAGGGCCCCACCTTGGGCTCGGAAAGCCCTGGCCTAAAGCACCACGTACACGTAAATATTTGAGGTGACCCACGCCGATCTCCGGGATCCTAAGCATGCTTCTGAGAGTCAGCACTGACCCTGAGTGGCCTGAAATGGCCTGGAAGTCCCAAACCTATCTCTAAGGGATCCCTTGCCGCTATGCCGTGCGTAACTTTTGGTTCCATTTAACAGTTTTTTTTCGCGTTTGCAGCGCTTACCTTCACACGAAAAACGAGAAACTTTTGTTCACACTCGAGTGAACAAATCACTTCCTCTCACCGGAGCAAAGATGAATTACTTCCGATTCACACTTCCGACATTCACTCTCCGCCGAATGCCCAACTTGGCTACGATCGGCGGCTGGGATAAGTCCTATGCATTCCACGTAAAACCTCTGCATGCATGCGTGAATGGAGGTTTTAGCAGGGTGATCCGATTAAATTGAGCGTTTTTCACCTTTTCTGGGTAATGATCATGAGCGTCGAGCGTCTGCATAGGGGCCCTCTGCAGTGCGTCGGCAATCGCAGCCACTATATACTATAATGCTACTAGTCGTTTTTGTCATGAAATTTCAAAATTTCGAATTTTTCTGTAAAAAAATTCATGTCATAGCTAGAAGGAAACCTTTGTCACCATCGGATTTCTCGCACCATTGCGCGTCGAATGATATGTAAAACGAGTGAGTAAAGACTGGGGAAAGGCAAGTTTTTTAACACAAAAGTTGATTTTGCCCCCCCCCCCAACCGAAAATCTCTGGCGACGCCTATGACCTCAGATAGCAAAGTATGTGCTTGACGAACAATGTACCATGGCGATGGTTTTCAATAACTTACCAATTTACGAGATTTCACAACACATTTCTTGAAATGCCTGTGAACGGTGAAAATCCGACCTTTGACCTGACCTGTGACGTCATCGGTTTGACCTAGGTCAATGAAATTTGGTCACAAGGTTTTTCCCCCGGTGGGGCTATCGAACGCCGTTTAAATTTTGAAAATCGGCCGGTAAATTTCCGAGATCTTAGGGGGGCCGAAACGCCCCCCCCCCCCTACGGGTGGTAGGGTCCGCCGATAGCCCTACGGGGCGCGGGTTTACCCGCGAGTTGCTGGGGGTGTTAAACGCCCCCACTTTTTCGCCGCGCCATGGCCAAAATTTGGATACCTGTAGGGAATTGATTGAAGTTTATTGTGACAAAGTTTCAAAAAAAAAAAAAAATCAGTCGGAAAATTTTTGAGATATCGAGGTTTTAGTGACGTCATGATTTCTGAGTTTTCGACCAAAAATGGCAGATGTTCAAAAATCATATAAAATCACAGAATGGACATACACACATGCCGTAAACGCCATTAGACTGCCCATACCATGAACAATTAAATGGCTATCTTCGATTATTGATTATCGCTCCGCATTTTCCAAAATCTTAACTGAATCTTGGTAATTTCTCGTGACTACTTCACGAGCACGACCATGATACATGCATTTCTTAAATTGAACTTTTTGAACCAAACACGTACAGCCCTCAGCAGACTGCGTGGTAGGTATTCTTTTTTCGACAAAACCGGTGATAACTCAAAGGCTATGTTATCAGTCGGTCGGAACTCACTGCAAATAGATGCGCCATGCTCCACTTCTTCGATTAGGTCCATCACTAGACAAAGTATACACCTTGTGTGGCAACAAAATGCAAAAGTCTGTTTTGGGGGCAAATATAAACTTTTGGATTTTGTTGCCAAACTGGATAGAAAATGAACACGATGATAATGCCAATCTAAGGTGCGAAGTCTCGCGCGTCATACTGTTACGATTTCCGAGTGACCGATGGCATAGTATTCGCGTTATTCTCGGTTTTGTCGAAAAAAGAATACTTACCACGCAGTTTGCAGAGGGCTGTACACATATGATAAAATGAATGTCACCATCGTGTTCTTTGCCCAGAATTACTAAAACATGTGTCACAGGCTGCGAATATCAGTTTTGATTTTCGGGGATATGTGCCTACCCGGTTTACCTGACCTTGACCCTGACCTATGCTTGACTGACCCCTACATGGAGCTGACACTCTTGTAGGCCTTATATGAAGATTGTGCACCATTTTGACAGAGTTTATGACGAGAGGCGCCCAATGCGATTAGTCCATGCTACTGAAAACCCTATTTCAGGTGTTTCACCTGACCTTGACCCGAGCTGTGACCTCAAAATTCAACTTCAAAGTACTCATCTGAAGCGTCTCGTCGCGTTATTTCGTTTGCCGGCTCGTGCGTTTCGCTGCGCCTATTGGTTCTCGAGTTATCGGCTGGGGGCGTTTAACGCCCCCCCCCCCCCCCAAGCAAACGGCGGGTGGCGAAATACCCCAGCAACTGCCGGGTTAACTTTGTGAGGCATTCATTTGCTGGTAAATTAGAATAACAAAGCTGTTAACTACTGTTAGCTTCATTGACTGCAGAAAGTTAGGTATTAAGTGGTAATTATGTAAATGGACGAGTCGACCCAATACACATCTATAAAAACAGCAGAGCACCTACAATTTGAGTCGATATTTCTTCCTCTATGTTTCGCGTTCAGCAAGACCGGCGGGACCATAGCTCACCCCCTGGGCGGCCTACCATCGCCCCACGCCGGTGGGGACATCTGGGACTTTCCAGCCCAAGGCCCGGTAACGGAGTGGAAAGGCCCGCTGCCTCGAAGAATACCTAACCGGCCCTTGAACCGACGGTGATCACATGGGGTTTCTGGGATATGGCCAGAGGTATATGCGCAGTACGAGAAGAAGAGGGAGGGAGGGAGGGAGGAAGGAAGGGAGAGAAAGAGAGAGAGAGAGAGAGAGAGAGAGAGAGAGAGAGAGAAAGAGAGAGAGAGAGAGAGAGAGAGAGAGAGAGAGAGAGAGAGAGAGAGAGAGAGAGAGAACTGAGAAGGAAGACAGACAGACAGACAGACAGACAGACGGACAGACAGACAGACAGACAAACAGACAGACAGACACACTGAAAACAATTTTACCCGAAGCTGGCGAATTAAGCGTTGCTCTGCGGGTGGTATATGTGTATTAACTCGCCATGTCCAGATTCTAGCTAGAGGGTTAGCAGACTTGCCTGCCTTATTACTCGTAAATATGCACCGTACCCACAGTCTGCAGTAAGGTAGCTACTCAGCACCGGATATTGTCCCCGCGGCTGTCGAGTCATTGGCATAGCCCTCACTGAAAGAGTTGGAACTACTCGAGATATCGTAAACGCGTATCCGTGGATGGCGAACCTTTACATAACCTGCCCTGAAGGAGTTGGAGCTACTGGCGCAACTAGATGGCGTTGTCTCATACAGTTTTGAATTACAGCAATTTTTAACTTTTTTTGCACCAATGATATATTGGCACATTGTTTGGCGGTTTCAAGTTGGGGGCGAAAGTACAATTGTTAGGGTGCATCTTTAAAACCTCTGCAATATTCATCACGGGACGATTGGCAACGCCTTTTCTTCCGAAACTACCTAGTGAGACCATTTTGATTCTTATATAGGTCACGAAAGCAGTCGCGAGACATCTTCTTGATCTCGGGCGGTCTGCACGAATACCGGTGACTGAATCATGTCGAATTTTCTATGGGAATTCGTCTTGACCGTTCCCACCGACGTGAAACTTTTCTCAACGATGTTTTCTAGGTGTGAGATTGTAATAATTAGGATAATTTCCCTTAAATATGGTAAAGCGTGGGAGTTTTTTGGCCCTCGTGACTTGGTCGGCGAAGGGTAGGCGTGGAGGGTAACCCCTTTTAGTCATACCTGCTCTGAGCGGATATAACCGCTGAGGCCGATACGGCCACACTGCAATGGGACCTTACTGTACTCCTGGGAGGGTGGTTAAAAATGGTTGCGGATAGGGGTACCCGCGAAACACCGGTTTACTCGCCGGCCCTGGGTTAAACTGTTTTCAGTGCAGGTGCACAGAAGAAAAAGAGGAAACAAACGAAAGAGAAAAGAAATAGGGCAAGAAGACACTAGCAAGCTTTAGCGTTCTTAGAACCAACGTTTCAGGGCTGACTTCAGAACTAACTGGACTGGCTACCGCTACCGTCCTACCGAGTAGTAAAGTAATCTTGGCTACCGTCTATGTCGGCTTACAGCGTCCTCACTAGTCACTCCTCCTCATGGTGCATTTTTTTTTTTTTTGCTTCTGGTCGAATGTTCCAATAGAGCATAGATTAGAAAACGGATTGACATAGGTGACCTCAAACTAGTATTTAATGCGATGAATTATAGTCAATGGTATTTGGTAACTTCAGAAACTCTTAGCGTCAGATACACATGAAATGCCGTCAAAGCAGTCCAGCAGTCCTACCAAAAATTATTCCTATTCGTTCATAGTCATATACGTAGCGTTGGTCAAATAATTAACTTCCGTTTTGGTTCTTACTGTTCCACTATTAAAACTTTTTTAATCCTAACCGGCCGAGGGAGCGGATACTCCCATTGGACGGTTTTTATTGCGTTGCTCGAAACGCGCTTGACATAGAGAGCTGAAAGTTGGCACACCCGACCTTTGTTTTAAATCAGATCTTGCGAGTTGTGACACTAAGTAACACCCTTTAACCCTCGCCCGCCGAGGGGGGGGGGTTGATGCAACCCCCCCTAAGGTTTTTCGCAAATAACGTAAAAAACGGCGGCGCTACAAATTTGGCACACCCTCTGGGGCAACATTTTCGCACCTTTCCTGAAAATTTGAAGTCCCAGTCTTTTCAGGTCAGGTCACCAGGTCACAAAAACCGGTACAAGGTCAGGGGAAAATTGGACTAGCTTAGCGGCAACTGAATTCCAGAGTTCACTAAAATTGGTAACAAAGTATATCATTCGATGCGCACGGACGTCTTGAGTTCACTGGTGCTTTTATTTTTGCTCTATCTTTACTAGGTAAAAAGTTATAAGCGAAACACTTTTAACATGTTTTAGCAAAATTTTTGCACTCATACCCCCCAAAACCCCCCCTAAATATTGACTTAGAGTCACCAAACTTTCACAGGGGCGAGATCTCCTATGGACCCACCTACCCTGAAAATTTGGCGTTTCTAAGTGCCATAGGAGCCAATCGCGAGGGGGGGTCGTACCAACCCCCCCCCCCCTCGCCGTCCGTGTTATGGAAAAGGCCCTCGCCTGGCGAGGGTTAAGCTGACTTCACTCAATCAAAAAGTGGATTTACCTGTCATTTGACGTGCCTGACCACAATGACAATGACATATACGATGGTGCCTAAATCGCGGCTGAGACGGGTCTGCGTCTCTGCGATGGTATAGTTGGCGAGGTTATTCACCAAAAACCGAACATCTACCTACCTTGGGGTGGGGCGCTTGACTTGACATATACATGTATAGCCTTGGTTTGACCTGACCAGTGACCTGAGATGTCATCGGTTGACATGAAACCTTAGAATACCATAGCCCGCGCGGGGCTGGGGGGGGGTAAATTTTACCCCCCCCCCTCGCGAATATTTGCAATATCCCAAAAACGGCGGCGCGCAGCGCCGCCAAACTTTCAGTACCTTTTCTTACATCAATTTGACACGTTCCCTGAAAATTTGAGCGAAATCCGTCGGAAATTTTTTGAGAAATTGACGTTTTAGTGGCGTCATGTTCGCCATTTTCGCCTCAAAAACAGCAAAATTTCAAACGCCGCTAACATCTTCATTTTTAAAAGAATCAAGACGTAACAAAAAAGGTTATACGTAATTCTACTTTGTCTATCAAATGGCCATCTCGGTTTTTTGAAAATTTTTGATTTTGGCCCAATTTTTTTTCAAAAAACTGCCTTTTTTAGGAAAATAATTATAAAATCCAAAATTTTGGGTGTATCGAAAAAAACGGAATATATGTCAGAGAAGTGGTCTATGTGCACCTACATACCAATTTTTAGAACAATCGGTTCAAAAATGTGGGAGTTATTCAAAATTTTATGACGTCACGACACACAAAAATTTTGCAAAATGATTTTTTGGGAAGTTCTAGACCTTGTACGGAACCAAAAATAGCACCATTCGATTCGCCGTGAAAAACTGCATCAGATAGACACCTTTTTAGGCCTTAACAACCAACTTCAAAATTTGACCTCACTTGACCTGACCTTGACCTGACCTCGACCTGAAATTCATCCAGAGGTGGTCCATATCACTTATTGAGTTTGCCTATTGAATTCTATGAGTAAAATGACCCATAAAACATGTGTCGCACATGCCCTTTTCTATATTTTGTTTTTTGGTGACCTGACCTGACCTGACCTGACCTTGACCTTGACCTCTGAATGATATTATATGCAACGAATATTGTCTTGGTAGCCTAAGAACACGTTTTGGGCAATCAGTCTCAGTCCATGACTCCATTCTTCGGCAACTACGGTGCAAGGCCGATACTGTAGAAACTTGCAATTTGTACCCTTGACCTGACCTTGACCTTGACCTCAAACTTTAAATTAAGTACATGTTTTTAGTTGTTCGTGATGAGAGCTTTCGATTGGCGTTTGAATTTTCCAAATCGGACCATTAGTTCGGGAGATAACAGGGGGGTAAAATTTACCCCCCCCCCCAGCCCCGCGCGTTCGGCTTGAGACCCCAGCCCCGCGCGGGATAGGATATTTATTTATTTATTTATTTCACGTCGCGACAAACCCATCCATTCGAGAACGGCTATTCCGGGCGTCATGTCATTTGGAAGATGTGATGGATAAAACATTCGCTCTTAGCACACGCATACAAAACACACTCACGGGTCCTCATCGCCATACTGCTCTCGGAGTAGCAGTGCTCGGTACTGGGCTTTGAACTGCCGCGGCCCCAGGCCTCGCACGGCTGGTGGCAGTGAGTTGTATGTTGTCGCGGCTGAATAAAGAAACCGTCGGCGGCCTGACTCTGTGCGGATCGCTGGGGTCTCGAAAAAGTCAGCTTGGCGGGTCTCCCTACCATGAACACTGCGGCGGGTAACAATGCCTTCACGCAGCGACTCAGGCTGTCCCGTAGCTAGCATTCTCTTGAGCAGAGTCACCGAATGAAACCGCCACAAGTTCTCAGCAGAGAGCCACTTCAGGGTCTTCATGACATCGCTGACATGGTCATACCTACGTCGGCCAGACACCACCCGAGCACCGAAGTTCAGTAGCTTCTGAACTCTGGACAGCTGGGTCACACCACAGCAGCCATAGACACTGATACAATACCGGACAATAGACACAGCCAGAGCCTGCACCAGTATTGTCAGTGTGTCCCTGGGCAGCGAGTGTCTACTGTGGCTTAAACCGCTCAGGATACCAGTGCCACGCCGTACGACATCGGTCACGTGATCTGAGAAAGACAGACTCTGATCAAACGTGACCCCCAAGTTTCGGACAGTGAGGGATCCCAAAACCTTAGCACCCATAAATTCAACTTCTATTGGCGGTAACTGACGGAGATTTTGCTTGGTACCCAATGTTATTAGTTGCGTTTTGTTAGCGTTCACTTTTAAACCGTTTTTCTGAAACCAGACTGAAAGAGCCGCTAAATCCTGTTCTAGACTCTGAACTATCGTTGCTGCATCACGAGGGCTTCCCATCACCGCCAACTGTGTGTCGTCCGCATACTGTACCAGACACCTGTCATGATTAGCGCAGTCGGGAAGGTACAGAGACATGTCAGTCGCATATATGTTGAAAAGAAGGGGCCCGAGGGCCGATCCCTGATAGGTACCAATAGGATTCAGAATTGATCGCGAGAGCACACTGCGGCCGTTCTGCGAGCGGATCAGCACTTGCTGGTAATGATCAGATAGGTAGCTCAGAAGTCAGATAGATACCAGTCGCTGCCCTCGTAACGGTGCACAGGCTCGTTTTTCCGCAAGGCCGAAGCTGGAGGCCGATATAGTGTGGACTGTGCAGTTCATCCGAAAACATACTCCAATTCCTCGGTTAGCCGGGCCAGGGCGTATGCAGAAAACCGATAGGTCGGCTTCTGTGCACCTGCTCATGACCCTTGGGTTGGCACTTGTACACCAAGAGTTATTCGGGGACCCACCTAGGCGGCGGAACGCCGAACGGGGGGGGGGGGGGGGGAGGAGCACCGAGGCACCGTGCCCCCCTTTGATTTTGGCATTTTAACACTGCCTTATGGGCGTTTCATGGAAAGAACGGGACCAAAAGTCGGCAGTGCCCCCTTTAATTGAAGGTGTTTCGCCGCCACTGCAGGGACCTATGTTTTTTATTGCCCGTTCAACGTTCTCTGTTCATCCAGCTTATCCACACAAGCATCCACAGCCCACGGGTCTTTTCCTTTCCGCGTCCTCTAATTTGGCAGCAATTTGGCAGCACATAAATCTTTAATACTGGCGCAGATGAGTTGAATATGAAGGAAATGATTGTGTTCTATTATGGCTGTTTTATCCTACTTTTTCGCAATACTGCCTTGATCAACTAATAAGAATAATGGTTTCTGCATAAGTACGAACTAATTGCTCTTACAGAACATGCAAATTTTATTTGTTTTTTTGCTCTTTTGATGCGACGCCTTTTTTGGGACGACGGTGAAAACAGGGCGCCTGGGGCGATTTGATCAAGGTTCGTTAAATTTACACGTGATGTTTGGGATATAGAAGGCCCATAGAGCGGGAGAAGTTCCAAATGTCACGTGACTAATATGCCCTCCGGTGCCCTGTTTTCACCGGCGTCCCTTTTTTGCAAACGAGGCAATTTTGTCATTGCTATTTTTACTCCGGATTTGATTGAAAGTACGTGCTTATATTATTTTCTATCATTTCAGTTTTTTAGCTGTACCCTTGTCACCAAATGTTGGTGTGCTGTGCAGCAAAGACATCACTTTCAATTGTAATTGTTTGTCAACTTTGTCTCACTCTCAGCCACTTGATATGAATTAGAAGTCGTTTTAATGCTGTTTTATTTGCCAGTTGCATTGTAAGATTGTTCACTTCTTAAGAATTCATCCCCATTGTAATGATAAAAAATATACCAGTGGTATGTTTGGAGAGCATGGAATATTCACTGTCCCCGGGAATATTCCCCGTGCAGCGTTCACAGGCGTCTCTCTTAACGGCCAATCTCTGGGAATATTCTGCTCGCATGACATATTTCACGGATTCCATGTGGAATGTGCCTCTGCGAGCGCATCACTTGCATGATACATCTGTTCTGCACAATTCAAAACTGAAACAGATATTCTGTGATTTTTTTCTGAATTTTCCTAGGAGATTATGTCAATGAATCTTAAATCCTGTGACGATTATTGTCCCTGAGCTGGCTATGATCCTTAAGTACCTAATAAGTTTGTATAAAATGCAATAAGATGGGGCAGACAGGTGAAAAGGCTGCTTTCTTGGAATCAACATAATTGAATTGCAGGTTTTTAATTCATGTGTATGATTTACAATGATATTCAACTTCTGTACTGTCATCATGTACCTAGTCAAAAGTTCCAACTTCAGAAAGGTAAACAATTAAATGAAAGGATGATTTCAGGAGAAACAAAGCTGAGAAAGATTTCAGAAGAATGTGTTGACACTATCTGACAGCTAAATGACAGCTAAATTTAAACTAAATGACTCTTTTCTTGAAGCAATGAGGCTTTGGCTTCTGGTGATTCATCAGACTGAATTAACTAGCAGCTTTCTTGCTGCAATCATGGCAGCAAAAATGCTTCCTGCACTTTGTTCCAAATCAAGTACCAATTCAAGTGCAAATGTTGTATTCCAAAACTATAACCTATTATTACATAATACATACGCATTATCATTTACTATCAACTGTCTGATTGGCATTCCGACTGTCATTTAATTTGCCATATTTGATATGTGCTAATGACTCAAGACACATTAATTGACTACCTTAATGCTGAATTGTATAATTGTCAACAATTATATTCTGTCTTCCTGAAATTCTATCACTTTCACTGAGTATTGCCTCCTATCACTTTCATTGAGTGTTGGCTCCTATTTCAGAATCACAGATAGCAGCTAATAAGCAATTTCACAGCACTGAGTTCATCTTGCGGCTGATTCTGCCTGATCTAGATCCCATCACTCTCAGTCCCTAGCCATGCCGGTCTGGGGGCTCAGCGGCTCTGACGTGTTCTCGGAGCTGCGTGGGGTCGCAGTCGAGCTGTGCCTGCTGGCCGGTGACGCGCTGCTCTGCACCGGTCTGGCGGCCGCAGCGCGCAATGTGGGCGCCGCCGTGACGCGCGTGCGTGACGCCCCCGGCTTCGAGGCCGGCCCCAGTCTGGTGGAGCGTGTGACGGCCGCCGGGGGACGGATGGACTTTGTGGCCGTCCGCGGAGAGGTGCGTGCACTGGGCGAACCGATCCGCGCGCACGCCGACCCGTCGGTGCGCGGGGTGATGCAGCGGCTCTCACTGCGCGAGCACACCTGGGAGAACCACTCGGGCTTCTGGTCGGAGCGGCGGCGCACGGTGCGCGAGGCACTGAACACCGTGCCGTTCGCGCTGAGCGGTGCCGGTCTGGCGGTGGTCGTTCAGGACGCCGACTCGCTCTCGGCCGACCTGTTCACCGTCAAAGACGAGTTCGTGCCCACGGAGCTGTCGCTGGCGCAGAGTGTGTGGCAGTGGCTGCTGGGCTCGCGCCAGCAGGGTCTGCGAGATGTCGAGGAGATGCTGCTCGAGGGCACCCGTGTCACTGGCTACGGCGAGCTGACCCTGATGGAGCGCGGTTTGGAGCTGAGGCCGCCGTCCGGCGAGCTGCCCTTCATCCTGACCACGCGCTCCGAGACGGCCCTGCTGCGTGAGCTGGAGGCGCAGAGGAGCGTGGCCCGCGGCCTGCTGGCGGTGTTTGTGCTCGGCGGTCTGTGCGGCGCCGCCTGGACCGGCCGACGGCTCTGGCGCGGCCTCGAGGAGCGGCGCAGGCGCCGCCGGCTCGCTGACGAGTACGAGGCGATCCGCACCGAGCGGCGGCGTCGGGAGCGCGCCGGGGACACGGTGGAGGAGGCGCTGCAGTGCGTGGTGTGTCTGACCAATCCGCGCGAGGTGGTGGTGTCGCCGTGCCAGCACGTGTGTCTGTGTGTGGACTGCGAGGAGCAGCTGCAGCAGCGCTCTTGTCCCGTCTGCCGGCGGAAGGTGACCGGCGTGCTGCCCGTATACCTGGCGTGAATCAGAACTGGGTGTGTGAGCCGCACACAGTGCGGTGTATGGGTCTGATTTCTAGGCTTAATGTCTAGGTGTGGATCTTTTGTCTAGGCTTGCCTTTGTCCAGATATGATGTTTTTGGTTGTTTTGTAACAACTCTGAACTAACATTTTGAAAGCATTTTGTGGAGTTCCTATCACGTGACTCGCTAGTCATCAGAGCTAAATCTTTCTGAGGCTATCTCGTCATTAAATACCGGCTCAGAAATTCCACTTATCACAGCCTTGGCCGTACGGTTCGTTTGATATCAGATGATATATGTGCTGTAAGCCCGTCTTCCTGTGAGAGATCCTGGTCTGGTGTGGGACTTTTTGAGTAGTCTTCCATGGTAGGCAGCCCAGGAGCTTATAGCGTGACCTCACCTGACCTGCTGCTTTATCTAGCTGATAGCAGTCCTAGCGTACTGCTGGTACACACCGTAGTCGTGCGCTCGGTGGGTGAGATTCGTCGATGGTAACTATGTTTCTGATGGATATTTCGAAGTGCCTTAGCTTAGTATTGGCTTGGATATCCGCATTGTGTTTGCTTGCTTGGAAAAGCTTTGGCTAGTAATACGTGCTGTGATTATATGGGCAATGTCTTACCGACAGTGTTGAGGAGAGAAGAGTGTTGATTCTTGTAGTTACTGTCAGGATGAATTGATATTATTGCGAGCCCGAATAAATGTGTAAGCTGTATGAGGCGTTCCGACATAATGACATGAAGCTTGGCCGTTGGAATCCATCGGTAACTGTTTAGAAGTGTTCAGGCGTTTCCTCGGCACCGAACACTGGCGAGTGGCGACTTAGAAAGTGAAATGGTCTTATGTTTTGCTGGTCAAGGGTCAGGTCAGTCACCCGCGGGGTCAGGATCAGGGTATAGGGCCTTACATCTTGAGCGAGAATTGCGATTGGACCTCCGCTGCAGATAATTAAAGTGGAGTAATTGATGACAGAGTATGATGAATGCACTGGCGGATCCAGGGGGGGGGGGCATTTAGGGCCATGGCCCCCCCCCCCAAAGGCCTAAAGTGGCCTGCTTGGCCCCCCCCAAAACGTCAGAAAAATTTCTAAGAAAATATACCTTGATGGAGGTTTTTAGCCACTTGGTGAAGTAAAGCTTTCCACAGCATAGTATGGAAGCAATATGGTAGCAGTGAGGGTCAGTCAAAAGTTGCGCGAGCGGAGTCGACCTTCAAAAAAAAACTGTTGTTGGCATGTTTATGGCGCGGCAGCTGGCAGTTGGCGGTGTTTCGCGTAGTGTGGCATCACTGGCGGATCCAGGGGGGGGGGGGGGCACGGGAGCCTGAGGTGCCCCTGACAGGCCCGTGGTGCCCTTGCTAGGCCTGTGGTGCCCCTGGACCCTGGCAGGCCTGTGGTGCCTCTGGCGGGCCTAGGGTGCCCCTGCTAGGCTGCTGATGCCCCTGGGACCTGACAGGACTGTGGTGCCCCTGACAAGCCTAAAGTGCCCCCAACAGGCCCGTGATGCCCCCGACAGGCCCAAGGTGCCCCTGCGTGATGCCGTGATGCCTGCGAGGCCGGTGGTGCCCATGCGAGGCCGGTGGTGCCCCTGCTAGACCGGTGGTGCCCCTGGCAGGCCTGTGGTGCCCCTGCTAGGCCGCTGGTGCCCCTGGGCCCTGACAGGACTGTGGTGCCCCTGACAGGCCCAAGGTGCCCCTGCAAGGCCGGTGGTGCCCCTGTAAGGCCTGTGGTACCCCTGCTAGGCCTCTGGTGCCCCTGACAGGCCCATGGTGCCCCTGCGAGGCCGGTGGTGCCCCTGGCAGGTCTCTGGTGTCCCTGACAGACCTGGGATGCCCCTGACAAGCCTGTGGGGCCCCTCACAGGCCCGTGGTGCCCTTGCTAGGCCTGTGGTGCCCCTGGCGGGCTGGTGGTGCCCCTGCTAGGCCGGTGGTGCCCCTGACAGGCCTGTGGTGCCCCCGGGCACCAAGGGGGGTCATGACCCATGTGGCCCCCCTTGGATCTGCCACTGATACATAATATATTGATTTGTAAAGGCGTTATGGCTTATGCAATATGCAATTGCAGGCACTTGGTATCCCTCACTCATCCCTCATTGGGGGCTCTGGCGGGCTCCTGAGGGCCCACGTCTATCTCCGGGAGCCCTAGACGGGCTCCTTTGGGTCCTTTCAGTCCACTATAGCATAAGAGGTCTCCACGCGAGTCTTATACATCTCAGGGCGTACCCTGACGTCTGAGGTACCCAACTGCAGCTCCAATGGTCTCTTACACTGGCGGATCCAGGGAGGGGGCATTTAGGGCCATGCCCCCTTCCCAGAGGCCTAAAGTGGCCCGTTTGCCCCCTCTCCCAAACGATAATGAAACATAGTTCAATCAGTGCGTGGCCCAGGAGCCGAGTTAGACAGGGGGTGTTTTACCACCTCCCGGCCCGCAAAGGGACCCAAGCACTGACTCGAAGCGGGTTAACTGGTCGACAAAAGCAATGGTAAGTGTTTACAAAGTAATATAAAGGCATGGGTCGGGTGGGCTACCATTTATATATTTTTTCTTTTTAGTTAAAAAAAAATATTCATAGTGTCAGGGCTGTGACGAAAAATAAGTGGCCTAAATCCGATGAGAAAACAGGATTTGGGGGTACCCTAGGTTTGGCTCCTGCATGAGTTGCCCCCCCCCCCCCCAAAACGCAAGCCTGGATCCGCCAGTGGATGAATGATGATTGTCATTGAAATATGCCACGATCAGGGTGAAACTGGGATGTACCTGGGCGACTATGCTGTTAACTCACGACAAAAACAATGTGAACAATTAATTTATTGGTTCTCTCGCATGCATGTCAAGATGACGAACCTACTGAATCTATACCTACGATGACGTTTCCACACAGTCCTGGCCTACCGATTGACGCACAAAAGACTCACGGCTATCATCACGTGTTCGCCTATCGGTGGCATAACACTACCCACACGAATACATGGCAGGCACAAGTGTATCAATCGGTTACAATGGAACCGGAAATAGAACAAAACAGGGAATGTCTCCTCCAGACAAACAACGCCACACTACAAGGGGATAAAAAAGTTTGATTTTAGGTGCGCGGGCTTGGAAAACATGTTGCAAAAACGTTGAACCAGTTCTGAGCCCACTGGACGCATCAAAGTCGAGAACAAAACTCGTTCTCGCGCTATCAAACCTCCAAACTTTTGATGTCACTGCAAGATGTTACAGTCCCGTCGAGGCACCAATACAGGGGTTCACGTTGACTATAGCGTCACCTACATATATATCCATACACACCACATCGCCACCTGTGACACCCAGCCCTACGTTCCTCCAACACCACGCTCGTTTCCGAAGAACGACACGCGTCTCCCACCTCTCCGGTCAGACCGTGGTGACAGACCCGCTCCCACCGGACCCAGCGCAGCTGACTCCTCAACCCGACGGGTTCCTTCACAGCCCTCTATGGTCGTTCGTCGCACTGAAAACCTGGGCGCCGCTCAACCTCTTCCCACACGACGACAAAATCTAAAAACAACCACAGGGAAATTCGAAAACAACGGCAGTCGCTGGCCCGTCCGGCCGTCACACCGTCCGCTTCTTGGCGATATGATTCGCGCTCGCCACGGACGTGCGCCCTGGACACGAACCACCCACGCCTCGGCTGACGCTTCGCGCGGCAGACCGCCGAGCGACTTCAGCCCGAGCAGCGGCGCGGCGGCCGCGTCACCTAGGTCACGACTAGATTCAGCTGGCCTCCGCCGCACGTGCGACCGACCGTGACGGACGTCAGTGACGACCGCGTCACGGCATGGGCCGTAAGTGACGCCTCTTTCAGTCAGCCTCTCGCTCGTGACGAGTGACCAGGGCCCCTGGCTGCACCGAGGGCTAACCAGAGAGGCCTTCACCTCGCACACCCAAACACCTTCCTCAGCGGCATCACCAATCTCGGAGGAGGCCCGGGCCACGCCCCTACTCCTCCACCCGGGACCATTCAGAGCCGCTGGGAGCTCCGACACCTCTGTAGGTGGCGCCACGGGTCGTCCGAGCGAGGTCCGCTGAACGGTTGACATGACTGCCGGCCGAAAGTCACTAAAACAATGCCCTACTGCTCAGGGCGGACGAATACAGACCTGTGAACAAAACAGACTTAGTCAGATACAGATAGGTGTAAGGTAGGAGAACTTAAAGCTCATAACTATTACAAACGTGAAGGCTCGCTTGATGTTACCGAAATAATCGAAAATGAATAGACGAAAACTGTGACTTAAGCCAACATAATCACGAATCGCCTAATTTCAGCCCGTCCAGCTATTTTCTCTCCGATCAATCAGTTCTTAGAGATTAAAGCTCTGCCTGCACTCTGCAGCGTGTTTCACACCGGCCGCTGCCGCAGTTCCGGAGCTCACCGGTCGGGGCGGCGGCGGTCGGCGGCACTGGCTCCACCGGACGGTCCCAGCTCAGTAGGTGGAGTACCGCGGCACACTCGGCGGCGGCGCACCGACTGAAACAAGGTGAGCGAGACACAGGTCACACCAAGAGGTCACGGGACAAAATACTGGGGTCACGAGTGTATGGGCCACAGTAACGCGGTTATGAGCCACGGATGACAGGTGGCCGGCTCCTGCATATACTGAAGCGTTGAGAAAGGCTTCTAGTCCCACTCCATGAATCACAAACCCCTCAGCTGTTGGATGACTGAGCTGCTGGACTCACACGCAGCCTGCTGCAGGTACGTCTGCTGCTGCTGCTGCTGCTGTTGTTGCTGCTGGAGCAGCATCGCCTGCTGGTAAGCGGCCAGGCTGGGAGTGGGTGTGTAGTACGACACGGAGCCTTTGTCGCCCGACGGCCGTTTGTAGGTGACGCCCATCGGAGGGAATTGCTGTCAACGAGAGGGAAAGAATGTTATTAGGAGACACAGACTGGAGGACACGGATAGTTTTGAGTGGTTTCGATTCCGAAAAGCAGCGAAATATGAACAAAATATGGCAAAAGAAATATGAACTGCCCATTCGAAGATGAAACGCTCTAAAAATATTTAAGCTGAATCCTTGGCACCTGGGCCTGGGTCTCGTGTCCAATGTCGTATCTTACCGGTGAACTTACATAGTACATTGAAGAATCGTAGACTGGTTCTCCCTGGAAAGAGCAAATTAGTTGTCAAAACTCCGTGAATCCATGGCCAGATACTGGCATTATGACTGTTGGTTCCATCTATGACTTGAAACATCCCTGACCTATTGCTGACCTCCGTGACCCCATACTGACCCCGTGACCCGATAATGACCCTTGACACGGTACTGACCTCTGTGACCCGTTACTGACCTCTGTGACCCGACACTGACTTCCGTGACCCAGTACTGACCTCCGTGACCCGATACAGACCCCGAGACTCGATACTGACTCTGTAACTACTGACCCTCTGACTCGATACTGACCTCTGTGACCCGACACTGACCTCCGTGACCCAGTACTGACCTCCGTGACCCAGTACTGACCTCCGTGACCCAACACTGACCTCCATGACCCAGTACTGACCTCCAGCCGGTCGGTGGGCAGTTTCTGCTGCATCTGTTGCATCGGCAATGACGCCACCATGGCGGTATCGCCGACAGGAGGGCTCGCTGCTAGCGTGTAGTACTGGCTCAGGCCGGCGTACATTTGACCGGCAGGTGACGCCATCTGTTGAGGAAGTACACAACTTCAGTTAGCTGCAGCTAACGCCAGGGCCGACCGCAAACAGTGAAGGGTAATTGCGAGGGCATATCTTTATGTTGAGGGTTATCAGAGCGAGGCGCTTTTATTGCAGTCGTTATCCGGTGAGTGTGGATTAAGTCCGTTAAAAATAAAATACGTGTCGCGCAATCAAGGCCTATTGCGGACGGACACAAAATAGCAGGGTGCAGGGGTCCGGCCATTGTGCCAAGGCCTGGACGCTGGTAGGTGCACGTTAGCAGCGATGAGCGGGCACCACACGGGCATTCGCCATTCAGAGCTCAGTGCGAAGCCCTGATGGCCAAATAATGAATGCAAGTCACGTACGTTTAGGTGCACGTGAACAGCACTTAAGTCATTTATTGCCTTCTCACCGCGGTCACACGATAAAGCCACGCTTGGCTCATATGTTTCAGTATATTGCTGCTAAAACGTACGTTTATTATGCTATGGGCATTTTTGTCTTCACAGGCAGGGCAGCCTTCCTTATTTTCGTATGTAAAAATGTAGACGTTCAGGAAAAAGGGAAGTGAAGAGATAGCAGGGGCATTCCACGATAGATCGTACCACTTTTTTCCAATTTGACACCCTCATATCTCGGGTTTTAACGATAATTGGTCTAAGGGGTAATCAGGCCTCAGGGGCTCTGAATCCTCCTGTAACAATTTCAGGCTTATCAGATGAGTGGTTTTTGAGTTATAGTGTATAACATGTTTTGGATCTTGCGTTGTAGCGCCAAGTTTGGCGGGCTGTAACTCTTAAGACGGATAATCCAAATGCCTAATGCTATACGGCATTGAACTTGCATTGAAACAAAGAATAATATGCATTTTTAAAATTTTGAAATATATACTATTTTTGATATATAACACCTCGAGTTTCCTTTCAGCTGAATTTTTATGCCTTTGGGACCAAATTTTTTAAATTTTTATTTTCTTAAAAATATTTTTGGATCATTATTAAGTAGTATGCAAAAAATTAGGAAGGTGTTCTTTCTATAAATGTACTTATTTTGCGTCACCGTAATGGTCTCGAATTGTGATTTCGGAAGAGAGCCTACAAATGGCGTGGTAAAGCTGCCTAGTGACATCACTGGCTACTGAAAGTTCAATTGAAGTCATTTTTTGCCTCACTTTTGCTTTTGCATTGTTGACCTTGCGTGACGTCATTCGTACGTCACTAGGGTCATAAGAGTTTTTCGTCAATAACTCTCGATCAAATTGAGCTAGAAAGACGGGAAAACTACCAATGGACTCGGGAAGACCTTGCGAATCGAATGATGTGCAATATGATCTCATTCACCCAGCTTCGTGGCCTGACCCGACTGTTAACCATCTCTGTGCCGGCGCTGTTTGTCCAGCGCCGCGCTGGTTGGCTTTGCCCCGGACTCGGAGCGGTCACGTGATGCCCGGGGGCTGGCTGCCGGCTGGGCCGCCCGGTCGGGGGAGCGGAGCCAAATACACGGCAGTGTGCTGACCCGAGGTCAGCGACTTAAGCTGACTTCACCAGAACAAACAGTATACCATTCGACGCGCCGGAGCTAGGCAAACACAAAGATGCTAAAATCGCGGCTCTGCGACCATTTGTTGCGAAGTAATCTATCAAAAACCGGACCCGTAATTTGGGTCACTTGAAATGACCTCTGGGGTCACCAGTGAACCCGAGACCTTAAAATGTGGTATCATTCGATGCATCTTGCAACGGCGCACATGCTCGTTTTTTCTGCAAGGTTCTAGCTCCATCCCATTTTGTATACATTTGAATGAGGAACTTATAGAAAGAACACCTTTCTAATTTTTTGCATGTCGATTTTAAATGACCTGAGGTTTATTTTAAAGAAATAAAAATGGCAAAAATTTTGGTCCCAAGGGCCATTATAGACAATTTAAAAAAATACTAGGACTTTTTTCAATATATAAAGCTTTTCTTTCCAATTTTAAAAATACTGTATTAATCTTTGATTCATCGTTAGTTCAAAGCTGTTTACCGTTTGTTGCTTGCTTAGCTCGTTTTTGAGTTATAGCTCATCAAACTCACCCTTACAATCTGAAGTTTAGAAAATTTTATGCAATGTAACTCAAAAAGTTTTCATCTGAGAAGTCTGATATTTTGGCAGGTGTTTTTGGAGTCTATGATTACCCCTTATACCAATTTTCATTCAAATCTTAGAGATGAGGGTGACGGGCCTGGTACGATCTATCGTGGAATGCCCCAGCAGCACCCACACGCAATTTCTCTTCCTGTTTAATTTCCATTGAATTTAGGTGCTATTGAGTGATAAAGACCCGTTTCTTTCGGGAGCGGCACACAACCCTTTTTATATGTTCGTTCATGTGAAATGAATAAACGGTGACATGCTGACGCCATGTATATTGTAATGAGAATGTTGACGTCAATTAACTATCATGTCTAGTTGCACTCTCAATTTATCGAGGGATAATACCCTAGCAAGGGAACGAATCAATTCGTCCTATCAACCCGCTTAGGCCCTCATTGAAATACACAGCGACCCCTGTGTCTTCCCATTGACCGGACACTATCTCTGGTGGGGCAAATGGCGCGATGCACGAACCCCGACGCATTTAAAATGCACCGTCACCAAAACACAGGGCATACATTAGGGCAGCTCGCACAGTAAGCTGCCTTTCGTGGTATAGAGGGCTCGGCAAAGCTGGTTAAGTTCTGAACAAATGAATGACGTGTCCGGTGCCGAGTCGACCGTTGTTAGTTCGGCCGTTGCTAGGATACGAGCCCGGGGTGCATTATTCAGTGAAACATGTGAATTGCATGATAGCAGGGCCGATTCAACCATGCGTCGAGCGCTAACACGAGCGGAGTGGGAGCTGACGAAACACTGGCAGTTCGACCTCCCCCTAAACCGATGCACAGAGATGCACTAATTTTGGACCTACGATAAGAAGCTCCAGCCAGAGGTCAAAAAAACTTATTTTGTGTCGCCTACAAAATTTTTCAACCCCCTTTGTGTCCCCTGCCCCCGGAGGCCGGATAAGTGTTGCACTAGGGTGGTAAAATTTGAAAAACTCTAGGATTCATTAGGCCAATGTTAATGTTAGTGTCGTCAATGTTAGTGTGGCCCTAAACCTGGATAATGTATTTTACAGTGCCCCAAAATTTGTTGATTTGGGAGGGAAATACTGAGATTCATTTGCTACTCTCACCACCAATATCTAAGAGCAATTAACCACTCTCAGCCAAGAACACCTTGTTACCTCAAAAGGCAGTTCAGGTGTGGTGGACTTGGACAGGTGGGCAGGTGTGGTGGACTGAGTTGTGTGGATACTTGGAGTTGGTTTATGATCATAGATACTCATGGATACAAATAAATGCTATTGATCTTTTCTCACTCTTTTTGTATCTAATCTACCCAGCAGTGTCCACCCTCTACCCCTTTTTGGTGGATAATATCCCCCTCTGACACCCCAGCCAAAACTTTGGGGCACTGAATGCATGTGTAACTTATCTTGTGCAGATGCATTTAACCCGCGCCACTTGGGGCAACTTGACCGGGGCCTAGACGAATCGCTCAATTTCCGTAAAAAGTTCAGGATATGGGCTCCCGGGGGCGATCTACCTGATGGCACCGGTCGCTACTCGCTTAAAACCTCGTGGCACGTGGCACGTGCGATTCCATTTTCCCCATGTTAAGTCAAAGGGGTTTTGGACACTTTTTGCGCGATCGGGAATAGCGGAAAAAATCGCGGATCAAGGTATGGTTTGCTGCACACCATTTTATGGACGACACGTTCAGGTACACGCCCGTGTGCGCCGTATACCCGTCAGAATTCGTTAGCTTGAGTTGCACGACTTTAAAGTTGAACTTTTTTCGCTCCCCATGTTAAGTCTATGGGCGTTTTTGCAGAGACATTTTCATTCGCTCATTGTACAAAATTATATGATACGATTTTGTTTTAACTTTCAGGACATGTTAAGAAAAGACCATAGAACATGTTGTTATGTTTTTTTAAGCTGTCAGAATTCGTTTGTTCTTTTTAGGCTCGGGTTAAACCTGGTGGGGTCTGTTTATAACGCGACCTGGTGGGGGGGGGGGGGCTATTTTTTGCCCCCCCCCCCACTCGTATCTCCGAAACTACTGGACGGATCCGCAAAATTCAAACGGCGTTCGAAAGGCCTGTCAAATTTGTCGAAGGAAACCAAATTTCATTGACCTCGGGGTCACCGATGACGTCACAGGTCAGGTCAAAGATGAAATGTTTCACCGTTCACGGGTCTACTAGGGAATGCGCTATAACACCGAGGAAAACGCATTTTGTCGAGAATCAGCGATAGGGCGTCAGTTGCCTAGTAGATATGTTGCTATTAGAGGTCACTGACAATACCAGGTCAGGTCACAGGTCAGGTCACCAAGGGTCACAGGTCAGGTCACATGAGCGCAACTTTACTAAGGTTGTGTGATGCATGTTTTATGACCAATTTTTCATTTCCAACTCAATGGTGTTGGTTATAAGACTATCAGGTACGGCTTAGGTTACTTTCTGGTGAAGGTCAGGTCAACGTCAGGTCAAGGTCAGGCCTAAAAAGGTCAAATTTTAAAGTTGATAGTTTTGCATAAAATGGGTATTGATTCGATGCAGCTCGTCACGGGGAGTCTAATGGTGGTCTTTGTTTTGCGCTAGGGGGTCTAGAATTGTTAAAAATTGAGTTTGAAAATTTGACGTCATCAATTTTGAACAGTTTTTTCGCTATAACTTCGCCAAAAAAAGAGGTATCAATCTCAAATTTGGTATGTGGATGGAAGGCGGTAAGGAATATCACATATATTCCGTTTTTTGCGAAATTCAAAAAACTTTTTGGATTTTTCGACTATTATATCCAAAAAATCTATTTTTTGATTTTTGGGGGTCAAAATCAAAAAATTTCAAAAATCCGAGATAGCAGTTTTGTAGCCCTGTCAATTCTACAGCTTTTATGTCCTTATCATTTTTCTGTATTTGCAAAGCTATAGGCCTGACAGCCCTTCCCGCGAAACCCTTTTTTGGGTCGAAAACGGCAGAACATGACGTCACTCTGACGTCATTTCCGGCCAACCTATCATAGCTTTTGGAAAAAATTTTGGTCACAATGTGTAAAATTGATGTCCGGGAGGGTACTGAAAGTTTGGTGACGATCGGCGCAGCGGTTCTGGAGATATATCGAAAAGTCTGGAGGGGGGGCAAAAAATAGCCCCCCCACCAGGTCGCGGGTTAAGAATTGCTGACATTCTATTTTACATTTATCCATAATACATTTAGATTTGTGCTCTACACTGTAAACTCATTTTGACAAGGGGTTGTCGTACAACGACGAGCGTTTGTCAAAAATACTAATAAAGGTTATGTCGAACGACGAATATCTTGTCATAGTTGGATGAATCAACAGGGCAAATATTAGTATCAGCCCCAGCACCTTGTCGACCATTCATAAAATTGACGAGGATTATGGAGGCTATTGTGAAAACTACCAGGGTCTTATTCGTAATATGGAACATACATTTGCTTATGATTTGTTATTTATATCCTTGTCGTAAGAACCAGCTACACCATTGCAACAATACTGATACATACTAATGCAATCTATGTCCTTGTCGAAGGTATCAGCTACACCTTTGCACCACGGGCTTAGTTACGCTAGTTAGACGTGTTAGTAGTAACATACACAAAGCTGTTACTTGTTATATAGGTGGCGCCAAAAACGTTTCCGGCCGTTTCATTTTGAAAGTTTCAGTTGCGCACCAACCGCCGTGCAGTGATGTGGCCTCCTGCGCACTTCCGTGAAAATGGTAGGTGATAACAGTGTTCGGTCGTTTTTGTCATTTTTTAATGAAATGTAGGGGAAAGTTGGGTAATATCGGCCAGTAGGTAATATCGGACAGGCAGTTATCTTCTGAACTCTCCCCCAGGTGCATACGCAAATATTTTATTTGGAAAAAAGGTAGCGCTGGATTTCATTTGTCACCACCTCCTCTCGCAGGCAGTTTGCCGCTAGGCTGTCATAATTTTTTTTACGATAATCGCCATTTGTCCTTCCATCCATACAACTTATTAATTACCTGTTATCGCAGAGATAAAGAAGTTGTAACTGCCAAGTTGTACCTTTTCCACTTGCCTGAACATTTTTGTTATTGATTATGGGCCAACTATCTGTGTTCAATGTGTTTGTTGCTCCCATTTTAGCGCATTTTGAACGGCCTACGTGTTTGCTATTATCGGACACCCATCCGATATTACCCTATGGGGGGAGGTGTTTGAACCCCCCTCCCCCTCTTCTAACTCGGCTCCTGGGCCACGGAGCGACACGCGGAAGGTGGCGTTTGAAAGAGCAAGAAGCCAACGCATAACTCGGGGACCAATATCAATATCAAGACTCTTGGGATCCATTTGGACGCCCGTCCGTAATTTGCTGCTGCTGTCCGATAATACCCAAGTAACTTTTTTTCTTTAAAAAATCGCTGAGCTCCAACGCAACACCGGAACCTCAGCAGACTTTCTAAAAACAAAGTTTTGGGCTATCTACATATATTTAAATGACTCCCAGTCACATAAAAATGATAACCTTCATGTTATGATGGCTTGAAGTTACCCGTCCGATAATACCCAATTTTCCCCTTTGTCTTTCAACTTATAGTAACGCAGATTGAATCAGAGAAATTTGCTGAGTAAGTGCGTGATGTATGGAAGTAAGCACAATGTGTTCTGCTCCAGGCCATATTGTTCTGCATATGCTATAATATAGCGATGCTTTCTTTCAGGCTTTCATCAGGAGCGAAAGCTCCAGCTTGCAAGCAAGGGTCGCTACACTGAAGACAGCAAACTGCAGAAACTCAAGAAGTCTAAAAATGAAAAAGCACCTGAATTCCAAGGGGCTAATGAATTTGAATGCCCCTTAGATTCGAATGGGTTTGCCCCTTAAAAATCGTGTTCCGCAGACTTAAAAATAACATATTTCCGAATCAAGGCATTCCTCGATGTTGCGAGTCCCCAAACCAGTTATTGCGAGGCAGGAAACCCAAGTTGACTATCTTAACTCAAACCAGCATGTAAACGTGTGATTCTACAGTGTACTCGTAAGTGATGACGCTCATTGCCTTTTCGCATGCGTTATTGCCCTTGCCCCTTGGGTCATCAGTGTCATCACTATTGTGTATGTAATGTGTATGTACCATTTTGAATACATGACCTACTTTCAGTAATGCTGTTTTGCTGTAATAATGAGACTGCAGAGCGGCGACCTGCGATTTGTGGAGAAAACTGACGAATACAAGGGAGGTCTTTGTAAAACGTTACAAGCCTGAGACTAGTAGATTGCTTACAAGTACAGGTTTGCTGCACGTAGACATTACTATGCTAACTAAGATTTGCATTGATTTGACTTAACAAGTACACGGTTCAGCCCTGTTAAATGCAAACATGCGCAGGTCTTTACCTAGTAGCCGCATGATTATAACTAGGAACACAGTTGTTCACACAACAATGACAAAGCAAACCTTGGTAGCTAGTCTAACGAACTACATGTGAGTGGGTTGTAAGAACAACTACCATGACAAACAATAGGGTCGTTCGATGACATGGCAAAGGGTGCGGGGATTTGCGCTAAATAATTTTCCTTGTAAAAGTAACAAACGTTTGTTGAAATGAGTTTACAGTGTATATGGTGAGATTTCACACCTGTTATGACATAACAAATAATAGGTGCCTATGTATAATACAATATACCTACCTATGCAACATGTTGTAAAAGGTTCCTTTTCTACATCAAGGCCACTAATATTATTAAACCAAAATTCTGATCATTAGATTTTTGGTACTAGTATACAATAAGCCAAAATAAAATAGGTGTAGGTGCTAGGTAGGTGGGTTGTATGCTTCGGAGCTTGTCGGTTGGCAGGTTTAAGGTAGGGAAGTTGTAACTTGTAGGTACAGGTAGGAGAACGTAGATAGGCTGTAGGTAGGCTGGTAGGTAAATAGGTGATAAGGTAGAAAGTAAGATTAGGTTAGGTAATGATGTTTTTCTTTCATTCATATTTCTTAAATACTTTACGCAAGAGTAAAAGAGTAGAAGTCGGAATGAAGGAAAACAATTAAGCCTGAACCAAACTTACATACCTACTAACCTACAACCTACCTACAACATACCAACACAAAACAGAAAACCTACCAGCCTACAACCTCCCAGCTTACAACCTACATACCAACCTACAACATTTTTTCGGAGTCCTTGGACTGGTATACTTTTACCAGCTAATGAAAATTGAAATTCCTGCTCTTCTAGGGCTGAACAAATTAAAATCAAAATGAAAAGTGTGTCAATATTAACAAAAAACACCTATTCATTGACAACTTTGGCAAGTGTTTCAAAATCAGGCAACAAATCCACACAGCCTTGCTTTTGATGCCCACCGGACTAGCGTTGCTATATCCAACTTACAAGTACCTAAACCAGCAAAATTAGACAACCCAAGATTCCTTACTTCCAGTGTTATGTCCTGCCTTGCTTAAAACAGAAAAAATCATAACCACAATACAACTCAGCTCAGGGGTGTAGGATCGCAAAATAGGTTGGGGGGGCTGAACCCTGGACGCCGGTGGGGGCGGCGACGAAAGGTGCTGACCGGGGGGAGGGAGGAAAAAACCACCAGTGGAAAAGGTGTTGACCGCGGGGGGGGGGGGAGCGTGGACCGTGGTGGTGAAAAGCGGGTCTATGACTTGAGTGATTTGACTTAACCTCTCCTCCTGATCCAAGTTCAGGCTTATAAAATAAGGCGTAGGTATTGATATTCCGACTCAATGTTTTGCAACCACATTATGCAGTGTATGTTCCCGCTCTTTTTAAATGCAAAGTGATACCACTAAAACGGTATATGTATGCTCTTCTTATACTTAAGGCTGATGAGAGATTCAATTTCTTGATTAATTCAATATTTATATTCATGTCCCCTAGTTTGGCAAACTGTTTTAGGGGCTCCTTAGAGGGACCACACTTTCCTAAAATCTAGGTACCTACTCATTTTTCACCAATCATTCACTTCATTTCGGAAGGGTCAAGTTTTTGTTTAAAGATTGTATGGACTGTTTAATAGCTCCCTTTTGGCCGTTTCAGGGACCACCTCGACTACTTCTAGGGCCACGATAGCGGTATCGACAAAGTAGGCGATCGTGATCGGTAAAGCAGGACCGTCACAGAGCAATTTCTGTTGAAGTATTTCGCAAACCCCCGCATTCTGCATATCATTGGAATTTGGAAGCATAATCTTATTTTGAAAGTTGTATAGGTCGTGTAGCGACAAGAATGCTCCCAAAGTGCACGAAACAATTGCAGGCACGTACCTTTGATTTGGCCAAGGGGGGGGGGGGCGGAGGATCCCGGGGGGCCTCCTCTCTACAGAGGGCAAGGGAGGATCTAGGTGAACGTTTTGTGCGCGCGTGTGTGTGTGTGTGTGGGGGGGGGGGTTACAGGTCGGCCGACATGCCGGGTCTGATGGATGAATTCTGACGACCGGGGGAGGGGGAGCGAGTATGTCGAGATCAAAAGGCATTTTGTCTTCGTCGTTTCTGAGATTTAGCTTTATTGTTATAAGTCACTCGGCTCAGTAGTTTTAGTTTAATCCACCTATACAAGTGCGTTGCCACGGATTTCTTACTGGGGGCGGAGGGGGGGGGGCGTATCGACCGACTTAAAAACCCAGAAGTTGATATTGTTACCGCACACCGTTCCGTGCTTCTATCCTCAGGATACCGGAGGCCTTCTCCACGCCGCAACCCCCTTTCTGGCTGGACAGGCAACTTTATCTCATGCGGGCTGCTCCCTTGGAGCGGCACCGCTGCTCCCGAGGGAGCGCACCCCGTAGCCGGGTGCAGTGAGTACCTTGGGGCTGGGTGGCCTGTCCTCTGGACGGCTCAGCCCCGGTGACTCACTAGGGTGCCTGCCCAGACCAATGTCTCCCCCTATATCCTATCATCCTCTCGGCTCTGAAATGGTCCCATGGACCGAAAGGGCCTAACCCAACAAAACAAATATTGTTACCGCTTTTTTAGCCTAATGCATTAGTAGCATACAGTAGCGATCTCTCTGATTGACCTGTTTATGAATCGGCGGCGCGAAGCGCGGCGAAAATTTGCAAAAAAAAAACATTTGTCAAAACACAGCTCCAAAACACAAATTTTACGACCCTTTAGCATGCTAGTACAAGCCGGAGTTCCTTAACAGTACACATATGAATTTTGATTCAATTTGACACGTTAATGTTATTACAGTCACGATCTTTCTTATTGATTGGTGTGTGAATCGGAGGCGCGGAGCGCCGAGAAAATTTGCAAAAGCATTTGTCAAAACACAGCTCCAAATCACAAATTTTACAACTCTTTTAGCATGGTAGTACAAGCCGGAGTTCCTTCACACTCCACAGTACACACATATAAATTCCGATTCAATTTGACACGGTTGGTTGGTGTAATTACAGTCACAATCTCGTATTGACATGTACGTACAAAAAAAAATGCAAAAAAAATCAAAACACAGAGGGGCCTCCTCTCTACAGAGGACCACCTCTCTACTGTGGGCCTCCTCTTTTTACAGGGCCTCTCAACTACAGTGGCCTCCTCTCTACAGAGGACTTCCTCTCTACTGAGGGTCTATCCCTTTCAGAGGGCATCCTTTCTTCAGAGGGCCTCCTCTCTAGTCTTTACAGGGGACCTCCTCTCTACAGAGGACCTCATCTCTGCAAAGGGCCTCCGGCCTCCTCTCTACTGAGCGAGTCCTCTCTACAGACGGCATCCTCTCTTCAGAGTTCAGAGGGCCTCCTCTCTACAGCGGGCCTCCTCTCTTCAGAGGGTTTCTGCTTTCAGGCGGTCTCCTGACTCCTTTCTACAGAGGGCCTCCTCTCTACGCAGGGCCTTCTTCCTACAGATGGTCTCCTCTCTACAGAGGGCCTCCTCTCTACAGAGGGCCTCCTATCTACACAGGGCCTCCTCTCTACACAGGGCCTCCTTTCTACAGAGGGCCTCCTCTCTAAAGGGGCCTCCTCTCTATAGAGGGCCTCCTCTCTACTGAGGAGTCAGTCTCTACTGTCTGACCCTAGCGGTCAGACACAGACACTAGCGTTTATTCACAGGAGGCCCCAGGAAGTAAGAAAGGCGCTAGCTGTCAGGCTGGTCAGAGGCCCCAGTGGCGCGGGAACCGGGGGGGGGGGGGCTAGCGGGGGCTGAGCCCCCCCCAGCTTTTCGGCTGGGGGGGCTCGTAATGTATTTGAGCCCCCCCCCCCCCCCAGCTAGAGGAATCGAAATCGGAAATCTACCAACATAATTTCATAGATTCATACATAGGCGTGGGAACCGGGGGAGGGGGCAGTGGGGGAAGCTTGCCCCCACAACTCTGCGGCCGTGGGGGCGGTGCCCCACAACGTTTCATGAGGCCAGGAACCGTTGGGCAGCTTGTCCTCCCCAAATTAGGGGTTGTGGGTCACAAAGGAAGAAAGCATGTAAGTGAAAAATCCACCTATTTCACTGGCTCGGCAACTCATTTGGCAGATTAAAACCTTTACTCCAGGTTGCCAAAACGGTAGTTTCTTCACTAAGCTGAGACGGAATACCTCACTTTTTGAAAATATTTTCGTGTTTTTTTTTTGTTGTTGAAAAGGCCAAGGTCTGAAAAATAAGTGGCCTAAAACCGGTGAGAAAACTATGTAGATTTGGGGGTACTCTAGGTTGATTTCTATTATGGTTCAGCCCCCCCAGTCTGGAAGAAGTTCCCTCGCCACTGAGAGGCCCTGAATGTCCTGGCTTGATTTTTGGGATTCCCTTGAATTTTTTCGCCTCCGACGTGATTTTGGCCCCGTGGCCTTCGGCCCACGGGGGCCTCCTGAAAACCCCAGGGGGAGGGCGCCCCGTCCGCCCCCCCCCTTGGGTACGTCCCTGAACAACTGTCCTCGTCGTCCGTCCGTCCTACCGTCCGAGTTTCACCCACATGGCATATCACCCACCCCTAAACAAACGAAACGAAGCTGTCGAGTGTCGCGCCTTTGTTTTGTTGTGTTTTTTTTTTCTCTTTCTGCGCCGCTTTAGCGTGCGCTCTGTATCCGGAAAATATTATCGTTTGGATATTCTCGGCCGGAAAATTATTTGTGAGCACCTATCTTCAGCCTGTCTCTTTATCACGATACCGAACGTAATCCCCGATAATTATCGCTGATCCCGGATAATTTTCCCTGATTATCCGGATGCCGAACGCACGCATAGTAACATCCAAAGGTTTTGTGCTGCATCGTCAGCTGCCTACGATGGCGTCACATTCCGTGAAAAGGATTTGGCCTTCTTCTGAAGGCGGGACATAAGTGATATCTTAGAAAAAATATGGTAAAAAACAGTTAAAAGCTAGTGAACGTGCAAATTTCTTTCACCAAAATGTTTTAAGATAATGCCTGCTTATTTTTAGTCATTATGACATTATCATTATTTAAAGATTTGACATAATCATAAACATAATCAGCTGACGATTTTTACCGATTTCACCTCTATTTAACTAGTCTTGTTACAAAAACGGTGTGAGTAACCCGGTTTACATAGCATTTTTGACGAGGCTCTAGCTCGTTAATTTGGCGATAATTTCGATGCAGTGGTCTTCAAATATTTAGAGGGGATCATTTTGTAAATTGTTAAGCACCATTGGCATCTTTTGCAACATCACGGACGGAGATATAAGCTTGCAACAAACCCTATGTAAACCGGTCTAGTGTGACAACGTTCGGGAGGTGAGATAACAGATGCATTATTTTCGCGAAGGTTGTGTGTGCTCGTTTGTTTGCACGATCTGGAACTATTATGAATGAAATTAGTATTCGAGTGATATGCAGAATGCTTGATTCTTGTAAAATACCACAACCGAAATTGTTTGGTGACGCCTGCTGTACTAGTGTTCTAACATGCTGACCAATTGACCAATTCAGGCTTGTTAAATCCACAGTTGATTTTTATGTGTACCTTCCTGGTTTTGTTTTGCTAGTATGTTCTTTCTAATGACTCGAAAGTCCTTTTATATATTAAATTTACTACCTCCATTGTAATGCACATTTTCAAAGTACCCAGTTAGTTTTAAGGCCAAAATTGGGTAGGCGTAAAGCAGAGAGGCGCTATACCCAGACTCCAGAGATGCTTTCTAATCGGACCAAACCAAACCAAACCTAACCAAACCTGACCTAACCTCACCTACAACCTACAACCAAAAACCTGCAACCTACAACCTAAAACCTACCGCCTAAAACCTAAAACCTACAACCTACAGCGCCTCTCCTTGGTTGCAAAAAGAAGTGTGACGCCTGCTTTACTACCACCCAAAATTGTACCATTTAACCTTGCCAAGTTGAGCTTTCTTTGATTTGTCCATATTTTATAATGTTGGGGGGGCTGCCTGGCAAGTTGGGGGGGCTGACCAGCAAGTTGGGGGGGCTGAAGCCCCCCCAACTGTATAGGATCCTACGCCCCTGACTCAGCTTTCATCACGGCGCCAGTCCCTTTCTTGAAAGCATTCAAACTTGTTTGAAAATTGGACAAGCGCTGAGCGCTACTCGCGAGAGTCCACTCCTGTTTTGCTACGTGTTCATGATCACAGTATACCTCTCATAGACGTGCGCCGAAAAGGCCCGCTCAAAATCTTTGATGCGTTGGCTCCTGGGGACTACAAAATCCACAGTGAAGGCTCCCTGGCGGCTGGGGCGTCAGCTCAGCGTTGTCCCCTCGTGTCACCAGCGTCCGATTGGTTCGCTCAGGGTTATTCTCGCCGCGGATTGGCTAGTTAGTCTGTTCGCTAGCAGTGTGCGCAAACGCCGTCAACAAATGCGATGCAGTGTGTTCACCATTTTCGTGACTTTGTCACCAAATGTCTCTGGTGCCTGTCAGCTTCTGTCGCCTACAATGTAAGCGAGTAGGAAGTTTTTTTTACCTCTGGCAGGGCTGACGGCTGCTGTAATCTAGAGGACTAGTCTGGACTTGATATTTTGTAACTCATGTAATGACTTTTCAAAACTACAGCATATGCGGAGTACTCCCAAAGTATTGAAATGCCAGACTATTTATTGCTTAGTGCTTAGTTGTATAGCCGCATGGCCGATTGGTGTGACCTGCAATTTTAGCTCTTCTTGAAAGTTGAAATAATCTTCTTATATAGACATAACTTCCACTGGTATGATATTTCCGGTGGACGAGACTGTCGAATGTCCGTGAACGATTAACATTTAATTCACACCTACCATTTGTGAGTGCCTCCTTAGGGACTGTTGACGTTCATTTCAACAGTCGGCATTTATCTCATGATCTGATGACTGATTTAAATATTGTCCCCCATTTCAGGTTGTTCAAAATTGAATTATACACCGCTCGAAAATAAAGCCCAGATAAGCCATTTAAATACATCCGCTTGAATGCCAAGTAACAAAAGGAACATAAATGGCACGACAAGCCCGGTTTCGACGTAAGAAAAATGTCAAAAGCGAGCCAAACAATGTAATATAGATGCCACAGTCACGCAATGAATTCCAAGACATCCAGAAACCACCTAAGTGCTTTAAGGTGTCGTTTCTCGGCACATAATGAGGCAACGTTTGCCCAAGGGAAGCCAACGGCCGTCTGATTCCTCTGGAAACCGCATAAAGCAGGCACCGACCGGGTCACCGTCGCACCACACGATACCCGTACATTCAACTTTAATTCCATTACCCCCACACCCCGCCTGCGAGACTTCCATGGCCGACACACGCGCTGTAAACCACCCGCCAGCCCATTCCGATCGCGCTATAGCTGCTACGTGACGCCGGCCGGCAGGCGGCGGGGCGTGGCGAGTTTCCGCCACCCGCCGCCAGCGGCGCCACCGTCGCAGGACGACGGGACCTATACGTACCGGTGCTGTAGCATGGAGGGCCAGGCCGCCCGCGGCCAGCTGCTGCATGAGCGCGTTCTTGAACGCCAGGTTGTTCTTGCCATTGATAAGCAGCTGCTCTTTGAGGTGCTGTGGCGGGTGGAAGTACTTGCAAGGCGGCTTCTCCCGGTTACATCGGCCCTGAGGAGCACAGACAAGGCCGAGGTCAGCTATGGGAGCACTCAGGAGCCATTCGGCAGCTTACTGGGGTGATCGTCAGTGCGGAGCCCAGAAAACTGCCCGCGATGAGCTCACCAGCAGACCCTCGTCTCTCAGTTTTGAGCATCGTCCCTGTCAGCCTGTCTGGACCGAGTGACATTACGTCACAAGCAGTTGGCCGAGTGGCAGACCATGTTCCTCGCACACGTATCGAGTGATCCCAGCGCCGAAACGTCACCGCGCTTTCCTCCTTTGGGCGGCTGGAAGCGTGAGGGGGCGGCTTATCGATGTAAAAATATTCAGCAGCTAGTTTCCTGCGAGAGTTCGCGGAAATCGCCCTATCTGCCAACCCAGGCGGCTGGCCAGTGCACTGAGAACGTATAAGGAGTGCGGCAGGGATAAAGTATACTTCAATGGTATTAACCCTCGCCCATGTAGGGGGGTTGGTGCAACCCCCCCCCCCCCCTGAGGTTTTTCTTAGCTACACGCCGAACCGTTTCAGATAGCCTGCTCAAATTTTCAGTACCCTCTGGGGCATCCTTTGCGCAACTTTTGGTGTTTTTTGTCAAGGTCATGTCAGGTCACGGAGTTATGACGTCATAAAGGGAACAACCTCCGGCCAGATTTACGCTAAATTGGAGATTGCTTCACATTGGTATAAATGCCGACTGACCTGACACACTGATGGATTGTTTTAGAATCACAACTGGCTGATTTGACATTGGCACAATGTCCGTTGACATTTTGAAGGTTACTAAAGGTCAAGGTAAGGTCAGTGACCTCGGTTGACCTGTAATGACTTCTTGCACTTGTATGCCTTTTCGGGGAATTTTGATGCCCTGAATTCGAATTTGCTATCCATTTCAGGCATCGTCGGTTGTTTATTGTAGTTCATTTTGGGTCAGGGTTAGGTCAGTGACGTCACACGCCTGACGTGACCCAATGCACAAATGACCTTGCAGACTTCCGATGCTCCCAACGCATCATTTTTAGAGTTATGAGTTATGACATCGAAATACACACCAAACGGTAGAGAATTGATCAAGGATCCCGATAGTGAAGGTTTCAAGTCGATATCTCTTAGCGTTTTGCCGCAATCGGCGCGGAAATATGAAAAAGTTAGATTTTTTCCGAAAATTTTTCCTTTGACCGGTCATAAGTAGGTCAAATGTTGACCTAGGACCAAAAAATATACCACCAATCGCGAGATCTCGTTGAGTGCAATCCGTTGGTCTTTTCCGCTAGGCTCTACGACGCTCCGTTTTCAAACGCCAGGGGGGGGTCGCACCAACCCCCCCCCTGCATGGGCGAAGGTGGCAAAACACCGTTTACGGGCGAGGCAGGGGGTTGTTTTCATCCACCCCTCAGGTTTTTCGGGAATATCTCCGAAACCGCTGAAGCTACGATGCTGAAATTTTCTGACTTTTCCTAAAACTAAATTGGGCACATTCCTCGAAAATTTTCAAGTTCATAACTTGACCAGGGGCGGCTCCAGAGCACTGGGAATTGGGGGGTCCTATTCGTGAAGCGAGTCATTTGGGCGAAGATCACGATGCTGATGTATTATAACTGTATGCACCAGTTTTACGAACAGTGAATGAAAGGTATCATGTGATAACATAAACAAAGTTATTGTGCATCCTCTTTTGACACGTTTTTGCTATAATAGGCGGATCCAGGCGTCCAAAAAGGGGGGTTATGTTTTACCTCCCAACATAGGTGCCCTGACACCGCCTATGCATGACCAATACAATTGTAGTCGTTCTCTCATAAGAAAATTGTAACATAAGAAGACCATTACCACCCTTTTTAGAAACAGTACCAACAAAAACCTTATTTACTATACTTTTTGTGTACCCCCAATCTCAATGATCTGTATCCGCCTATGATTTTTGAAAATGCATATTTTTAGGATCCATATGAATTCCTGGTTCATTCTCTATCGATCGGCAAAAGTTGCGTTAAGATTGGTTCAGAAACCTGGCCGTGATAAACAGTCTAAAATGTATCTGCAATTTGCCCGTTTTTACCCCCCTCTACCCCCCTATTGACATTTTTTAATTTTTATTTTTTAGAAATGTAGATCACGTTGAGCGAAATCGAATGCCGTTTGAATTTTGAAAATCAGCCCTTTAGATCTCGAGATATCAGGGGGGGGGGTCGTAAACAGCCCCCCCCCTGCCACTATAATAGGGGTAGCCAGGAGCCTGCCACTAATAGGGTTAATTTGGACTTCTGTGCATACCCGTGCGGATGGATTCGCTCCACTCTCGTTTACTGCTTTTCCAAGTCGGTACTGTTGCACTGGTACAAATAGGATGTTGATGTATACTAAGACTGTGAACTGTGAAGTGCCCTAAGATAGGTGGCTGAAATGAGGCCTCCGCTGCTCTTCCGACAGGGAAGCGGTTGTACAGACCCGACAGACGGTCAAGGAGGTATAGAAAGGGTGGATGAAGAAGAGTAACCGAGAAGAAAGAATACGCCGATTAGGAGAAATGAAACATTTGCTGCGTAAGGGAACGATAAACGACCTGTATTGTGTAATAATGTGTATACTTTGCTAATTGGTGTCCATTTTAAACATAATTAGCGATGCCATTGTTCGTCACAAACCATTAAGATAAAAAGACATGCCATACAGGCTACTGCTTCCACTTCCCAACTGAAGAAGTGTCAAAGGATAAAAGACACTCATTGCATGGCCATGGTCCCTCATTTTGGCATGCTTTTATTCCGCCATGGATATTGTGTGATCCCATCAAGGGGATGTAGGGAGCTGCACGGCATAAATGCTGTTGCTAATGTCCGCAACAGATGTTGACTGAGTAAATGCTAGAAACAAAACAGAACAAATATAGCTGCCAAGTCCCGGTAAGACTGGCGAATGAGAAAAGAAGGAATAATGCGAGGACAATGCTTTGGGTCGTTAACAGAAACAGAGAATATGAGATGCAAAATATGGAAGAAATGTTGATAAAATAAAATTATAGCAGGAAACTCTTATTGGCATATCGGTTTCAAAATAAGCGAAAAACGTTTATTCGTAATCAATGAGGAGTGAGTAGCGCAAAAAAAGAGGGGAGCTGCTGAGCGTCACTGCACTAAGACGCATTACACTGCAGGATCTTGAACTTGGTCAAAAGTGATGGAGCTACTTGCATGATCCCAAACTAATCCAGTTCGAAGGACTATCATGACATTTTACAAGACACCGCACGAGTCGTCAGAAGGCATGAAACCACCAAATGAGTACGAAGTCAACAACACGCGACCATCCGCATGGTGGAAATTTTCATGCACGCAAATTATGTTGGCTGCATTATGATACAGGCCACTACAATGGCCATGGGAATCCTGCGGCTGTTCTAGCACCTCAAACCGTCCCGCTGTATGTGCTAGAGCGCAGTTTGGGGCATGATCCATCCTCTTTCCTACGGCGGCCGCCGCCGCTGCTGTGCCGACCAAGGCCAACAAGGTTTGCAGAACGACCGCCGCGCAGGAAACCTTCGCAGGGGCCCGGCCCGCGGCGGTGCAGCCCCCCTCCCCTCCAAACTGGTGGTGCAGAGGGGAGGTGGGGTACACACTACACAAGATAGAGAGTGCGGGGCTTTGTATATCAACATCGTCCCTATCGCAAGAGTCGCGTTTGGAAGATATATGGGGCACGTGAGCACGGGCAAAGGCGTTTGTTCATAACTTCACTCTATAGGAACTTCACACCATATTATATAAAGGTAAACGTAATCAATGTAAGCCGGGGTGCAGAGTTAGACGTAAGTACTAAGTAAGGTTCTAAAACAGACAACAACAAAAAGCCACACAGAAACGACGAGCCTTGCCCTTGACTATTGCCAATGCTATTTCTATGCAACCACCACCACTGTCCACTATCCGTATTCCGTTGATCATAAAGCTCTCACAAGTCACAACCAGTCTGCTAGTGTCTCGAGACTCAAACTTATCTCATCAAAAATATCGATACAAATATAACGTGCCGTTTCACGGGCGAAATAAACTCGTTCGCTGTTTCAAGCTATGCGGTACAGTATATCTTCAGGCGCCACCACTAGTGCCATCTAGGGGGAGGAACATCAAACAGCCGCAGCTAAAGCGATTCGGTACGATCCATCCAGTGATTTGTAATATGTTACCTACATATAACATAATGTTCTCGTATTAGACGTCCATGTTCATTTCGATTTTTGCTATATCGCCCGAAAGTCCCAGTCCCAGTATTACCACCACGTTTACGTGATTACGAAAGACGTAGGTAGGTACTAGGTAGGTATAGTCAGACATGCGATACCTTGAGCAATATAAGGCGCGCTCCTGTTTATAGTCCATATCTCCCAGTAGCAGTGGCATAAATGACATGCAAATTTAATTGAAATATTTATCACGTACTCATTTTAAATATAAAAGTAATATGTGAAACTATGCAGAGGTCGCCAACCTTTCATCCGCAAAACAAAACTGGGACAGCATTCTTCAGCCACGAAATATCGTCACTGGTTCTCACCGTAGAAAACACAAATTCCGCATACATATAACTATTTAGTGGTTTAGCGCACAGTGGAATGAGACGACCGATGTCGCTAAACTGGACCAACCAGTTTCTTTTCTTCGAGCACGTGAATCGCCCGTCGGTGTGCTGCATGACTGAGACACTTAGCACGCCTGCCCGAACCGACAATCGGTATCTATCTTTACGTTCCGTAAAGAGCTATAAGCGCAGTGACAACTTAAGAATTACATGCACCGCTAGCGGAACAAACAATTCCCTTAGCATAGCGCTTGTGACTCCTCACATACCTACTTATATGCATAGCGCACGCAATGTACACTACAGTGGTGTCACGCTATAATTACTAACCGAAAAGTGAAAACTAAATCGGCAGACGAACCACTTACTGAAACTGGGATGGTATTAATATCTTAAATGTGGTCTGTGGCATTTGTTTAATACCAAATGTCATGGTGACCATCTGTTTCTCTGTTTAATCAATGTATATCGCGCATTGATTTCGCTCGGCGACAGACAGCTGAGTCGGGCAGCTCTCGGAAAGCAGTCGTATTTTTGCCGTGCCGGTTGTCCTCCTGCCCGGTGCAGCCGTTTGGTATAGCTGCATTCCGCGGGCACTGTTTGAGTTCCCGAGAGGTACCGGTGGTAAAATAAACACTGGCCAGAAGGAAGCGTCGCCGTGCCAGCCACCAAATGCACACGCCATCAACATGTTTGCCGTTAGTGCATGGCGGAAAGGTGAACCGCAAATCATCTGCTATAGAACAAGACATTGCGAGACGCACCTGAGCTGGGCTAACCAGGAATAACGTTTCTCGAAAATTGGGACGTGCGAGACAAAATATAGATAAAATTAATTTAATGACAAAAATGATAAATGTGTATTTTTAACAATAAATCAACATCATTACCGATGCGTCAGATGGACAGGGCATTTCCATGAATACCAGATATTCTTCAGTGCAATCGCAAGCCTTTCAGTCAACATCTGTCACCAGAGATGCATGATGATGCACCAGCAAATCCCTTGGTCGGTACTTCGATCTGCTTTGAACAAATGAACATTGAACACTGCTCTTCGGAGATTCAGCGTCATATCCAGCTTGCCTGCTTCAAAGGTGAATGTTGCCGGAAAGCATCAGGTCGGCAGTTAACCCCCAGCCCCTCCCCCCCCCCCCCCCAACTGGGCCTATAGGGTATCCGGTAGCGCCGGCTCGTGTGTGCTCTGACACCGTGCTCCGCTATCCCCCCCCCCCCCACCTCGGGACGAGACAGGGGGTAAAGGACGACCCGCAGGGTCAATGCTGTGCTAGACACTCCAGCCCAGTGCCGACACACATCCATTGTCGGTCGTCTGGCACGTCTGGAAATCCAGCTGGCGTTCGGCTGATCTACGAGCGTCGGAAGAGGAACAGACCCAACCAAAGACCACTGACCGCAGGCCAGGCCCAGGAGAGTCCAACCACGACCGTGCAGAGTGCAGCTGGGAAGCGAGGGGCCGGGAAGGGGCAGAGAGGCCCGCTTCGTCTCACTTCCTGGGCACGTGCACGCCTTATCATCCATGCCAGGAGTGCAGAGTTGGCGTCTGTTTGGCGTCAGTTCATGCAGCTGCCCTGCATTGACGGCAGCTCGAGCCGTTGCCAGAGCTCTGATACCCACCGTTACCTGTGCCAGCGCTGGCCGAGACTGAGAGAGCGGTCGATCACAGCCCACCGGCGGAAATTCGGCCCAGGCACGCGTCGCCGACATCTGAGAGTGGTGACATCACGAGCCGCTCGGACCGGCCGCTCGGCTGGCGGCCGCGGCTGCAGGACCGGCCGCCGGCCGTCCACTCCGATACGGCCACATACCGCGCGGATTTTTAGTCAAACGCCAGGAGGAAACTCGAAAAGCCGCGAGACCGGTTCCGCCGACCCACTCTCTGCAAGCAATCCACGCGAAAACGGCCACCTGTGCGTTCGGTAACTTCCCAGCACAAAACAAGCACCGATTTACACTTGTTTACAATCGCCCGCCACTCTACCATCTCGACAAAAAACACACACGATCTCCGACCGTACAAAAACCGAGCACACGCCATCAGTATCGCTGGTACACGTGCCTGATCGACAGGGCACGAGCCGCCAGGTGTTCCGTGGCATGATGAATCCGGCCCAGGGCGACGGCCGCGGCGGCACCGGTACGACGGCACAGACGGCCGGCGGCCACAGCCACGGCCGAGACGATTGCGCAGGACGACAGAGCGTGATTCGACACAACCGAGACGACGCCCCGGGCTGTGAGCACTGCAGCGAGGGTCGCAACGAGTCGTCACGGTCACTGAGGGCGCCTTCGGCAGAGGAAGTGACTTGCCACACCGCGCTGCAGCGTCCTTCAGGCAGCGGGACGGCACGGGCGGGCCCAAACAGTCACGCGTTTGTTCTAGCGGATGTCACAATGGAAACTGTGACTTGCTCAGTCTGGTTTGTTTCGAATTAAATCTGCTATCCGGCTCAACTTTGATGCGCCGTTCCGTTGAGGGTAAAACTTCAGTTCAGTACTGTCGGAGGTCCAAAAACGGTTCGGTGCTAAAACGTTTATGCAGTTTGTCGACTTGCGTCTCGGCTGTCAACTTCCCATAACCGGAGAACATCTCTTCGTGCAGTGCTATAGCTATAATGCATAGAGAGCTACTTTTATCTGGATGAAGTACCTACTGGACATCTGAAAAACAGCATCGAGACGCAAAACGGTAAATCACATTTGTAACTTGTAATTTTGACTTGTGACACCAATGCATACAATCAAACATCTTCTCTCCTCTCCCAGATCTTGTTGACATGTCCTGTTTGCTCTCAAATTCGCCCGTTTCCAAGCCATTGCCTCCGACACAAACAACATCAGCATCCAAACGCCTCGAAAGTCACACACTACCACCCTACACATCTTCGAACACGACTGACTCTCCTTGGAGCTAGCCATTGCCCGGCTTCAGGAGGGCTGCGACATGCATGGAAACAGTGGCTGCCTGCCTGCATCGTCCACTGTCTGGCGCTATTCTGCAGTGAGTCAGTGGATAGTGGTCGGTGCCTGTCGGAGCTATAAGCCGCCCGACTGTGGGTCCAAACCCGGCGCCGCCACCATCGATTCGGGGGTGGCCCGCCCTGGTACGACGGGGACAGAGACAGCGGCGGCGGCGGCGGCACAACAGGCGGCGACGGAGTCACAAAACGTGCCGACGCTTCCAGAGGGAATTTATGTGAATCCCACTTTTTCGCTATTGGAATGAGTCATGAGCTGATGAAACCTTATCGATGGACAATGCTCTTGGGGACTATGTTGCGGTGTTTTATTATAAATTGCGCATAGCTAAATCAACATTCAGCATTTATGAATAGTCGCACGCCTATACCTAATGATTATCAATTTCAGTGTTATATTATATAAAAAAACTCAAGCCTAATTGGTGAAGGCCTATTTCCGAAGCTTAACATAAGAAATTTATATTAAAAGGAGTAAGAAAATAAGTCTGTCCAAGCGCGGTCATTTCAATTAACTAATTATATTTTCAGCTCGAGTAGGTATTGTTAGACCTAGCTAAATCAAGCAGATCGCTTCCAAGAACGACACCTCACAGGTAGCAGCACGGTGCGCAGTGGGCGGGGTGTGCAGCCCTCGTTAAAGCATCACCTATACTCACAGGAGCCGGGCGCACTATGCACCAGGCGGCTTACGATAATGGATGTCCACCATTCCCGGCCGGCCATGTCCACAATACACGCTCGGGGGCCATATATCGGGGAGGGGAGGGGAGGGACGCCCCGAGGGCAGGCACTGGGAGTTACGCCAGGTCAGTAGCCGTATAACCCATGTCTCTGTAATGTAGAGCCCGGCGCGTCATGCATCGACCACACAGTGCGGCCGCCGGACGTGACTGACACAAAGCACGGACCGACCACTGCCCTCCTCTGCCCCTCCTCCCCCCCCGCCCCCCGGCGCCGACCCGCCCCCTGGGATGACCGGCAAACGGTGTGTGACCGCGGACTCCCATTATGCCGACGTATGTCGCCCCCCGTGGAACCCGCGAAAGGGCGCGCTGTGCCGTCACATGAGAGCACGGCAGGGGATTCGCCCGCTGGGCGTTATGATCACAGGGTGTATCAATCACTGAAAATAGCCCGGTAGTGGGCTATGTGTATCGTGACATAATGGAGGTGATACATCCGGTAAAAAGTGGCAGAGTTGGCTGAGGCGTGCAAAATTGGTACGGCGAGCGAGTGGCGTGAAACCGACCAGAAACCCACCGTTTGGGAATGTTGAATATGACAAAGAAGTGTTTGTTCATGTTAAATTCAATGCACCGTTCCGTGCTTCTATCCTCAGGATACTGAAATCCTTCTCCTCCACGCCGCAACCCCCTCCGGGCTGGACAGGCAACTTTATCTCATGCGGGCTGCTCCCTTGGAGCGGCACCGCTGCTCCCGAGGGAGCGCACCCCGTAGCCGGGTGCAGTGAGTGCCTTGGGGCTGGGGGGCCTGTCCTCTGGACGGGCTCAGCCCCGGCGACTCACTAGGGTGCCTGCCCAGACCAATGTCTCCCCCTATATCCTATCATCCTCCCGGCTCTGAAATGGTCTAATTGGACCGAAAGGGCCTAACCCAACAACAAAAAAAAATCAATGGTGTATACGATCAGATATGTAGAAAGTTATACCTACTGTGCTCGTCTGATGAGTGTGCGCGTGCGTTAGATCAATTAGAAATGCATTCTTAGTGACATTGATCATGAAAATTGATCATTTGATGATTTTTCATTTGGCTAATTTTGTTGAAAATAGCACAACTATCTAATAAAGGACATGCAACATAACATAAATCATGCATTACCACTCAAACTTTCAAGTTCTACGAAAAGTTGTCCCATAAAACATGTGCCGAGCATTTCATATCTGGACCGATCAGCAGCGGGGGCAGATTGTCCCGAATACGAGCTCAGCGACCGGAGCGCTGCCATTAAACCTCCGCTTTATGCCCCTCTGCAGCAGGATAAAGCAAAGAACAAGGAAACAATGCGGACAATAGCCCAACAACTATGATAGGCTCGTCTGCATTTTCAGCAGCGGCCACCGTAAGCGCGACACACAAACAGGAAAACGGAGCGTCACCGGAGCGTGGCTGGCGATCGGGTTCCGAGGAAGCGCAGGAGCCCGTCCATCATTGGGGCCTGAGCGTCTGGTAATACGGATAACGTGAACACGCGACCACATACCCCAGTGGCAGGCGGGAGGGGACTGTCGTTCAGCGTGCATTCGCTGTTACGAGATCAAATCCCACTTCGTGACACATCAGGTGCTATTCGGTTTTTTATCTTTAACACGTCGACATTCCACTTGAGTTAACCCGCGCCCCGCTGGGCTATTCAGCCATACGCGCCCTGCTGGGGGGGGGGCAGATTCTGCCCCCCCTGTCTAACTTCCGAACCGATGGTCGTAGAAAGACGGGGAAAACGGCAATCGAAAGCTCTCAACAAGGCGGATCTAAAGAGCCCAAATTTTTTTGCTTAAGTAGGTCAGAGGTCAGGTCAAGGTCAGGTCAAAGGTACAACATGCAAGTTTCTACAGCATCGGCCTTGCACCGTAGTTGCCGAAGAATGGACTGAGACTGATTGCCCAAAACGTGTTCTTAGACTACCCAGACAATATTCGTTGCATACAATGTCATTCAAAGGTCAAGGTCAAGGTCAGGTCAGGTCAGGTCAGGTCACCAGAAACAAAATATAGAAAAGGGCATGTGCGACACATGTTTTATGGGTCATTTTACTCATATAATTCAATAGGCACACTCAATTAGTGATATGGACCACCTCTGGATGAATTTCAGGTCGAGGTCAGGTCAAGGTCAGGTCAAGTGAGGTCAAATTTTGAAATTGGTTGTTAAGGCCTAAAAAGGTGTCTATCTGATGCAGTTTTTCACGGCAAATCGAATGGTGCTATTTTTGTTTCCGTACGATGTCTAGAACTCCCAAAAAAATCATTTTTCAAAATTTTTGTGTGTCGTGACGTCATAAATTTTTGAATAACTCCCACATTTTTGAACCGATTCTTCTAAAAATTGGTATGTAGGTGCACATAGACCACTTCTCTGACATATATTCCGGTTTTTTCGATACACTCAAAATTTTGGATTTTATAATTATTTTCCCAAAAAAATCAGTTTTTTGAAAAAATTTGGGCCAAAATCCAAAATTTTCAAAAAAACGAGATAGCCATTTGATAGACAAAGTAAAATCACGTATAACCTTTTTTGTTACGTCTTGATTCCTTTAAAAATGAAGATATTAGCGGCGTTTGAAATTTTGCCGTTTTTGAGGCGAAAATGGCGAACATGACGTCATTAAAACGTTAATTTCTCAAAAATTTTCCAACGGATTTCGCTCAAATTTTCAGGGAACGTGTCAAATTGATGTATGATAAGGTACTGAAAGCTTGACGTCGCTGGCGTAACGCGTTTAGAAGTTATTGGCGAAAAACGGGAGGGGGGGGCAGATTCTGCCCCCCCCCCCAGCGGGGCGCGGGTTAAAGAATGAGGAATGGGCAAGGGACATGTCACAAGGAATTTATATTCAGCAATAGAAAACGGCAGAAGTCATTATCACACTTTTGGCACCCATTTTCGAAGAAAATAACATAACTGTGCACTAAAACCGATGGTAAACTCGGTTCGCCACCAACATCTCACCGCCGCACTGACGCTCGGACTCTGCCCCCCCCCCGCCCCCCCCCCTCGCTCGCCGTCTCGGCCGGACGCGCGGTGGCACTTCCTGCCCGCTTCCGGCTGCGGTGGTCGCAGAACGTCAGCTCCTATCAGTGCACGTCCCGACTAAGATCCGGCTCGGTCGTCGGCCGTGACAGTCGTCCGGTGTGGTCCCGAAACGCCGCAGGAAGCCACGGACGACCGGCGACGGGCGGTGGACGTTTTCCCGCTTCCTCAACGCGTTGAGAAATGATTCATTGTCGGCGTGCGAGCGAACTACGTGCGAAAGACGTAGGAACGACATCTACGGGTACAACAGATCTATGTATGGGCATAATGAGCGAACTCCTCAAGAGACGCTTCCAATCGTCAGAGCAATAGCAAAGTGACGGTTTGTGACGCTTCTCGTAATCGTACTACCATTGGCCACAAGCTCAAAGAATAATCATTGTCAGTAGTCACCAAGCTTCATTCATAATCTTGCATCCTTAGACAACCGGCACTTGAACCGACTTCACGTGCGTTACCATCAGCCAGTTAAGAGTCACCTCCAATGGCGCCCCACTCAGGGCCCTCGTATGCCGCCGAAACTGGCTGAGTGCGAGCGTTCCGTTCACACCTGCCCCGACACCAAATAGCGGCGCCTATCGTGGCGCACCCGATAGGATATCGCGGCGCGGTCTTACAGTATTACCGGATCAGTGGTCGGCAGGCCGGACCGAGCGGCGAGCGCACACAATATACAAACGGGGCGCCGTGGCGAGCGTTCTGTGGCTAGGCCGGGCAGCGCTACAGGGACCCGACAAAACAAACCCGCGTGCAGTATATTCCAATGGGAAGCTGTACACCTTTGCGAACCTTTCGTGATTCAGCTGCATGCCTCATGCCTTTTTTATTTACCAGACTTTATGCGAATTTGCTAATGCAATATATGGCATTCTGAAGTGAAGATCAGCTTCACGTCGCAAACTCAATGCATCATAATGCAACAGCCGTTGTAAGTACATACAATAGCGCCGGCTTCCTCCCTTGACCTTCAGGACACGTCGATATACAATATATCATCATTATCGTACAACTGCTCGTAGCGTGCTAGCGAGTGTAGTTCAGGAAAGGAAACAACACGCTATCGGCATGAAGTGCTTGCTGTCTTTCGGAACATATATTGCAACACATCGCGTCGGTCTCCCGCGAGAAGTGTGAAGAGCTATGATAAGAACTGGCGCCACTCATAAATTTGTCTGCCGTCTGCCTGCAAAGTGTGTGGACTGTGGAGGCATGGCAATAGGAAACTCCGACATACCTAATCGCAAGTTGAGGACGTTATTTTGGACAGTTACAGGCTAAGGGCCCTCCGTTGTTTGTTTTACGTCATTTTTTGTTATTTGTCTCTTAAATGATATCGATGTTTTCATGTTTTATAAAGTGATCCGGAAGTGAATGACACTGATTTTAGCTCAGGTAATGCGAAATAAAACGCAACAAAATAGAATTTGAAATCGCAACACTGAACGACCCATCAAATAACAGCATCCAACATCTTCTTCGCCACAGCCACCAGATACATCACCTAATGTCAACAATGACGGGCCCCACGCAGCGCGTCCTCAACAAGTCGGCCCGTGACCGGCATTTCCTGTGGCCCGCCTCTCCCAGCTAGCCGGGGAACCCCTAACTGCCACTGAGGCCCTATCGGGCACGCCGGCCTCGAGTCGCGCTTTGCACTGCCTATCGCTGTTCGCGTCCCACCCGCCAACGGTCAGCGTTAGCACGCTCCACCGGTTCACAGAACAGGCCTTGTGGAGGGAGCAGCCACCATGGGCGAGCGGCATGGGGCTCATGTCCGGCTAATTGGCTATTTTGTGACGGGTCGATTCATACAACACCGGAAGGGGAAGTTGAAAATGCTGCAAAAATGCGCCATTATTTGTTTTACGGAAATACGGGTGAGTAAAAATGAGGCGGGTTTTGATGCGCGCAAGTACGGTGCGTTTATTTAGAAAAATGGGCGCAATTCTCCCTGTCACGTATTAGAGGAGGCGTCCGACCTCGTCACCGCCGCGGCCGGCTGCCACTGACCAGCCCCCGTGGCGTCCGGCGGTACCGGCCCTGTCGCCACTGGGTTGTTAGCCACATAGCACTCGTGCATGGGGGCTTATATGGGCTCAACTACCAGTTGTGCCGCCTAAGTACCGCCACTGCACGGCCGCTGGAGGGGGCAACGACTATTGGGCAGCCGACGCTCGACGGCGGACCCTCGGCGGAACGGGCGTGGCGTGGCGACCGCGCTATCGAACACTGAGCTCTGCCCCTCTACCGGCGCCACCCTCCGCAAACGCTTTCAGCAGTTTGCCAACAGTTACTGCCGATTACCCTGGCGTTGCCCCGCGACTGGGCCCACAATCGCGCAGCTGCCCCCCCCCCCCCCCCTGCCCGTCCGGTACGGCGCAGTGGAGCTGCTCCCCCCCCCCCCAGACTCGGCTCGACTCGAAGCGTCTCGAGTCACGCCCGGCCGATGCTGTGTCTGATTCACCCCCTCCCCTCCCCTCCCCGCACTGGCCCATCCCCATCCATGACATCACTGTCGGCTGATATCGGGGGAGGGGAGGGGAGGGGAAGCCTGCCATCCGGCCTCTGCAACACTGCAACAGAGCCCGGCCGGCCGGCTGGCTGGCGGTCCGCGGGTGGGGGAGCGGTTACTCATGGGACTGCGGGGTGCCAGGGCGTCTCCCGCCCCCACCGCCGCCGCCGCCACCACCACTGCCACCACCCGCCTCCCCCGCCACCCTCTCCCGTCACCAGCCACCCGCCATTGCTCCTACTGCAGTGAGGGCAGAGCGCCTCCACATTAGTTGGCATGAAACCGCTGCCATGTCATATCTCACGCACGAGGTGTGCGAAGTTATTGGCCCTGTGTTGCGTGTAGGATGGGCTCATTTGGGTTGAGATGGATGACAAAATTGGATTCAAAAGGTACTCTGTTGAACTTATCTGAAACTATTGATAAAAAATAGATTTCAAATGAAGTGATTTTATTTCAAGACCACGAAGCCATTCCACCGTTTTAGCGTCAAGCCTTCAAAATATTTTGGGTTGCAAGAAATAGCAAATAAATGTGTCCCAGTTTTCTATACTTTTTGGAAATATAGAAACTGGTACAGCCCCGAAAGTACTAGTATCATCTATTGACAACTAACTATGCAAGAGAAGGTGCGTGCATATAACCAAACACCAGCCGTCCCGTGACGAAACTAACCTCAAACCACACATTCTGACACCTAGCCACACATTTCGCTTTGCCTGACTGCCCTCACAAAAGTCTGGACAGCTCTCCGACAGTCCACCTGACGTTCTGACAGGGTGTCGGACGGCTCCTGGGTCATTGTGGCAGACATTTCAGACAGCCGGCCGACAGCCTGTCTGCGTGAGCTCATTGCCCGCAGGCGAGCGCCGCCGCGCCAACCTAATCATCATAACGGTTGCAGTGAGCCGCGTGCGGACTTCTGAGAACCTTGACCAGCGACACATGCCTCCCCAGTGCCTGGTCGCCGTACCGCACGTGCCATACGTGCCACACGTGCCACATTGGGGCACGCACGTGTCGTGCAGGCGCGGATATATGCATGCATGCTGGTATGTAAGTACGGAGCCGCCGCGGACTACGGAAATGCCACGGCACGAATGACAGTGACCAGCGTGTTGGTCGGGCATAGGTATAACTCGGCCATACGAGTATAACTCAACTCAGGTGGGCTGGGTGGCCGGTGACTAGCTGGGGAGCCGGGTGAAATGGCGGACATTGTTGACTAGAAACTAAGCTGTGCACGGTGCTTACAGTCGAGCGTTTCCGACATTCGGTCTGACACAAACATGGCAAACGCGCTGGGGCGTGATCGGAGCCCAGTCTGTGCGAGGTGAGGAGGAAGGAGGGCGAACAAAACTGGATATGCCAGGAATTAGGCACCAAAGGCGGACGCAATGTTAGCTGTTGTGAAAACTTGCCAAACATAAATGTAGGACAAAGGGCAACGAACGCACACTGCAGGATGCAGCTGCTTGACGTTCGCGCACAATTCGCGCAGCCATGCATGAACCTAAAACTAAGCTGATGGCAGCTGATGGCATACAAAGTGAGGACGGAAGGAAACTAAGATAGTCGAGGTTTGGACGGAAGAATGAAACGGCGGATGTCAAGATAGGTCGCCGGTCTGCCACGGCACATATGGTGAAAAATGGTGTCAAAAGCTGTGATACTGTGTCCATGACTTTATTTAGGAAGCTATATCACTGCAACGCTTATGTTTGCTAAGAAAAATACATAACATTTAGCCACCTAATACACAAGAAAGAAAGAATCGCCGCCGCGAGAAAGAACTAAACGAAGTGCGAACATAACACCATCGACACGGAAATGCCTATTCAGTTACCGTTTTTGCCTGGGTGACTGTCTCTGAAGTGGCTGACATTGAACTACGACCTTTGACGTAACGCTACCGTTACATATCAGGAAGAATCTCGAGAAGTGGTGCGATTTCTAGCTTTTAAGGTTGCATCAATCGCTGTTGTGGCAATTTATCTTGATGATACGGACTTCGACTCGATATTCTAAGGACACGTATGAGCGTCTATTTGAAAACCGTATCTACAATAACTTAGAAACTTTTAAGCCGTAAGCAGAAGCCACGCGATATGGATTTTGTTTCATCTTACTCGTCTGAGCTACATATCACTGAAAACACTTTGGAAGAACGTTAAGAACGTACAGGGGTATTTAGACCCCTGTGGGGTAAAATGTTATGCCACCGTTTTTCAGAACCCCCATGGTTCTTCACGTAGACGGCTTTGCATTCTCATCAAAAGAATCCACACGATTCTTCCAAAGACTCTTATGAGGTTTAGGGTTTATAATAAGAGCGTTCTTAGCACCTAGATAAGAACCCCAAAGGGTCTGTGAAGAGGTCCCTGAGGTTTATAGGGAAACCACCCTGTGTTCTGAATATCGGTTGTAGAACCCTTTCAGTTCTATTGTAATACCGCAAAATCCCCGCTCATTCGTCTATTGAACCTCCCATGCATGGCTATCGACCTGCGCCGTCACATCTGCTGCGCAAACACAGTATTTGATACACCTTAAAATGTATTACCTTCCTCTTTACTCTGAGCAATCAGCCTGCAAGTCTCCAGTCAGGAACAACCAGCCCGCAACCAGCCCATGCGATCAGCCCGCAACCAGCCCGCATTCAGCCTGCGATCAGCCCGCAATCAGCCTGCAGGAACGCTTTCCCCTCGGCCGTGTCACTTGCCTTACACATCCAAGCCAAAGAACTCCAGAGCCTTTCGGGCATGTTTAATTATTGAGGTTGATTCCTTCACGCTCAATGTTGCTTTCTGTACAAATATGAACACATTTTTAGCTTTAGCAAGTGGATGTTTTCCCAAACACAGTATGCGCTATCGCCCATGTCAGCAGCCGGGTGGCGATATCGCATTCTCCCAAATCACATACAGTTTTTCCTCCTTCCACCACCAGCTTCAAGCCAGCGTTTTCGACGATGTCGACGTCTCCGCGCGTCAGGACGCTCTCCTCAGACTCCAGGGCCTCAATCAGAGCGGAGATGGCCTCGTCCCCTAGAATGAAGAGTCGGGCGGATGCGTTATTCAACAGGCAGGGAGTAAAGAAACTTAGATTGACTTCAGAGACCATGAGCCTACTCCAAAAATAAAATAATGCACTTAACATATAAAGTGCAGCTAGATAAAATATTGCACTAATCAGCAAGAACATATGTTTTGTAAAATCAGCCAAATTTATACCTTAATCAGTTGATCCCAAAATGGAAAGCTGATTCATATTCCTGATTTATCTTCATTTAGAAGATTTGTCTAAATACCACATGCATAATATAAGCTATATACACATCAATACTTACTGCATTGATTGGTCTTGCATATGAATTTTCTTCATCCAATGCATTCATCCATGCATTTGAAGAGCGTTGTGATATTGCTTATCATTGTCAATCACAAGTAATATAGATAATACACAACACTCGACAAGCCAAAAATTAACCTTATTTCAGTTCTTCAATATTCGATTACTTGCCATTCACCCAATCTTGCACCAGCCGCTCGTCACTGCACAAAGCGTGATCCAACGCCGGATCGAAACATGGCGATCGCTTCCGGTGGACGCCAGAACGTGGTACCGCGGGCGTGGTCTTGATGAAAGCCATTACACTGATCAAACCACAACCCCTTCTTCTTAAACCCGATGCTAGTTCGTGCAAAACCTTCAAAGGGTTTATCTTTCGCGCGCTTTGTGTGACGTAATATCACGTGACTAGGGAGAACGAAGAAGAACCGGTGTTGGTCGAGTTGAAGTCCCCTGGGGCCGCTAAGACTGCACGCGAAGAAGCAGCACGTGTCTTCGGACTATGTGAAACACTGTGTGTGTTCTTCATGAACCAGACGTTCTGCTTCGCCTCTAAGCCAGTTTACCCTAATACCCAAAAAACCTAAGTGTGGAATATTTTAAGATGCTTTTGCATTACGTTCTTTCAACTTGTTTTCAGTGATACTAAATCTAAAAGGTCTCGTTATTATAGCCTCATGCGGCCTTATTTAGAAGGGAAGCTCCATGTCACTGTCTGCGTTTAACACTTAAACTGTTCGAAGCCGAGCTATTAGGCGCTGAATTGATAGGGACTACCTATTTGAAGATTCAACCCAAGATTTGAGCATAAAAGAGCAGCACATTGCTCGCTATAGTGTAGTCTGTTTGGCTTAAAACTGCTTGCATCGCCAAGACGCTCATATGATCATCCATGAATTTTCCGTCCGATTAGCAGCTGCATTGACATGCAAGCAGCGTAAGCTGTTTTGTTGATCACCAAAACCAGCCCAGACGCCCGGACAACTAATGTTCTTACACTCCTGCAACGGTCGAGAGTTATGAGCCATGCTACGGCTACGAACGCTGCGCCCAGGGGATGTTGATCAAGACAGCCCATATTCAGCCCAGATTCAGCCCGGATTCAGCCCAGATTCGGGACACCTCCGATCAAGCTGAAAATCGCACACAATGTAGGCCATGACATGTCCAATCCACAGTCCAAGTCATTCGGCGGCACTCCCAGCCGTTTGACCTACAGAGGTCAGCAAAGGTCACGTGGCCCAAATTTGCACAGCAGATTGTGGCCCACCCAGTAGAGCTAGAGCGCTAAAAATGGCACCAATCGGCTCGCCAGCATCTAATCTTACTTTCCCAACACTCATTTGACCTCTCAAGGTCATGCGATGACCTAAGGTCATTTGTGGGCTATGTCGAAAATAAACTTGCACAGCAGTTTTCGAGTAAAGGGATTGACCGAATTCCAAATCAAAGCACATCATAGGGTAGCCCATAGGCCGTAGTAACTTTCCTTTAAAACCGCTTTTCGATATGTGACCCCGTTTGACCTCGGCAGGTCAAAATGTGCAAATAAACGACACTCCATACGTCGCAGCCCGGATTCAGCCCAGATTCGGGACATCTCCGATCAAGCTGAAAATCGCACACAATGTAGGTGATGACATGCCAAATCCACAGTCCGAGTCATTCGGTGGCACTCCCAGCCGTTCGACCTACAGAGGTCAGCAAAGGTCACGTGGCCGAAATTTGCACAGCAGATTGTGGCCCACCCAGTAGAGCTAGAGCGCTAAAAATGGCACCAATCGACTCGCCAGCATCTAATCTTACTTTTTCAACACACATTTGACCTCTCAAGGTCATGCGATGACCTAAGGTCATTTGTGGGCTATGTCGAAAATACATTGCACAGCAGTTTTCGAGAAGAGGAATTGACCGAATTCCAAATCAAAGCACATCATCGGGTAGCTTATAGGCCGTAGTAACTTTCCCTAAAAACCGCTTTTCGATATGTGACCCCGTTTGACCTCGCCAGGTCAAAATGTGCAAATAAACGACACTCCATACGTCGCAGCCCGGATTCAGCCCAGATTCGGGACATCTCCGATCAAGCTGAAAATCGCACACAATGTAGGTGCTGACATGCCCAATCCACAGTCCGAATCATTCGGTGGCACTCCCAGCCGTTCGACCTACAGAGGTCAGCAAAGGTCACGTGGCCCAAATTTGCACAGCAGATTGTAGCCCACCCAGTAGAGCTAAAGCGCTAAAAATGGCACCAATCGACTCGCCAGCATCTAATCTTACTTTCCCAACACTCATTTGACCTCTCAAGGTCATGCGATGACCTAAGGTCATTTGTGGGCTATGTCGAAAATACACTTGCACAGCAGTTTTCGAGTAGAGGGATTGACCGAATTCCAAATCAAAGCACATCATAGGGTAGACCATAGGCCGTAGTAACTTTCCTTCAAAACTACTTCTCGATATGTGACCCTGTTTGACCTCGGCAGGTCAAAATGTGCAAATAAACGACACTCCATACGTCAAAGCCCGGATTCAGCCCAGATTCGGGACATCTCCGATCAAGCTAAAAAATCGCACACAATTTAGGTCCTGACATGCCCAATCCACAGTCCGAGTCATTCGGTGGCACTCCCAGCCGTTTGACCTACAGAGGTCAGCAAAAGTCACGAAGCCCAAATTTGCACAGCAGATTGTGGCCCACCCAGTAAAGCTAGAGCGCTAAAAATGGCACCAATCGACTCGCCAGCACCTAATCTTACTTTCCCAACACTCATTTGACCTCTCAAGGTCTTGCGATGACCTAAGGTCATTTGTGGGCTATGTCGAAAATACATTGCACAGCAGTTTTCGAGTAGAGGAATTGACCGAATTCCAAATCAAAGCACATCATCGGGTAGCTTATAGGCCGTAGTAACTTTCCCTAAAAGTCGCTTTTCGATATGTGACCCCGTTTGACCTCGGCAGGTCAAAATGTGCAAATAAACGACACTCAATACGCCGCAGCCCGGATTCAGCCCAGATTCGGGACATCTCCGATCAAGCTGAAAATCGCACACAATGTAGTAGCTGACATGCCCAATCCACAGTCCGAGTCATTCTGTGCCACTCCCGGCCGTTTGACCTACAGAGGTCAGCAAAGGTAACGTGGCCCAAATTTGCACAGCAGAGTGTGGCCCACCCAGTAGAGCTAGAGCGCTAAAAATGGCACCAATCGACTCGCCAGCATCTAATCTTACTTTCCCAACACTCATTTTACCTCTCAAGGTCATGCGATGACCTAAGGTCATTTGTGGGCTATGTCGAAAATACATTTGCACAGCAGTTTTTGAGTAGAGGGATTGACCGAACTCCAAATAAAAGCACATCATCGGGTAGCCCATAGGCCGTAGTAACTTTCCTTAAAAACCGCTTCTCGATATGTGACCCCGTTTGACGTCGGCAGGTCAAAATGTGCAAATAAACGACACTCCATACGTCGCAGCATTTGCAGACCTCTTCAGGTCAAACGGCTGGGAGTGCCACCAAATGACTCGGACTGTGGATTGAGCATGTCATGGCCTACATTGTGTGCGAGTTTCAGCTTGATCGGAGGTGTCCCGAATCTGGGCTGAATCCGGGCTGCGACGTATGGAGTGTCGTTTATTTGCACATTTTGACCTGCCGAGGTCAAACGGGGTCACATATCGAAAAGCGGTTTTAGGGAAAGTTACTACGGCCTATAAGCTACCCGATGATGTGCTTTGATTTGGAATTCGGTCAATTCCTCTACTCGAAAACTGCTGTGCAATGTATTTTCGACATAGCCCACAAATGACCTTAGGTCATCGCATGACCTTGAGAGGTCAAATGAGTGATGGGAAAGTAAGATTAGATGCTGGCGAGTCGATTGGTGCCATTTTTAGCGCTCTAGCTCTACTGGGTGGGCCACAATCTGCTGTGCAAATTTGGGCCACGTGACCTTTGCTGACCTCTCTAGGTCGAACGGCTGGGAGTGCCACCGAATGACTCGGACTGTGAATTGCGCATGTCAGCACCTACATTATGTGCGATTTTCAGCTTGATCAGAGATGTCCCGAATCTGGGCTGAATCCGGGCTGCGACGTATGGAGTGTCGTTTATTTGCACATTTTGACCTGCCGAGGTCAAGCGGGGTCACATATCGAAAAGCGGTTTTTAGGGAAAGTTACTACGGCCTATCTGCTACCCGATGATGTGCTTTGATTTGGAGTTCGGTCAATTCCTCTACTCGAAAACTGCTGTGCAAGTGTATTTTCGACATAGCCCACAAATGACCTTAGGTCATCGCATGGCCTTGAGAGGTCAAATGGGTGTCGGGAAAGTAAGATTAGATGCTGGCGAGTCGATTGGTGCCATTTTTAGCGCTCTAGCTCTACTGGGTGGGCCACAATCTGCGGTGCAAATTTGGGTTTCGTGACTTTTGCTGACCTCTCTAGGTCAAACGGCTGGGAGTGCCGCCGAATGACTTGGACTATGGATTGGGAATGTCATGGCCTACATTGTGTGCGAGTTTCAGCTTGATCGGAGGTGTCCCGAATCTGGGCTGAATCCGGGCTGCGACGTATGGAGTGTCGTTTATTTGCACATTTTGACCTGCCGAGGTCAAACGGGGTCACATATCGAAAAGTGGTTTTTAGGGAAAGTTACTACGGCTTATGGGCTACCCGATGATGTGCTTTGATTTGGAGTTCGGTCAATTCCTCTACTCGAAAACTGCTGTGCAAGTGTATTTTCGACATAGCCCACAAATGACCTTAGGTCATCACATGACCTTGAGAGGTCAAATGAGTGATGGGAAAGTAAAATTAGATGCTGGCGAGTCGATTGGTGCCTTTTTTAGCGCTCTAGCTCTACTGGGTGGGCCACAATCTGCTGTGCAAATTTGGGCCACGTGACCTTTGCTGACCTCTGTAGATCAAACGGCTGAGAGTGCCGCCGAATGACTTGGACTGTGGATTGGGCATGTCATGGCCTACATTGTGTGCGAGTTTCAGCTTGATCAGAGGTGTCCCGAATCTGGGCTGAATCCGGGCTGCGACGTATGGAGTATCGTTTATTTGCACATTTTGACCTGCCGAGGTCAAACGGGGTCACATATCGAAAAGCGGTTTTAGGGAAAGTTACTACGGCCTATGGGCTACCCGATGATGTGCTTTGATTTGGAGTTCGGTCAATTCCTCTACTCGAAAACTGCTGTGCAAGTGTATTTTCGACATAGCCCACAAATGACCTTAGGTCATCGCATGACCTTGAGAGGTCAAATGAGTGTTGGGAAAGTAAGATTAGATGCTGGCGAGTCGATTGGTGCCATTTTTAGCGCTCTAGCTCTACTGGGTGGGCCACAATCTGCTGTGCAAATTTGGGCCACGTGACCTTTGCTGACCTCTGTAGGTCAAACGGGTGGGAGTGCCGCCAAATGACTTGGACTGTGGATTGGGCATGTCATGGCCTACATTGTGTGCGAGTTTCAGCCTGATCAGAGGTGTCCCGAATCTGGGCTGAATCCGGGCTGCGACGTATGGAGTATCGTTTATTTGCACATTTTGACCTGCCGAGGTCAAACGGGGTCACATATCGAAAAGCGGTTTTTACGGAAAGTTACTACGGCCTATGGGCTACCCGATGATGTGCTTTGATTTGGAGTTCGGTCAATTCCTCTACTCGAAAACTGCTGTGCAAGTATATTTTCGACATAGCCCACAAATGACCTTAGGTCATCACATGACCTTGAGAGGTCAAATGGGTGTTGGGGAAGTAAGACTAGAGGCTGGCGAGTCGATTGGTGCCATTTATAGCGCTCTAGCTCTACTGGGTGGGCCACAATCTGCTGTGCAAATTTGGGCCACGTGACCTTTGCTGACCTCTGTAGGTCAAACAACTGGGAGTGCCGCCGAATGACTTGGACTGTGGATTGAGCATGTCATGGCCTACATTATGTGCGAGTTTCAGTTTGATCGGAGGTGTCCTGAATCTGGGCTGAATCCGGGCTGCGACGTATGGAGTGTCGTTTATTTGCACATTTTGACCTGCCGAGGTCACACGGGGTCACATATCGAGAAGCGGTTTTGAAGAGAAGTTACTACGGCCTATGAGCTACCCTATGATGTGCTTTGATTTGGAATTCGGTCAATCCCTCTACTCGAAAACTGCTGTGCAAGTTTATTTTCGACATAGCCCACAAATGACCTTAGGTCATCGCATGACCTTGAGAGGTCAAATGAGTGTTGGGAAAGTAAGATTAGATGCTGGCGAGTCAATTGGTGCCATTTCTAGCGCTCTAGCTCTACTGGGTGGGCTACAATCTTCTGTGCAAATTTGGGCCACGTGACCTTTGCTGACCTCTGTAGGTCAAACGGCTGGGAGTGCCACCAAATGACTCGGACTGTGGATTGGGCATGTCAGGACCTAAATTGTGTGCGATTTTCAGCTTGATCGGAGATGTCCCGAATCTGGGCTGAATCCGGGCTGCGACGTATGGAGTGTCGTTTATTTGCACATTTTGACCTGCCGAGGTCAAACGGGGTCACATATCGAAAAGCGGTTTTAGGGAAAGTTACTACGGCTTATAAGCTACCCGATGATGTGCTTTGATTTGGAATTCGGTCAATTCCTCTTCTCGAAAACTGCTGTGCAATGTATTTTCGACATAGCCCACAAATGACCTTAGGTCATCGCATGACCTTGAGAGGTCAAATGAGTGATGGGAAAGTAAGATTAGATGCTGGCGAGTCGATTGGTGCCATTTTTAGCGCTCTAGCTCTACTGGGTGGGCCACAATCTGCTGTGCAAATTTGGGCCACGTGACCTTTGCTGACCTCTGTAGGTCGAACGGCTTGGAGTGCCACCGAATGACTCGGACTGTGGATTGGGCATGTCAGCACCTACATTGTATGCGATTTTCAGCTTGATCGGAGATGTCCCGAATCTGGGCTGAATCCGGGCTGCGACGTATGGAGTGTCGTTTATTTGCACATTTTGACCTGCCGAGGTCAAACGGGGTCACATATCGAGAAGCGGTTTTGAAGGAAAGTTACTACGGCTTATGGGCTACCCTATGATGTGCTTTGATTTGGAATTCGGTCAATCCCTCTACTCGAAAACTGCTGTGCAAGTGTATTTTCGACATAGACCACAAATGACCTTAGGTCATCGCATGACCTTGAGAGGTCAAATGAGTGTTGGGAAAGTAAGATTAGATGCTGGCGAGCCGATTGGTGCCATTTTTAGCGCTCTAGCTCTACTGGGTGGGCCACAATCTGCTGTGCAAATTTGGGCCACGTGACCTTTGCTGACCTCTGTAGGTCAAACGGCTGGGAGTGCCGCCGAATGACTTGGACTGTGGATTGGACATGTCATGGCCTACATTGTGTGCGAGTTTCAGCTTGATCGGAGGTGTCCCGAATCTGGGCTGAATCCGGGCTGAATCTGGGCTGAATATGGGCTGTATTGAGAGAGAGAGAGAGAGAGAGAGAGAGAGAGAGAGAGAGAGAGAGAGAGAGAGAGAGAGAGAGAGAGAGAGAGAGAGAGAGAGAGAGATAACTGTATTTGACAGACTCGAGGTCCAGTACCAGTCACATCACATCAAAATTGTACCACTGTACAGGGCAGAGCACCACGCTCTCCGAATCGATGAATAACATGCCAGATCACTTTCATATAGGGAGGATACGATTCGGTTGTCCGTCTGGCTCAGGCGAGTCATGAATCCATATACGGCCTTTCGATACATCGCCATAAAGTTATCGATTCTTTCATTCACAAACATGTCGGACGCACTACAGAAACGATGATAACCAAAGAACATTCTAGCTGCATTGTTGAAACAAACAGCAAATTTCCTTGACACAGAAGAGCGATAAGAATGCCACAGATGCACACCATGTACATTAGAACAATACGTAGAGTATAAGTACCGTTTTACATTATATGAGCACATTGCAAATTTCCTGATCAGGGAGTTTGCCCGACAACAAAGAAGACGATACTGATATTGGATTTCCAGATCATCAGTTTTCTTGGGGCTGCTGGTGATGTGGAAGCCAAGATATTTGTACTGATCAACATAAGCTAGAACATTTCCACACAGCACAATATCAGGCAGGATCATATTTCGAAACAGTGGAGGCAGAATCGACATACACACTGATTTCTTGGTATTGAACACAATATCATGATTCCCTGCATAGTCAGCACAAATGACAAATGTCAACCATTTTTTGCAGACCCTGTGGCGTAGGGGATAGGAGCACCATGTCATCCGCATAATATAGGTGGTTTATACTCCCCAGATAGTGACATCCTACACCACTCAAGTCCAATTTTTCTGACAGCTGGTCGGTATAAGCATTAAACAGGTACGGAGAGAGTATCCCGCCTTGCCTTACGCCATTCGTCACAGAGAACTCCTCAGAGAGGGTTTTACCCCAAAGCACATGATACCTCTGTGAGTCTCGCCACCGAACGAGGAGCCTTACAACGCTATTATCCATTCCCCTACTCAACAGCTTATCAAATAGAGTCCAATGGTTCACGCGATCAAACGCCTTTCTAGCGTCCAGAAAACAGACAAAGACTGCACTCCTATTGCGCAAATAGTGGTCCACAATTTCTTTTAACGCATACACAGCCATATCGGTAGAGTGGCCCTCCTTAAATCCAAACTGATGATCGCTAGTGAGAAGACTTGCTTTACATCGAGTGAGTATGACCCGCTCCAGTATTTTAGAGCTCACCGTGGCCAAAGCTATTGGCCTATAGTTATCCTTATCAGTCAATTTGCCTGTCCGATCTTTCACAATAGGGCGAAGTATCACCTTCGACAAAGAAGGAGGCAAGACGCCATGTCTCACCATCATCGAGAAACATAACGATAGATGCGTAGCACATGGAACACCCGCAAACTTAAAATGTTCAGCAGATAGACTGTCACAACCTGGAGAGCGACCTGACGACAGCTCATGGATCGATTCTAAAACCTTAGGAACCGAGAACATATCAGCACCTTCACCATCATTACGAAGCTGATTCAGAACACCTTCTTTACAGTCATCGCCATCAACACTATTCAGAATATCAGCAAAGTGATCCTTCCACATGTTCGCTATATTTTTCTCTCCACTGACGCTTCCAATAGACTGGGCCAGTGGCGGATCAGCGTTAAGCTTACGAACTTCTTTCCAAAAAGTTGCTAAGTCGCGCGGGTTTTTAGCAAATTTATCAGCTAGTGATTTTGCTCGCAGCTCTTTCTCATTCTTAAGACAAAAACGAAGCGCATACTTGAATTGTGACCTAGCCATTCGCAACTGACTGTAGATGTAGCCCTGACGGGGCTTTCCAACCAGGGACCAAAGGGAGTAAACATCACCGAACAAGGTGTGTTTCTCCTCCACAAACTCGGTCCAACCTGGGATTGTTCGCTTACGGCTACCATGCGCTCGTTTGGCCACAGTAGTAAGAGTAGCACTCTTAATAGCATCAATTATCGCTTCATAATAACTATTGATAGCCTCTCTGTGGGCTACACTACAGTCAGTGGCAGCACAGAATATAGCCTCAAAAGGTACGTCAATATTAGACAATTGCTCCCTCGCAGCCATAGCAAAGTTGTTCAGACCAAGTTCGTCAACAGAAGACCAATCAACTACCCACCTAGGATCAGATTCAGCAGCCTCGTGTGAATCCGGGATAGGATCGGTGGTCATGATTTCCAGATCACAGCACACTGGGAAGTGGTCAGAACTCATAATCGACACATCAACCCTAACAGCACGAACGAGAGAGTAAAGACTCTTTGTACAGACTATGTGGTCAATCCAAGATTCTGTGCAACTGCCATCATTAGTATGAGTGATTGAACTCTGGGGCAATAACAACACATCAGCAATGCGTAAGTCTGCCTCATGACAGAATGATTCAAGTTCAATTCCAAAGTCAGATTGCTTGATGATGTCAGCATTAAAGTCGCCTACAATGCAGACATTGGGTGAGTCAAAATCATCGATGATTCCTTTGAGCTTAGCTAGATAGTACACGTATTGATCAAAGTTTTGTCTCGAGTCATACGGAAGATAAACCCCAACGAGAAGCAGTTTGTGGCCACCTAAATTACATTCTAATCCCATAATTCTGTCGTCATCAAAGGAGATAGGTCTTACCCGCGGAGCCAGCTTACTCCTCCACAGGACGGCAACACCTCCATACGGCCTACCCAGAATTACACGGTCACACGGGTCAATGGATGAAGTGGCAAAAGACATGAAATCATTGTGAACATTATTCAAAAGGGTAAGTTCTTGAGGAAATAACCAGTGTTCCTGCAGGAATACAACATCCGAGATATCACACAACTTCTTGATTCCAACTGCATTACGTTTAGAAGATTTGCAGTTATATGAGCTGACTCGTAACATGGTGACACGTTTGATTTAAGTAAACAACAACCAGAGTCAGGATCACTACCTTAGTAGTGCGCACCCGACCCAGCCGGGCGAATGTTCTCAGGTGGTGCTGATGTACTACTGTCCGATGATTGACGACTCGAGAAGAACCGGCGGATCACAAGACCCAGCGCCCAGAGGTCTGGATCCAGGACGTCATCACAGGATGGGTTCAAAATGTCAAGCCTATATGATTCATAGGTATCGTACCTTGTTTTCAGTCGAAGCACCTTCACATCATCAGCACCAGTCTGCTCCATGGCGTACTTCCTCACGGCCTCCTCTCCAGTACCAGGTGGAAGCCGCGAGATGAAGACCGGGACGCGTTTCACAGCTGCTACAGCTTTGATGGAGTCTGAAGTCCTGGAGCCAATGACAGCCTTCTTGACGGACATCGCCCAGGGGCCAGGCTAGCCGACTACGGGGAGTGTTCGCAATAAGGAGTCAGACCAGACAGACGGCAGGCAGACGAAGAGGGTTAGCTCAGCACATCGACGGGCTGAAACTTGCTTGGACCGAGTCAAACACACGATCTGTAGCCTGCACCATGGAGATCGAAGTGCCTACAATACGAAATAATGCAGAACTGATGAGCTAACGGAATTGTTACAAGACAGATCTATATTATGATATTAAAAACTGCGTTTATGTGAAAGTGGTCACCAAAGTTGACACACCACCACTCGGACCGAAGTGTCACGAGAATTAAAAATAGATAAAGTAAGACACCACCGAGTTACACTGTTGTCCCTAGCAACGGGTGCCGGTTGACCGATCGACAAGGCTCGTCTTTATTTCACAGAGGGCGGCATTCCGAGGCGGTCTGCAGCTGTCACAGCAGACAAGTCTGGCGCCTGGCAGTCGATGCCGCCTGTCGGAGAGGCCGGAGGCGACAGGAAACCCCACAGTGTGGCAGGCACGGACCAGCTCCGCGCCACACTGACCGTGCAGAGACGTAGATCGGCCTGGCGACTAACTGGCGGCTAACGCGAGCCCCTGTGGGCCCCCACGGCACCGGGACACACACGATAGATGCTACTGCTGAGTGGGCGCAATGAGAAGAGGTCTACTGACGACGTCTGGTAAAGCATATTTAGAGCAGTAGCTGGCTAATGGGGGACCAGCAGCGTGTCGATTTTGTGCTATCCTTAGTTTCACTCGAACGCGCCGAAAACTTCATCGGGTAGCCAATTAAGTGGTCCACCAAACGGGATAGCGAAACGTGGCGATATTGATTATTTTTAATGGGACACAGACCGCGCCCTCAGCTCGTCACTATTGACCCACCAGGATCTGCCCGGCCCCGGCACTCCCCCACGCCACCTTATCGACTCCCCGGGATCGGCGCGGGCTGACCCGGGATCGGCACCGTCTGACCCGACGCTGACCCGCGGAGTTGTTGTGTAAGCCAGGTCTGGCCCAGGAGACTGGTCCAGACGTGCCTGGTATTTCCGCGCCAGCCATGACACACAGCCTCATTCACAGACGCAGCAACTGGCCGTTAGTCCGGCCGCGGCGAGGGCGGCCGCACACATCGGCGTCCTCTCCTCGTGGGGCGCCGCCCACACTGTCGTGTAGCCTCCTCAGCGGGCGTGCAAAGTAGCCTCTACATGGGGCGACTCCCACGTAAAACGTCAAAGACTGATGTCTACATGAAAGTCAGACAAGGGATCGCGTTCAGCGCCAACGCAAGAACGATCGAAGATCGAGAAACGCCCTAAAACTGCTGCTCGTAGGGAAAACAGTGCCTTATTTGGCGCACGAGTTGATCGGGCTGTGACGTAACAGTGCGTGGGACAATAGTAGCCAATAGGTGTAAAAGGCAGAGGCGCACGGCTGCACCAACAGAAGCCTTCGGTTATCTCTGAACTTGTTTATAAGAACAATGCTGGACACAACAAAACAGCAATGTGCAGTATGAATGCGACTTAAATAGAACATGTCCGAATTCGCACAACTACTTTCTGAGGGAGTGGCTCGACCGGAAATGTACCTCCTGTGACTAAAATATTGATAGGTTGACTCAGCCTGCCTTACCTTCGCCCATGTTCTAAACCAGTGAGAAGCACAAAACTGGACCGAAAGAGCTTACGTGCCAGCACATGAGGCGGCATACACTACTTTCAGGGTACATATTAGTGATGTCAATTTCAGAAATTTTGGAAACCAATACCAAACCGATACCGACCAAAACCACTGAGAGTATACCAAAACCGAACCGATTTTCAGAAACAGGGGGAAATACCGACTAGATACCGAAATCAGGGAATTATCAAACAAATGCTTCAAACTTTCTCAAGACATATGATAAGCCTTGAAAGGTACCTAATACTTTGAAATAAGGTAACAAAAACAAATCAGGCAATCTCTTAATCATTTGCATTGCAAAAAAAAAACATTTATAACTTATTTTGTAATTATTAACAAATATTCAGGTCAGTTATTTTACTGGAATGTGGATTCAAGTCAACTGCATGAGGTGTTAGGAAAATAACTTGAACCCTGAATCTTGTCCATGCCTGAACCATCAAACCTTCTTTCAATTCAAGTCATTCATTTCAAGTCCGGTCAAGACAGGGTTAAAGGGACCCTCCCACCTTCAAAAAAGTTAATGAATTGGCATGAAAGTGATGTCGCTCGGTTCAGAAAGAGCAAAAACGAATATCTACCAAATTTCATCGAAAAATATTCACCGGTTTTCAAGATATTAGACTTTTACTTTTGTTTACTTTTTGGAATCTCCGCTGTTCCTGGCGACTTTATTTAAAAGTGCGGCATTTGTTGCGCGCAACGCAGCATATACCACCGCGTGCTACAAAACGTTTTAGTCAAACATTTAACGGACGTTCGAAAGCCTGATGACGTCATCAGATTCCCGTAATGGTTAAGAGATAGGGACCACGCTGGTCCCACCCTGCAAGTAAAGGGAAGAAATTTCTTGAACACCATAAAGCTGCGGGGGTTGCGACCAGGATAAATGGTGGTTTCTGAGCCTGGCCGCAAACTTGGCTATCTCAACTCAAAACTAATGTTAAGGTGGGAGGGTCCCTTTAAGTGTGTTATCATGATCCAAAAGTGGTGACCCAATTGACAATGATGGGCTACACCTTGGGCTGGCTACACCATTAATGTAAACAAAGCCCATGATACCTACAGTTAAACCCAAGTAGCATGGTGATTGGTGACGATACTGACGCAGCCAATTTTTCTTCATAAACAAATGTGTAACACAACAAAACTTGATAAATAATTACTTACGAGGCACACTGATAGATAGCAGACACCACTGTAATGATATCGCGATGAAATCTAAGTAAAATGTCCATAATTTTACGGAAGCATTGACACTCGTCACGTGTCATCTCTTCCATAATGGCGGCCTTACAGGCGGCGGCCATTTGCATTAATGATTTAACTGTATAAAATAAAATTTTTCTTTTCTTTTTTGCTTAAGTCCACTTAAATCGAAATTCCTTGTATAAATTTTGACATCTTAAAATTAATTCAAGAAAGTTGTAGGCCACTTTTGCTGAAAAATGAAGTACCAAAAAAACATAGTTGTTCAATTATTTTCAATTAGTTTTTGAGCTATATCGGTTCCTCAGCCTGGCGCAGCTGCGACATTGAAATGTTTTTAGATGTGTTCAGTTTTGAAACTGCTGTGTGCGAGTCAAGCAAAAGCCAATTATATTTTATGAGTGCTTATGATTAAATTGCTAGCGATCTGTATCTGTTGAGAGAGCAGGAAAGAGAACACTAATTGAAGAAAATAAATTATCCACAGGATCATGACAGCATCGCTCACTACAAGGCTTTTTGAAGTTGGGACGCCGGTGAAAACAGGGCGCCGGAGGGCATATTAGTCACGTGACATTTGGAACTTCTCCCACTCCATGGGCCTTCTATATGCCAAACGTCACGTGTAAATTTCACGAACCTTGATCAAATCGCCCCAGGCGCCCTGTTTTCACCGTCGTCCTGAAGTTGAGCGAAGTTGAAGATTTGTGGGGTGATGCGGGTGATGATGAAGTGACAAATGCTGCCTTAAATATTAGATGATAATGGTGAAGCTAGTGCTGTATTAAACAGGGTTTTGGATAATGTAATTGCATTGCAGTAAAATGGAGAGGAAGACAAGGTCAAGATCAATCACAGACTCCTCAAAACAAAGTCAAATTTGTTGCTATTAAATGCTTTGGAAATTTTGAGAAAGGTAGTTTAAGGATGTTTTCCAGCATACAGTGAGTTAAACATTAATTCATGTTTATGTCTTGCACATTGGCTTTCTTTGTAGGATAATTATCCTCATGGTATTGGAATTTGCTAACACTGATAAGTTGCCATTTAACATTGGTAGACTGATGTATTTGATATTACAGTTGATGTGTTTGCCCATTTGTTAGGACATCATGCATTTGGGAGAAATGTGTCATGATTGCCATTTTTCTTCATCCAGTGTCATTTAGCAAAATCAAATTTGAGTTCAGAAGGTTAATCAAAAATGCTTTCAAATATTTTATGACAGTAGTTGATTTTCATGATACCGACAAAGTACCAAATGCTTTTGGTATATAATACCGAATACCGAATCGGTATTGGTTCGGTATCGGTATACCGAAATTTTGGTAACCGATTGACACCACTAGTACATATGCAAGAAGATATTCCTTTTCTAACGGCAATATTTGGTGAAATACCAAACATCATTCAGCATAAGTAGTTACGCAAAACCGGATGCCAAACATTCAAATAATCAACTATCGATCCAGCGACCAGCGGATGAAATGACCTCTCGTTTCCAAATTGTCTCCCTGCAGGCTGTAGACGACCCGGATCGTCCGACAGACCGCAGCCAGACCCCGCTGTAAAACGGCGCCCCACCTCATCCAGACTCTGAGAGCGGGACCGAAGGACCCGCTGGCTGAGTGAGGACCCCGTCAGACCGAGTCGACGCGCCCAGAGATGCTCTGCCACCGACAGGCCGGAGAAGTGTTGTTTGGCAGACAGACGTCACTCCAGCGGCGACTCCCAGCTGTTTTTAGTTGGGCCAAGACACGCCAGTCAGCCCCAGCCAGCCGATTCCAGTGGGACCGTCAGCTGTGCCGCCCTATTGACCAATCCACGGAGGAGAATGAATGCAAATTAGTCGTTCTTTATTCAGACTCACGAGTACTGGACTCAAAATACACACGCGCTGAGCAAGTGTCTTGACGGGAGACACGGAAGAATGTATTTGCACCAGAGCCGGTGAGTTTAAACTGTCTTCAGCCCATTTTTTTGCATTAATCTTTTACCATTTACATTACTATAAAGAAACGGGCAAACGAGAGTATCTGATGCAAATCAAAATGATTTGTAGGTATAGACGGACCTTTATCTCTGCTTCTTTAATTGAAGGTGGCCAAAAAATATACAAAAAAAAAAACAGCGATAGGTACATTGGCTTATTGCTGCTCCAGTAAGCTATAAGAATTGAAATAGAACAGAAAGCAACCAGAAAGACATGTGCAGTCTATAAAAATGCATACGTTTCCTTTAACACTGATGTACCTAATAATACAATATTGAAATCAGTAAAAAATAATCCAGTGAATTGAACTGCCCATATTCTTTGATTGAGTACAGGCTTTATGCGGCTCTTCGTTATCGCCATTCACCAAAAGCCTTCTAACCGTCTGCTATCGCACAGCATGAACTATTCATTCCGCATTGTAATGGCTCACAGGCGTGACTTTCATAGACAATGCGCATGGAACTCGGCACTGCCGCCGCCGAACATGGGCCTCGTTCCTGGAAAGGCAGCGAATGAGGCGCCTCCGGAGACTCACTACGTATATTGATGTGCATGCAGAGTTTCGTCGCATTGGCCAACACTTACGGCCGCATGTCGAATGATAGGCACGAGAAAGAATGCGGGGTTGGTTATTCAATGTTCAGCCATTGAATGAATGATGCAAAATGACAAGAATGAAGATGGATCAGCATAGCTGACTTGAGAACAAATTTGAACGCATGTTTTTCCTGCAGCGCCGCTATGTACCTAACATACCTAAGTTTTGGGCTATTTAGTGGATTGTGTCACAAATAAATCTGTACAAATTGTTTCATGTTAGATCCTCGCTCCCTCTCCCTCCCTACCTCCGTCTCTTTTTTTCCTCTCTCTCTCTCTCCTCTCTCTCTCTCTCTCTCTCTCTCTCTCTCTCTCTCTCTCTCTCTCTCTCTCTTTCGGCTCTCTCTCTGAGTCCGCCCTCACCCATCACAGGCCTGCCCACGCATTTGTCAGGACAAAGGCACGCATGTCGCATACACTCGGCGGGGTGTCAGGTCCGCGCACCTGTGAAACTGACACCCATTCCACGCACGCCCCTCCCCCATCCCCGCTGTACCGCACCCCGCCCCGCCCCGCCCGGTCCGCCGCCACGCCCGCCGCCCTGCCGGGGACGCCACTCGCCCGAGCGCGCGCGATACAAACCTACCTTGATTGAGTCGAAGCAGGCGGTCACCTTTCCGTTCTGCACCTCTACGTGCGGCACGGGGTGCGCGAACTTGCACTCGGCGTCGCTGCGGCTGCACTTGTTGCGCTGAAACTCGCGGCATACCTCGAGTTGGAGCCAGCGCGAGTCTTTGGCCTGGAGGGCGCTCACCATGTGGTATCCGGGCACGGACATGCTCGGGTCGTTTGAGGCGGTACGGCGGTACGGAAAGGCACACGGAACGAGACGACCGCTCACAGAGCACGCCCGGGGGTGATGTTGACGTAAGAGCACGCTGAGACACGTCGGAGCACGCCTGAGTTCACTGGAGCACGTCCGAGCACCGGAGCTCTCCGCGGCAGGTCCTAGGCAGCAGTGCGCCCGCCCGTCACCGGTCACTGATCGGCCTGCAGCGTGCCACAGCGTCCAACAGCGCACCACGCCGGCAATGAGTCACAGGGGCGGGGCGGCGCCGGCGCTGGAACACGACTGACCCTCCCGTGACGGCGACTGTGCTCCGACTGCGGCGAGGCGCGGCGCGCCGCGGCGCCGCTGCGACGCCGCCTATTGGTGCGTCGCTGGTGCGCGCTGCCACCGCTGGCCTAGCCAAGGTCAGGCCCGTCTGCAATGAAGGCAACGAGCCGGCGGCCGAGCGGGCCGCTGCTGGAGCGCGCGGGGCGCGGGCAGTGGAGGGCGGCCAGTGGCCCGCTGCCGCCCACACAGTATTGGGCCGGTGACGGATGCCACCCTCCTCCAGCCGCCCCCGCCGCCCCCGCCATGCGAGGCTGCCCCCGCCGCCGACCCCGTCCCCAGGACGGCTGCAGCTGGAGGGAGGTGGCATGATCGGTGACCGCGTGGGCGGGAGGCATACGGTGGGAAGACTGAGTAGAAAACGTAATTCTATTTGTACACGAAGAATTGCTTAGAATGGGAGAGAGAGGTCATTACTTACCCCTTTTTAAATCATGCCGAGCAAAGCGCGGTGCTATCTACTGATCCGTTATTGGAGTAGGTGGTGCATCATGATACATTCTGAATGTCAATATCTATTATCCAGCTATCAAAAGACGGAATCAATCTATCCCATCTTCCCAGTCAGAAGCACTTTAGGACGCTGGGGGCTAAATTGACACCTTCAATCAAGCGTCTCATTGAAGCGACGTGCTCCAACGGCTCACTGAATCGACTGTCATGCTGGACAGTGGACATGTAGGTTAGCTACTCTCAGGACTTCCATGTTGCGATAAGACTGTCTTAGTGCTGGAGTGAGCATTTTTGCCCACTGAAATGTCAGTGTCTATTTTTTACCTCCCCCCTCCCCCAGCAATCTCCAGCGTTCGCTTGATTCACCTTTTTACCTTAAAGTATAATCTTTTCGACCGATAAGTCTGACGTCAGGTGAATTTCTGGCTACGTTTCCACCAGCTCTCTGCCGTCAGTTGTGGGCGGAAATTAGCAACCAGCCGCACAAAGGAGCCGGCTCGCCGCACAGAGAAGCCGGCTGGATATTCTGAGGTCAGATCGGCGGGCGGTACGCCCGCCGGTGTGTTTATACGTTGACGGTGATCCGCCCATCAGTCGAAATAGCCCGTGGGAGGAGAGAGCGTATATCTCCAGCCATCTGTGATATTGGCCGATATCACACAGGCGTACTTGTTGCTCTATTCTTTATAGCTCTATAGCGATCAACTTTTGCAGCTGAGAAATGTAAACGCATCATTATCCAAAGCGTGTTAATAAAAATGCATCGAAAATCGTGAGTCGTTCTATAAGCAGAAAACAAAACAAAGGGGTCAAGAAACGATCGTTATGGTAATAGGACCGAACATAAAGTCGCTGCATTTGCAATAGTCACGCAACTCTCCATCAAATCATACCAGTCCATCTGCATCCGATTTCCCGATGCATTCGTATCCACACGATATCGCAATCCATTTCGCTCGGAAGGGAGCGCGTACTCTGATACCATCGACGCACGGTCGGCCCCATTCACGCAGCGTCTCTGAATGGCGGCCGTGTGCGTGCGAACCCGCCGAACAATTGTAGCCATTATCCCCAATCTGCGGCGGTACGGCCGAGGGCCAGGAAGGTCAGTTCGCCGCTGCCGCGCTCTGTAACAAGCCCAGGTGAAGGCCACAGCGCCCATCCGCCATCCACTACCAACGGCGCCGGGCGCGCCGGTCAGCGCCGACCGCATTCATGCGCAATTTATTCAATTTGTGCAGTTTGCAGAATAATTGGGCGGCGGGTCGCGCCGCGACGAGTCGCGATGGGCCGGTTGCGCCACGAGCTGCCGGTCGGGTCCATGGACGGACCGGACCAGACCAGACCAGACCAGACCATGGACCGGACCGCGGCGCATGGTCCGCAGACGGGCCGCGGGGCAGGAATGTGGCTCCGCTGCTGGCCGGTGCGGGATCACCGCCGGCGCCCAGGTGATCGGCCAAGAGGCCGGCAGGTTGCATGCAAAGTGTCCCGCAGCTGCTGCATGCTGATGTATAATGCAGGGAAGCGCCACTGCGCCGGGACAGGCACGGAAAGGAGGCTCCTAGCAGGCGGCGTCCGGTCATATATGGAGACCGATAGCGCCAACAGGCGACGAATGACGACGCAGCGGCACCGCAGGGACCGGCAGGACGTGAATACGTGTCCGGCAGGACGTGCAAACGTGTCCGGCCAGCTTTCTTCGCAGTGTCACAGACAGCTACATTGACGCGGGACGGACCGGAGCTCTCAGAGGCCCGGAGAGATCCCGCGTGCCTACTAGGCCGGTCCGACGGAGCGAGCAGTCGAGCTGAAAGCAAACAGCGGCGAGGAATGTTTGCCGGTCGTGTCCAGGCGTCCTGACGTGGCCATCATAGGATTGTGCAAGAGGAGTGAGTCCGCCGAGCGCTGCTGTATAAACCTGGACTGACCATCGGGGAATCGCAGCCATATACGCATCACAGTGATAGGTGGACAGCCAACTGGACCGTGCAGGCTGCAAGTACACACAAAGTCAATCACAGCAGTGTCACCACAGGGGGAACACGGGGATGACACACGCAGGGTCGTCACAAGTCTCGGGCATAAAAAGGATAGTCTTCTGCTCACAGAATGGCTGTTCGACTGTCAGAGGGTCACCACAGATCATCACAGGGTCACTATACGGTCACCATGGGGTCACCATGGGGTCACAATGGGGTCATCACAGGATCACTTCAGGGCCATTCTGCAGGAATCCTTATGGAGCATCGTATAATCGCCGCGCCGCAGGGGCATGGACCCCCACGCTCTCTGCCGCAGCCGAAACCAGGTCATCGACGGGCGTAGTCGAACATCGATGGCTCTCTCCCGGCTCTGTTCATCAGTTCGGTCCGGCCAGCAGAGGGTTGCAGACGTGTAAATATTTATGACACAGTTCGCTGACTTGCGCTGGAAGATGGGAAAATACCACATGTCCTGTCCAGTTCTGTGGTATGTAGCCGATGTTCGGCTAAACCGTCATTCCAGTCCATATAAGGGGGCAACTGTGCCATTCCCGAACGAAATAAAATGATAGGTGCAGGCATTTGACGGTTTGTTTATAGAAAATCTGTGCATAGTTATAGGTAGGTTTCTTTCGAGACCTATCACCTATGTAAACACAAATACATCCCTACAACTAAACCTATATCCAATATCCATCCCGATATTCAAATGAGGCACGGGTCCCAACGGTTCTACAACACTAAAAAGAACATGCCCACTGCCCACTAAGCATGTCCCCAAATGCTCTTTAGACGGTACTCCGTTCAGGTGCTGATGTGTGACTCAGTTGAAACCTCGACATGTGCTGAATAGGACTACCGACTAAGCCTTCCTTCCTGTTGGCTCCATGAGTGTTACTGTCGTAAAAGGACTGACGCACGAATCTATTTTTTTTGGGGGGGGGGGAGAGACGGATGTGGTAAAACGTAATTTTATTTGGCCAGCGATGTGTGTCGTATGACTGAATCTTGGCATGCGTGATCCGCATTTCATCGCCACTGTTTGTCTATGAGCCCTCCAACTCCAAACCATGCAGCTGACGAAATACTGCACCGAGCAGCGTGCACTTTGGCCGGCAGCCCGGCGGATCGGATGGTCCGCTTACGACGCACTTGAATCTGCAGTTTGCAACCGTATCCCGGCCGCTGAGGCGGCACCCAGCGGAACCCGGTGTTGTGGGCTCGCGTCACAGGCCGCCACTACACTGCACGCCAGCTGCCCCCCCCCCATTGTTCACGTGAGACGGTCGTCTGTCATACTCTGTCCCGAGCGGGTCAGCGTAGTGCGCGTACCAACACAATGCACGCTGACGACGGTGGTTTTAGAGCTTGGACCGTTGCCAAGCGTGCCGACTGCGAAAGTGTCAGCAGCAAAAAGTTAGCGCGCCTGTGCGCTGAGCTTGCCTTATCAAAATTATCGTAGCCATTGTTTGAGTTAGTGCGTGTATTAATCATCGTAATCAAAGAATGTCCTGACTTTTGATACATGCTTTGATTGGTGGAAAAATGTCACACTTATGAACCGATGTCCAACAAAACTGGTCTTTTCTTAGCAAAATCAGCATACCTACTTAGAATGCTTCAAACGAGATGAATGCTTAGAATGCTTCAAACAAAGGCCCACAAAACCACATTCATGCATCGCATCCATGCTTAAAACAATGAATGACGACCTAAGGCTTTTTCTTGAGTCGCTGAAGACCATACAATGACTCTTGTAGAATAGAGCCTGAGCAGCTATGCTCTGCCCTGAACAGCAAAGCACAGCTCCTTTCAGTGTAAAACAAAGAGAACTTTTGAAGTTTTTCGAAAGTTTTCACAGCATTTCCTTCTTAGAAATAAACTTCGATTCCGTTAGCTAGCCATGTTCCGCCGACAGTTGTCTGAAGTTTCGGACGGATCCTCTTCTCGGAGTGACGGCCCGAGTCGCGCCGGGCGTCACTGAACCCGTCTTGGCGTGTGCGACATGAGTGGAACGGGGGCCACCGGTTCCGGGAGCCCCGTCGACGGCTTCTGACGGAGCTCGTGCAAATGCAATCGGCACGGACGGTCAGCGTTCGTATACTTCGGGGCAAGGTATTACGCCATCTCGTCTCTCCTAATATGGTGAGTGACAGTGGGCAATTCGCCACACAGATGAACCTCCAGCTCACATGAAGCACAGACGGTAAATAACAATAATTACAAGTAAATTTAAACTACAAAAATCATTGACTTCGTAGCGAGTAACCATGATGCATCAGATGCCATCCATGCGAACACAGCTGTTTTGATGGCTGACGAAGATGTTCCAAAGAGCAAAGAAGTGCAACGAGTGGAGATAGGAAAGGCATCCCTCTTTGCTTAAAATGTCTAGTTTGACCCTATCGAGTGCATCTGGTTTCGTACGCTACGTCAAGCTTCCTGAAAGTCTCCAGAATGTCTATCCCGCTTGGTTGAGCCGCCTTGTAGGCTGCAGCCAGACTCACATAATCTTCTATCACCGGCGACTCTCTAACGACGACCGGTTTCATCAGTCACTCTCGCGAGCCCTCCGGCTCAAGATTTCCCGCCTGACCAGACTGCCTGCCGTCGCTGGAAGCATTCAGCAGTCTACCAGACAGTCTGCCGGTCACACCCCTCCCATCTGACCCGACTGTCGCTGCCCCCCCCCCCCCCCGCCGCGCCGTCCGGTCACGCACAGCCGTCCTCTGATTTCACAACCGGTCCGCTGGCACCGCCAGAGAGCCGGCCGGCCGGTTGGTTCTGTGGGATATGTCATCCGACCAGCAGAACCAGACGGCGAGATAGTAACTCGGGGGGGGGGGGGAGGGAGGGGCACTCCGCCGGTCTCACGCACACAGCGCGCACCGCTCTGCCACAATGGAGGTCTGTCTGGCTGGTGATGGGTAAGACGGGCCGAGTAGGGTCGGATGTAGAGTGGCGGGGAGGTGAGTTGTGAGGGAGAAGGGCGAGACTGGGGCAATAGGGAAGGAAGGGTAGTAGGATGAATGAACCTCTGATGCCCGTGAATCGTAATTATTTACGTAAATACTGTTAGGATTATACCTATTGCCAACTTACCAAAAATATGCAGCACGTGGATCAAACAGCTGTTTGGTTTAAATTTACTAGAGAACCTTGCGACCCATCTGAGATAAGAAATACATCCGATATTCAAGGCACAAAAAAATACATGAAACATAATCCTGCCATTTCACAAGCAAATGCATGGATCAAACATAACGCGGGTCCCGTCCGTCATGATGCTTTTACATTACTCAAAGAAGTAACTAGATCTTACTTTTTATATCCACAACTCTCCATCACGCATTGAGTTAACCGAGTTTACGGGCGGCCTTTCATGATGTTTCGCCGTGAGTGGAATGTGCCACGCCTTTTCGGGGAGCCTGCAGCCGACTTCACAGACACGGAGACATTACTGGATTAGCCGACTGTGACGGCTGTCGCCTCGCCACTCCATCGGCAACGTCGGGTTGGGTTAGGTTGGGCTGGGTTGGGTTGGATGGACGACTGGACGGGACAACTGGACTGGACTGGACTGGACTGGACTGGACGGCTGGGCTGGACGGCTGAGGCTCAAACGCTGATCGAACTGGATACGGAATCGGTCCGTCAGCCAGACTGAGTAACAGAGCGAAGGGGTGGCTTTGAGACTTGTTCGATGCTTTGTCGGATATGGACTTGGTTCATCTTGGATCGGCTGTGGGTTTGACTGAGTTGAACGGGCAGTGGCTGGATTGTACAATGAGCTGGACGCTGGAAAATGCCCGTGATGGACAATGGCTCGATGGGAACATCACTGAAAAGGGAAGATCGCGAATACTGGAGACGGTATAGCATGGAATTAGTAGGACGTTCGATGTGGATGAAGTGATGAGGCAAACTATTAAACACGAGCGCGTGCACAAGATGCGGAATACCTATGTAAGACACTCTGTCGGTTATAACCCCTCCAGTAAATCTACCGACTATGACCATTTGAACCGAATATCAAACAGACGGCAGTGCTGTGCCTCCTAGCCCACTGCGCCTCTGCCGTCGGCGCCATCGTCGCCACCGTCGTCTGGCTGGGTCGATGTGGTCGCGTGTCGACGTCGACACCGGTGCCGCACGTGCCGCTGGAGCCTTGGCCCGCTTACTTAGCCCAACAAGCGGCGGCAAATCCCAGATGTGGGCCGGTCATTAGTGCCAATGTTGGACGGACGGCCCGCTCCAGTGTCCAGGGATGGTCCGAGTTGGAGCCGCCCAGTGTCGGGGCTCTGTGTGATTATCGCGGTCTTGGATTGGTGAGGAGTGGACACCAATTAGTTGATTGTGGATTTGTAGAGTTAGTGCGATACTCCTTTGTCTATCGTACACAAAGGAGTATTCGGACATTCCTCATATCATACCGAGTTGTTCAGCTTGTCTTCCTAATTCCAACCAACTTCCAAACAAATCAAAGTAAGTCAAGAGGACAGAAGACCAAATTAGCTTTCCTCAGCATGCTAGCGGTCCCATGCCATCGCGATTACAGACATCCATTTTCCACCGAAATACATCAAAGCTATCGCACCACTGGGGATTTATAAGAATGTCTTCCACCTGGATATCGTTGCGTGACGAATCCGCCGCGCCGGGACACGCTGCGCTGGTTCGGGGCCGGCGTCAGTGGTATCGGGGGGGGGGGGGGGGGGGCGGGGGGGGCAGAGAAGTGGGACACACTTAGGGTTTGATCAAATTGGGAATCGTTCCAGCAGTTTCGATAAAAAGAGTTAGATGCCTTGAGCGAGCAGCACATGGACTACATTTCTCTTTCTATGTAGTGTAGGGGAGACCCGGGAGTTATGGGCCGGTTTTGTGAAAAGGCAATTTTCTTCCAGTGGGCAGTGGCTATAGACCCGGGTTTTCACTTGTGCACGTGAAATTGCCTTTCGCCTGCAAAGTGTGCCTACTGCCTGATATTAGGCATCTGGGACCAACTATTTTGTCTCGAGATAACTTTCAATAAATAATGTGCTTTTTCGATCCATCAAAATACACCGGGAGGTATGGGCCATGGCCCGGGAGGTATGGGCCGTTGCCATGTTTCATATTCTTTTCTCGACAATGAGAACAATACTCGTAGCTGGTATCTACCTTGATCTCTCTTAGAGCCCAGGAACCGCATAAGCGGCCAACAGCTTACTTCACGGAGGTCACTTGGGCACATATGTATTTTGGTTAACTCAATCATGCACCATGAAATAAAATTAACAGTATTTTTCTGTTCGAATGAAATTTGAAGTGAAATTTTCAACCTTGCACGACAAAAATAAAACGTATTGAAGATGTGACTCAATCAAAGCATCTTTTTATTGAAATAGGCTCAACGGGGGTGAGTGGCCCGAACCTCCCGGTTAGGACGCCAGAATTTGCGTAGCATCTCAGCTCATAATCTTGCAAGAAAGCTTGAAATTGTCTATCCAGTCTTAATTTGCATGCTTCAAACTTAATGTTACCATTGGTCTGACATCATAAGACGAGCCTGGTTCAAATTTATCACGACTTTTCTGTCTGTGCAGTATTTTACTCGAAGATGGCAAACATGCTTTATCACCGCTCATTGCCAAAGAAGACTGAGGAAGATTTTGAAAATCACGTGGGTTGTATAACGGAATGGCTGCTACCAGTTTACGCGGTCAGAGGCCTGTTTCACTAACAAATAATGTTTGTAATTACAAAGAAAAAACTTGAGTTTAAAAGAAATAATTACCAACATTTGAAATTTGGATTTCACGAAACCTCCGAACATTAATTTTGAGTTTACAATTTCCCAACTTTTTTACAAGAAAAAAGTTTGTAAGAAACATCGGAATCGCAAACTTTCTGTTTCACGAAGACCAAAAACTTGAAAGAAAACGTTGTACTTACAAACCCGAAATTCCAGTGGCCCTGACGTTTGAAATTTTGTTACTTTTTGTGCAATAATGCACAGCAATCAATTATTTGAAACAAATATGATATGCTGAGTCATTATATGCTCTTTTTTACTTAACCCGCGCGGGGCTGGGGGGGGTAAATTTTACCCCCCCCCCTCGCGAATTTTTGCAATATCTCAAAAACGGCGGCGCGCAGCGCCGCCAAACTTTCAGTACCTTTTCTTACATCAATTTGACACGTTCCCTGAAAATTTGAGCGAGATCCGTCGGAAAATTTTTGAGAAATTGACGTTTTAGTGACGTCATGTTCGCCATTTTCGCCTCAAAAACGGCAAAAGTTCAAACGCCGCTAACATCTTCATTTTTAAAGGAATCAAGACGTAACAAAAAAGGATATACGTAATTCTACTTTGTCTATCAAATGATTATCTCGGTTTTTTGAAAATTTTTGGATTTTGGCCCAAATTTTTCCATAAAACTGACTTTTTTGGGAAAATAGCTATAAAATCCAAAATTTTAAGTGTATCGAAAAAACCGGAATATATGTCAGAGAAGTGGTCTATGTGTACCAACATACCAAGTTTTAGAAGAATCGGTTCAAAAATGTGGGAGTTATTCAAAATTGTATGACGTCACGACACACACAAATTTTGAAAAAATGACTTTTTTGGAAGTTCTAGACCTCGTACGGAAACAAAAATAGCACCATTCGACTCGCCGTGAAAAACTGCATCAGATAGACACCTTTTTAGGCCTTAGCAACCAACTTCAAAATTTGACCTCACTTGACCTGACCTTGACCTGACCTCGACCTGAAATTCATCCAGAGGTGGTCCATATCACTTATTGAGTGTGCCTATTGAATTCTATGAGTAAAATGACCCATAAAACATGTGTCGCACATGCCCTTTTCCATATTTTGTTTTTGGTGACCTGACCTGACCTGACCTGACTTTGACCTTGACCTCTGAATGATATTGTATGCAACGAATATTGTCTTGGTAGCCTAAGAACACGTTTTGGGCGATCAGTCTCAGTCCATGACTCCATTCTTCGGCAACTACGGTGCAAGGCCGATACTGTAGGAACTTGCAATTTGTACCCTTGACCTGACCTTGACCTTGACCTCAAACTTAAAATTAAGTACATGTTTTTAGTTGTTCGCGATGAGATCTTTCGATTGGCGTTTGAATTTTCCAAATCGGACCATTAGTTCGGGAGATAACAGGGGGGGGGGTAAAATTTACCCCCCCCCAGCCCCGCGCGTTCGGCTGGAGACCCCAGCCCCGCGCGGGTTAACACAATTCCTATGAACCAGCTACGAGCAATATTTAAGTATCGTCATGTTTTGTCATTCGCGCGCCATAGTTGCATTCAACAGTCTTCTGCTGTCAAATGTTTTGCGTGTTATTTTCTTTCAATAAAAGGATATTGTGAGCTATCATTTATATCATTTTGCAACAGCATAATTATTTTTAATTTAATTATGCAATTTTTGATATGAATAATAGACAAAATTTGATACAAAGAAACAAGATATGTAACATTTTATAGTTCTTGATTAAAAACAATTTTACTGTTTACAAGTTTATTTGCAAACTCTTTTTATCGGAGGTGCCGCTGCTGTTGAAGTTTAGTGAAATCCGAATTTACATAGTTTGCAAAAATACTTATGAATTGTAAAGTTCAAAAACTTGCAATTGCAAGTTTTTAGTGAAACAGGCCTCAAATGTGTAAAAATACGCATAACTTCTTCAAAACTGCGATGGCCCATACCTCCAGGGGGCCCCATACCTCCCGGGTCTCCCCTACTTCAAAAGGCATACCAGACGCAGTCGCTGTCCGATCAAGGTATTCGCGATTGAGAAATGACAAGGCGCATTCGAGAGGATATAAGAAATAAGATGATTGAACATTCTGAAACAGAATGTACGCCGGTAGTGAGTGTATAGTACTTCTCCACAATTATTATAGCGAATAAAATGCATCAAATTCGATCATGTCAAACATGATAAAAACATTTTTTTATGTGGTTTTATGTAAAAACATTTCTAGCTTTTGAAAATCAAAAACATGTTAATTTATTCAAACTTGATGATGGCGTAATGCCGAAAGCTTGTTTTACTGTTTTAGATATTTATTTTGCCTAAAATAAAAACACTTTGACATGCGTGAGATCATTTCAAGCCTCGTTGTATTAATGATAAAAACATATTGGAAATATCGTCATGGAAACGAGATGGTTCATATCCTGTCCAATTTCTGGTCAGGCCCAGTGAATTAGGGCGGGCTGCGATCAGATACGTGGTCGTTGGGGCTCCGTAATGACGCATGCAGGCATGTAAATTACAAAACAGGCCACGGTTTAAAGGCAATTATCGAGGCTTGGCCATGGCATCCAGCCATATATGTCCACCATCATCGGAACGCTAATTGCACTATTGATTGATCCATTCTGAACCTACCTAAGCTTAAAACGGCCGACTTTGTCTTGAACCGTTTTGTCTTGACTATTATTTCGGTAATATGAAGCCAGCTCATATGACATTAAAACTGCTTTGATATCTCTCCCGACCTTATAACAGCGGGGACATGCATTAAACAATACCTGGCTCAGCAGTCTCATTTGCACCAGTTTCCTCTTATCGAGCGGTCCTTGCACCACATTTCTGTATTTATAATTAAAGAGTTGTGAGTTGCGATGGTGATGTGATAGAAACTTAATCAATACCAACACACATGCAGCCCAACTTTATGCATAAGGTCTGCCAAACCGTTTGACCGTTCGTTTGACTCAAACGAAGCGACTATCTAGAACTGCGACGGACGCCCATCGCTGGTTCATGGATGGCTCACATTGAAAGCGCGTGGGCGGGACCGATTACCAAAGCTGCACGTGCACACCAGTGCACAGTGCACATCATGTGGGTGGCGGCTGAGTCCCTGCCCCTCTCCCTGCCTTTGAGACACGTGCACGCCGCCCACACAGACGCCTCCGTCACCATGCAGCACTGACGCTGGTGTGGTCTGGTGATCACCGCCCAGGGGAGCCCCCCCCCCCCCGACCGATATGTGTGTGACTAAATCGCTCACAGCGTCTGAACGCACCGAGACAGGCCCGGGAGTCCTGAGAGATACGGCAGCCGTCAACCGGGGACCGCGAGTCAGTAGTGACTGAAGGGGCGGCCGCGGCGGTGAGTCATGGGGGTGAGTCATTCAAAAGACTGCGGCGCGACCATGCCGAGCAACGCAGCAGTGAGAACGGCGGCAGACCGGAAAACATGGCGGCGTGAGTTCGTGAGAGATCATAGGTGGTTCACGGTTGGGCTGATTGAGATCATATGACGTTATCATTTTACTAAATGTGGGTTTCGCTCTTTTTACCCCAGTAAAAAGGGGAATGCATACACATCGCAATGGCAATACGCAATCCCACTATCACAGAGCTTCGTAACTCATATTCGAAACTTCGACCCGTTTCGCCCCGACAAATCCAGAACCAAACGTCCATGCCTCCAGCGAGGCCCTGCCTCCCACGAGCCACTCCACCACGTCTGTCTAATTTCGGCCGATTGATATCTGCACGTGTGCCACATCGGGTCAGGTCGCGCCCGGTGACCTGTACGCCGATTCGGACTGACATTTGACTTATTAGATCGGCCGGCGCGGGTCGGATTAGTTCCGGTCCAGACGCGTGCGCGGCCGGCGGAACCACTCTTGGATGGCACAGGCCGTGTGACGTCACGTCCGTCAACCGCTCACGCCATCAGGATCAGAGCCGCACCGGCTCCGGCAGCCGCCCACTCGGCTAATGAACGGATCCACTGAATTACCATGGCTGCCAGTCTAATTACATTTGGACCATTGTCGCTTGCCGAGTGCAAATAGTTGGGACTTACCTCCGCTGAAAATGTTTTAAAGAAAAAAAAAAACGAATACAATGAAGTAAATGGGTTTTAACGTAGAGCTAAGCCTTTGCAAAAAGCAGACTTCAGAAACATTGCCTTGAAAAATATACAATAGCAAGGACAGACTCTTATGAATTAAATACAGACCACCCGGCACGATATGTTATCCATCAAGACCAATACTCTTTTTACTAAAGTGACATCGAGAGTCAACGGTTACCATTGACGACGATAACTGAAAAGCACATCTACACTATTTTTCATTTTGCGTATTCATTGCCAGATTTTACACAGTAGACGGACTCGAAGCCGCTATCAGTCAGCGACGCTTGCCGGTTCAAATGCTGCTAGTTGAGCGCCCCGTGTTGTTGACTGGGTCTGCTCCCCAGTGCTGACACAACATAAATTACGAGAAGGTCGGATTCAGACAGAAGAGCTGCACGATAAGAAATGACCTGGGTCGAGCTTCTCGTACCGACTCAGCTGTATTTAAAACGTTAGACAGTAGCTGGCTACAAAAAAAAGAAAGCCGTAATTCTTCTACCGAAGCACAACGGTACAATGCTGCTATCCGACTATTATGCGTTTACATTAGACTGAATAAGGCGGATGATAACGAATCTCCTGGCGCAAAGACGTTGACTAGAGTAGATTTCAGAGGTGAGTCAGATAAAGGAATAATTAACAATGAACTATGTATGTTCTACAAATTAGAAATTTGTATTTGAAATACAAATTCTTCTGTAAATTAGAACATAGTTCATTGTTAATAATGACTGTTTTTACTAAGAAAACACACACATTCTCACAGACGAATAAAACCCGGTATTTGGGAGCGGTAATGTGACTTAACAGTAACTGATTATCAGGAGTATGAAAAATAACCTCTTGCTCATATCTGAAGGAATTAAAAAATTAAAGACCAATATATATTCGGGCGTGGCCCTTCCTCAGTGATACAGTGTTACAATGGAACAACAACAACTTCCATTGTAACACTGTATCACTGAGGAAGGGCCACGCCCGAATATATATTGGTCTTTAATTTTTTAATTCCTTCAGATATGAGCAAGAGGTTATTTTTCATACTCCTGATAATCTTATCAACAATGCTCAACTCAACGTTTCAATACCTGAAATAACAGTAACTGTTTATATTTGTTTGTATGCACATTTGATTGAAATATTTCGGGGTGATGCGTTACACGATGCCTCTCCACCATGTCAAAACCAATAGTGCCAGCCTCCAGTGCCTACATACAACTTAACATTAATGACTATCTAGAGCTACCAGAATTATTTTAGTGTGCACATGCAAGAGCCTCTCCTGCATGGAACCACGACTGCAGGAGACACTGAAACAGGCCCTGCAAGGAACAGGCGTCCGTCGTATAAACCGCCGAGTCGACAGGCCTCCAAGGCCAGATGCCGGTCCGTGGGCGGCGAAGAAGGCTCGAGTCATGACTCTGACGGCTGTAAGTGGCGAGTCGTGTCCTTGGCTCGTGGGCGTATCGAGTCAACGATCGAGTCATGTTATTCATGACTCGGATCGCGTGACATACCAGACTCGGTTTGCGACTACGTGCTGGATTCTTGGAGAAACCAATGGAAGAATGGAGGCAGATGATATCGGAGGTTCATCGGACAGATTCAAATTCGCTAAAATTCAATCAGTGGATAATTTAATGTCCATACTAACGACCTTGCATTAGCCAGACACTAGGCATTAGGCAGAGCCACATATAACTACCCTGCCAATCGGACGTTTTGCTGCATGTGAGATCTGGAACTTCAGTACACCATTTTTAAGTTCCTAGAAAAATAATACGCTAAACATCGATAACATGGTGAAATGGCAGACCGGTAGCCACCTTGGCCATTTGCGGAACATTCTGGTCCGGCCGTCAACGATACCTACATCCTGATCGGTAAATCATTTTTTGGCGGTATCAGGTATGATCCATTACAGCTGTCAGCCTATCACAAAACTCTGTGATTGACAGCCGAAGACGACTGTCACTGACAGCTCCTCACGGTACAACAACGATATGCGAGCTCAGCATGCCTGTCGCTCCTATACTAAGTTCGAACAATACCAGCTAATTTACGGAATCTGATCCATCTTGTTAAAACAGGGCTTGCTCTTCTCAGCAGAGTCAACGCTTAGCTTGATGCGGTAATAAGATTAACGGGTGAGTCACAAAGCCAAGTCAGAAACATCTTCATGTTGTCTAGCGCAAAGTGAGATAATGTAAGCAAAAGATACAGAACGATTCAAAAGTCGACACTAGTTGATTCGGTTGCAATTCTTAACCCTATTAGTGGCAGGGGGGGGGGGGTTGTTTTCATCCACCCCTCAGGTTTTTCGGGAATATCTCCGAAACCGCTGAAGCTACGATGCTGAAATTTTCTGACTTTTCCTAAAACTAAATTGGGCACATTCCCTCAAAAATTTAAAGTTCATAACTTTACCAGGGGCGGCTCCAGAGCACTGGGAATTGGGGGGTCCTATTCGTGAAGCGAGTCATTTGGGCGAAGATCACGATGCTGATGTATTATAACTGTATGCACCAGTTTTACGAACAGTGAATGAAAGGTATCATGTGATAACATATACAAAGTTATTGTGCATCCTCTTTTGACACGTTTTTGCTATAATAGGCGGATCCAGGCGTCCAAAAGGGGGGGGGGGGTTCATACTGAAATGTACAGTACCATTTGATGAGCGGTTTCGTAGTAGTTACATTGCCAGAAAGCGATCAAATGCACCATACCATGTATTTGTGAACACTTACAAGCGATGTTTTCCCCTAAAATCATAGGCGCGTCCAGGTGCTGAATATTGGGGAATAATTAGTAATTACATCTGTATCCGCCTATGATTTTTGAAAATGCATATTTTTAGGATCCATGTGAATTCCTGGTTCATTCTCTATCGATCGGCAAAAGTTGCGTTAAGATTGGTTCAGAAACCTGGCCGTGATAAACAGTCTAAAATGTATCTGCAATTTGCCCGTTTTTACCCCCCTCTACCCCCCTATTGACATTTTTTAATTTTTATTTTTTTAGAAATGTAGATCACGTTGAGCGAAATCGAATGCCGTTTGAATTTTGAAAACCGGCCCGTTAGATCTCGAGATACCAGGGGAGGGGGGGTCGTAAACAGCCCCCCTGCCACTAATAGGGGTAGCCAGGAGCCTGCCACTAATAGGGTTAAGACAACTTTAATGAAAGATGCATTTAAGAGTCAATCGAAGGGCGATTTATGCAGCTCCGAGTAATCATACAAAAACGCCAAAGCGCACCTAAATCACAGGCCAGTGTAGGAGGACTGGCCGATGCGAACTATCACGCATGTTTACGGATTGGGCTCGGCAGCTGGCGGGCGGATCACGTCATCCACTTCACGTCATCACCGACCAGCCCACAGGTGACGTCATGCCACAAACATCCGCCGCCGACCAGTGACGTCATCCTCTGCAGACAGCCATTCTGATTGGTTGCGACAGAGTGACTGACTGACTCATCGCCTGGCCGACGGCTACTGCGCCTCTTCTCTCGGGGAGGGTCCCCTGCATGACGTCATGCCGTGTTCTTTCTGTTTGTGATTGGTGGGTGCACTGCAGGATGAGGAGCGCCGGTCCGATTGGCTCGGATGACGACACGGTGTGCTGGGTGGTAAATAAGTGAATAGCTGTGTCCGAGATGTGAGATCGGCCACTCTGAGGGGCGTCTCCTGAACACAGCTGATGGGGAGGTCACGACCGATGGAGCTGAATGGACGCCGCGCCACACCGGATTCCGGACTCATTGGTTAGCTGTGGTGACCAGCCGGAACTGAGTCATTCGTGTCAAATGGATCGGAAACTGTCAGAAGTTAGGTCCGCCAGCAGCGATAAAGCGCAGGTGGCTAAAGCGGGAAAAGTCAAGGAACTATTTTAAGCGCGCCTATATATTGCACGCCTCGATTATTCGCTGTCTAGGTAGCAGGCGACGCCGACCCGTAATTGATGTCGCGAAAGCATTGTGCACATGCGAAATCACTCACACACACCATCGCAAGAACCTAAGGGTCACTCCTGCAAGAAATGTTAACATGGTTGTCTTAAATCATTCATTGCAATGCCTCAGGCCTCAGACACCATGCAATGAGTTCACTGATCAGGGAGGGGAGAAACCCTGCGAATCAAGTTCGGACTGAGCTGGACAAAACCAGTTGAACAGCGAACATCTGGTAAGATTTCAACAATGCTCGATAAGTAACGTTCTGTGTGAGGGCCGCCTATGATGTCAGATTATATCCAAGGCCGTAGGTAAGTAAGACGGAAGCCAGTTTAACAAGGGAATTGCATCAATCACTTAGGTAACCGTGATTGTTATCTGTGACGTATTATCCACTGAGCAGCAATGGAAGTTGCATATCATCAATCATGTTCTAAAATTCATAGAAAAAGAAACAGCTAATAAATACGATGACATCGCCAATTTTCTTCGTAAAACATTGTAGGTAGAGGAGACAGGGGCGGAGCTTCCTATTCAGTTGGTGGGGCGGCTGCCCCACCAACTTGCCGTTTTGCCCCACCAATAAGCGCTTTGCCCCACCAACTCAAGCTGACTTTTAGGATTTTGTTGCATAGCTAACCAATCTTTTTCGCATTGGGGAGCTTTGAAATGTCTGTCTGATGTCAAACATTATCTCTGTAATGAAAAGAATCGAGTCAGTGTTGCACTTTATCTAGCTCAACAATTGGACACTGTAAGTTTGACTACTTTATGCCCCACCAACTTCCCTGGAAAAGCTCCACCCATGAGAGGAGAGTACCGTGATACGCTATATGAAGAAATAAGAGAAATAATACCAAATCGAAAAGAGTCTGCTATTCGACCTGGCGCGTCATCACCAGGCTATTTGTGTGTGGAATTTAACGGGGTCGATCTTAACACCATGTCGTTCACACCCATTATACCATCATGTGCATAGCTACGAAAATAAACCATCATACTCGTATATAAGCACATACAAACGACTCTGACAAGGCCCATCAAAACTGCATCACATTTCATCTCGCGGTATGTTAAATGGTGCGGGCCGCGCTCATTAAGCCATCGTACGTGCCGGAATGAACATGGTGCATAAAGTTGCATCACGTCGGCCGCGGGGCGCTACGTTCGTCCATGGCCCGGCAGTCGTTTGAGATGCAAACTGCGGGCCAACCCGGCACTTAGTTCGCGCCTAGCTCGCATATCTCGGCTGCTGAAGCTGATCACTGATCAGTGATAGGAGCCAAAGACATGATCCGGGCAGGTCTTCCATCATGTGTCACTATCAGAAGTGCAATCTCAGAGAACATGATTGGTCATTATATAGGTGTGCTATTCAGTCCCTGTGTAGGGCCAAAGACAGGCCCAGCACAAACGAGTTCGGCTTCTCTAAATCGAGCTATGCCAACGATAGGAACGTTTACAGAGCATGACGAAAAGACGCATCACAAGTTAACGATGTTGAAAGCGGCAACGCGAACGAATCGTCCTTCTATACATTTAACGGGCAATATTATAGGTCACGCACGGTAGTCAAAACTTAAGCCAGACGCACCCCGAGAAACTTTGTCCGTTTATTGCTTCGCCCGCCGGCGGCGACGGCGGGCACCCGTTTTACGACGATGTTAATTGCGTTCAGGCATAGACAATGCAGCAATAACTGGGCGTATCGATCCGTCTGCACGCGGCTTTATGGCCTGGGGCGCCCTCGGCTGTCTCATGCTCTGCAACCTGTCCTCCACTAACGGAACGGGAACCGGCCCGATCAATACAGAGACAGATTGGGCAGTGGGCAGTGTGTAAGGCACATGGCTTGGCATGGGCAAAAGGAAACAGAACAAGGACAGGGGGAAATGATGCATTTGGGGCAATTTCTTCTGGAGTCTTAGGTAAGTGAACCTGATTCGCTATATGCAATAGGGACCAGGACGGTGCACTATCAATTTCGAATAGAACCTGAAGCGAATCAGAAAAAAATCACCTTAATGGCTACGTTTCCATGGCACAAGCTAAGCCGATTTTGAAAAATGGACTTGCTCCATCATAGCATTTAGGCATAATTTAAAAATGTAAATATAGGATTAGGTGCTAGCTAAAACCATATATACGCTCATTTTTTGCATAAGATAAATAGTTTCCGAGAAAAACGCACGTGAAATTTCGCTAAATCGATTTAGACGTGTCATGGAAACGTAGTGTATAATTAATTTCGAGTTTCGACCTAACCAGAGTGCCTAGCCATTTCCGATGCCACATGCACTCAACTACGTATTTTTTCGCAAACAAAAGTGAACAAAATCCGAACCAACAATACAAACGATACCTATAAAAAGTTAAACGTGCGATCAAGCTTGACGTGACTGATCGAATATGTTCACAACCAATGATCAGTAAAATAGCGGAGTGGCCTCATCCTCCACGGCTCAACAATCCGACGTTCTTACTGAACTACCGATACGGATACTCAACCGTTCGAAACCCATATCAACATTCCGACGAGCCCCGAATATCGAAAGTTAGAGTTTCGTTGGCAGGCAGCACCAGTGCACATCCGGCAGCCGAGCCGGTCCGGCGGAGCCGGTCCGACTGGACGGTGTCACCCGGTCCGGCGGGAGGGGAGCAACAGTAGACGAGAAACGCTGAATGACGCAGAGCCCGGTAGACGGGACATCATGCGCGAGGGAGCCACTCCCTCCCACTTCCTCGGGTCCAGCGAGCGGGAGAGCATGGAAACGCGAGAGACAAATGCTTTTAAATACATATTTATGATTCCTGTTACATTGTCCATCACGTATTACTGTTGTTTTCTTGAGCTGGTTACCTTCCAGAAAGCAATCGGCTAAAAGTTTGAAATTCTGAAGGAGTATTACACCTCCATTCTGGCCAGTCATGACTGTATACAGCTGACTGGCAAACGCTATGTTCGTGTCAGATGTTCGGTACAAACCTATGCCAATCATTCGCTATACTGTTCCAGAAATAAGGCTATCGGAGGTATTAACAACAACGCAATACTTTTCCACGGACAAATCCTGCCAGTTCTCTGAAAGCAATGGCGTTGCTCGTCGCTAGTGACATGCATTAGGACCGTGCTTAATGGAATAAACACAGTCTAAGCTTCTCAGTATTAAGAATGCGTCGTCTTCTGGTAGATAGGTCATAGATGTGAAGGTCGGGAAACCCCTAGTTCCAGAATAGGAAGGTCAGTTGCGGCAGGTCTAAGAAGACACCCGAATGTGGAAACATAGACATCATGGGCGTGTGGTATAAATAAACCCCGGATAAAATTTATAAGACGAGAATACTGAGATGATACGACTGCTCGTATTGTATCGAACATGCCAAAAATCGTTTTTAAAAGGCTGATATATTTTAATATGCATATGTAGCTTATAAATATGTTCCAATTAGCATTTCATAACACTGCCACACAATCACTGTGTACGATCACCGGGTAAAATAAGCATCATATTAGTTAGCCGCGACCATAAGGCTCCCTTCAATCGGTCCTGGTGTTATCTCTGCAGCTTCCCGTGGCTACTGGGTGTATACGGACCACACATATTGAGACCACACGACGGCCGGTAAAACCGAGCCGGAACACAACACAGACATCCATCTGACACCAGCGACCGTCCCAACATCATTATCCGTTCGATAGCAGGCACACACGATCCTCTAAATCACTGGTATGCACTGATGGCTTATAAATAGGTCCCCGACCTCCATACCATCCCGATTCTCCACACATCACACAGTCATGGTAAAACTTTGATCACGGAGAGCACCCACCGCCATGATCCGAGGCCGTTTGTTGTTATGGACGCCAAGACACGCCAGGTCTCGGCTGAGGTTAGCTCCATTTGAATGGGGACAGCGCGGAGAGCGTGGAACCGACCGAGTCCATTGTGGAGTTGACCGCCGGCGGTAGCAGCTGAAACGGGACATGTAAGGTTAGTTCAAATACAGACCAGCCAAGCAAGGTAGTGCGCACAGATGTCTTGAATTGAACGTACAGTCTGTCTTAAAAGTACGGCGTGCAAAGTAACGGTGGATCCATCAAGCCTGACCGAGGAAGGAGTGCTAAATTTGAGTCACCGAAGCAATGGACATCCTGTTGTTGTTGTTGTTGTTGTTGTTGATTCCCCTCGGCGGCAGGATCACTGCCGCGAAGCCTCCCGGCTTTGAAGTCGTCTGGTCGCGGCCGCCAGGGCCGCGACGACGTCCGCGCTCCGAATCTCCTCGTGTGACGGGTGGATGGTGCCCAGCAGGCGGAACCTCAGGTTCATCAGGGCAGGGCATCGCAGCAGAACATGCCCGGGCGTGTCTGCCTCCTCCCGACACACCGGACACCGTCCCGCTCGGCATCCATGGTCACTGCAGCCAGGGCACTCCACCGTTGGGTTACGGCCGATCCTGTGCATATACTGGGCGGAGCCCGACCAGTGGCCCGCCCGCAGCTGGTGCACCTCTACAGCCGCGTGGCGGTCCAGATCAGCCGCAGGTGGAGGCAGGCGTTCGCCCCACAGGTCCCGGTACCACCCACTGGGGCGTTGTCTGCCGATTCTTGTCCTCGCTGCTCTGGCGGACGCCCTCAGCACGGTCCTCACATCGAGGGGGACCTCTTCCTGCGGGAGCGCCGACGCCTCCTTGGCCAGGACGTCGGCCCGCTCGTTCCCTTCTAAACCGCAGTGGGAAGGGACCCATTGAAGGTGGAGCCGGCGAGCACCCTCTCTTGTCAGGAGGGTGAGGGCATCCCAGACTTCACTGTTGAGCTGGGTCCGTTGCTCAGAAGGGCCGCTTCTGAGGGCCGCCAGGGCAGCTTGGGAGTCTGTACATATCGACACCTTTTTTTTAAACCCCACATTTGTTCTCCCGTGAAGTTCAGACAAGTTGTTTAGAAACCTTCAAAAAAGGTACAGTCACTCGATTTTTCTCAAGTTTGTCTGTCTTGGCAGATCAAGCTATGCCATAGCAAGCTTACGAACACACAAATTTGATCAGGATCGGACGATTGGACACTTCTAAAAAGAGATCTTTCGTGCTTCCCGGAAATTCACCGGAGAACAGATGTGGGGTTTAAAAAAAAGTGTCGATATAACGATGGGGTCATCTTCGTGAGCCGGGTGATCCAAGAGGTGTCTCAAGGCCGTGCGGAGGGCTACCATCTTGGCCCGGTAGCTGCTACACAAACTACCGGCCGGGGCACGGAGCTCTTTTGTTGCGTCGTCCGGCCACACGATGAGTGCTCCAGCGCCGCCGTCCCTGAAGCCCTCCTCCGCTGAACCGTCCGTCCACACCCAGGTGGCACACTGGGGGAGGGAGGCCAGACAGAGGGCAGCCTCTTGTCTTCGGCGATCAGCGGGCGATCCAGGTGGTGGGCGCGTCCCGGCCTCCAGGTCAAAGGTGACCGGCGCGGGTCGCAGCCACGGTGGGGTACGGGGCTGAAGGATGGGCTCCATCCTCGCCGCCACTCCAGCCTCCGTCCACGCCACCTGTCCCACTTCTCTCCAGCCTGCCACCGTCGTCAGCCGCTTCACTGCCGTGCTGTCCGCAACTCGCCGGAGGGGGTCCTCTTCTGGGAGGGCTCGCGCCTTCGCCAGCAGTCGAGCAGCTAGCGTGGTCCTTCTTGAGGCCACCGGGGCGAGGCCCGCTTCCGCCATCAGCGCATGTGTCGGGGTCGACGCGACGCAGCCCGTGATGATCCGGGCTGCAGCCCTCATTCTCGTCCCTTCCCCAGGTCAATTGGTTCGGTGACTTTCAAATTATAGTACGCCCTTCCTCGGTCAGGCTTGATGGATCCACCGTCACTTTGCGCGGTACTTTTAAGACAGACTGTGCATATTGATAAACAGGAAACGGCGCTCAACTATTATTCAGTCTTATTCGAGAAATACAGCATGCGAGCAAGTCGACATTAACTGATTCACCAAGTCGAATACAAGGATCACTTGACACGTTACTGGAGGCATTATGTATTAAGAAAGCGACGTCGAACGTTCAAATGAAAATTGCAAATGTTTTCCTAAGTTACTGCACGGACAGTATCGCTCCAAGGCACCATACTTAATCCACTGGCCCCCTTGTCGGCTTACCCACATCGTTTTCCACACCCATCCGGACTGTGTGACTGACATCATACCGCGCATGATACTGTGACTGACACTACGCGTCTCTCTCAGAGCGTTATTTTCACTCACCGCCGACTGCCGCTGCTCCTCCTTCTCCAGCACTTTGGCCGTCTGCTCCGAGCTGAACTTGAGTACCGCCGTGATCACCTTGGCGAGCGTCTGCCGCACAGAGAGAACATGAGGTCACATCGGGTCAGAATAGAGGGTTACAGACAGGGTATCACAAGACACGATAGCACACATGACGAGAAGGTAAAACGGAATAGAGCAAACAGATTTTTATGTATGCATGCATGGTCAAACCTTCCCGGCACACTAATGCGGATCCGTGTGGCTTAAAAAAGTAATGGTATATATTATAAGCAAGGTCATATATTATAAGCAATGGCATATATTATTTCAAGTTCCAAATGACTACTCAGCAGAAACTCTGACATATTCACAGCTGTCATGGCACCGTCTATGACCTCACCAGTGGCTCTCGGCCCATCATATACTGGTACAGTATATTCCTCAGGTACTCTATCTCTGTGAGGGCATCCAGTCCCGAGGTCAGGTCGGCTGCGGCGGCGCCCGACGGCGGCGAGGCGTGCCGCAGCTCCAGCAACCGGCGCAGCTCCGCCAGCTCCCGTCTGGGGGGGGGGGGGGAGGGGGTCAGATTGGCAGGTGAATGGGCAGGCCAAAGACGGAGGGAGTTTAGAACAATCACGCAGGCTAGCCATATACGCATGATAAACGTATGATAAACCAAGGCATAGTTGCGCAGAGAATATTGTGAATGATTGGCGAGCAAAGGAATATGCTGTTAAGTAACTGAATATGCTGTAAGTAAGTTATTCACGTCATTCCGTCACCACATCCAGTGGGGGGGGGGGGTGACGGACCCCCCCCCCCCCCACTGGACGTTCCGTCCAACCCCGTCCATCTAATTCCTTTCATTAATGGCACACTACCGCCACTCACTGGTGTTTTTCGTTGGTCTCCTTCATCTGCTGTCGGTAGGAGAGCAGCTCACGCTGCAGGGACGCCGTCGCCGCCTCCACGGCCGCCTGTCCGTCCGCCGGCGGCGCCGGGCTCCCCACGGAGCCCGCAGAGGAGGAGTCCAATCCGTTCCGAATCTGCTGGGAGCGGGCGAATGGAGTGAGGCGGGCATGGTAAAGTGAGAGAGGGGAAATCAGAGTAGGAGACGACTGGTGATAGAGGAACGGGGTTGAGATGCCAGGAAGAGGGTAAAATAGAAATTTTATGGCAACTGTTATCATGAACGGACACCATTAAAGCGGAAGAGGCTGAGCAAGAAAACAGCATAGATAAACGAGGTGCAAGTTATGATTGGAAGCAAACATAAAAATGGGAAGGAATGGTTTGAGACTAAAAACATTGCCCATCATTGATCCCACGGCACCACGTCCAGCAGATGTCGCGCATATCATATCACAGCTGTTGAAGCCCCCTGAGAAAATACGTCCGCTGTTCACACCTCCAGCACCCTCAGTTAAAAACGAGCCCCGGCCGTCGGCTGTGCCGCCAACAGTTCCACTCCCGATCTACATCAACCACAGACGCCTGCATTACTGACTCACTGACGCTCTGAGCTAATAAACAAAACCCCCGGGTGCATGCCAAAGATAAACACATCAACCTACACTACCGGTTTGAATGCCTCATAAAATCAGCGCGTTAGCCGGACCACCAGCGTTGAATATTTCCCTGAATATCCCGAGGCTAATCCCCACCGCAACCAACAGAAACCAAAACATCGCAACCCAACAAAACCATTAATCATTTCACATCTCCCCGACATGAGTAACCCCGTCCCATCCGTTCACAGTCGAGTCTTACCGCTCCCTGCAGACCGAGCATCTGCACGGTCTCCATCTGAGTCTCCAGAACCGCCGGCGGCCCGGCCGGCTCGGTGGGAAGCCGCCCCTCGGCCGCCGACGCCGCCACCTGTCACAACAGAGCGCGAGTTATGAGCGGCTACTGATGTCAGTGGATGAGGACGCCACATGATGGCACCGCAGGCACGATGATTGACGGTGAAGCTGAGAGCTACACAGCAACAGTTAGTTATATTTCTATTTCACAAAGTAAGTGACTAATGGTGCAAAAATATCACCACAAAAAGACAGTAGGGTCATACAGAGTAATGTAGTTATCTAAGACGGTCACCCAGTCAATTAGTCCCTCTCACCGGCTCGCTCGTTGTCGCTGAGGCGGCGGCCGCCCTGGCCTCCAGGCGCCGGCGGCGGGCCCGCTCCGTTTTCAGTGCGGCCGTGAGGCTGGTCAGGCGGCCGGCGCAGCGGCGCAGCAGGGGACCGGCCCGCTCCGCCGGCTCTCCCGCCGTCTCCGTCTCCGGACCGCCCGGCTCGGCGTCCCGCAGACTGGCCTCGACTGCTGACACGGCAGCAGCCAGGTCCTCTGAGCGCAGAAGCGACTCCTCCCGATCGGTGCGGTCCGCGTCCTGCCGAGCCTGGGCGGCCGCTAGTTCGGACTCCAGGGACTCCACGCGACGGGAGAGGTTCTCCCGCTCGGCAGCTGAGCTGCTCTGAGTAGAGTCAAGCTCAGACTGGAGAGACTCAACACGACGGGACAGTTCGTCGCGCTCGGCGAGACTGGTCTGATTCTGGGTTTGTTCAGTCTGGAGCTGGGATTCTAGCTGTTGAGTTCGACGCAGCAGCTCTTCGTGCTCCACACGGCCAGATTCGTTCGAAGCCTGTTCTATCTTCAGTTTGGCCTCTAGGTCCTCAGCTCGCCTAGCTAGTTCCTCTTGCTTTTCTTGGCTAGAATCTTTACCAGTTTGTTCGATCTTGAGTTTGGCCTCTAGCTCTTCCGCTCGCCTTGCTAATTCGGCAAGCTTTTCTCGGCTGGATTCATTCTCAGATTGCTCACTCTGAAGTTTTGCTTCTAGCTCTTCGGCTCTCCTTGTCAGCTCCTCCTGCTGTTCCCGGCCGACTTGGTTCTCAGCTTGCTCGGCGTTCAGCCTGGCCTCTAGTTCCTCAGCTCGCCTTCTCAACTCCTCCTCCTTCTCTCGAGCTGTTTCGTTCTGAGCTCGCTCAGTGCGCAGTTCAGCTTCCAACTCCTTCGCGCGACGAGCTAGCTCATCACTGCTCGATTGACTTAAGCTTCGCTCCGTTATCAACTCAGCTTCAAGCTGTTCCTTCTGTCTTGCAAGCTCCGTCTGTTTCTCGCGTTCGGCCTGACTCTGATCCCGTTCAGTTTGCAGAGCTTCCTCCAGCTGTTTGGCACGTTGCTGCCACTCCTCTCTACTAGTTTCACTCTGCGTTTTCTCAGCCTGTAACTGCGCCTCTATCTCCTCCGTCCGTTTCAGCAGCTCCTCCTGCTTCTCTCTACTCTCCTGTTTCTCTCCTCTTTCCGCCTGTAGTTCAGTCTCCAACTGCTGCACCTTCTGGGTCAGATCGTCACACTCCCTCCGACTGCTCTGACGCTCTACCCGCTCAGTTTCCAGTTCCGTTTCCAGTTGACCCACTCTCTGCACCAGTTCGTCCCGCTCTTCCCTAGCCTTCTCAGCCTCTCCCCGCTCCGTCAGCAGCTGGGCCTCCAGCTGTTCCGCGCGGATGGACAGTTGGTCTCCCCGCCCACGGCTGGTCTCTGACCGACTCCGCTCGGACTCCAGCTCAGTCTCCAGCTCCGTCACCTTCCCGTCCAGCCGCTGCAGCTCGGTTCGACCGGTCTCGGCCTCTGAGCGCTCCGTCTGAAGCTGCTGTTGGAGGTCCTGCATCTCAGTCTGGTGCTGTGAGTTCTGCTTCTCCAGTTCAGCTTGGTGTTGCGAACCCAGCTCCTGTATTTCAGCTTGGTGCTGAGAATTCTGCTCTTCCAGCTTTGCCTGGTGCTGAGAGTTCAGCTCCTGTAGCTCCGTCTGGTGCTGGGAATTCAGCTCCTGCAGCCGGTGCTGGTGCTGGCTGGACAGCTCCGTCAGACGGGCATCCACCGAGCGGGCCTGCTCGTCGCTAACAGCGGCCAGCTGCCGACTGGAGGGATGAGAGAAATAATGTGTTAGAACGGTCATACTCAGAAAACAAAAATAACGAATCTCAATGGCGGCAACATACAGAAAAACGGTGCATTAAAATGGAAGCATTTCTGGACATACCATTAAGTGCTACCCATACCATCAGACATAACATTTACCAGCGCCTCATCACCCTTCGCCATATCGACAGTCGATAAACTGATATGGGAGTCAGTCAACGAGACTATAAATTTTCTTGGTTCCAAGCTTCCATCACACATACCTATGCTCCTCGCTGAGCCGGGTGGCGGTCTCCTTGACCTCCGCGGCCGCCTTCTCGGCTCGCTGCTGAGCCGTCTTCAGTTCAGCCTCCAAACGGGAGACAGTGGCTCGCAGCTCGTCAGTGTCTCCCTGCCTCTGTCTCACCTCCTGCCTCGCCGCAGCCAAGTCTCCCTCCAGACGGGAGACAATGCCTCTCAGTGCTTCGTTGTCTCCCTGTTTCTGCTGCACCTGAAATAACACAATTTATCTCAATAAAAAAATATCAAAGTGTTAAGAATCAGGCGATAAACTGGATTCCGCTGTCCGTTAAATTGTGTACATCTTCTCTGAATGAATGAATGAATGAATGAATGAATGAATGAATGAATGAATGAATGAATGAACGAACGAATGAATGAATGAATGAGTAAATGAATGAATGAAATCGCTCAATAAGATGCCTACCAACCAACCCGATGAAGCCTCACACAAAACAAGCTGATACATAGACCACTATATACCTATATGCCTAGGGCTTACTAGAGCATCAACACACAATTCCGCGTGCTACGTCAAATTTTCCAGCAGGGCCCTAATGGCAGTCGGCAATATCAGTGCACAGTCCAGGTATATAGTGGTCTATGGCTGATACCTGATTGACTCAACACCAAAGAAGTAAAGTAGATAAACAAAAGAAGCACTTCCCCGCTGCGCTCCCCGGTACCGAGCGCGATCACCCGCGTGTCCTCTCACCTCCTCGTCTGTGCGCTGCATGCTGGCTCTGGCCACCTCCAGGTCCCGCTCCCGCTGCTCCAGCTCCTCCGTCCTCCTCACCAGCCGACTCTCCTGCTCCTGAACAGTGCGCGCGCTCTGCTCCAGGCGAGTCTCACGCTCCTGCGCCGCCTCCTCTCTGCGCTGGCAGACCGACTCCTGCTCTCTCGCCGCCTCCTCCCGTTGGCACAGCGAGGATTCTCTCTCCTGCAGGGATTCCTCCTTCTGACGATAGTCGGAGTCTCGCACTTGGGCCAACACTTCCTGTTGGTGTAGGCGAGTCTCCAGATCGTTGAGCGACATCTCCTTTTCTTTGAGCCCATTTTCTACCTTCTCTAACAATGTCTGTTTGTCTAATAATCCAGCCTCCTGCTCTTTGACCGCAGTCTCTCTATCCTCCACCTGTTTCTTCTCACCATCCAGTGCCACCCCCTCCTCCTGGAGCCGACTAAGCTGCTCCTCCAGCCTCTTCCTCTTCTCTCCCAAGCTAGTCTCCAGCTCCTTCAGTTCCGTCTCTCTCTGTCTCGCAATTTCCTCCTTCTGGGTTAGCGTAGCGTCCAGCTCCGTCAGCCGCGTCTTCTCCTGATCCACAGTCTCCTGCTCCTGTCGTATCCTGTCCTCCTCCCTGGAGACGCCCTCCAGCCGTTCCTGCAGGAGTCGCTCCTGCTCCTGCAGCCCCTGCTCCTTCTGGGAGAGTACGGCAGCTCTCTCGGTCATCTCCCGGTCCCTCTCCCCGGCCTCCGATTGACGGGAGCTCAGCTGGACACTCTGCTCCTCGACAGGGGACCGACTCGCCTCCAGGTCCAGCTGGCATTGAGTGAGCTCCTGCGACAGAAATGACCGGCGTTAGATGACATAAGGCAATATCTATCGGGAAAATGCTCGATATCGAACAAAGCAACTACTTTATGCGTACTTCTATGATTTTAACGCACAAAAAAAGAAGAAGAAAAGGTTATACCTTTTTGAGGTTCTCCATTTCATCATCAAACTTCTGCTGCAGCTGTTTTGTCTGCTGCTCCTGTTCACTCTTGCTCGCCGCCGCAGAGTTTCGCTCAGCAGAAACTGTTGAAAAAAGAATATGCACACGGTAAGTTCCCCTTATCAACTCGTACTACACACAGGGTCAGTACTCAGGCCGAAAGCCAACGAACCATTTTCAATAGGGTCTATTACAGGAAGACCCTGAACGTAGCTGAAACCAACGTCAGCTCGCGAAATGGAATAGTAGCGTGCTGCTATCACCGTTGAAACAGGGCCCTTATAGCTGGTCAAAATGACAGAATGGTCAGGTGGATCCAGAAATGTAATAATTCATTGCAGCTGTAATGCTTATGACTAAATTCTGCAAAAATTGTGCAAAACTTAATGCAACTTTTTTACTACAAACCAAATAATCTTTCTAAACTGCCTGCGCCCATCCTACCCAACTTACCTTGCTTTTGCGAGTCTTCAAACTCTTGCTGCAACTGCTGAACCTGTGAACGACACAAGGTTCGTCAAATACAGCAAGAAGAGATTATGCTATCAGGCAGCAGCACGTTTCGTACCTGGATGATACAAACGAACATTGATGATGATTTTACGATCGGAAACTGACTGTATAGTTATTCAAGACTCACCCCAGTCCCCCATCTAGTATCTACCCTACCTGGGCATCCTTTTGCAGCAGTGACTCTCGCAGTTCAGAAACCGTCTCCTCCAAACGAGCAGACTCCGCCTTTGCGCTCTCCTGGCAAAAAAAAAACGTCAGAAACATGAGTAAACTAACATTGGCTCAGGCTGGGAACGACCGTTAGACGGTATAATGGCAAAGGAAAAGTAGGTAAAATTATTTCGGTCGTCCCGTCTTTGTTAACAACGGAATTGGCCGGTTACTTCAAAACAAAACGCGCACCACGCATAGCAACATCTCATTTTACAGTTAAACGTAACGGCAAAAGAAAAATCGTTCACTTCTGGCAGCATTTTTGAGTAAACCACAAGCATCTTCCTTTTACATCATAAATGGCAGCATTAAACTGATCCCCTCCGCCCCTTTCACTGCCCTGCCTACCTCCCTCTCCCGTGGATCGTTACCTGCAGGGTGGCGAGCTCCGCCTGCCGCTGCTCACTGGAATCCCTCAGCTGATCCCTCTCAGCCGTGGCGGCCGACAGACGCGCCTTGTGCTGCCGGATACTCTCCTTACACTTGAGCAGCAGCGCCTCCTGCTGGGACACCTTGTCTGCGGAGATAGACGTGGAACGGAATGTCAGTGGAATCCAAACACAGCTGGTGAGCTGCTTCTGCGCTACACGGGTTAACAACGAAAACATGGTCAATTACCCATCGTCTGAACAAGAGCCGAGAGAAAAATGGATAAGCTGATGGTACGACCATTCAGATTTCTAACACAGATTTGAACACAGATAACACACATTCAGATTTGAACACGAACAAGCGCCACGAAATGCTACCTGCTGGAGGCATACTCTTAGACCTACCTTTGAGCCGGTCCAGCTCCGCGGTGACCTCTGCCGACTGCTCTGCCGTGACCTTGTCGTCTGTCGGGCCATCCTCGGCGGATTTGGGCCCAGGAGAGGCGGTGGTACCGTTGACAGCGGCGGCAGCTGGCGAGGACTCCGTGTCGCCATCTCCAGTCGCGTCTGCGGCCTGGGAAGGGTGGGATGTGATGGTTCAGTGAAAGAATGAATGAATGAATGAATGAATGAATGAATGAATGAATGAATGAATCAATGAATGAATGAATGAATGGATGAATGGATAAAAAACGAATGAATGAATGAAGATCACGAAATCAGCAACATACATTCATTCCGTGTATCGCTCACTTACCTTATCGCTGGAACTGAGCTGGGTAATGCGCTCATCTCGTTGTTTGAGCTCGGCTTTCAGCTTTTCCTCTCTAGACTCACTCTGTTTTAGAGACACCTGCGGACACCAGACGCGACACATTTATGGAAAAGGCCAATACACACTGCAAAAAATGGCTTGAATCGCCATTGTATATTGCAACAAATTAAACGACATTGAACATAACATAGTTCATGCACTGAACCAAATACCAAACATCTTCTACTGATTGCCCCAGTTGCCTACTTCATTTCCAACCGTTCATCTTAGCTAAACTCTCAGCAATCAGCAAGTCTTCATAAGTTGCTACACGGCGATATTCATCAACACCCCACTCGATCCCCAATCGCAGCCGGTCACCACATCCCGCCAGTGACCATCCAGTTAGTCCCCCACCTGCGCCCGGGGGACGCCTGGGGAACACAGTCGCCCACCTGCGCCTGTCTGCAGTCCGTCTCCAGCTGGTGGCACGAGCGGGCCAGCTCAGCCTGCCGCGTCCTCTGCTGGTTGTACTTGGCCCGGATACGTTGGTAGCTGTGCAGCAGCTGCTCCTTGGAGACGGTGCCCAGACTGGCCATGGAGCTGATCTCACTGAACGCGTCCAGGTCCGCCTGGCGGGAGGTAGCGGGTGAGGTTAGTTAGCCAGATCGAACGGAGGTGGTGGTATTCGGTAATTAATAAATATCCACCTCGATTTATGACTATGGAGACGACAAACTACGATAGACACAGCCATCACAATCATTTTGCGGTAGGATCCGTGCACACGATAGGTGAACCATGATGAGGATATCCATATTAAATCCGTGCTTATGGGTTGCTGAGGCCTCCCAATGTTTAACGGTCGGCAGTAAAACGGTCTCCTTTTACGGTGCAACACTTTCGGGCCTCAGTTGGCAGCGAGCATAAAATACGGCTGACGTCGGAGGCAAGAAATTTCCGATGCCTTAGCTCCGTATGCCATCAAAGTAAACATCTGAGTTGAATATTTCAACAGACGCGGCTTTTCAAAGAGGAGTGTTCGGCGAGGACAAATCAATGACCAGATCAATGACACAACTAGCTCCATTCACGTCTCACCTCGCCCCCACAATCACACCGCACTGGCCCGAACCAGACTCCCCTCCCCTACATTCCCCGGACCAGTGACTCACGTGCTGGCAGTGAACGTGGCCGTCCGGGTGCCGCAGACAGGCTCCCACAGTCTTGGCCTGGTGTCGGGGCCGGGCGCCGCCGCCGGCGCGCGACTCACACCCTGGCAGAGCACGAGGGGTGACAGGTTAGAATAGAGCAGTGTGACCATGGCTTGGAATTTGGAATTTACCAATGTTTAAATAGAATCAAACCCAAAGATAATAACTGTATGCACAACAAAGTCACAACAGAATGACAGGGTTGGCTAACATGAAAGGGGACAGGCCAGGGCCCAAGCCACTCAAGACAAACATAGTCAGCCCGATTCAAAAGTACCAGGAATGTCAAGCGTATATGTAAGAAAGCACCAGGCTTACCATCTCCATCAATGCTGATCCTACTGCTGTCAAGAACCTCACTGGTCACAGAAACATCAGCAATTGACTGAAAACAGAACGAGACAGGGAATAAGAACAGAGGGAATCAGACCTTGAGCCGACAGGATGCTGCCTTATGACAATCATCAAAACAGATATCAGATCTTGCATCATTACAATTAAGTGATGGTGGTAATCCATTCAATGATGAAATGTTTTCTCTTGGCCCTCGAGATCACAAAATATTGTAAGAGTGGTACAAGGTCCTTCACAAGATGCAATAAAAAGAACTTATGCCTCTTGTCATTACACTTCATTTCATCTTCCTAAATCCTAGGGGAGGTGGCAAGGTGGCACAGTGGCAAGATGTATAGCTCTACCAGAACACTATTGACATTTGACAACACATAGGTAATGCAGACCCTCTTAAAAAAAAATAATAATAAGATGGTGAACAAACAACATTGATTCAGCCATTACGTTAGCATTCCATACCTCTGCAGCACGGGGCTTGGGGGCAGCCGCCGAGCTGGCAAGACTAAGGTCACTCCGCCCAATGCGAGAGCCCTCAGACACATAGGAAGCGAGCTGGAAAGCAAGGCACAAAATAAATCAGTATAACAAAGCAAAACTAAATGACAGCAAAAGAACAGAAGATGCATGCAAAACCCAGATTTGAGCAGGATATTTCTATGAAATGTTTACTTAAGCACAACTAAGAGGATTATGCATTTGCAATTTAGATAACACAATACACTATTACTAAGAATACCAAGTGGAGTCAACAACTGATGTACCTACAATGTAACTTGCAAGTTAAGCACCTTCAGCCTTACATCATTTAAACAAATCAAAATGTTTAATAAGGTATTGAATCTGTCAAACAAACAATTATCACGACCCACCTGTGACGAGAGTTGCTGAATAGGAAGGCGAATGGACGACTGCCCAACCTCTTCAGAAATTTTGTCTTTAAGTTTCTTGAACATTATGCCAAAGCTTGTGATTCCTTTTATGCATTAATATGAATAAGAGCAGCATAGGAAGTTAAGGAACTTGTTCTTGTTGCTGTTGTTTTTGGAATAAGACAAGTTGAGGCCCGACTGGAAAAAATGCACGCTTTCGTCGAGAACTCGAGCGTAGTTGGGCGTTTGCGCCGAAATTTTTCGGCGTACTTCGGCGTAAATCGACGGCTTGCGCCGAAATTTTCGGCGTACTTCGGCGTAAATCGACGGTTTTCTCTATCTCTCTATCGCAAACGGCTCCGGAGCAGTCGCGAAAAACCCGTCAGGGGGTGGCACCAACCCCCCTCGGCCGGCGAGGGTTAAATGTCTTCGGGAGTTAAACATCTTAAATATCACTTATCTTGTCTCGTGTTCGTCTCAGGGTATTTAAGTCATGTTCAGTGAACCTGATTGTGACTCTCCCACGGCGGGAACAGTTCACCGATCGAGAGTGAGGTTATGGATTGTCGGATCCCCTAGTTCAGATAACGTATGCTATCGTTTGCGTATTGACCGTTGTGATTCCTGTATTTCCGGCGTGTGGTTTGCGAGCGGACGCTGGCAATCGGTCCCGCGTGGCCTGGTATCTGCCCGATCCCATCGGCCGTGCTTGCACCACGCCTGTTGAAGGCCCCGTCAGGCGTCAGTCACCGGCTGGGCACATACTGCTGATCAGAGCCGGGCAACAAAATAAAGGTTACGTTATGGAACATGCCAGTGAGTTTGTGAGTCAGGAGATTTTGTGATAGCGAACGCTGGTGCTCGGTCCCGCATGGCCTGCTGATGTCTATTGTCTGCCCGATCCCGTCGACCGTGCCAACAACCGTCTGTAGACAGTAGTCACTGGAAGACAGCCACACACACACACGCCAGCCCCCCCCCCCCCCTCGACGAAAAGTGCGTGGCTACAGCCTGCAGCCATCAGTAAGCCTTGAAAATTTTCGGCGCATGAAGCACGGCTTGGTAAAATAATTTCGGCGCATAAACCCTTGCGCCGAAATTTCGGCGCATCACCTCCGCCGAGAACTTCAGCGTAGTGGAGGCATTTTTTCCAGTCGGGAGTTGAGGAACACATATGGACAGATTGTCATATGTTTCAAAATGTCGAAACGCCTTCCAGACAATTTACAATTGGGTGAATTGTACCCTTGATTGTACCATTGACAATTTACCATTCGGTAAATTGTTAATGGTATCATATAACTTGTGTAAACTTTATTACCTTTTCGGAATGCCCCTAGCGGGTAATAAATATCCAATGACTAAGATCCAAATTTACAGCTTTCGTTGTCTAAATCTATCTTGTCATTGTGCACTTTAATTTATTAAATATTTCGCATTGGATGTAAAGAAGGATATATACATCAAAATAAATGAAGTAAAATAAGACCGGTTTACATAGGGTTTGTTGCAAGCTTATATCTCCGTCCGTGATGTTGCAAAAGATGCCAATGGTGCTTAACAATTTACAAAATGATCCCCTCTAAATATTTGAAGACCACTGCATCGAAATCATCGCCAAATTAACGAGCTAGAGCCTCGTCAAAAATGCTATGTAAACCGGGTTATAGTTACTAGCGGCAAGTATTGAAACCAGAGCTCTGTTCGCCCGCTGCTGTCAAAACAGCTTCCCCAACAGCCCACTAGGTGGCTACTGTGTTGAAGAGATAGGAATGTGCTGTTGACCAATGGGAGGCCGAGAAACGCACGCAGGCTGCTGACGTAGGCTACCGTGCGCTTACTATGGGTGTGTGACGTAGGCTGCTGTTATAACCGCAGAGTTCGTGCGGTCGCTGTGGGCCAACCGCAGCGAAGGCGCGGCCGATTTGGGCGCGCCCCGCGCCGCTGTCACACGTGCGCCAAACAAGCTGAGCAATGTCCCTTTTGATTGTCGCTTAGCAGCGGAGACCACGGTCACGACGTACTTTTGGCGTACTTTTGTCTGCAGCCCCATCCGTTAGCTGCGTAGGTTTCATGAAAGTAATCTTGGGTTTCATGGCTCGACGCTAGTGACCTCTATATTGAACTTCATCAACGCGCTAGCGACATCTCGCAGGAGCCAAAAGGACTTGGCATTATGCAGTGAATCATTCAAACTTTGCATATCATTGGCAACTTTGCCGAGAACATAGGCGGCGGAATGAGGAGGGCACCGGGGCACCGTGCCCCCTTTGATTTTGACATTTTTACATTAGCCCTATGGGCGTTGCATGGAAAGAATTTAGAATGGGACCAAAAGTCGGCAGTGCCCCCCCCCCCTTAATTGAAGGTGTTCCACCGCTACTGGCCGAGAACGCCGATGTTCCTTTCGCACCGGTCGTCGGTTCATCACAGGTGTTGGTAGGGCTCGAATGGCACAGTCAAATAGCGCAGCCATTCTCCCTTAATAAGCACTACCTCCTAGCCCTCGCCACCGAGAAGAGGGGGTTCGGGTGTCGCCCTCGACGTTTTTTTTTTAATATAATTGCTCGGAAGGCGCTGGTATAGAGATGAAAGCTGGCGCACTTGAACATTAAAGACGGATCTTCACACCGACCACATTATTAGGTCAGGTCAGGTTACTGACTTGGGACGTCGTAAGTGAACCTCTGCACGGCCCTAAAATGTCGCAATTTAGTCCGAAATGGCGAGGGGCGGGGAGGGCAGAGTCCATCTACCCTCCCCCTAAACGGCATCTGATGAAGAAAACCGATAGGTTCGGCGAGAATTAACCTTCCAGGCGGTGGGGGGGCATTTTTTTGCCCCCCCCCCCCCTTTAGTTTTTTCGATATATCTCAAGAACCGCTGCGCCGATCGTCACCAAACTTTCAGTACCCTCCCGGGAGCAGCTAGCGCACATGGTGACCAAAAATTTTTCCAAAGGCTATGATAGGTTGGCCGCTAATGACGTCAGAGTGACGTCATTTTTGCCATTTTCGACCCAAAAAAAGGTTTCGCGGGAAGAGCTGTCAGGCCTACAGCTTTAGAGATACAGAAAAATGTTTCAGACATAAAAGGTGTGGAATTAAGAGGGCTACAAAACTGCTATTTCGGTTTTTCGAATTTTTTGGATTTTGACCTCCAAAAATCAAAAAATAGATTTTTTGAATATAATAGCCTAAAAATCCAAAAAGTTTATTGAATTTCGAAAAAACCGGAATATATGTGATAGCCCTTACCACCTTCTATCTACATACCAAATTTGAGATCGATACCTCTTTTTTTTGGCCAAGTTATAGCGAAAAAACTTCAAAATTGATGACGTCAAATTTTCAAACTCAAGTTTTAGCAATTCTAGACCTCGTAGCGCAAAACAAAGACCACCATTAGACTCCCCGTGACGAGCTGCATCGAATCGATACCCATTTTATGCAAAAATATCAACTTTGAAATTTGACCTCTTTTGACCTGACCTTGACCTGACCTCCACCAGAAAGTGACCTAAACCGTACCTGATGGTCTTATAACCAACACCATTGAGTTGGAAATGAAAAACTGGCCATAAAACATGCATCGCATAACCTTAGGAAAGTTGGGCTCATGTGGTGACCCTTGGTGACCTTTGGTGACCTTACCTGTGACCTGACCTGGTATGACCAGTGACCTCTAATAGCAACATATGTACTAGACAACTGACGCCTTATCGCTGATTTTCGACAAAATGCGTTTTACTCGGTGTTATAGCGCTTTCCCTAGAAGCCCCGTGAACGGTGAAACATTTTATCTTTGACCTGACCTGTGACGTCATCGGTGACCCCGAGGTCAATGAAATTTGGTTTCCCTCGACAAATTTGACAGGGCTATCGAACGCCGTTTGAATTTTCCGGATCCGTTCAGTAGTTTCGGAGATACGGGGGGTGGGGCAAAAAAGTGCCCCCCCCCCCCACCGCGCGGAAGGTGGCTGGTAGGCCCACCGCCTGCCGGGTTAAAAATGCCCTAATTATTGCCGAGTCTAGGCAGTACCATGCCCACGATCACGACACCCATCTGTTCATATGCCCATCGGTGAATAGCGCGTGTCAGCCTGTGTCCGGCTGTTATTGCCTGCGGTTACAGGTGCGTAATCAACGTAACATAGAAGTACGACGCTTGTGATATCTATCCTGAAGCACCATGAAATGTGACATCCGTAAAATGTACAGTAGAATAGTTAGTCATTGCCCATGTAGAACACATTTATGGTGAGTGGTGACATTTATTTCCAGATAACAAATTTAACGAGAAGGATAAGGCTATGGCCACTGGCCAGTAGCCTTATCCACATGGCCACATGCGAACAAAACAACGTCACACAACGAATCAATGCCAAAAATTAAAGGCTGTTGACAAATATCTACAAATTAATCACGCCTGACATGTGTTCAATTGTTATATAACGAGCTGTGCGATGTGCAGTATCAGTGCCAGCAGTGTGGCCAGTGAAGCATCAGGTTCACTGGCCACACTGCAGCGCTCGTCTGCGACGAGCGCCAGGCCTCTTGCTGGCAGGCCAGCGAGACGGGTTCCGAACCTCAGGGACCACAGCCCGGGTCGTCGAAACCATCAGGCAGGGCGAGGATGGAAGATGAGCGAGCATATCGGCGCGATAGGCTTCAGTCAATTGCTGAGTGGGACCGAGGGCGTCCGTCCGTTGAAGACAGGTGGTCGACGGACTGCAAACAGCGTGCGGCGGTCTTCTCAAGGCTGTCCGATGGGCCGCTGGCCCTAAGCAGCGATAAATCACCTGCCAAGGAAACAAGGGATCAGAAAATTCACTCCCTCCTTTAAAGTCCAAAATGCTTATTGCTCAAGCACCTCAGAGTCAGAGCCTCAGAGGAAGCAGTAATAGAGGCCTTCAGCAACCTCACTAAGCTATTCAGAGTGATAACAAGATGATGCCTCAGGTCTGAAGACTTAACCAGACAGCTGGCGGAAGGCATTTTCCAGCAAATGGTCAAAGACCTGCAGTAAATGTTCTCATGAGCATGTGCCATATTTTTGTTTGGATTGATGAGAACTGTTTATTTATCATTCCATATGTAAACCAGTCCGTGCAAGGTTCTGTGCAAGGTTCTGAACAACTTTTTTATAATTTCATCATTAAAAATCAACTTGAATATTAAAAATTGTGGCATATAAGTAGGCTTTCAAGCTTCACGGTCCGGGATACACATCACCAACAATCACCACATGTACGAGTGCTATGAATTCAGTGCCTTCTTGGGAATATTTTCCTATATTTAAGATAAAAATTACATGGATAGGTATGCCAAGATAAAACACAAGGCAATAACAATAATTTGAAGGAAGAAACAGCAAAAGTATCACCACACAGTACCTACTTATAATAAATATTTGTGAACATAAATTGGGAAATAAAATGACAATATTGAGTGGCCAAGTATTTTAAAAGGTACCTAAATCCTTACAAACTTCAGGGGACAGCAAATCTAATGAAGCAAAATATTGCATTTTAGCACACATATTCTGACACAATCAAACACTAAATTGAAATGCTCTTCTATGAAGTAGGTACTCCAAAACGCAGGTAAAATCGTTTACAAATAGAAAATGAACGTTCTATGCCTATCACCTATGGCTGAACAAATAAACAGCATATAAAATTAAATAACACAAAAAATAAATTTTCAAAACCGAATATAATCACAACATACCTATGTGAAACAATAAACACACCAAACAGCTCGGGAGAGCATTTGTTGATGTGCGCCACCAATGTCAGTACAGCATCATATATGTCTCTTTCACGTAGCACGTAGCTTGCAGTGATGACGTCATGTCCCGTGACGTAAATCGACCGCCGACGTCATAAGTCTGCTGATAAATAAACGGGGTGCGAACAGAGCTCAGTTTTTTACGAACTATTGTGTTGACGAATCAAATACAAATACTGCGCACATTGGACAAAACATGAATCTATTGACAGAAACCTAGTGTACTAAATTAAAGACAGTGCTTATGTGCGTTTCTTTTCCATCAAATGATTGGTAATTTACTGAACAATTTCAGCTATAAGTGTTTTTAACGGTGTTTCTTAGGTTTGATCTCACGACACTCAACTAGCCAGCACCAAACAAGGATCCAATTTGTGATAAAATACACCGAACTAGCCACAACTTTACGGTCAAATTATAGCCTTCGACGTCTTCTTATGCTTCGACGCATCTCGACGAGAGGAACACACGTGCGGTTAAATTAATGTGTGAGCTTTGGCCTTTGATTATGAAATGTTGCATCAAACTGTTAAACACAAAACGCTTAAGTTAAAACTCTTGCTCCTTATTTGACAGGGTTAGTTTTTGACAGGGCTAAACTGTTTATCTTAGGTCAAAATAGCCCGCGCTCTACTGGGTTCTGCGTGTAACGCGCCCTACTAGGGGGGGGGGGGGCTGTTCATAGCCCCCTCCTAACTCCAAAAATACTGGGCTGATCGTCAAAATTCAAACGGCGTCTGATAGCCCCGGAAAAACTGTCGAGCGAAACCCAATTTCATTTATCTCGAGGTCACCGACGATGTCACAGGTCAGGTCAAAGCAAAAATTATCGATGTTTGGCTTGTTCACATTTTGGGCTGTGGCCTGTGGCCGCCGTCTTACAATTCAGATCAGGCTTCGGTTTGGTTTACACACTCGTGAACAGATGCTTATATACCCTGAGAATGCCAAACTTGTACTTTGATTTTCAGGTCAGGGTCAGGCAAGGGCGCACACAAGGGGGGGCACACGGGCCCGTGCCCCCCCATTCGAGTTGGGGGGCCCAGCTCGAAGGAATAGGGGCCCATTTGAGGCGGCCGAAGGCCGCCTCAAATGGGCCTCTTACTAATCCTTAGACCACCGAAGACCGTGTACAAAGGGCCCTCAGATGGTCTCAAAAGGCCTTCAGATGGCCTCGAAGGGCCCTCAGATGACCTTAAAGGGCCCTCAGTTAGCGTCATAGGGCCATCATCTGGTGTCAAAGGGCCCTTAGATGGTGTCAAAGGGCCCTCAGATGGCCTCGAAGGGCCCCAGATGGCCTCAAGGGGCCCTCAGATGACCTCAAAGGGCTCTCAGATGGCCTTAAAGGGCCCTCAGATGGTCTCAAAAGGCCCTCAGATGACCTCGAAGGGCCCTCAGTTAGCGTCATAGGGCCCTCATCTGGTGCCAAAGGGCCCTTAGATGGTGTCAAAGGGCCCTCAGAGATGGCCTCGAAGGGTCCCAGATGGCCTTAAGGGGCCCTCAGATGACCTCAAAGGGCTCTCAGATGGCCTTAAAGGGCCCTCAGATGGCCTCAAAGGGCCCTCAGCTAACGTCAAACGCCAGCTGGTGTCAGATGGCCCTCAGCTGGCGCCAAATGGCCATCAGAAGGCCTCAAACGGTCCTCAGCTGGAGTCCAGCGGTCCTCAGTTGGCGTCAAGCGGCCCTCAAAAAGCCTCAAGGGGCCCTTAGAAAGCCTCAAGGGGCCCTCAGAAGGCCTTAAAGAGCGTAAAAGGGTCTTGAGCTAGCGTCAGAGGGCCCCCCAGCTGATGTCAGAGGGCCCTGAGCAAGCGTCAAACTTAAAGGGCCCTTAGCTGGTGTCAGAGGGCCCCAGTTGGTGTCAGAGGGTCATCCATTGGCGTCTAATGGCCATCAGAAGGCCCAAAAACGGTCCTCAGCTGGCGTCCAACGGTCCTCAGCTGACGTCAAGAGTAGAGCACTTCACGGATAGGCTTTTTAGGATCCGGCCCGGCCCATATCCGGCAAGTCATATCCAGATCCGCCCATTATCCGCCTTTCTTTGAATATCAGAATCCGGCCCACCCATGGCCCGTATTGCAGCCAAACTTCCAAAAAATATCCGTAATAATCCGTTTCACCAATAACTGGTTTCACCCAAAACTGGACTAACAAATTCAATCTAAGGGACCAGACAGCCATACATCTCATAGCCCATCATAGACCATCTCATCTACCTCTGCTGCCGCTTAACACATTAGGTTAATTTTTAACTTCAATGTTGAATGTTAAAATTTTGATCCGTTTTGATCCGGGTTCAACCTTCAATTCCCAAATCCGGCCCGCCCATATCCGTTCTTTTTTAACAAATTTAGAATCCAATCCTATCCGGTCCGCGGATTTATCCGTGGATAACGGATTTATCCGGCCCATGAAGTGCTCTAGTCAAGAGGCCCTCAAAAGGCCTCAAAGACCCCTCGACTGCTCAAAGGGCGCTTAGAAGGCCTCAATGGAAACTCAAGAGACGTTACACGGCCCTCAAAAGGCTTGAAAGGGCCCTCTGCTGATGACAAAGGGCTCGCACAGTGAGTCAAGAAGAGCCTTGTCAAAAACGGACCTGAGAAACCTTGCCGCCCCTGGTTATCTGCGGGACTCCTACAGTTACCTGAGTGGCCCCCGTTTACTGAGGGGCCCCGGTTATTGATGGGGTCCCTGGTTACTTGAGGCCATCTGAGGGCCCTTTAACACGCGCAGTGGAAGGGTTACGAGTACTACGCCCAGTGGAAGGGGGGCGGATGTCGCCCCCCCCCCCAGATCTCAGCTCCCACTGGAGCTAGAAAGACGAAATTTTGAGGGTAGGCGAAGGCCCTGGAGAACTCTATTGTGTGTGAATTTCATGACCCTAGGTCAATATCTTCAAGGTCAAATGAGGTCAAATGTGGTCAAATCTGCCATATGAGCGACTTTTTTGCGTTTACACGCCGATAACTCAAAAAGTCACCGGTCGATTTCCTTTTTTCTTTCACTATACGAAAGAATATACATTTGTGAATATGTATGGTGAATTTCTAGTTAATCCAACAATAAATATGGCAGCTAGAAGCCTTCTAAGGGTAAGATGTCGCCGGCTGAAGCGGGATCGGCCGACGCGGGGAACGCGGCAATCACAATTTTGTGTTTACACACTCATAACTCAAGTTGTTACCGGCCGATGTTAAAAATTTATTGACCATGAGATTGCCTGTACATTTCTTAGTCTTCTCATAAAATTTGACGGGAATCGAATATAATCAGCGGTAAGGAGCGCGATGTAAAGACGGAACCGTCCCGCCCCGGCACAGTCTACAATTCAGGCGGCGCGTAACGGCTAGCGCCGGCCGCCGCGCCGCCGTGCCGCCGCGGCGGCAGGATGTTTGACTTTACACCGCTATTGCTAGAAAAGTTGTGGCCCGATTTTCTTATATCTTGCACGAGAAGATCCGCAGTTCAATTCTGAACAGGTAGCCAAAATTTCACATTAATATTATGTTTGCAGCGTGAGTTATTGGCGAAAAACAGGAGGGGTGGACGGAATCCGCCCCCCCCCCTTCCACTGCGCCGCTTTTTTTTTGGGGGGGGGGCCCTTCGGCATGGGGGGCCCAGTTCGAAGGTCGTGCCCCCCCCCCATTCAAAAATCCTGTGTGCGCGCCTGGGGTCAGGTCATCACAGGTCACGGAAATATTATATCATGCATCAGTCACGTGACATGTCCGTGAAGTTAGCGTCAGCAACAGCAACGAATAAAGCGTCGGATTCAGAATCGCTTCAAAAACTCGTAGGTCAATTAGCCCGACAGGCGGTGGGCCTCCCGGCCACATTCCGCGGAATGTGGCCGGACCGCCCGCGGGCGGTGAGGGGGGGGGCATTTTTTTGGCCCCCCGTATCTCCGAAACTATTGGACGGATCCGTAAAATTCAAACGGTGTTCGATAGCCCTGTCAAATTTGTCGAAGGAAACCAAATTTAATTGACCTCGGGGTCACCGATGACGTCACAGGTCAGGTCAAAGATAAAATGTTTCACCGTTCACGGGTCTTCTAGGGAATGCGCTATAACAGCCGTTTTCACGACGGGCTATCCGGCGAGTGCACCTAATTTAACCTTCCAGGCGGTGGGGGGGGGGGGGCATTTTTTTGCCCCCCTTCAGTTTTTTCAATATATCTCGAGAACCGCTGCGCCGATCGTCACCAAACTTTCAGTACCCTCCCGGGAGCAGCTAGCGCACATAGTGACCAAAAATTTTTCCAAAGGCTATGATAGGTTGGCCGCTAATGACGTCAGAGTGACGTCATTTTTGCCATTTTCGACCCAAAAAAAGGTTTCGCGGGAAGAGCTGTCAGGCCTACAGCTTTAGAGATACAGAAAAATGTTTCAGACATAAAAGGTGTGAAATCAAAAGGGCTACAAAACTGCTATTTCGGTTTTTCGAATTTTTGGATTTTGACCCCCAAAAATCAAAAAATAAATTTTTGATTATAATAGCCAAAAAATCCAAAAAGTTTTTTGAATTTCGAAAAAAACGGAATATATGTGATAGTCCCTACCGCCTTCTATCTACATACCAAATTTGAAATCGATACCTCTTTTTTTGGCCAAGTTATAGCGAAAAAACTGTTCAAAATTGATGACGTAAAATTTTCAAACTCAATTTTTAGCAATTCTATACCTCGTAGCGCAAAACAAAGACCACCATTAGACTCCCCGTGACGAGCTGCATCGAATCGATACCCATTTTATGCAAAAATATCATTTTTGAAATTTGACCTTTTTTGACCTGACCTTGACCTGACCTCCACCAGAAAGTGACCTAAACCGTACCTGATGGTCTTATAACCAACACCATTGAGTTGGAAATGAAAAACTGGCCATAAAACATGCATCGCATAACCTTAGTAAAGTTGGGCTCATGTGGTGACCCTTGGTGACCTTTGGTGACCTGACCTGTGACCTGACCTGGTATGACCAGTGACCTCTATTAGCAACATATGTACTAGACAAATGACGCCTTATCGCTGATTTTCGACAAAATGCGTTTTACTCGGTGTTATAGCGCTTTCCCTAGAAGCCCCGTAAACGATGAAACATTTTATCTTTGACCTGACCTGTGACGTCGTCGGTGACCCCGAGGTCAATGAAATTTGGTTCCCTTCGACAAATTTGACAGGGCTATCGAACGCCGTTTGAATTTTCCGGATCCGTCCAGTAGTTTCGGAGATACGGGGGGGGGGGGCAAAAAAATGCCCCCCCCCCCCACCGCGCGGAAGGTGGCTGGTAGGCCCACCGCCTGCCGGGTTAACCAAATCTGCACCTAATCTCTTTAACCCTCGCCCGCACATGGGGGGGGGGTGGTTGCCACCCCCCCCCCCCCAGGTAGTCTTTCTGCTCTGCACTCAACATTTTTAGAGCTAGATGGCTGATTTTTCGTATAGCTGCTCCTCTATCCTTTCTTGATGTCCACTGAAAATTTCAAGTTTCTGTGATTTTTGGTTTCGGAGATATGACCTTGTTTTTCAGGTCATGTCATGACCCAAATGGCCAATTCTCAACATCTTGCGTTGGCTATGGGCCTTGTGAGCTTTTAACACCTTGATTTCGGCCTTTTATGCCAATCCTACCTCCCACCTATCATGAAACATGTTGTTCGACGATGTACAGAGGTCAAGGTCAGGGTCAAGGTCAACCTAGGTCATCTAAGATAATTGCGTTTTAGGCAAGCTGAATTTACTTTTTTTGAAATTTTTTGACTACATTTTTGGTAAAAGCTTCTCAGATCATGATTTCATGTAATATGGACACATAAACAATCGGTGCACACATCAGTATACACACAGACACACACAGACATACAAACACATATTATTGACCTTGACCTAACTTGACCTGAGATGACCTCAGCAGCAAAAACCTGGTCGGGTAGTGTGACAAAGAGGTTCTAGCTGGCTTGGCACCAGAAAACGGCATCGTCATCGGTATATGACAAGCAGCGCGCTTGATATCCAACGGTGACCTAAAACAGCAACATTTTTTAGTTTGACCTGACCTGGAAGGTCAATGACTGACCTGAGAAGGTAAAACTGGGTATCATTGGATTCGTCTCTTCCCAAAGAATCTTTTTGGTCTTTACTGCTAAGCTCTATCTCCAACAGGAACGAAATGGCGCGGGGGGGTGGCAACCCCCCCCCCCCCATGTGCGTTCTAGGATGGGAAAATGGCATGTGCGGGCGAGGGTTAACAGCAGATATCTTTATTTTACAAAGTTATTTCAGCGTTTTAATCGATGATTCTCTCCGATAATAAGATAAAGCAGGCATATAAGCAATTAGGGCAACCATAGCTGATAGCTACTAAGAGACACATTGAACCTAATTTGACCAAATCTGCACCTAATCTGCACCAGATGTGCACCAAATGTGTACCAGATGGCCGTCGTGAAAACGGCTAACATCGAGTAAAACGCATTTTGTCAAAAATCAGAGATAGGGCGTCAGCTGCCTAGTACATATGTTGCTATTAGAGGTCACTGATGATACCAGGTCAGGTCACAGGTCAGGTCACCAAAGGTTAGCACATGAACTCAACTTTACTAGGGTTGCGCGATGCATGTTTTATGGCCAATTTTTCATTTCCAACTTAACCCTCGCATGTGTGCGGCGTTTGCCAGCTTCTAATGTGTAGGGGGGGGGGTCGGTTGGACCCCCCCCCTTGCCGTTTGGCCCCTGATCGAGCTAGAGCTTCGCGGAAAAAACGAGCGTGTTGCCCGTGACGAGAGCGAGGGTACTGAAAGTTTCGTCGCGATCGGCCGCTTTTTACGCGAGTTATTCGCGAAAAACCTTAGGGGGGTTGCATCAACCCCCCCCCTGTGCCGGCGAGGTTTAACAGTCTACATGCCCAAATTAACCCGCGCCCCGCAGGGCTACCGGCGGACGCTACCATCCGTAGGGGGGGGGGGGGCGTTTCGGCCCCCCCTAAGATCTCTAAAATTTACCGGCCGATTTTCAAAATTCAAACGGCGTTCGATAGCCCCACCCGGGAACTACCTTGTGACCAAATTTCATTCACCTAGGTCAATTCGCTGACGTCACAGGTCAGGTCAAAGGTCGGATTTTCACCGTTCACAGGCATTTCAAGAAATGTGTTGTGAAATCGAGTAAATTGGTAAGTTATTGAAAACCATCGATGGTACATTATTCGTCAAACACATACTTCGCTATCTGAGGTCACTGATACCAGGTCAGGTCACAGAGGTCAGGTCACTGGGGGGTCACCTGGGGGGTCACAATATGAAAGTGTCGTGTGATACATGTTTTATGGTCCATTTTACATGACAAATGCGATTATGTGGGTCAGGCAGCCTTTGGGGCCAGCTTAGGTCACGTTTTGGTGAAGGTCAGGTCAAGGTCAGGTCATATTAGGTCAAATTTTAAAGTTAATATTTTTGCATTAAATTAGCATCGTTTCGATGCAGCTCGTCACGGGGAGTCCGATGGTGGTCTTTGTTTTGCCCTACGTGGTTGCCCCAAAATTGAGTTTGAAAATTTGACGTCATCATTTTTGAAGTTTTTTCGCTATAACTTGGCCAAAAAACGAGATATCGATCTGAAATTTTGTATGTAGATAGAAAATGGTAGGTTAGGTTAGGTTAGGTTAGGTTAGGTTGAGCGCGGACGTTTTCAGCTGGGTTTCCGCGACCGTTTTGGCGAAATCGCCAAGGTCAGCGACATAAAAAAGGGGGTTGCATCGACCCCTCCCCTGCCACGGCGAGGGTTAAGGGATAAAGGAGGGGAGCTAGGGAAAAATAAGTGTCATATTCGTGTTTCCCGCCCCCCAATTGACTCTTCAGAGTCTTTAAGAGCAATTCTGAATCTGACGCTGTATTCGTTGCTGTTGCTGACGCTAACTTCACGGACATGGGGGGGGGGGGGCATTTTCACGCCTCCCCCCGTCTAACTCGGCTGCTCCTGGGTCACGTAGCGACACGCGGTAAGCGGCAATCGAAAGAGCGTCCAAAATAAGGAAGACAACACGTCAGTCACTTTTAAGGTCAGGTCGAAGCGGAAGGTCAGGTCACCAGAGGTCATCAAAGGTCAAATTTTGTCGATTTCAACAATATTGAAACACCCGACGGCTAAGTCGAAAACCAATAGAGCTACAGCGCCGCAGAAAAACGCATTCGATAGCTCTTTTAACGTTTATTTCGCTACGTGTCCTCTGATTTGACCTTAGATCAACGGTTCAGCCTCCAGAGGGCAGAAACCCGAAAAATAGCTCCTTTTCACGAACAAAGTTTTTCGGTAATAACTTTTGACTTAGGAAAGCCACGACATTAATTTTGCCAGCATCGTGTTCCCCTCGTCAAGACGCATCGAATAAACAATTGTGTTACATTGAAAGCTCATCTGGAAAATTTGACCTCAGGGGCTCAGGTCAAGGTCATGACCTAACGGAAAAGAATCATGTTGCATATCAGTCGATCCGTACCGTCGAGCTGGACAAATCTGACGTGTTTCACCGCTCTGGCTTCTCTCTGTCGAAAGTTATAGTAGAAAAACTGCTGACGACCTTTCATGACCTGATATGACCTTAGGCTTAGGGGCACACAGAGGGGTCACAGGTGCAATTTCCCGATTCAGTGTGTCATGTTTACCTTAACTACCGATGAACCGATGTTAGAGAGGGTTTAGAACGACATTCGTCCAAAAGAGGCGCATTTCAATTTTCTCCCATTGACTGAGATATTCGCGAAAAACCTGAGGGAGGGGGGGGGGCGTAAAATCGCCCTCCCCCCTCCCAGCACGGCGTGGTTTAAAAGAGCTATCAAATGCGACTAGGCGGCACTGTGACACTAGTTGTTCCCAAATTATCAAAATAGGCCAAATTTGACATACGATGACCTCAAGTGACCTGACCTTTGACCTGACTATAAAGGACCGAAGCAATATTCTTGAATTTTTAGCTTTTTCGATCCCCATTTTAATTTTTATGTCATACCTACCGCGTGTCATTATATGGCCCAGGTGTCGAGTTAGAAAGGGATATGCAAACACTCCCGTCCGCTCCTCAAATTGCGGACTACAAAATTTGGTTGCGGTAGTGGCGGATAGAGGAACCTAACCCCTTCCCTAAAAAGAGAGAGAGAGAGAGAGAGAGAGAGAGAGAGAGAGAGAGAGAGAGAGAGAGAGAGAGAAAGAGAGAGAGAGAGAGAGAGAGAGAGAGAGAGAGAGAGAGAGAGAGAGAGAGAGAGAGAGAGAGAGAGAGAGAGAGAGAAGCGGACTAAAGAGTAGCTAAATTGCCCTACTCAGCTACCGACAGCAAACAGTAATACAGCCGAGCGTTCTCCGCCACCTCATCGAAAGCGATCCGCGTGAGGCTTCGTAGGTATATTTGTTTCTTCGCACTGATCTGGCATCCTCTCAATGACGCACCATCCGATGTGCCACTTCCCGGTTGGACAGCGCAGGGTCCCACATCCAATCACCATCTGCAGTCATGTGAGCGGGTTGTGCCACTACCGCACCACGTGAGAGTCAGCCGGCGGTGCAGCGCAGCCGCCGGAGCACCCAGGCCCCAGCGGTGCCGCGCCGCCGGCCGGCGCAGCAGTTCGGTTTCCCAGTTCCCAGCGCGGCAGCGGCAGCGGGCTCTCACGCGGTAACCAGCCGGCGATGGGCGCTCGCCCAGTTTCACAGGCTCCACGGATCGGCTGTCTAATGACCTGGACGCCGGAGCGGTTCCCGTTGGCGGCCCCGCGCGCCGTGCGCCGGCCACCGCACAGCCCGGAGAGAGAGAGACGCCTCTGATGGAAAGCGGCGCCTCCCGGTGAGGATCGGCCGGTGGTGCAACTGCGCCGGATGGTATCGCTCCGACCAGACAGCGGCACCTTTTTAGGTCACTATTCGTCCGGTATGCCCGGTGATAACGAATAGAAACCGATCGCTGACCGCCCGAGGCAGAAGCCTGCCGCTGTTAAATCAACGGTAACCGGCCGCCGGCGCTGGGAGAGTAGGTTCGTCAGGCCGCCGTCAGATGGCAGGCGTGATTGGCCGCCTGAGGCCGCCACCGCACCGCTGCGCCCCAGACGGGGAAAGCTGGAGCAGGAGAAACCTGGAGTGAAGCCCGTTGGACTTGGCAACTCGAGACCGACCCAGTGAAATAGCTCCATCGGGGTCAGGATTCCTACACACGAATTAGTGCTGACGTAATGTCGTAATTGCCTCAGGAAATACTGATAGATATCGAGGACTATGTGAAGCGATTTCACCAGACTTTTCAAAAGATTTTCTTTGAGCGAATGCGTTTTGAGTAGGTATGGACTATGGAGTCTGAAATTGCAGTGAATTGCAGTGTCCACCCAGCGAAATGTGTGTATTTGTGGTCGCATGCGTCCATGTGTGCTGAAAGTGTTTTGAGTAGCTCTTGCCATTTCATCGATTTTCTGCCGTTTCAGCTCGTCGCCGTGCAGCGAAATAGTCGGTATAGGCGTACATCAGGGGGAATTTATTGTCATTCTTCGCGTCACATTTCGTGAGGCCACGTCAGTCGTCGTCAAATGAAACAATAAATAACACAACAACATCAGGGGGCATGTATGCAGAACAACAGGCAACAATAAACAATCCCTGTCGTAGGATGACAAGTCAACAAGTGTCGGTCAGCAAACTAAAACACAGTCTAGCAATGCGTTGTGAGCACCTGTCGCGCCGCCAGCGCAGCAGTCAGTCAAGCGTCGGGGCCCTTACCGGCCTCTTTCCCTCTCCCTCCCTCCCACCCTCTCTCTCCCTTTGCAGTCACAATGTCAGGTCCTGTGTCGGTCGTTGGTCAGGGACTAAGCTGATTCTATTTGTAACGAATGCATGAACGCAGCTGGGCGCGACTACTAGTTGAGCTACAGTCCCGTCGCACTGCGGGAATGGAGGGCAGAATGTTGGACTAGGCTTTGTCGTGCGTCACATGTCCTATGTACACTGGCGTCCGCCGGCAGTCAGTCGTCTCCTTTGCGCACGCGCACCAGGCCGCATCACTGGCACGCTCGCAACTGCCCGGCTTGGCAATAAATAACTATCAATAAGTTAACAACGGTTGCTGTCGGTTAGGCGGCGTTTAGATGCTGTTGGATCCGTTGTACTTGCTGATGAGGGCCTTGACGCTGAACTCGCAGTTGGCGTAGAGCTCCTCGCAGCTCTTCTGGCTGGAGCGGCCGCGGTTGGCGGCCTCCAGGTACTGGTCGAGCACCACGCGCAGGTCGGCGGGCAGGTTCAGCAGCTCCAGGTACTGCAGGTAGCTGTGGACGCAGAGAGGACGCGCCGTCAACGCCTCGGACGGCTAACGGTACCCGCCCCGGGGCCCGAGGGTGCCGGCGCCCGGCTGACGTAACGCCCCGGCCCGACTCAGAAGTGGACCACTGTCCGCCGCTCGGCCGCCCGCCGCCCGGCCTGGGAAAGCGGCCGGCGCCATTAGGTCGGGTGGCGGCTCGAGGGCTTATCGTCGCGCTCGGACGCGCCGCGCGCATACTGAACAGCGGCGAAAGGCCGCGCCAGAAGTGGCACGCAGAGGGCGCGGCGCGCCGACACGGGACATGACGGGAAATCGAGCCCACCCAGACCGCCGCCCACATGGGGACGGACACCCGGGCGACTGAAGTGGGACGGACGGTTCAGCTAGGTCACTGGAGGTCAGGAGAGGTCAGGAGAGATCAAGAGAGGTCATGACAGGTCACTGTGGGTCAGACGGAAGCCCAATAAGGAAGACCAGGTGTAACCCAGGTGCACTCTATGTGGGTCAGTCGCAGGAGGCCGGGAGGTCAGGAGTGGGCAGTTGCATTGCGGCCACCAGAAACCGTTGCAAATGCAATGAGGGTCAATGGGATGCGTTAGATTGAACTCAGAACGAGGGTAGGTGCTGTTCAAACTGTAGCGGTCACCGGTATGCCGCGGGTCGGTGTGGGAAAGAGGTCGGGGGTGTGCGGCAGAGTGTGGAGCGTTCACTCACCCGAAAGCGTCGTTCATCTTGCGGGCGGTCGAGCCCCAGGTGTTCTCGTTCTGGTGCAGCTCGCACACCACGCGCTGCTGGCACTCCATCTTGTTGGCGTCGAACTTGCGGTAGACCTGGCGACACACGAGACAAACCGTTATTGGCGCCAGGTGTACGACGGATGGAGGGCTATAATTACGATGATGTGTAAATTTATTATACCAAAAGATGTCATTAAGAACCACTCAGCTAAGGGTAAGTCAAAACTGATGCCGTGATATTGAGCTAGGATTACGTTACATAAAACCGGACTGACGAAGTAAAGCCACAAACAGGTTGCAGCGGCTCGACACTGGCAGGCCGGTTAAACCGGCTCAACTCGTCTTCGGTAGCCTTGACAATGACCATATGGTGACCGATCGGGGCGGGGCGGTGACACGGTGACCGGTCGAGGGAGGGGGGGGGCTGACGTACCTCCTCCATCATGGCGATCCAGTCGAGGACGGACAGGTTGTCCCAGATGGCCGAGTACGGGTCAGAGCCGGACCTACAGTCGAACACGCACGTTAGACCACGAGCGCAGCCGACTCGACACTGGGAGGGGAAGCTACTCGAACTGTGCGTTACAGATACTTGATAACTAGCAAGATGGTGCAAAGGCGATGAAACTGATGAAAGCCTGTCCCGTAGCTCAGTTGGTAGAGCATTGGACTCCCGGTAGTGAGAGCCCGGGTTCGAGACGCTCCGGCGCTCGATATTTGAGACTCCTGACGGGGATGGTCTGCGGTTGGTGGGAGCATCCGCAGCCAGTTGAAGTCAGTTGAGTGGGACAGGCCGTGTCCGGCTTTGAAGGGCACGTTAAACTTTGGCATCTAAATTCTCCCGTTACCCGGAATTGCGCGATCGGACGGTAGGGGTCGGGGTCTACGCAACAAGCTCCGCTTAGCGTGGGCTCCGGCTCTGTCAATCCGTCCAATCAAACATTCGAGCTAAATTTATAAAAAAAAAAAAAACTGCATAGAGATGATCAATGACTTGAGCCAATAAAGGACAAATCAAAATGATTGGGAGTAATTAAAGCCACACAATGAAGAAACAAGAATATGGAGCACCAGTATTAGACAACAATTAACGTTTTTCGTAAAGCGAAAAAGTTATGTTATATACAAGCAGTTCTAAGTAAAAGCGTTACTGAAGAAAGCAACACATACATTTACGATGCACTTCTATATACAGGCATGCACATCTAAATACGGTTTCAACCCACCACCGACAATTAGCTTACCGTACTGCTTTCAGCTGCCTGCTCGTTTCAATGATGGAGTGTTAGAGTTATGTACAACATATATGAAGTAGAGAAGACAGACTTCTTGACATAAACGGAACTTTGTAAGGAGTGTCGAAAGAAGGATTATGTCATCGGCGATTGATGAAGCACGACCAATCGTTGCTTTATCAGGTTAGCTGATGTGCTTCTCCGCTCCGTCTCGATCAAATGTCCTGTCAAAGTTTGTTATCGGCGCACGCATAGCCGGGGGCGTATTTTCAGGGGAAGGGTCGTCAGCTGGGTATCGGTGGACCTCTGAGACGCTCGTCACATCAGGTCACCTCATGCGAAGCTGCATCGGTCGGCTTGACCTCAGCGGAAGTCTGCGCTCTTGCTCAGCTTTTGATGCGGTATTTACAGCAGATCCAGCCGGCTGGTGCCGTCTGGACAGCAGTCGCCGACCTTTTCACGTGCTGGTCAAGGTCGAAGGCGGCAGCGAGACACGGATGCATCATCCAGCCGCGGAGGGTTAGCTCTTCTGTCGCCAGGCTCGTCAGCAGCTCGGGTCTGTACATGTCGTCCCGAAGGGGCGACGTGGAATGCGTGTCTCTCGGGGCCGGTTAGAAGGCCCGTCGCTGACGCTGAGGTGAGCTGCGGTAGCTCGCTGCGACGCTGATAACGTGCAGCTCCGGGCGGCATATGTACAGCCGGTTGGTATTTACAGGCCGCGTCTTTACCTGGCCTGGAAGCCGGTGGCTCCAGTGAAGCCGGTGCTAGTGAAACCGGTGCCGAAGTCATCGGCGGGCAGGACCAGCGAGACGGCCAGCCAGATCAGCAGACCCAGGAGAACCAGCGCCACCAGACCTCCGATCGCGGTCAGCACGGCAGTGGTCGTAAGGGCAGCTCCGTCGTTGGTATTGTTGAACAGGAAGCGCGGGTCGAAGTCGACCGCGTCCGTCAACTCATTGGCCGAGGCGTACGCCACGCAAAGGAGCGTCAGGAGGAGCTTCTGCATGGTGGCGCCTGTGAAACATTGCCGGGTGCTGAGTGCCGCTCGGTGAAGGACTATGTACAAGGGCCCGGGGCGGCGGGCGTGTTGAGCTGTGTGTTAGTGGGAGAGAAAGTTGGTCATGTGAGCCGCCGACGATGAAGCGGCGATACTTACCAGTACCCCGTGTACATTGGCGTGTACACATCACGGCGGTGCCGCCGTCGACTCGCCTCCTCTGCCACGTGGCCGTGAAGGTGACGAAAAGGAACGGGAACGAAGACGAGAAAAGCGGCGAGTAGGAAAACCACGTCTAGCTCGACGAGTTGAAGACATCAAAGTCGTTGGAGACGAATCTAGATGTGTGCGTTACTGGGGATTCTAAATGGAGGATTAAAAATGTTTACTGGAAGGATGGGGGACAGTCTTGTAGTTCAGGATACTGGACCGGGAAGGCCGGACGATGCCAGAGGAGCCGCCGACTGGCGCGGTTGACGTTCCACTTACCTGTGCCACTCAGCAGCGGCGGCCCGGGCGCGCCCCTAGTGGGCCCGCTGAGTGCACTCATGGCATGCCCACCCCTGAGGACACTGAACACCCAGGGTACGTACGCAGAACGGGCGGAGTAGCCGCTCGCGTGGTGGCCGCCAGAGGCGCCATACGCTGGGTAGCCTGAGTAGCCTGTCTCGTCTCCACCGGCGCTCAACAGATAGAGCAGATAGGCGAGTCCAGCGAGCAGGATAAGACCGGCCAGTCCGGCCACGGCACTGGCTATGATTGTGCCCAGATTGATGGTTAGACCCGTGGTGTTACCAATGAAGAAAAACCGGGGGTCGGCGGCAGCGCCATCAGCCGGCACCAGGTTCACAGTGTCCTCGAAGGCGGCGGCGCAGGCCACAAGTGCAAACAGCAACACATGAACCAACATGCTGTTATCTGCAAAACAGCAACGTGCGACGGGGTGAGAGGCGAGGTACGTACGCGGAGCGGCCGCTCGAGTAGCTCGTGTAGCCGGTGGACGCGTAGTCCTGACCCGAGTACCCGGAGTAGCCGGTGCCTGAGTCCCCGGACAGCAAGAACAGGAGGTAGGCGAGGCCGGCCAGCAGCGCCAGGCCGCCGAGCAGCGCCAGCGCGCCGGCCAGCACCGAGTTCAGGCTGATGCTCAGGTCCGAGGTGTTGAAGAGGAAAAAGCGCGGGTCGGGCTCGCCTTCGACGAGCGCGTTCTCGGCGAGCGCCGAGGCGCAGAGCGCGAAGGCCAGGAGGGCGCGGTACAACATGGCGGCTCCTGCAATCACGGCAGCTCAGTGACGCTAGCCGCCCGGACAGAGAGTCCGCTCGGAATCCGTCAGGGAGTCCCACCGGGAGTCCACCGGGAAACGACAGGATTCCTCCGGATCGCGCCGTTATGTTGGCCATTTCATGTGCGGCTCATCTGCTGCATGTTCGTGTCCATGTATCGCCCGGTTCGACGGAGACCACCGTCGGGCTTGTTTGAGTAGGCGCATGTCTGAGTTTCGTTGTTGGTTTTGGAATCACAAGGTGCCACCACCAGCTTACCTGTCAATGTACCCGTTTGTAAATGTACCCACCACCGGCGTGCATGTTGTCAATGTCGTGCATGTATACGTACGCGGCGCGGCCGGAGCCGTAGGAGCTGTACGAGGAGCCGGTGGAGTAACCGTAGCCAGTCTCTTCGCCCGAGTCGGTCAGCAGGAAGGCCAGGAGGGCGGCCAGCAGGCCGAGCGCCAGCAGCGCGAACAGGCCGAAGATCAGGGTGGAGAAGGACACGGCCAGAGAGGTGGAGTTGTTGAACACAAAGCGAGGATCGACGTCATCGACGGCGTTCAGGTCATTGGCAAGGGCGGAGGCCGCGAGCAGCAGCACGCCGAGCGCGTAATGGGCACGGTTCATTGTGGGAGCCTGTGGAGCGAGAGGCGCGCGTGAATCTATGTATGTACAGCGGGAGTTGCTGGCCGCTCGGTGACAGACGCGGCGCGGCGGCGGCAGATGCGGCGGCGCGGCGGCGTCCGTTAACCAGTCCGCCATTAGCCCGGTCAGTAACGGTGCGGCTCGGCGCCCTACAGCCGCAGGCAGGGTCGCTGGCCGGCCGCCGCCGCCGCGCCGCCGCCGCCGCCGCCGCTGCCGTCATCGACACCGGCCGGACGCAGCGCTGCAGGATTCTCTGACAGGGACTACCGCCATGGTTCGCTCGTTGTGAAAGCAAACACGTCACACCCCTGGGTGGCGCACAGAGACGCTCTGCCGCCCTCGGGGCGAGCATTTACGCTTTTTGCGACGCGTCATGATACTTTCTCGTGATTAGGGCTCACTGGGCGTAAATTTAAACGGGCTAATAAGGCTAAAGTAGCGTTACGACACAAATACTGTAAGATTTGGAACACTTACTGGATGTGTTTAGAGATCGGAACGTAATAAAAATGGGCAAACTAGGAGCAGGTTAGCCCGAATTTAGAGAAGTTCAAATCGAAAGAAAGTTATGAACGCTGACGGCCAATAAAATAACAAAGACCTATAGCGATCATTATCAAATACATATACTCTATTACGATGATAAAAGAGACAGTTGTATATCACAATAATGCTCTGAGCGCCTTTGTAAGTGGGTATAGGACGTACAAACGGGTAATGGCAGAAATATAATTAAAAAAAAAAAACAGTTAGTCAGGGGGACTATTTACAACACACACAGTTTGTGGAAACTAAAACAGCAAACCACTAATGATCTTTAACAAAATTAAGTGGAACTTTATAAATTACGTTGAAGAGCATGAATACTACTCTAACCACTTGAAACAAAACCTTAACATGCAAGACAAATTGACAATGCAAGACGATGAAATAAATTTTACGTTAACACGAAACCTATCTTAACGTTACAAAAACGGCCAAACTGAGGGTTTTCAGGCCGGCGGATGTTGGGGGCTCCGATTTGTGTTCTGACAAGCACTCTCGCAGGAACACGGCGGATCACAGAGCACGGAGCACGGCGAGCACAGAGGCGCGAGCACGGTACTGCACGGCAAGTCCACCTCCACGCTGAGAACACACAACTCTTGCCAGTCGACCGACCGGACCGGCCCGAGCACCGGACGGCAAAAACCGGACAGACCGCGTCACGGACTCAATGGGATCATATGACCACTACGGTAGAGTACGTTACGGTATCAATAAAAAACCGGAATGCCTTGAAGGCTGACTGAAATCGAAACATGATCGCTGAAAAACTTGTTTGGAATGTAAATAGAGAACAAAAACTCGAACATAATGTCAATTTTGCGCAAGAATGAATCGCAAATTGAAGAATCGAAGAAGTTAAATGTTAAAGTTGAAGCAAATTATTATAAACTTGGGATTCTGAGAGCAGTCTGCTCAGCACAGTCCGCCGGGTCTTTCTGCCGTCCCCCACGGAGGGTGTCGGCAGCTCGGTGCCGGCTCCAGTCGGTTCGATCACGGCCCGGGTCGTGCTCCTCAGCCTGGACGCGTCCTCCGCCGGTGCCTGCCACGCTGGCGGCGAGCCTCCGCGCCACACCGCGCTCCCACCTCCGATCAGCCGCCGTCTCCTCCACACTCGAGTCACACTGCACCGCGTCGGCACGTACCTTGGGGAGTACTAGCCTACTGCAAGTGAACTGCTGGGACGCCTGTCCGTCACTGTGCCTCTCCGGGCCGGCGGCTCGGTTTTATACCCCGGCCGGCTGGCCTGGTTCGGCGCGGCGGCGGCGGCGGCGCCGGCTGAGCGCGGTCAACGCTACACCGCCCCGGGCGAGTTTCCGACACCATCCGGGACAGGGCCGGCCGCCGCCAGCCGCGCCGACCGCAGCCGATAACCTACAATGGCGCGGCTTCCTGGAGACGACAGGCAGCGTCGATGGCGACGAACGACGTCCGACGGGGCGCCGACGGGGCGCCAGAGGGGCGCCGGTTCCGGGGACAGGGTCCGAGGGGTCAGCGGAGGCGCGGGAGGTGCAGAGGGACGGCAGGCGGCCGAATTAGGACAGAAGTCTGAACAGGTCAGCCGGGGAGGGCCCCTCAGCTTCACCGGGTCGGTGGCGCCCATCCGACCACGCGCGGAATGTTACTGGTGTCTCATCAATGGAGGACATCGCGCCACGCACGACAGGGACGCGAGCCGAGAAAATGAGAGACAAGACATATAGAAAATAATTGTGTGGAATGTAGTGTAGCAAGGCTACATCTTGGGACGTCTTAACATTCTTCAGATCGGGACCCAGCCGCCCGCCATACTCCCCTCCCCATACTCAGCAGCAGCAGTCATCATACCGTGGCACACTGGTCACAAGCCTTCCATCCCAACACCTCATCCCCACCAGTGTCAGCGCCGGCGGGACAGAGAGCCGGTTGGCCGCCGCCGCCGTAGCGTCAGCAAATTCTCGTCTAGAACGGACTACCGTCCTCAGTAACCCCGCAGGATGAGCGACAGAGGCACCTCACAGCCCCGAATGAGCTGCTGTGGCGTAATGACCACAGTCCGCTGTCATCGCCACATGCCTGCCCTCACTGCGACTCATCCACAACTGAGTCAGCAACGGCCGGCCGCCGTCGCCGCAGATTCAGCAGCTTTATCCGAGCCGAGTGACTGTCTCCAACGACCCAGGGGCGGAGCCGCGAGGGTACGTCATCAACCCCTCCCCGAAGAGCCCCAAATGGTCACCAGGGGACAGCACAGGATCGAGGTCGCAAAATCCATCAGCAATGAAGAGGACGTTGAAAACACGCAAGTAAAAGGTTACATCAAACACTGGACGTCAAACCGTAGCTAATATACAAGAGAACTTCAAGAAACCAGTAAAATTTCAAGACGTAAATTGCATCCCAGACGGTACCCTGGGAGCGGACCAATCAGAGAAGAGTTGGTAATGACGCATCAGAGCGGCAGAGGAACGCTCGCCGCCGGAGGCGGACAGACAGATCCCTGGGGGACTCCGGCCGAGTGACACACGCCCGATCCCACCATGTAAGTTCCCTGAGATTATCCTGGCGGCTGGGTGGGGTAAATTAAACGGGGTTTAAGAAATTTATATTATGAATTAACAACGTAACGAATACAGTTAAATTTCAATACCGTACAGGCTGGACGCGGGTTACCAAAGCTTATTTAGGAATATTGTGTGTAGATTTTACCTGATTGATTATTATTCGGACAATGCGTTGTAACTCGGAAAACGATTTACTCCATGACAGAAGCTGCGGAAAAGGTAGAACTTTTCGTAGCGATCAGGACCTTAGTGGGTTGGCGAGAAAACTGGCACATACAGCGTGGGTAATATTTTGTTTCCAAATATTGAACCTGGCTTGGTTCCGGAATGTGTAATAAGATAAGATCTGTCTAGCTTTGTTGGCTAGGAAGATTTATGCTGTCAATAGTTAGTTTATCAGTTTCTGCCATAACCCAAACCGCGGGTCACAGTGCAGAGAAACCTCGAATGAATGTTAGGTAACAATTATCAAACCAGAGTAAGATATCAGTGTAAAGGAAAATGCTCACTATTGACTTATCGTCGTTGGCGGAGAAACGTACCATTTCTTTACTGTTATATTGTTAACGTTTGCTCGCTTTGCTTTGCTTCACAAATATATCAATCTGTTATTTTCATAAAGAGTCTTGAGGGAAATTTCGGGAAAGGGTAGGAAGTTATCAGTACGAAATGAAGGGACGGAAAGAGAGGGAGAACACGAGGGTAAATCGGGACGATCGGGACAGGGGAGAATTATGGGCGACAGCAGAGAAAGACGGTAGCTGCGAACACTGACTCATCCGCGCACTGGTCGGAGGCTGAGGAGCTGGCCCGGAGAAGTTCCAGAAAGGTGAGTGATTTTCTTTCATTGTAATGTTGCGGTGATCCAAAATCAGTAGAATGTTTTCTGTAAATTCTCCGAAGGTTGTGTAAGTAAGTACATAGATATCAGGATAGGATTCGGGAAGTAGGATTAAAGATATTAGGATGTATATCCGTTCGGTTGTTTATGGGATCAACGACTAAAATATGCCCTGCATTCCTTTCATACGCCCATCCTAGGCCCCGACGAGTTACTGGTGATCAGTTCTCGTCGTAACCCGTCCAAACACTCATCCTAAGCCCCGACGAGTTACTGGTGATCAGTTCTCGTCGTAACCCGTCCATTCGCTCATCCTAAGCCCCGACGAGTTACTGGTGATCAGTTCTCGTCGTAACCCGTCCAAACACTCATCCTAAGCCCCGACGAGTTACTGGTGATCAGTTCTCGTCGTAACCCGTCCATTCGCTCATCCTAAGCCCCGACGAGTTACTGGTGATCAGTTCTTGTCGTAACCCGTCCAAACACTCATCCTAAGCCCCGACGAGTTACTGGTGATCAGTTCTCGTCGTAACCCGTCCATTCGCTCATCCTAAGCCCCGACGAGTTACTGGTGATCAGTTCTCGTCGTAACCCGTCCAAACACTCATCCTAAGCCCCGACGAGTTACTGGTGATCAGTTCTCGTCGTAACCCGTCCATTCGCTCATCCTAAGCCCCGACGAGTTACTGGTGATCAGTTCTCGTCGTAACCCGTCCATTCGCTCATCCTAAGCCCCGACGAGTTACTGGTGATCAGTTCTTGTCGTAACCCGTCCAAACACTCATCCTAAGCCCCGACGAGTTACTGGTGATCAGTTCTCGTCGTAACCCGTCCAAACACTCATCCTAGGCCCCGACGAGTTACTGGTGATCAGTTCTTGTCGTAACCCGTCCATTCGCTCATCCTAAGCCCCGACGAGTTACTGGTGATCAGTTCTTGTCGTAACCCGTCCAAACGCTCATCCTAAAGCCCCGTCGAGTTACTGGTGATCAGTTCTCGCCGTACCCTGTCCGAAGGAGAGCTCCAATCTAGACCCCCGGTACTAAATATATTGTCCATCAGTCTCCCACGAATAGTCGTTGTTTCCGTTGAGTAAGGAAAGTATGGGTTCAGTAAGATCAAGATAGGAATGATAATGCGCAGCTTAACTTGTGAGTGCTAGCCGTGACAGAGCCGTATTTTGTGAGCTAAGAACGTTAGTTGTTTAGGGTGAGATAAGAGGATATGATTTTACAAAGGAATTTACGAGAAACGGGTTAAGAGACGCCAGGTGTTAATTTGAGCAGGGTCAAGGTAGGATGTTAGACTTGTCAGGAAATGATAATTCAGTTAAACCGTTGCTTTATGCTATTACGATCATACAGTGGACGCAAGGAAAGGGATACGAGTGCGAAGTAGGAATAGGGCAGGTAGTCCGAGGCGAGTTGTTATTGACGCGATGGGTAGGAATTCCTCGGGAAATATAAGGAGTCGAGAGTAGGTTGAGATGGGAAGTTCCATGTTTTATGTTATCGTATGGGCAATTGTTTTTTTTTGAGGTTAGACGGCTTGTGTGCCCGGCTTCTATGTCGATATTTCTACCAACATGGCTTTTGTACAGTTGAGTGCGTACAGCGAGAGGTCTGTATTGTCAGGGCGGTGTCAACAATGTCTGCACGTCTTATTTCGACCGAGAGTAGGGGCCGTAGCGTAGTGTCGTGAGGTAGTGACGTCGGTAGGTTTGTCAGTAGGTGGAAAGGTGGATTGAGTTGGAGTTGCAGGGTAAGCAAACGAAGTATTGAGAGGTATGTAGGTAGTTCCGATAATTTTGGTAGTCAAGGTAGTTGAGCCCCTGTAAAAGTTAGTGAGGCCGGTAAGTCGTAGCCAGCGGGGTACGCAGCGTTAAGTCCTCGGAGTCGACGGGCTCCCCCGTAAAAGTTAGGCCGAGATGTGGTGACGTCGAGTGACGTGGTACAGGGTATGTTGTTGTGTTAGTGGTAACTCGGCAGGCCGACGGGCCCTAAATTGAGGAAGGCCCGGGATGGGACAGCATGGTAGCCTCCGGTGAGTTTTTATTTAGCTTCTTTGTTAGATGTCGGATAGCAGACAGAAGACGACACTTAAGACCCTGTTAGCGTGTATGGATGCATTTCGATGGACATTTATCCCGCCTGGGGGTCAATCTTTCACTTGGTCACCGGCACTACTGGAGGGTATTTTGGGGGCGTCACAGCTAAAGTACGGGGAGAATGCAAGTATTGGTATCAGGAGTGAAAGGGTGAGAGATGATGGATGAATCCTAGGATAAGGTCCAGTGGGAGTTGTGACGAACTCAGCCGGTACGATTATATGAAATGACACTTGAGGGCATCAGGAATTTAAGCATTAAAATATCATTCAACCTCGCAAAGCCGATTCAATGTACCAGAATGACCAGCCTCAAATAACATAAAGCATCGACTATCACCCGATGCAATATTGTCTGCAAGGGAGGACTTTCACCACTTTCTATCTTTTCACTTCTTTGTTCTTCCTCTATTATATCTTCTCATTTCCCTCTTTGACCGTCTATCGAAGGAGTACGGACGAAAGGTGGCGGTTTTCTTCATTTCTAACTATAATTTCTTACTTCAACTTCATTTTCCACTTTTCCCACTTTTCTATCAGCCTCCCGCGCTACAATATTTGGCGCCCAACGTGGGGCTTTGGGCTTTCTGGTCATTGTCTTAGTTGGTAGATTGGCGCAGGCCGCACGAACCCGTAAAAAGTAGGATGTCTAGTAAACGTTTGTAGGAAGGTAAGTTGGAGGGATTAGGTTGTTCTCTCTCACGTACATGATTTGCTGTGTAAAAGGAGGATGCAACCTTGTCGAGAACTAAATAGTTAGTAAATTAGCTTCAGCGAATAGAGGATTTGTTGGGAACGTACCCATCAGATAGAACAGGACTTAAGTTTGGGAACGGCGAGGGGAGATACAATGCATGTTAGAAATGAATAAGAAACACTATTACACAGGATTAGGAGAACATTTAAGTAAGTAATATACTTTCAGTGCTGTAACCAATGTACTAGTAACCTGACTCATTCCGGGATAACTGTGAAGTGAGACACATTTCGGAAGGTCAATGTCATCAGAGGAATGTGGCAGCATTTCCAAATGTACAGAGGCAAGGCCCATCACTCGCCTAAGCAAGGCCATCGATGTTAGAAGAATTCCGCCCAGCAAGGGTATATCAAGGATACTTCGGTAGCGGTCAAGCCGCTGTAGAGGATCGACACAGGAAAATGAGAGATTCGGGTGGGGAAGGGTGAGCAGAGCCTGCGGCGCCACTGCCGCAGCCGTCGCCGCCGTCGCTGTCTCCCACAGACGTGGCGACCATGCCGGCCAAGCCGTGGCCACGCCCGAACGTGATTCCTCCGCCTGCCACCCTCATAATATAGGGGCACGGCAGTAGATTACCCAATAGAATTCATATATTATTGTATATTCAGGAGTAGGAACTAACCACTCCGGTATCCACACCGAGCAGCGGTAGTTTTTGTACGACTTCTGCCGGACTTTCAGGACCGAAACTTTTCTTGAGCGGGGTAGGACCGCTGTGACCGCGGCCCTTCCTTCAAATCCCTCTGTACCGCGAATTCTTCGACACCATTCTCTTGTTAACCTGTTCTTGCTTTCAACCTACTGTCTCGCCAAGCAGGTACCGGGGACTACATTATGTTGTATTTTGTTTCTTGCCTCTATTTCTGGGATTCATTCTACTTCGTCCTGTCGTTGGTTCGGCCTGGACGGAGTGACCGAACGGTCGCTATTGGGCAGTACCAACAATACCAACGCAGGTACTAGAGGGTTATCTAAAGTTAACATACATTAAGTACACACAGACCACCCCTCACTCTCTTTTACAGGGGCTCTTACTTCCACCACGGCTAGCTCACAGACACACACACACACATATATATGTATATATATATACATATATATTGTAACAAGATCTGGCCGGTGGGAAGATGGGATCAGGTCGCACGTCTGTCTGCCTGCTGAGCGCGGGGCGCGGACGCTAGTTTTTCCAAGTCTCGACAACCAGTGGCCGGCTGTGGAACGCCATGCCATCCATCTCCATTACGGCTTCGTCAGCCATCATTCGGCATTCTATATGTCATTCAATACGATCCTCGTTGGGCAGGGTCGGTTTCTTATCGTCTCTCTTTTGCTCTTTCGGAGACATTCACCACAAGCTCTCCCCTTCCACAAGAGTAAGCCAGTCTCTTCGATGAACAGGAACGAGTTCCTGTCAGCTGTCCCTTGTTCTTTCGGAGACATTCTTCACAGTTCTCCCCTTCCAAGTAAATGCAGGCACCCGGTAGTGAAAGGCGGTTGCGTTGAACAGGATCGGGTTCCTGGCAGTTTTCTTTGTCCTCTCGGAGACCTAGATCTCCCCTTCAAACGGGTATATGAAGTGAGATACTGGTGCAGCGGGTATCAGCGTTGAGTACCTTTCTCTCTCCACGACAGTTGTTATCCCCTTTGAGTGGCGTGATTGGCACAGTACGGGCGGGCATTGATGGTGGACCAAAGTGATTGGGTACCTTGCCTCTGTCACTACACACTCACAATACTAGAACTCGATCGACGGTCGTCAGCCACAGACAGGGATAAATACAAAATATAAGTAAAGTTGTGCTGAATATCTATAGTAAGGAATAAACGAAACGGGGTGGTTTATTATACTAGGAGGGGCGGTTTTACAATGGGCGTAAGTTGGCTAATTGCAACTAAGGTTTAACGTACGGTTTCCGGGTGAGGTGTTTCGGGTAAAGTCGGGAGGTAGGAAGTAGGATTGTTGGGAACTCAGCCGCCAGGTAATACTATCCCCATCCCTTCTTTTGCATGTAAGCAACCCTTAGCTGAGCCTAATCAGGTTACTGAAACGGAAGATGTTTAGAATCATGCATTCAACTACTTTCATTATCCACTGTCGTTTCCACTGATTGCCATCGGCCGGGTTACCTGGGGTTCTCCAGAAGAAAATTGATTAAACTTCAAATTTAGGGTACCGTAGAAATCAAAGAAACCGTGCTCCAAGTGCGACAACGAGATGGCCGAAGCAGAAGCCACTGATGGACGCCGGCAGCAAGGGTCCAGTGCCCCAAACCCCGAGGAAGTTTCTCGCCCGGATCACACCATCCGCCAGAAACGGGGCCGCGTTCATCTTCTGCTCGGAGATCGTGTGGCTCGACGGTCCAGAATTGCCTCCAGGTTTCCCGGAGACGAGATCCTGAACCGTGCCCGGGACACGGAAACCTGGACGTCGGTGTTGAAGCACTTGGACACGCACGTTGCGGCTTGGCAAACGACCGCTGCGGCTCGAGGATTGGCCACCGGCAGCATCATTCTATGGCTCAACGGGAATGAATTATACAGTAATCTCTCTGGGCTGGCCGTCCCTTCCGTCAAGGATTTGGAGGCAATCGGCCACACAGCCCAGGCTGTACTCCCTCGTCTCCGTGACTTTGCAGTTTCTGTCGTCGTCCTCGGCCCCCTGCCACGGCCTGCTGGGGAAGTGTGCGGGATAGACTGGACAGCGACGGCAGCCTACAGTTTGGAGCTAACATTAAAGAAACAGGATTTTGGAGGCGGCGTGACGTTTGCTCCCTTGGGACGAGTACTAACCCGGAAGATGTGGCGAAATGATCAGGCGTTGGAGCAGTGCCATCAATGGTTTGAGCCAGACGGAATCTGTCTCTCCACTGAGGGCTGTGAAAGGGTGGCAGATGCGATTCACTTTCCGATCTGGTTGAAGCTGGGAGCCAACTGTCGCCAGTACAGAGGTGCGCGAGGAGCAGCAATGGGCGGAAAGTGGTAATTGACCCGGAACAAGGGATTAGCAGAAGTAAATGTACGAAAGGAGTGAACCCGAAAGTAACAAAATTCAGTAACAGAGTTTATATATCTAGCTGGAACAATTAAGTTGCCGGAAGGGAGAAAGTTACGTATTACATGAAAGAAGGGTAATTAGCAACAAGACAAGCAAGGGATGTAAGAACATACCCATTTGAAATACCAAAACACCATATCGATAAATGTTTCCTTCCTTCGCAGGCGGATGCTCCTTCTGGGAGTGTGTCTAACATTCATTCAGTCAAAATCACACATAGCACATGCCAGCTCTACGGAGACTGTTGCTGCTCCGGGGTTGGAAAGCGGGCTGCTTTTCACACCACAAGGACTTCTAATCTTAGCAACGGGAGAATGGAGTGTCATCACTCACCTCCGAAACGGGGTACAGCATCGACAGGCCAACCAAATTCAGCAATACATAACAAAAATCGACCAGGCAGTGGACGGATTTCCGGCGTTGAGCCTAGAGGAGCACAGTCCGCAAAGAAATGCTGGCACCAGACAGAGGGAAGCAAGAGGCGGAATGATCTTTCGGAAGCGGGAAGCACGGAGAAGGGAGGCAATCCGCTCCAGTCTCATCCAAACATGGAAACGCGAAAGGGAGTGGATGCAGAATGAACTGGACATCGCTCGAAACGAAATAATCAGCCTGGAGACTGAAATGAAGCTGACCCGAAAATCAAGAAGCGTGCTACCTTTCATGGGGGGTGCCCTTAAGTGGGCCTTTGGAACTGCTACAGAGAAGGACATACGGAAACTACACAAGCAAATAAAGGAGGTGAACGTGGAGGCGGGAAGACTGCACCATCTCGTTGAGCTGCAGACCACCATTTTAGGTTCGCTACGTGAGGGACAAAGGATGAACGAAGACAATATACACAATCTAGCCAATGAAACGCAGAGGCTCTTTCGAACGGTGATAAGGACGCAAGCCCTGGCAAACTGGAGACAGCTCACGACGCACCAGTACATGCGCCAGGAGGCAGACATCTCCCGGCTCATAGCCGCCGCTACCCGTACGGTGGGAGCAGCCGTGCTAGCTCTGAAACAGGAGGTTCGGTGGCTAGCGGAAGCGTTCGCCCACGCCCAACGAGGAGAGGTTACCCCCACGATCTTGGCTCCAAAAACACTTAAGAATATTCTGGCCGAGTTGGAAAACAAGCTGCCGCAGGGCTGGGCCCACGCCGTCCCAGAACCAAAATCACTACAAGATATCTACCAAACGCTGCAGGTCTTTGCCCTTGGTACAACCGCGGGATGGGAGCTGCACATACAAATCCCGCTGATGTATCGACCCTTTGGTCGGTTCGAGCTGTACAAAATCACAACCGTCCCCACCCACTTCTTGAACTCCTCTACAGCTTTGGTAACGGTCACGGAAAAGGACTACTTCGCTATCTCCAGCGACCACCGTCTGCACATCGATATCTCGGCGAAAAGTCTCCAAGAATGCTTTCAACAGCGAAGTGGGACATACTGCAAGCGCTTCACCCCCTTGGTGGATGAGCGACGGAGAGGATGTCTCTATGACGCTTTCCGGGGAAACCTGCGAGAGGCGGACGCCTCTTGTACACGAAGAGTGACAAGACCAACGCCGCAAGTCCTGACGGTCAAGGAAAACCAGTGGGTTTATGTGCTACCGGACATGGAAACTCTTGCACTAGAATGCCTAGGAAATCAGCCAACCAAAATTTTCAAGCTACAGGGTACTGGACTTTTCACGCTGCCTCCCGGTTGCACAGCCATTGGTGACCGGTTCGTCATCCCAGCGCATCTGGCACGCAGTGACTCGGGGTATTACAATGTGACGATGGACGATCTGCAACATTTTACGATCAATGTGAACGCGGAGCTACTAATGGAGCGGATACCCGAAGCAGAAAGAATGCCCACAGTGGACCTCTTACAAATGGTTAAAGAGCTACCTGGAAATCAAGAACTGGACGCCAAATTGGGAGAGCTGAAAGGAAAACTGACGAAATGGAGGAAAGGCAGAGATCTTCTGAGGTCAACAGAGTCTTGGGAGGAAACGCCTGAGTGGAGTGCGCATCTCACGCTGTCAACGGCTGGATTGTTAGGAGTGATAGCCATCCTCGGAGGACTGAGTTACGTATGGCGGAGAAAGGGGACCAGAACCTCTGTCGGAGATTGGAAGGGTGATGTGGAGAGCAGGATCGAACGGTTAACGGAGAAACTTGAGCAGATGAATGAAGCGAAGAAAAATGACCATGACAGGCTGCAAGAGCTGCGAACTACGGAGGAAGCGGTGCGCCGGGATATTGAAGAGATCAAAAGACAGGTTGAAGAATTGATGGTCACTATGTAAAGGGAAGGAAATGTGAAGTAGATGAAGGAAGAAAAAGGAATTTAAATGTTATGGGCAGTCACGGGAAACCAAGTAAATCGTCTGTTCAAGAACCTTGTTGAGCAAGGAATTGTCTGACGGGGGTTGCGGGCCTTACCCCAAATGGTCCGGTTCCGTACTCTGGTCCGGAACTGTCAATTGCCACATTCCCCTTTACTCAGTCAAAATTTCCCTCGTGTTAACTACAACTACTGCAAGTATCCTTTCCCTCCGAACCCGGACAAAGTCCTTTCCTGTGTCTATGGCCGTCTTCCTTGAAAGCATATATCCCACCTGGCTATAATCCGTCCCAAGTTAGGTAGAGGAGCAGAATGAGATAGCAGTACGGATCCTTCACTTGGAAACTCCTACATGTCCTTAAAGCTATTCGTTCCTTCCCAGTCCCCCGGCGAAGGTCGTGTTATTTATCCTAGTCCTACCTTATGTAAAGTAATTGAAGCGGCTGTCCCCGACCCAACCCCAAGGCCGCAATGCTAACCCACACCCACCACTCATCCCACGTATCTGCACGAGCCAGCCGCTGCGCTGAACGACTTCTGCTGCATGGCCCGACCCAGTGGCCGTCGGTTCCTGCTGGAGGCTGGCTGCCTCGCCTACATCGTCGGAGCTGACCTCTGCCGAGCCCGCTGCTGGCCCGTCGCCCTCTGCAGCGCAGTCACACGAGGTAACCGTTAGCTACGGCACGACCGTTCGAGCTGGTGAACGCCTTGCTTCACTGCTTCGTCATGCTTCCGACTGTTCTGAGCTGGGTTTCGTGCTGGTAGACAACCCTGCTTCGCTGTTGCTGCTTCTGCTGTTCGAGTTGGTGGACGACCCTGCTGCGCCGCTACTACATTTACGACATCGTCCCGAGCTGGTGGACGACCCTGCTACGTTTCTGCTTCTTCTGCTAGATCCGGATGGTCGCGCTAACGCCTCCTTCGCTTTCATTAACGGCTACAACGGCGTAGTCTCTTGGCGGTCGTCACGGGCTGACGCACGACACCGGTTCTTCGCTTTAACAGTATCGGTCTCAAATCGTGTGGAGCTGATGAACGACCTCACTTGGCCTACTTCGACGGCATCCACTTCTGTGACGCCATAGGCCAAAGGTTGATGGTCAAACCCAGCTACAACTTCAATATCAACAGCACCGACGCCTGCAACCGGTCTTCAGTCGAACCATCTCTCGATCGACTCGGGAACCGAGCCGACACCGATGAGCGCAGATGTCTGGAAGACGCAGGCGAGTGTATGTTTGCGATGCTGAAGTAAGGAAAATTTTCAACTTGCTTTAAACACTGTTGAACTGTCGTAATGTTGTAACTGTGATAGAACTGTTGACAGCCTGGACGGGTTTTGGAAGTTGCTTTAAAAGGGGTTGATTCAGGGGAAGGTTTCTTTGATTGCAAGCTGCGAGGACGCAGCTTAGTCAGGAAGAGTTTGAAGATGTAGCAAGGCTACATCTTGGGACGTCTTAACATTCTTCAGATCGGGACCCAGCCGCCCGCCATACTCCCCTCCCCATACTCAGCAGCAGCAGTCATCATACCGTGGCACACTGGTCACAAGCCTTCCATCCCAACACCTCATCCCCACCAGTGTCAGCGCCGGCGGGACAGAGAGCCGGTTGGCCGCCGCCGCCGTAGCGTCAGCAAATTCTCGTCTAGAACGGACTACCGTCCTCAGTAACCCCGCAGGATGAGCGACAGAGGCACCTCACAGCCCCGAATGAGCTGCTGTGGCGTAATGACCACAGTCCGCTGTCATCGCCACATGCCTGCCCTCACTGCGACTCATCCACAACTGAGTCAGCAACGGCCGGCCGCCGTCGCCGCAGATTCAGCAGCTTTATCCGAGCCGAGTGACTGTCTCCAACGACCCAGGGGCGGAGCCGCGAGGGTACGTCATCAACCCCTCCCCGAAGAGCCCCAAATGGTCACCAGGGGACAGCACAGGATCGAGGTCGCAAAATCCATCAGCAATGAAGAGGACGTTGAAAACACGCAAGTAAAAGGTTACATCAAACACTGGACGTCAAACCGTAGCTAATATACAAGAGAACTTCAAGAAACCAGTAAAATTTCAAGACGTAAATTGCATCCCAGACGGTACCCTGGGAGCGGACCAATCAGAGAAGAGTTGGTAATGACGCATCAGAGCGGCAGAGGAACGCTCGCCGCCGGAGGCGGACAGACAGATCCCTGGGGGACTCCGGCCGAGTGACACACGCCCGATCCCACCATGTAAGTTCCCTGAGATTATCCTGGCGGCTGGGTGGGGTAAATTAAACGGGGTTTAAGAAATTTATATTATGAATTAACAACGTAACGAATACAGTTAAATTTCAATACCGTACAGGCTGGACGCGGGTTACCAAAGCTTATTTAGGAATATTGTGTGTAGATTTTACCTGATTGATTATTATTCGGACAATGCGTTGTAACTCGGAAAACGATTTACTCCATGACAGAAGCTGCGGAAAAGGTAGAACTTTTCGTAGCGATCAGGACCTTAGTGGGTTGGCGAGAAAACTGGCACATACAGCGTGGGTAATATTTTGTTTCCAAATATTGAACCTGGCTTGGTTCCGGAATGTGTAATAAGATAAGATCTGTCTAGCTTTGTTGGCTAGGAAGATTTATGCTGTCAATAGTTAGTTTATCAGTTTCTGCCATAACCCAAACCGCGGGTCACAGTGCAGAGAAACCTCGAATGAATGTTAGGTAACAATTATCAAACCAGAGTAAGATATCAGTGTAAAGGAAAATGCTCACTATTGACTTATCGTCGTTGGCGGAGAAACGTACCATTTCTTTACTGTTATATTGTTAACGTTTGCTCGCTTTGCTTTGCTTCACAAATATATCAATCTGTTATTTTCATAAAGAGTCTTGAGGGAAATTTCGGGAAAGGGTAGGAAGTTATCAGTACGAAATGAAGGGACGGAAAGAGAGGGAGAACACGAGGGTAAATCGGGACGATCGGGACAGGGGAGAATTATGGGCGACAGCAGAGAAAGACGGTAGCTGCGAACACTGACTCATCCGCGCACTGGTCGGAGGCTGAGGAGCTGGCCCGGAGAAGTTCCAGAAAGGTGAGTGATTTTCTTTCATTGTAATGTTGCGGTGATCCAAAATCAGTAGAATGTTTTCTGTAAATTCTCCGAAGGTTGTGTAAGTAAGTACATAGATATCAGGATAGGATTCGGGAAGTAGGATTAAAGATATTAGGATGTATATCCGTTCGGTTGTTTATGGGATCAACGACTAAAATATGCCCTGCATTCCTTTCATACGCCCATCCTAGGCCCCGACGAGTTACTGGTGATCAGTTCTCGTCGTAACCCGTCCAAACACTCATCCTAAGCCCCGACGAGTTACTGGTGATCAGTTCTCGTCGTAACCCGTCCATTCGCTCATCCTAAGCCCCGACGAGTTACTGGTGATCAGTTCTCGTCGTAACCCGTCCAAACACTCATCCTAAGCCCCGACGAGTTACTGGTGATCAGTTCTCGTCGTAACCCGTCCATTCGCTCATCCTAAGCCCCGACGAGTTACTGGTGATCAGTTCTTGTCGTAACCCGTCCAAACACTCATCCTAAGCCCCGACGAGTTACTGGTGATCAGTTCTCGTCGTAACCCGTCCATTCGCTCATCCTAAGCCCCGACGAGTTACTGGTGATCAGTTCTCGTCGTAACCCGTCCAAACACTCATCCTAAGCCCCGACGAGTTACTGGTGATCAGTTCTCGTCGTAACCCGTCCATTCGCTCATCCTAAGCCCCGACGAGTTACTGGTGATCAGTTCTCGTCGTAACCCGTCCATTCGCTCATCCTAAGCCCCGACGAGTTACTGGTGATCAGTTCTTGTCGTAACCCGTCCAAACACTCATCCTAAGCCCCGACGAGTTACTGGTGATCAGTTCTCGTCGTAACCCGTCCAAACACTCATCCTAGGCCCCGACGAGTTACTGGTGATCAGTTCTTGTCGTAACCCGTCCATTCGCTCATCCTAAGCCCCGACGAGTTACTGGTGATCAGTTCTTGTCGTAACCCGTCCAAACGCTCATCCTAAAGCCCCGTCGAGTTACTGGTGATCAGTTCTCGCCGTACCCTGTCCGAAGGAGAGCTCCAATCTAGACCCCCGGTACTAAATATATTGTCCATCAGTCTCCCACGAATAGTCGTTGTTTCCGTTGAGTAAGGAAAGTATGGGTTCAGTAAGATCAAGATAGGAATGATAATGCGCAGCTTAACTTGTGAGTGCTAGCCGTGACAGAGCCGTATTTTGTGAGCTAAGAACGTTAGTTGTTTAGGGTGAGATAAGAGGATATGATTTTACAAAGGAATTTACGAGAAACGGGTTAAGAGACGCCAGGTGTTAATTTGAGCAGGGTCAAGGTAGGATGTTAGACTTGTCAGGAAATGATAATTCAGTTAAACCGTTGCTTTATGCTATTACGATCATACAGTGGACGCAAGGAAAGGGATACGAGTGCGAAGTAGGAATAGGGCAGGTAGTCCGAGGCGAGTTGTTATTGACGCGATGGGTAGGAATTCCTCGGGAAATATAAGGAGTCGAGAGTAGGTTGAGATGGGAAGTTCCATGTTTTATGTTATCGTATGGGCAATTGTTTTTTTTTGAGGTTAGACGGCTTGTGTGCCCGGCTTCTATGTCGATATTTCTACCAACATGGCTTTTGTACAGTTGAGTGCGTACAGCGAGAGGTCTGTATTGTCAGGGCGGTGTCAACAATGTCTGCACGTCTTATTTCGACCGAGAGTAGGGGCCGTAGCGTAGTGTCGTGAGGTAGTGACGTCGGTAGGTTTGTCAGTAGGTGGAAAGGTGGATTGAGTTGGAGTTGCAGGGTAAGCAAACGAAGTATTGAGAGGTATGTAGGTAGTTCCGATAATTTTGGTAGTCAAGGTAGTTGAGCCCCTGTAAAAGTTAGTGAGGCCGGTAAGTCGTAGCCAGCGGGGTACGCAGCGTTAAGTCCTCGGAGTCGACGGGCTCCCCCGTAAAAGTTAGGCCGAGATGTGGTGACGTCGAGTGACGTGGTACAGGGTATGTTGTTGTGTTAGTGGTAACTCGGCAGGCCGACGGGCCCTAAATTGAGGAAGGCCCGGGATGGGACAGCATGGTAGCCTCCGGTGAGTTTTTATTTAGCTTCTTTGTTAGATGTCGGATAGCAGACAGAAGACGACACTTAAGACCCTGTTAGCGTGTATGGATGCATTTCGATGGACATTTATCCCGCCTGGGGGTCAATCTTTCACTTGGTCACCGGCACTACTGGAGGGTATTTTGGGGGCGTCACAGCTAAAGTACGGGGAGAATGCAAGTATTGGTATCAGGAGTGAAAGGGTGAGAGATGATGGATGAATCCTAGGATAAGGTCCAGTGGGAGTTGTGACGAACTCAGCCGGTACGATTATATGAAATGACACTTGAGGGCATCAGGAATTTAAGCATTAAAATATCATTCAACCTCGCAAAGCCGATTCAATGTACCAGAATGACCAGCCTCAAATAACATAAAGCATCGACTATCACCCGATGCAATATTGTCTGCAAGGGAGGACTTTCACCACTTTCTATCTTTTCACTTCTTTGTTCTTCCTCTATTATATCTTCTCATTTCCCTCTTTGACCGTCTATCGAAGGAGTACGGACGAAAGGTGGCGGTTTTCTTCATTTCTAACTATAATTTCTTACTTCAACTTCATTTTCCACTTTTCCCACTTTTCTATCAGCCTCCCGCGCTACAGTAGCGTTAGTATAGATCAACTAATAATCAGATTTTAATTGAATGATTGGTTTCTTATCCGACGGCTTAGAACAAAATGAACCAGGAACGCTTTTTATAACCTACATTACTTTTATGCAATGCCGCATTAAAGGAAGACTGCCACCTTCAAAAAGTTTTCTCAGATCGGCCTATGATCTATTCCCTGGACAAAACAAAATTTTAGAATTCACCTGACAAAGTATCATCACGTGAATCGCGAAAAAATTGTCGATTATCATAGAATTATCAATCGGTTAATGTCTAGCGACAATGTTTATGTAGCGGGGTTTCGCGTCGCTGCGGGGCTAACCGGGCAGTGTCTTTCGATACTGAGAAAGCTCCGTCGGTGCGCTCCTACAAGCCCTTCTCTGTATCCAGCCCCTCGCGAACCCGTTCCGACTCTGATTCTATCCTTCCGGGGCGATCAATCATCGGAAACACATAGGCCAGGGTCAAGGAGTGGGAGTAGACTGGAGAGATAATAATAACCCATTATCCTTGATCACACTGAAATACAAACCCAACTCTACTTAACAAAAGGGGCCCACTCTTGTACAGTTTTTCCTCCTTGTGTGGCTGTGTTTAGTAGATATTGGTGCCACTGTTCCTTCCCCGCGGTGTCGTATCGTTCTTTGAGTGTTCTTTTTAGTTCTTCCCAGTTTGATATTTTACCTTCTTCTCTCAGTTGTTCAGCGAATTCTCCTGCTTCTCCCCTCAGTCTAAACAGTGCTGCTTTAAAGGTTTGCTCCTGGTTCCAACCGGCGAATTCCGCTGCTCTTTCAATCATGATTTGAATCCATTCGCTCAAGTCTTGTTGTCCGTCAAAATTGTCCACTGATCCGATTACTCGGTAGCGCTCCATTTCCTGGAAAAAAGATGTCCGAGTTACAACCTTTAACTTCACTTTCATATTTCTTCTGTCGTTACTCTGCTTCTATGGGTTCGGCAATGCACGTTCCTCCACCGACTTCATGTTTCCTTTGATTGATCCTGCCCGACGTTGGGAGCGCCAAATCTGTAGCGGGGTTTCGCGTCGCTGCGGGGCTAACCGGGCAGCATCTCTGATCATTTTATAAGGTATGGCTGGGAGTATGACAGAAATGAGAGGGGACGGGCAAATGAACGTATGATTGGCATGTATATCCGGTGGGAGATAACCCTCAGCTAGGACGGGTGCTGTTGTTTGAGAGTGGGCCCCTTTTGTTAAGTAGAGTTGGGTTTGTATTTCAGTGTGATCAAGGATAATGGGTTATTATTATCTCTCCAGTCTACTCCCACTCCTTGACCCTGGCCTATGTGTTTCCGATGATTGATCGCCCCGGAAGGATAGAGTCAGAGTCGGAACGGGTTCGCGAGGGGCTGGATACAGAGAAGGGCTTGTAGGAGCGCACCGACGGAGCTTTCTCAGTATCGAAAGACACTGCCCGGTTAGCCCCGCAGCGACGCGAAACCCCGCTACATTTACACATCACTAGACTTCAAGGTCATAAGATTATTACATTTTATTTGAAAAAGGAAGGTATTTTATGATTTACTAATATATGATTTCATAAGAAATTGGCCATGTTTAATTTATTTTGCATTTCAGTTCGTAAAACATTTAAAAATCATGGCTCATTTGGAATGGGTCTGGCCCATGTTAAACCCCATTTCCCACACTTTTTTGGAAAAAATGAACTACTGAATATATAAGTTTAACTTTTATTTTGACACTCCAAAATTCTTCTCTGATCTCGAAACAATCAAAGTTTTGACATATATTTACCAAAAGATAAGAAAATTCATGTTTCAAAGTTATCGATAAACAGTAGAGATGTCGGTTTTCTTGGACTAAAAAAATGGCATCAAACTGAACTTTGGTCTCCGATTTCTCGCAAACGGGTTCGAATTTCGGAAAACCGACTTCAGTCTGGGACATAGGTGGCTCAGCTCTAGTGAAAACCGTTTTGTGAAAAAATGGTGGCAGTCTACCTTTAAGTGCAGAAATACAATACTAAACTTTTGCAACTCAATAGCAATGCCAGAAAATAATAGAAGACAATCATGAAAAAGATATTTATAATTTACATGACATTTTTTTCGGTCACCCAAGGCTTGGCGTTATTCCGAACTGTATAAGGTACATGACTACGGAATATTTCACATAATAGTCCAAATACGCTCGTTTAATAATACATTTTCCAGATTTAATGCCTTATTCATTCCTTGTAAAGTTATGTAGTGTTACTTCTGACAAACAGCTCGCCAGCATATTTGCTTAGAGTATTAAATGCAAATCAGCTTTGAGATCGGTAATCATGGTTAGGGTGAGGAAAGTGACACATTTGTTTGCAATTCGATAATTGTCGATATACAAGTAAGTCTTTCAATCAAATACTTTTCATATATCACGATAAAATGATGACAAGGAATCTGAGAAAGAGAATGGGGTGGTAAGATAGAAGGGAAATATGTTGCAGGAGTGACCGGGGGCCGCGGCAGGGCAGACAGCTCATGAGGCCGCGCTCAGCGCCGACCGCGCGTCCTTGGCCATCGGGTGAGACCCGGCCATTGACACCGGCCGCGTGCTGCGGTGGTCAGACATGACGACACCACGGCGGCGCCGGGGCGACCAGGTCAACGCTGAAATGTGAACGGCATTGACCGGAACTTATATGAACCCTAATGGTTTCAGTAAGACAAATCTGTATGTGTCTAAACAGCATTAGTAGAAAGAAACACGGAAATTGCTGCCAACATCATAGATGTAGGATGAGCCGGGCTTAATAACCTCCATCCTAATGAGATGCGTTTCGATGCTGCGTCGCATCAGTCCCCGTTAAAGGCTCTTCAGGTGAGCAGTCCGGGCTGTTGCGCGGGTCGGAGTCCCTGAGCAAGACATAATTAGGCATCGCATCGACGCTATTCCATTTATAAATCGATATGTGATTTTCGTGCAACTATTCTTTGTGTGTGATAAGATAAAACATTTTCAAAGGTTACATGTTGGCAGCAGAACGATAGGTACATAATCTTGCAAGCAGCCACCCTCTTCGTAGTGAATCTAGGATGGCATTTATCTTGTTTATGCACTACAAATTCACATAAGTCTGGAGGCCTGTCTGCACTCTATGTCACACTGCCACCAATGTCTGCATCTTTTCAGCGTCACACTGGGGTCGTGACGCGTCACTTTCATCCGCCGTCACCCGCGGCGGCGGTCATGGTGCAGGGCGGCCTATGCGGCGCGGCGGCGCGTGCCCGCATTAGTGACGCAGGTGGCGACCCTCTCTATGTTACGACCCCCAACGACCTCTCTCCCCTGCCGCCATAGCAGAGCTACTCACGACACACCGTTACTGCAGACTGTCACTTTCATGATGACGTCATTTGTTTCTACACAATAGTGCTGTATTTTTGCCGGCGTGTGACGTACGTTTGGTCTCGGTGTACCCCTGCAAGCGCGTCACTCCAGTGCAACTGAGTGACTGCCGTGTTACGTGATATCACCGCCCTGACCCGTGACCGTGACGCCTCATGGATCTCGGTTTTGGTGGAGTGCATCTGATTTAAAAATAGGGTGGCTTAAGATCGGCATGGTGGTGGGGTGCGTTTATTGAATCTTGGTGTGCGTCTTCAGTAGATTGATTTGAGATGAATAGCGCTTCTCCTACACGTTTTGCAGCTGCTCTTAATTTAGTTTGATTCAAAACATTTAGTTTGAGTCATGCTTATATCGAATACGTGCATAACTTGGGATTTCAGGAGTCATATCCATAATGTTGAAGTGCTACTCGTACATGCTTCCTAAGTCTCAATCGAATAACGCCAACCATTTACCACATATTCACCGATCACCGACTGAATCACGATTACGTTCACTGTGATGCAAATCTCCGGCAGTGTAAACCTAAGAACAATGAATGAATGTGACGTAATTAGCACCAATCCATCTGAGGTTTGCACTGCAGCAGTGCATATCTCTGTGCACCAGATTTGTATCAACAATAGAACGTGTTCCTCAGACCTAACCTACGCCAAGCTCCCTCAGCCTGTCTGAGTCGGGTTTGATGCGATTAGCGCACACGCCGTCCGGTCTAACTGGAAAAGCCGGCGTTACCGGTCTGAGCGCGTCAACAGGACGGATCAGGAAACCGTGCAGACCGGGAACTCACCGGCCGCGTCGGATAAAAGTAAAACTGGGTTGGTCGCTTGGTGCTATATTTGGCGCAGACATGCTATCTTTGTTTGTACTCAACTGTGCTGCACGCTTGGATACAAGGACATGTTGCACAGACCATATCCGAGAAAGGAATGTACTGGACACAGATATGTCTCGCTGTGATTGCAAGCAAAATACATCTCAATCAGCACAATAATTGGTCTAGTATGAAAGCATTTAAGATTTAACCCTATTACTGGTGGCCGGTGGGCTTTCTGGACTACGTTAAAAACGATCAGTTTGGTAGGAGAGTGTTGACATTCGAATTTCGTTGGCCTAAGCGCATTAAAAAGCATTCCATTGTCTGTTTTGCACAATGCAAGAACGCAATAATGGTGGTTACACCATGTTAACGCCAATTTTAGTTACATGTTTGTGTGTTCATGCACTGAGGCCGTTGCATGTGTTTGATCTTACTCAAACATCCCCAGTATGCTGATTTGCGGCGAATGGTGTTAGTGTCCTGTGCAGTACTGCAGTCTCCGCTACTGGTGTTATGTTTGTGTGCTATTCTGCAGTCTCCAGCCGCGCCGCGGTCAATGCATCCGCTTGGCCATGGCGTTATTACAAAGGCTGCTATCCCCTAGCCTTTCGTTGCATCTGACTTCAATGCTGGGAGTGTTCATGAATGCACATTGCACATTGCACAGTTGCACTATCACCAGTAATGATGATGACATTCCGTTTCAAACCTCTGTAGTCCCTAGTCAATCATGCTCCCAGTTTTCGTCGAGGCACTTCATTAGCCCTATTCACAGACCAGTGATACGTCAGCTGTACGATGGGATCATTACCGGCGCAGCTCAATTAAGCTCGTGTTCTCATAAGGCACTCGTGATACGGTAATAAAGAGTTGGTATCGCCATCAACTGCTCGTTAACGACCACTGAAGTTCACTCACTTGAAAGCAGTGGTGGACGCCATAAGGAACGTGTTGGAAACGATATCGCATAGTGACGGGTTAGACAGTTTATCGAGTTTCTTCCTGACCAGAAGCTGAAGAGGGAATGAATGTGGCATCGAATGTCAATTTTTGCACCGAGTAACGACAACTCAGCGGCGGTATCTACAGGGATTCTGACTGCCTGAGTTATATGCCTATGTCTATTCTATGTCTACCTATCTATGTCTATTTTTCATCGGACAAAATGCAAGGCTCCCGTCTACAACTTAGGTACATGTTCACTGCACACTTTCAGCTTACATCTTCATGGAACGTTTTCCCACCGAAGCCCATCGAAGCCCATTCATTGCCAATTAAGTCCATTCACACTAGTCCACATCCGTCTACATGTGTATATTACTATCCTTTGTGTGCAGGACCCAGATTCCTAATTCAAAGTCTAGTTGAACGAAAGACGGGCCTCCCATCTATCCCTCCTCAGTGAGCGGTCCCGGGATTTCCTTCAGTGGTGGCCGACCCATTCCGTCCGCCGCTCCTCGCGTGCCGCCGGCGATCACGTGCGTCACGGAACTCCACCCATCGACTGTGTCACACCGTCCTTTCGTGACGCATGGTCACGCTGTTACAGGCAGAATCCCTGGCCGAGTCGTGTACAACAGATGCTAACAAATGGAATTGGCTTCTTGTCAGTTTTTTATGTGGGACAAGATAATTGCGTGGCGAATGTTTAAAAGTCTACCATAAAAATGGACGGTTTATATCACCTTGTCGTCATTTAGGCACTTGGTAGTCAATTTTCTCATCGTTTTGATTCAGCAGCTAGAGATGAATGGAATATGTCACGGACATTGTAGTTAATGATAAGGCAATAAAATGTGACAGGTTTTACACTGTGATGAAAATAGTGTTTGCCATTGGTGTTATTAACTTAAACACATTCATCAGTTCTTGCAGATGACAGCCTGCTTACATCCTCATTTTTGTTTCCTAAAAGAAAACGCAGCTTGAAAACTGCAGTGCAATACTCGCATGTTCCACGGCATTGGGACGAGCAGCCCCACCTTCAATCAACCAATCAGACCGTTCCTTTGGGCGTGTCCGTTCGCAGTGGGACCGCTTACGGTAATCTGTCTGTCCGGGAACCGGTCTATGTAGACGGCGAACAGTTAGGGACGACCGCGGCGCGGCGGGCGAGCCACTGCTCTCGTCCCGGAGACGGCCAGGTAACAGCTGGGTCGGACATTCCTCGCGCCGAAATGGGACGCACCGGCGACCGGCCGCGCCGAGATAAAAGTGAAAACCTGACCTCTTTTTCGTCCATCTCGTCGGTGTCCAGCCTATCGAAAGTCGATCGGACCGAAAGCAGGACGCGGCTTAACGAAAAGCGACGGCGGTGATAACGATTTGGGGACAAGCCCGCTGCTCTGGGTAGATTTGATAAGGCGCCGTTTTAACGGTTACTCTGTTACCAAATTGGGAGTGACGAATGGTGAGAAAAATTCAAATTGGTTCTGCGCTGATGGCTTGTAAGAACTTGCACCCATTTTTATTTTCCCTTTTTCAATCGCCTATAACTCTTGGCAACTAATCGCTTTATCTCAACAACCATTTAAAGTACCTACTTTGAAATTTATTTATTTCGTTAGGATGATCGTAATTTCTACATAACATAAAAACAGTGATGCGTTTCCACTGCACATAATTAGTATCACCGGCCATCTAATAACCGGATCTGTTCTCACTTTATCTCAGTTCGGACATGTGTCTACTCTAAGTATCCTCATCATCATGCATGGAGCGCCACATTAGTCTCACATTTCTGCCCGGGCACGTGTCAAACTGTACAAATGAGCTGCGGCGGTGGCGCCACTGCTGACCCAGTGGCCTGCATGAGCAGATTACGGCGCACATGATACATATTCGGCCGCCAGGGTGGAGGTGCATGCCGAGCGCTGCAAGAAAGTAAGACAGATAGCCTGCGTAAAATAACGTTCAGTCATGGATAAGAGACATCTTTCATCTCTGGTTCGGTGAAGCTATTACGTAGTTGCTGCTTCGAGGGCTCGCTATGACACATTTCTGCGGCAGATTATACAGAGCTGTGTACGTAAGAGCTGTAGTTTGTCTGTGACGTAATCCCGGCCGCGCGGCGGTCAGCGAAACCGTCGAATATTGTCCGGATGTGAGAGCTACCGAGCAGGCAGCGCGGCGGCCGTGTACCCGGATCCTCGCCGCTTTCCAGCGCGCCGCACCAAGGGCAGACATCTGCCGAAGAAACGACACCGAGCGTATCCATTACAAATGAATTAGAAAGAACCAAACGGGTGCAAATGTACTTTTAGTGATATTAATAGTGTCATAGATAGTGTCATAGTTTGAATATAACAGCACCGAGATGCATTAGATAATATATTTTTTTTTCACTGATGGTAATTGATGAAGCCGATGCAATTTCAGCGTTAATCGGCGCACCATTCCCTCACATTTGACCATCCATCAGACTGAGCCCTAGACGCTCATTCAGATTCTCGGCAGATACATGCGTTCATTGAGCTTGGCAGACGCCCGTGACTTTCTCTGGCTCTGCTCGGACCTCCGTGTCGGCTCCTCTCCCACGGCCGCTGCGCACAGCAGGGGTGGACAACGGACGCGCGTGGCCTGCGCGTGCCTCTCCGTGGTCGCTAATCTGTCCGTCATGCACCGTTGGTGAGGCATGGCACCATCCAAACTAGAGCCAAGCCGACGGATTTACTGCGGTATGGAGCACTTCATTAACGCGTGTCCTGTGGGTGCCATGAGTAAGATTTACGGCGGTGAGTGATTTACTACAGAACAGAGTTCTGTGTGTGCGTGAATCTGACACCGATTCTCGGTGTAACTCGGTTAGTGGCACGCACATTGCTTGTTGGCCTAATAACAGTTATCAGTTACCTGCTATAGTAGTTAGTAGGCACAACAGTTAGCCGCTCGTCAAAATCCAGTGGAGCGCAGGTGGCCCAGACTGCCCCACGGGCAGGCATGCCGAGACGAGGGGTTGAGTAACCAGACCCGCGAGGGGCGCCGGCGCTCAACTATGCGAGTGCCGCCGGCACGTGGCCAGGCAGCGCGAGCCGGCGACGCTTTCGCCGCGCGCCACACGCAGACCTCACATCCGCTGGCTGCCCTTTGCATTGCAAAGAGGCGAGAGTCGGCGCCCGTGTCCTGCCGGAGCGGCGGCCCCGAGCGGCGCGGCGATCTTTGGATAGTGGGGGCTCACTGGCGCGGCCGCAGACGCCAAGTTTCTGGTCACCTCTGCTGCATTTCAATCTCGCCTTTTGCTGAAGCTGTGGTAATATCCGTTTGGTTCCTGCTTTCTGCTATACCTTCGCGTCTATGGGAGGAGGTAAGCCTTCTGCGTGTGTCGCGCAGATGTCATAAAAGTGAAACTGTTCCGTGTCCCAAAACGTTAGGCATGGTTCACACTCAGTGTGTGTGTGGGGGAGGGGAAGGGAGCTATTCCACGGAACTTAGTACAGGTTACGGGTCGTAAAACAGTGAAACAGTTTTTAGAGATTAGACGCGTTGTGCATACTCGCGACGTTCACTTACTGTCTCCTGACATGAAGCTTCTCGATTTTTTTTCTTGCGCGATGCAAAACATTGTGATGTTTGGAAATACACTTTTGAACTATCTGTTATAGTTTAAAGTACTTTTCTTGGACTTCCGAAGTCCTAACCCACTGCTTATCTCGTCTGATAATCCGAATACACTAGCTTTGATCACATTAAGTAAAAACGGAAGATGACCAATTTGCTTTAAATATAGCTGAAGGCGATTCCCTTTCTAAATCAATATCAAAATAAACATCAGAAGCTAAAAATGCATTGAACATTTGATCAAAAATTCATAATAATAACCTGGTGCCAAAATGCTTAAGCATTTACGATATTCAGAGTGATCTGAGTGACCGGGCCACGTATATAATTAGGGGCCATCTACCTATGTAAAGCGCATTCAGGTGCACACAATTAGAATTCGCACTCACTGTCTCAGGCATTGCGCAATGTGAAAGGATTCTGGTAACAGTTGCGAAACACCAATACATCGAAAAACGAAATTGTCAGGAGGAAGACGTGCCCAGCAGTTGGACGGGAAGTACCTCCCGATCATTGCGATATTAGTGTGGGAGAATTCACACGAATAACGGTCCCATTGATTCCCATGCCGTCCCAGACATTACGGTTGAAACTCTCTCCCCCCTCTCTCCTCTCTCTCTCTCTCTCTTTCTCTCTTCCTCTCTCTTTCTCTCTTTCTTTCTCTCTGTCTTTTATCTCATTCCGAATCTGTCTCATTTCCTCTCTTCAAGATTTCTTTCTCTTTTTGTTTTAAATGCACGCTTGTATTTGTCACAAGAATCAGTCTTTTATTTGACTCTGCCTGTCACAATACTTAACTATAAGTTGTAAATATTGCATTCAGCAATACCATTTCGCCACATCACTGTTGCATTCTGTTATGCAGAATGCAGTCGAGTCAAATCGTGTGTTACACATTTGCAAGCACCCATGTAAACTGTATTGTCTTTATTGAACGGACTCAACTCATATTCCATACGTTCAACCACTCCCACGATCCACTCTCTTACTCGCCCTAGAAATCCGCCGACCCGCATCTTCCTCTTCTCGCTGCTCTGCCCACTCCCTTCCCTGCCAATTTCCGGTCACCCTCTCCGCGCACCTGCCCGTCCCAGATTCCCCTCCCCCAGTCACCCCCCCCCCTCCACCACCCCACACACAAGAGTGCGTTCTCACCGTGCCATCATTCCAGACTGCCGAGCGTGCAGCCGCCGCCGGTGTTGAGATTGGCTTCACAGTGATCGCCACTGCCGGCGGACAACGGTTTCACTGTTCCGGCACAGGTGTGCACTGCAGAAACGGTATGGCAGTTAAAGTGACGGATCGTCCACCTGTGGTGACGGATTGTCCACCTGTAGTGACAGACTGTCACTGTAGCTGACGGACAATAAATCTTCCAAGACGAACCTGTATGGTGCTATGTATTTCTAAAGCCTAAATGTGCTTACAATCTAGCTGTGATACCTACTTACTTTGTATCGTCTGACTGATCAATCCTTATCATTGGTCACACTTGCGAGCATAGCTCTCTTTCCTGCTGACGGTAACCCCATCTGGGCAGCCAGTAAAGGTAGCCGCTCCTCCCCGGAATAACTGTTTGGGCGTTTGGCTACCCTACCCCACCGGAGCATCCGGTTCCAACTGAATGGGCCAAGGTCTGCCTGTCTGGATCACTCACACAAGTTTTATTGCGACTATCGGAAGCTATTTTATAAACAGGCGTTTTTGGCATGAGTAAGAATTACTTGTAGCAGCCGCCGTTAAAAAAATATCTCCACCTTTCATCTTGCACCCCACCACAGTAGGTATGCATATTTGAGCTCCGTCTCCATATGTGCACTTAGTTATGCGTCCATTGCAGGGGTGTGCAATAAGCCCGAATCGATACAGTCGCCGAGGGCAGGAGAAACTCCGCCGCCGGCGCGACACACTCGCGGCCGGGCCGCATCCGGCACTGCAGAGGAAAGCTGATGAATGATGATCCTCTTCGTCTGTCTGTCCGTCCGTCTGTCTGTCCGTACGTCCGTCCGTCCGTCCGTCCGTCCGTCCGTCTGTCTGTCCGCCCGTCTGTCTGTCTATCCGACTGGTAGCTTTATGTCTGTCTAACTGTCTGTCTACTGCCTACATGTGGCTATCTATGTCTGTCAGTCAGTCAGTCAGTCAGTCAGTCAGTCAGTCAGTCAGTCAGTCAGTCAGTCAGTCAGTCAGTCAGTCAGTCAGTCAGTCAGTCTGTCTGTCTGTCTGTCTGTCTGTCTGTCTGTCTGTCTGTCTGTCTGTCTGTCTGTCTGTCTGTCTGTCTGTCTGTCTGTCTGTCTGTCTGTCTGTCTGTCTGTCTGTCTGTCTGTATGTATGTTTACCAGGCTGGCCATTGATCTGTCTGTCAGCCAGTCAGTCGGTTGGCTGGCCAGAAGCTCGTCTCGATGTTTGGTCTGCCTGAACGTCTGTCTGCCAATTGGTTGGCTAGGGCCGTTCGCTGGCTTGTAGAAAGAAGTTCCGTTGGTTTAGAGCCAAGCCAGATAGTAGCTACTGGCTCCCTGCTCGTGACACCAGGCGGCGAGGAACCGCTACCAGCAATGCACCGATTTTCACACGAGGGTCAACTTCAAACGGTTCCATCGCACCGTTCGAAATCAACAGAGTAATAGGCCTGTCACAGCATGCAAAACGTGGAAGACACAGTTATGTAGGCATTCAAGTGTTTGGGTACAATCAGAATTTGCATACCATCAGTTGTGGTTGTAGTTACATGCTTCGAGTTTTATTCGAATTCGATTGGCAATCTGGTAGAATTCGGTATCAAAAGCTTACCCAAGGTCATAGAAACTACAGCTTACCGGCTGCCGTGTCATTCGATTTAGTTCACCACTGGGTCGCTGTCATTTATCTCCTGTTGTCTGTTGTTGTCACGAGCGGCGCACGTCACGCCTCCGCCGTCCCGGAGACTTCCGATGTGGGTCACCTCGTTGTAATAGAGGACGGTGGACTCCTGCTGCCCGAGCCATGACTCGGCGAGTCAGAGCCGAGTCAGTGAGTCGGGTGCGACTGAGCTCAGCTGAGCTGGTTGTCCCGGTGGAGAGGAGTTGAGCTTATTTGAGCCATTTGAGGGATGCTGAGTGGTGTAACTTGACGGAAGAGTTGAGCTAAAACGAGCCGGCCCACCTGCGGACACACGGGCCAGACTGAGCCTCAGGTTTGGGTGCCAGTCATGCTGACTGTCGTGGTAGTGATGATTGAGTAGCCGCGTTCCCAGACGCTGTCCGAAGGAAAGGAGAGCCCTGTCAGACACGAGACATGACCCAGACGGGATGGGTAGTGAGGAGGCTTGAGCCCTCTCAGAAACATGGGGTTTGTCGTGCTAGAACAGAAGAGATAAAAAGATGTACAAGGAGTTTACTGGAGATTTCAGGTAATCTTAAGTGGGAGTATCCATGTGTCACGAATAACATACCAATACGATTGACCATTGATTTTGTTCCAGCCATCTCACAGGACAAAACCACGACATGAGGGAGATTGGCGAGACTATTGTGAAAAGTGACACGAAGATGTGATTAATCTGGGCTACCCAGGAGTCTGGCGAGCCCCTATGTAAAGTGAAACCGCGTGTGGTGACTAAGAAATGCGACCGCCGCCGGCAGCCGCAGCGCAGCTCTCTCAACAATCGGTACTCACTGGCTCGGAAACGGAGGCGCTCAACAAATTTCACCGTATTGTTCTGCGTGCATCCCTTCCGTTGGAAAACCGTTTGGTTAATGTGGCACCAGAGAGCATGGATGAAGAAGTGTCTTGGGGATAGCAGTTAGCTTTTGTTAAAGCTGACAATGGATTGGCAGAAGGCGACAATGTGCTTACAACAGTCTTACTGCCTGTTGTAACTGGTCACCAGCTCAATTGCCAATAGCCGTTTTGACGTGGACCCGCTGTAATGACAGCATGACGTCCACAATAAGCTGCATATTTTCTAAAGCTATCGTTAAAGGGACTATCCCACCTTTAACATGGGGTTTGAGTTGAGATAGCCAAGTTTGCGGCGAGGTTCAGAAACCACTATCTATCTAGGTTGCAACCCCCGCGGCCTCTTGGTGTTGAAGAAATTCGTTCCCTTCATTTGAAAATGGGCCTTGCGCAAGGCCCTATCTTCAACATGGAGCGACCGTTAGTGTGACGTCACCTCGTTTAGTCATTCTGATTTAAATGGGTTTGTTCGTTGAAAAATCGCTTAAAACTTGGTCTGAACTTTGTTGTGGTGCCTACAGAGTAAAAAGAATCAGCTTTATGACAGTAATGTAGCCTGGGGAAGGAGGTAATTTTGGGCTGTGACGTCACATATTTGAAAGTTTGTGTTTGGAATATGGGAAGCCTAAGATGTTTAATGAAAAATAAATGCCAGAACCGTGTTCCTGCCCTGGTCATCCAATCTATAAAGTCGGGCACAATTTAACTGGTTTTAACAACAATTTAGAAGGTGGGATAGTTCCTTTAACCTTCCATAGATAAAGATGCCGACTGCGTGGTTACGATGTATCGTTTGAAATCCATTCTCACACCCACCCCATTTTCACGCCTCATTGTGGCTGCCTGAGCTCTCATCTCTCAGGGTGAGAAGATCTCACCTCTCTGGTGAGACGTTTCACACCACTGAATTGACACAGCACCATGGACATTGGACAGAGCTGGTAACATGTCTGCCTGACGTTGCATGTCGGCCTCAACAGCACAATACAACCGCCCAAAGCATCGTCACTCTGTCTCCGTCAGATGTCCGCCATTTACCGCGGTCCTCAGCTGCCCGTTACCACTTTCCGTGGTAGATTCTACGTTCGTCTGTACTCGTTTGTTACATCCACTATCAGCCACTGTCCGTCTGTCCTCACCTGAGGCCGTCACCTGTCTCTGTCACCCCAAATCACCGTCGCCCGCTATCAAACAATTGACTGTTCTGTGTCCGAACAGACCGTCTCCACCATCGTTTATCCACCGTCGACTATCCCATTTTTACCTACATACCCTACCGTATTTTACCTCCGCCATCCTCCGCTACCACCGAAGTCCGACGGCGCAGTAGTTCGAGCATGGAGTTCGAGTATGTCTACCACGCCTATCATCACCTCCTACTCATAGCAGAGGCCGTCTTTCCTCGCGCAACTTCCTCTATGTACAATTAATTATCAACTACTACCGTCCACTGCCATCTGCCACTGTCTTCGCTGCTCTCTCGTCTGCCGTATCTACCAACGACCGGCGCGGCGGTGGCAGCTGCCGGGCGAGCGTCACGTGATCGATGCCCCGTCACGTGGCCGTCACGAGCACGCACGCGGCTGGGTGACGGCCGCCGGGTGACGCGTCACATGTGACGGCCGCCCGTGACATGTGTGGCCGCCAGATAGAGCGTAACGGAAATCAATTAGCCGTGACTGGCGCCCGCCGACCAGGAGAGATCCAACAGGTGAAATCGACCCGCACCAGCTCGTACTACGGTTTGTAGTGCGCCGCGAGGCATGAGTGATCACTAATGGGTGGTGGGTATGGAGCAGCGACAGAACCAGAGCGCTGCTGCAATACAAGTTTGATGATAATAACATCAGACCAAAAGCTAAAATTCGTTATGATTATAACAACAATGATACGTAACCAATAGCCAAATGAAAAAAATGTTTAAATATTTTTTTCAAAAACTGCCTAGATTTTTTGATCCTATCCTATAGCGCATAAAAATATAAAAACGTCAGTTGAGGCGACTTTCGTTAAAACGACTTTTAGAAAACTGGACAGTCCAGATTTCCTTCGGGACTGCGTATTATCATGAATGAAATAAAATCACGCTTCAACAGAAATTTACATTTACAAAAAAAATTTACTCGCATCTCAATCAATATCTTTCTCTTGTTTCAATATGTAGGTGACAACCGAAAAGTGTCATGACCCAGTATCCCCCTTCTGAATGTGTGCTCTGCCAGCAGCCTCGCACCTGGCCGCGAGTCTCCGCAGCCGACGCATGCCGACGCCGCCATCGCAAATCAAATAAGTGCAGTTCACATGCGCTCAGTTTCCCGCCGGGCGGCGGCCAGACCTTTGCTCGGGAGAAAGCTGCCGACTCCGGCTCCGGGCTCCGGAGGCGTCCCGGCAGGCCGGCCCACCACTGAGACGGCAGCCGGAACCGGGGGCGCCACGAGCCCGCGTCCGGACCTCCGAATGGGGCCGAGCGGCGCACATGAGTTGGGCGGACTGTGGGCGCTGTCCGAAGCTGAGGGGCGCTGGTCAGGAGGGGCCCTGGCTGAGGCTGATGAGGGACGTCGTTTGGGCTAAGTAAGGGCTGATGGGAGGCGCTGTTCTGGGTCCAAGATTAGCGCTGCCTGGAGAAGACAAGGGACACCGTCCAGACTGAGGAGGAAGAGTACTGGGCCGATGATGAACCCCTGAATGAGCCCAAGCGACGCCACGCCCGACTGCACGGTGAGCTGAACTGTATCTAACGGTCCGTAAAAAAATGTCCGCGACTTTCAAGAATGAAGACTGTGCGCCACTTCATTTAGGCGATTGCAAAAATAGACAATCCGCTTTGCACAGCTGTTGGCACCATCTGCAAAAAAAAAACGACGCGACTCAGCGTAAGCTTGAATTGTCTGTAAGCTGAACCTTTCATTGAAGGGATTTGTGGGATAAAAGCTTTCACGCGACACACCTGGGCGTGAGATAGTGAGACCACCTATGGGAGACGGTAAAAGCACTTGGCAATGCTCGATTAGAAACGGGATTTACTTTCCATTCCGTTAACAGGCAGCAATAAATATGTCCTCTCGGGTCCCACCTGGCTCGTCCGAGGGTACTGTAGCAAGGCTACATCTTGGGACGTCTTAACATTTTTCAGATCGGGACCCAGCCGCCCGCCATACTCCCCTCCCCATACTCAGCAGCAGCAGTCATCATACCGTGGCACACTGGTCACAAGCCTTCCATCCCAACACCTCATCCCCACCAGTGTCAGCGCCGGCGGGACAGAGAGCCGGTTGGCCGCCGCCGCCGTAGCGTCAGCAAATTCTCGTCTAGAACGGACTACCGTCCTCAGTAACCCCGCAGGATGAGCGACAGAGGCACCTCACAGCCCCGAATGAGCTGCTGTGGCGTAATGACCACAGTCCGCTGTCATCGCCACATGCCTGCCCTCACTGCGACTCATCCACAACTGAGTCAGCAACGGCCGGCCGCCGTCGCCGCAGATTCAGCAGCTTTATCCGAGCTGAGTGACTGTCTCCAACGACCCAGGGGCGGAGCCGCGAGGGTACGTCATCAACCCCTCCCCGAAGAGCCCCAAATGGTCACCAGGGGACAGCACAGGATCGAGGTCGCAAAATCCATCAGCAATGGAAGGGGACGTTGAAAACATGCAAGTAAAAGGTTACAACCAACACTGGACGTCAAATCGTAGCTAATATACAAGAGAACTTCAAGAAACCAGTAAAATTTCAAGACATAAATTGCATCCCAGACGGTACCCTGGGAGCGGACCAATCAGAGAAGAGTTGGTAACGACGCATCAGAGCGGCGGAGGAGCGCTCGCCACCGGAGGCGGACAGACAGATCCCTGGGGGACTCCGGCCGAGTGACACACGCCCGATCCCACCATGTAAGTTCCCTGAGATTATCCTGGCGGCTGGGTGGGGTAAATTAAACGGGGTTTAAGAAATTTATATTATGAATTAACCACGTAACGAATACAGCTAAATATCAATACCGTACAGGCTGGACGCAGGTTACCAAAGTTTTTTTTTAGGAATATTGTGTGTGGATTTTGCCTGATTGGTTATTATTCGGCAAATGCGTCGTAACTTGGGAAATGATTTAATCTATGGAAGAAGCTACTACGGAAAAGGCAGAACTTTTCGTTAGGAATCAGAACTTCAGTGGGTTGGCGAGAAAACTGGCACATACAGCGTAGATAATATTCTGTTTCCAATGATTGAAACTGGCTTAGTTTCCGGAACGCGTAATATGATAAGATCTGTTTAGCTTTGTTGGTTAGGAAATCTTCGAATGATTAAATGTTAGGTAACAATTAGCAAACCAGAGTAGGATATCAGTTGTAAAGGAAAATGCTCACTATTGACTTATCGTCGTTGGCGGAGAAACGTACCATTTCTTTACTGTTATATTGTTAACGTTTGCTCGCTTTGCTTTGCTTCACAAATATATCAATCTGTTATTTTCACAAAGAGTCTTGAGGGAAATTTCGGGAAAGGGTAGGAAGTTATCAGTACGAAATGAAGGGACGGAAAGAGAGGGTGAACACGAGGGTAAATCGGGACGATCGGGACAGGGGAGAATTATGGGCGACAACAGAGAAAGACGGTAGCTGCGAACACTGACTCATCCGCGCACTGGTCGGAGGCTGAGGAGCTGGCACGGAGAGGTTCCAGAAAGGTGAGTGATTTTCTTTCATTGTAATGTTACGGTGTTCCGAAATCAGTAGAAGGTTTTCTGTAAATTCTCCGAAGGCTGTCCAAGTACATAGATATCAGGATAGGATTCGGGAAGTAGGATTAAAGATAGTAGGACGTACATCCGTTCGTTTGTTTATGGGATCAACGACTAAAATATGCCCTGCATTCCTTCCATTCGCTCATCCTAAGCCCCGACGAGTTACTGGTGATCAGTTCTTGTCGTACCCCGTCCATTCGCTCATCCTAAGCCCCGACGAGTTACTGGTGATCAGTTCTTGTCGTACCCGTCCATTCGCTCATCCTAAGCCCCGACGAGTTACTGGTGATCAGTTCTTGTCGTACCCCGTCCATTCGCTCATCCTAAGCCCCGACGAGTTACTGGTGATCAGTTCTTGTCGTACCCCGTCCAAACGCTCATCCTAAGCCCCGACGAGTTACTGGTGATCAGTTCTTGTCGTACTCCGTCCAAACGCTCATCCTAAGCCCCGACGAGTTACTGGTGATCAGTTCTTGTCGTACCCCGTCCATTCGCTCATCCTAAGCCCCGACGAGTTACTGGTGATCAGTTCTTGTCGTGCCCCGTCCATTCGCTCATCCTACGCCCCGACGAGTTACTGGTGATCAGTTCTTGTCGTAACCCGTCCATACGTCCAACCTAGCCCCGGTGAGTTACTGGTGATCAGTTCTCGCCGTACCCTGTCCGAAGGTGAGCCCCAATCTAGACCCCCGGTACTAAATATATTATCCATCAGTCTTCCCATTAATAGTCGTTGATTTCCGTTGAATAAGGAAAGTATGGGTTCAGTAAGATCAAGATAGGAATGATAACGCGCAGCTGAACTTGTGAGTGCTCGCCTTGACCGAGCCGTATTTTGTGAGCTAAGAACGTTAGTTGTTTAGAATGAGATAATTGAGGATATAATTTTACGAAGTAATTTCCGTGAACGGTTAAAGAGCGCCAGGTGTTGCTTTGAGCAGGGTTAAAGTAGGATGTTAGCCTTGTCGGGAAATGATTACTCAGTTAAACCGTTGTTTTATGCTATTACGATCATACAGTGGACGTGAGGAAAGGGATACGAGTGCGAAGTAGGAATAGGGCAGGTAGTCCGAGGCGATGTGTTGTTGATGCGATGGGTAGGAATTCCTCGGGAAATGTAAGGGAGTCGAGAGTAGGTTGAGGCGGGAAGTTTCTTTTTTTTTTGTTATCGTACGGGCAATTGTTTTTTTTGAGGTTAGACGGCTTGTGTGCCCGGCTTCTATGTCGATATTTCTACCAACATGGCTTTTGTACAGTTGAGTGCGTACAGCGAGAGGTCTGTATTGTCAGGGCGGTGTCAACAATGTCTGCACGTCTTATTTCGACCGAGAGTAGGGGCCGTAGCGTAGTGTCGTGAGGTAGTGACGTCGGTAGGTTTGTCAGTAAGTGGAGTTGGGGTTGCAGGGTAAGCAAACGAAGTATTGAGAGGTATGTAGGTAGTTCCGATAATTTTGGTAGTCAAGGTAGTTGAGCCCCTGTAAAAGTTAGTGAGGCCGGTAAGTCGTAGCCAGCGGGGTACGCAGCATTAAGTCCTCGGAGTCGACGGGCTCCCCCGTAAAAGTTAGGCCGAGATGTGGTGACGTCGAGTGACGTGGTACAGGGTATGTTGTTGTGTTAGTGGTGACTCGGCAGGCCGACGGGCCCTAAATTGAGGAAGGCCCGGGATGGGACAGCAGGGTAGCCTCCGGTGAGTTTTTATTTAGCTTCTTTGTTAGATGGCGGATAGCAGACAGAAGACGACACTTAAGACCCTGTTAGCGAGAATGTATGCAGTTTAATGGACATTTATCCAGCTTGGGAGTCAATCTTTCATTTGGTCACCGGCACTACTGGAGGGAGACTTTCGGGGGTAGCACAAACGAAAACTTGAATGGGAGACGTGAAAGGGCATAATGAATGGGGACGAATGAATCTTAGGTTAAGGACCAGTAAGAGGTGTGCTAAACTCAGCCGGATTGATCGTATGAAATGACACTCGAGGGCATAAGGAAATTAAGCATAAACAGGACATTCAACCTCGCAAAGCCGATTCAATGTACCAGAATGACCAGCCTCAAATAACATAAAGCATCGACTTTCACCCGATGCAATATTGTCTGCAAGGGAGGACTTTCATCACTTTCTATCTTTTCTCGATCTTTGTTCTTCCTCTATTATATCTTCTCATTTCCCTCTTTGACCGTCTATCGAGGGAGTACTGACGAAAGGTGGCGGTTTTCTTCATTTCTAACTATAATTTCATACTTCAACTTCACTTTTCCACTTTTCCCACTTTCCTATCAGCCCTCCCGCGCTACAATATTTGGCGCCCAACGTGGGGCTTTGGGCTTTCTGGTCATTGTCTTAGTTGGTAGATTGGCGCAAGTCGCACGGACCCGTAGAAAATAGGAAGTTATATGTTAAGTTGGTAGGGAGGATGGTTAGGTGAAGTAGGACGTTTCCCTCTCACGTGTGTCGAGGGCATAAGTAGGATTCGCTTTGCAAGCAGAACTCGTTGTTTTATGTTGTTGTAGAAGGGTTTGCCGTAGGAGTTATTATGTTGGGTATAAAGAGGGATTCGGTTGGCACTGAGCAATTGAGCATTGGAAGGGAATATTTTGGGTTGGGCACCCAGCCGCCATCAATTCCTCCCCGTCCGTTTCCGTTAGTTGTCGTTGGCCGGGGTTCCCGGGGTTCTCCAGAAGAAAATTGGTTGAACTATTAATTGAATTTGAAGATAGTTTGAGAACTGATTGATGAGACGGGGCTGCCCAAGAAGGCACGGCATATGACTTGTTGAAAGGATTAACCTGTACGAACAGAACTTTGGAAGTTAATATGTTTAGAAAGGGAAGACGGTTGTAGCAAGAGCATCATGACGTATTTTATATACGTTCGGCTGGTCGGGTTAGAAATTTCTCGTTTTAAGCGGTGGAGTTAGACGGGCAAGATGTAACAGCGCAAGGTCAAGTGGAGCGGAAAGTTGGGTTTCTGAAGGATCCTCTGCTAGTGCGAATCGATAAAGACAGTACGGGCTTCTGGGATTAATGTTGAGCACGCATTTGAGGGAGACAACGTATGACTTCAACGACCATGGAACCTAAGATGTCGATCATCAGAAATACATAACTATCAGCTTCAGTATTAGTTTCAACAGTTGGATATTTTTTTGAGCCGGCAGGATCGGAAAAGGAACAGGGTGCTATTTCTAGGAACGGTTGGCTTGATGTACGTACAATCGAGGACTTCACGTCATCCTCCATAACCCGACCAGTTAAGCTTCTTTGATAAGTGCAAGGGTTTGGGATGTAAAGTAAGGGAAATGCCATTTTCTCTATACTCATCTTTAGGGGAAAGTTTTGTAGGGTAGGACGAAAGTAAATGGCGAGACAGTAGATACTGCAGGAATTCCTATAGGAGATAGGTAAATCATCTTTGGAAGGCGGGAAGCGTGGACAAAGGGAGCAAACCGTACCAGCGTCATCACACGTGGGAACGGGAAGAACGTTGTGGATAGCAGGATCGAACGGTTAACGGAGAAATTTGAACAGATGAATGAAGCGAAGAAGAGTGATCATGACAGGCTGCAGGAGCTGCGAACAATGGAGGAAGCGGTGCGCCGGGATGTTGAAGAGATCAAAAGACAAGTTGAAGAATTGGTGGTCACTATGTAAAGGGAAGGAGATGTGAAGTAGATGAAAGAAGAAAAAGGAATTTAGATGTTATGGGCAGTCACGGGAAACCAAGTAAATCGTCTGTTCAAGAACCTTGTTGAGCAAGGAATTGCCTGACGGGGGTTGCGGGCCTTACCCCAAATGGTCCGGTTCCGTACTCTGGTCCGGAACTGTCAATTGCCACATTCCCCTTTACTTAGTCAATATTTCCCTCGTGTTAACTACGACTACTGCAAGTATCCTCTCCCTCCGAACCCGGACAAGATCCTTTTTCTGTGCCTATGATCGTCTTCCTTGATCACATATATCCCACCTGGCTACAATCCGTCCCAAGTTAGGTAGAGGAGCAGAATGAGATGGCATTACGGATCCTTCACTTGGAAACTCCTACATGTCCTTAAAGCTATTCGTTCCTTCCCAGTCCCCCGTCGAAGGTCGTGTTATTTATCCTAGTCCTACCTTATGTAAAGTAATTGAAGCGGCTGTCCCCGACCCAACCCCAAGGCCGCAATGCTAACCCACACCCACCACCCACCCCACGTATCTGCACGAGCCAGCCGCTGCGCTGAACGACTTCTGCTGCATGGCCCGACCCAGGGGCCGTCGGTTCCTGCGGGAGGCTGGCTGCCTCGCCTATATCGTCAGTCGGCGCTGACCTCTGCAGAGCCCGCTGCTGGCACATCGCCCTCTGCAGCGCAGTCACACGAGGTGAGCGCTGGCTACGGCACGACCGTTCGAGCTGGTGAACGCCTTGCTTCACTGCTTCGTCATGCTTCCGACTGTTCCGAGCTGGGTTTCGTTCTGGTAGACAACCCTGCTTCGCTGTTGCTGCTTCTGCTGCTCGAGCTGGTGGACGACCTTGCTACGCTTCTGCTTCTTCTGCTGGACCCGGATGGTCGCGCTGACGCCGCCTTCGCTCTCATTAACGGCTTACAACGGTGTAGTCTCTTGGCGGTCGTCACGGGCTGACGCACGACACCGGTTCTTCGCTTTAACAGTATCGGTCTCAAATCGTGTGGAGCTGATGAACGACCTCACTTGGCCTACTTCGACGGCATCCACTTCTGTGACGCCATAGGCCAAAGGTTGATGGTCAAACCCAGCTACAACTTCAATATCAACAGCACCGACGCCTGCAACCGGTCTTCAGTCGAACCATCTCTCGATCGACTCGGGAACCGAGCCGACACCGATGAGCGCAGATGTCTGGAAGACGCAGGCGAGTGTATGTTTGCGATGCTGAAGTAAGGGAAATTTTCAACTTGCTTTAAACACTGTTGAACTGTCGTAATGTTGTAACTGTGATAGAACTGTTGACAGCCTGGACGGGTTTTGGAAGTTGCTTTAAAAGGGGTTGATTCAGGGGAAGGTTTCTTTGATTGCAAGCTGCGAGGACGCAGCTTAGTCAGGAAGAGTTTGAAGATGTAGCAAGGCTACATCTTGGGACGTCTTAACATTTTTCAGATCGGGACCCAGCCGCCCGCCATACTCCCCTCCCCATACTCAGCAGCAGCAGTCATCATACCGTGGCACACTGGTCACAAGCCTTCCATCCCAACACCTCATCCCCACCAGTGTCAGCGCCGGCGGGACAGAGAGCCGGTTGGCCGCCGCCGCCGTAGCGTCAGCAAATTCTCGTCTAGAACGGACTACCGTCCTCAGTAACCCCGCAGGATGAGCGACAGAGGCACCTCACAGCCCCGAATGAGCTGCTGTGGCGTAATGACCACAGTCCGCTGTCATCGCCACATGCCTGCCCTCACTGCGACTCATCCACAACTGAGTCAGCAACGGCCGGCCGCCGTCGCCGCAGATTCAGCAGCTTTATCCGAGCTGAGTGACTGTCTCCAACGACCCAGGGGCGGAGCCGCGAGGGTACGTCATCAACCCCTCCCCGAAGAGCCCCAAATGGTCACCAGGGGACAGCACAGGATCGAGGTCGCAAAATCCATCAGCAATGGAAGGGGACGTTGAAAACATGCAAGTAAAAGGTTACAACCAACACTGGACGTCAAATCGTAGCTAATATACAAGAGAACTTCAAGAAACCAGTAAAATTTCAAGACATAAATTGCATCCCAGACGGTACCCTGGGAGCGGACCAATCAGAGAAGAGTTGGTAACGACGCATCAGAGCGGCGGAGGAGCGCTCGCCACCGGAGGCGGACAGACAGATCCCTGGGGGACTCCGGCCGAGTGACACACGCCCGATCCCACCATGTAAGTTCCCTGAGATTATCCTGGCGGCTGGGTGGGGTAAATTAAACGGGGTTTAAGAAATTTATATTATGAATTAACCACGTAACGAATACAGCTAAATATCAATACCGTACAGGCTGGACGCAGGTTACCAAAGTTTTTTTTAGGAATATTGTGTGTGGATTTTGCCTGATTGGTTATTATTCGGCAAATGCGTCGTAACTTGGGAAATGATTTAATCTATGGAAGAAGCTACTACGGAAAAGGCAGAACTTTTCGTTAGGAATCAGAACTTCAGTGGGTTGGCGAGAAAACTGGCACATACAGCGTAGATAATATTCTGTTTCCAATGATTGAAACTGGCTTAGTTTCCGGAACGCGTAATATGATAAGATCTGTTTAGCTTTGTTGGTTAGGAAATCTTCGAATGATTAAATGTTAGGTAACAATTAGCAAACCAGAGTAGGATATCAGTTGTAAAGGAAAATGCTCACTATTGACTTATCGTCGTTGGCGGAGAAACGTACCATTTCTTTACTGTTATATTGTTAACGTTTGCTCGCTTTGCTTTGCTTCACAAATATATCAATCTGTTATTTTCACAAAGAGTCTTGAGGGAAATTTCGGGAAAGGGTAGGAAGTTATCAGTACGAAATGAAGGGACGGAAAGAGAGGGTGAACACGAGGGTAAATCGGGACGATCGGGACAGGGGAGAATTATGGGCGACAACAGAGAAAGACGGTAGCTGCGAACACTGACTCATCCGCGCACTGGTCGGAGGCTGAGGAGCTGGCACGGAGAGGTTCCAGAAAGGTGAGTGATTTTCTTTCATTGTAATGTTACGGTGTTCCGAAATCAGTAGAAGGTTTTCTGTAAATTCTCCGAAGGCTGTCCAAGTACATAGATATCAGGATAGGATTCGGGAAGTAGGATTAAAGATAGTAGGACGTACATCCGTTCGTTTGTTTATGGGATCAACGACTAAAATATGCCCTGCATTCCTTCCATTCGCTCATCCTAAGCCCCGACGAGTTACTGGTGATCAGTTCTTGTCGTACCCCGTCCATTCGCTCATCCTAAGCCCCGACGAGTTACTGGTGATCAGTTCTTGTCGTACCCGTCCATTCGCTCATCCTAAGCCCCGACGAGTTACTGGTGATCAGTTCTTGTCGTACCCCGTCCATTCGCTCATCCTAAGCCCCGACGAGTTACTGGTGATCAGTTCTTGTCGTACCCCGTCCAAACGCTCATCCTAAGCCCCGACGAGTTACTGGTGATCAGTTCTTGTCGTACTCCGTCCAAACGCTCATCCTAAGCCCCGACGAGTTACTGGTGATCAGTTCTTGTCGTACCCCGTCCATTCGCTCATCCTAAGCCCCGACGAGTTACTGGTGATCAGTTCTTGTCGTGCCCCGTCCATTCGCTCATCCTACGCCCCGACGAGTTACTGGTGATCAGTTCTTGTCGTAACCCGTCCATACGTCCAACCTAGCCCCGGTGAGTTACTGGTGATCAGTTCTCGCCGTACCCTGTCCGAAGGTGAGCCCCAATCTAGACCCCCGGTACTAAATATATTATCCATCAGTCTTCCCATTAATAGTCGTTGATTTCCGTTGAATAAGGAAAGTATGGGTTCAGTAAGATCAAGATAGGAATGATAACGCGCAGCTGAACTTGTGAGTGCTCGCCTTGACCGAGCCGTATTTTGTGAGCTAAGAACGTTAGTTGTTTAGAATGAGATAATTGAGGATATAATTTTACGAAGTAATTTCCGTGAACGGTTAAAGAGCGCCAGGTGTTGCTTTGAGCAGGGTTAAAGTAGGATGTTAGCCTTGTCGGGAAATGATTACTCAGTTAAACCGTTGTTTTATGCTATTACGATCATACAGTGGACGTGAGGAAAGGGATACGAGTGCGAAGTAGGAATAGGGCAGGTAGTCCGAGGCGATGTGTTGTTGATGCGATGGGTAGGAATTCCTCGGGAAATGTAAGGGAGTCGAGAGTAGGTTGAGGCGGGAAGTTTCTTTTTTTTTTGTTATCGTACGGGCAATTGTTTTTTTTGAGGTTAGACGGCTTGTGTGCCCGGCTTCTATGTCGATATTTCTACCAACATGGCTTTTGTACAGTTGAGTGCGTACAGCGAGAGGTCTGTATTGTCAGGGCGGTGTCAACAATGTCTGCACGTCTTATTTCGACCGAGAGTAGGGGCCGTAGCGTAGTGTCGTGAGGTAGTGACGTCGGTAGGTTTGTCAGTAGGTGGAAAGGTGGATTGAGTTGGAGTTGCAGGGTAAGCAAACGAAGTATTGAGAGGTATGTAGGTAGTTCCGATAATTTTGGTAGTCAAGGTAGTTGAGCCCCTGTAAAAGTTAGTGAGGCCGGTAAGTCGTAGCCAGCGGGGTACGCAGCATTAAGTCCTCGGAGTCGACGGGCTCCCCCGTAAAAGTTAGGCCGAGATGTGGTGACGTCGAGTGACGTGGTACAGGGTATGTTGTTGTGTTAGTGGTGACTCGGCAGGCCGACGGGCCCTAAATTGAGGAAGGCCCGGGATGGGACAGCAGGGTAGCCTCCGGTGAGTTTTTATTTAGCTTCTTTGTTAGATGGCGGATAGCAGACAGAAGACGACACTTAAGACCCTGTTAGCGAGAATGTATGCAGTTTAATGGACATTTATCCAGCTTGGGAGTCAATCTTTCATTTGGTCACCGGCACTACTGGAGGGAGACTTTCGGGGGTAGCACAAACGAAAACTTGAATGGGAGACGTGAAAGGGCATAATGAATGGGGACGAATGAATCTTAGGTTAAGGACCAGTAAGAGGTGTGCTAAACTCAGCCGGATTGATCGTATGAAATGACACTCGAGGGCATAAGGAAATTAAGCATAAACAGGACATTCAACCTCGCAAAGCCGATTCAATGTACCAGAATGACCAGCCTCAAATAACATAAAGCATCGACTTTCACCCGATGCAATATTGTCTGCAAGGGAGGACTTTCATCACTTTCTATCTTTTCTCGATCTTTGTTCTTCCTCTATTATATCTTCTCATTTCCCTCTTTGACCGTCTATCGAGGGAGTACTGACGAAAGGTGGCGGTTTTCTTCATTTCTAACTATAATTTCATACTTCAACTTCACTTTTCCACTTTTCCCACTTTCCTATCAGCCCTCCCGCGCTACAGTACTTTGCTTTACGAATGTACTGTCTTTGGATCGCATGTCGCCGGGACGATGCGCCAGAAGCCCGAGGCCGGAGACCGGCTCGAGGAAATCACGCCACCGCGACTGTCACTGCTCCCCGAGGCAACATTTCAATAGCTGTGGACCCATTGACTAGCGATCACATACGTCCGGTGCGTTTTTCACCGAGTATTTACACCCGCTTTTACCACCATCGATAGGTGCATTGAAAGACGACATAAAGCGAGGTGCAACTGATCTTTACCTGCGGGAAACAGGACTAATTTGTTGCCGGAAATGGGCGTCGTTAAAGCGTTAGTGCTTCGGTCATCCTTAGAAACACGTGAACGGGGTCGCGGCTGTTGAGTTTCTTCACCGCCATATGGTGCTGGTCTCTTTCCACGTGGCGATTAGCCGCCCTCCGTTGCAGACATCGTGCATCGTGCGATAAACGTGCACACGCGGGATGACCGGGCACTTATGCACGTGACTCATTCAAACAGCGGATGGCGCTAAATTGCATGCCTCGGTGAAACACAGTTTGTGAAAAACAACGCACGTCGCACTTATAGCAGGCTCACATCCGCAGTAAAAATGCGAGCCTGGAAGCTGAGTGATGTTCGATTGTAATCCTACTGATAAGCTCACGTGATAAACTGACGCTTTTATCCATCCCCTACCAGAGGTGTCCGTCGCAGCGCGACCTCACTCCTTGCGCCAATAGCGGTATCGGTTACAGCGGCATAGTGACCTGTGCGTTGACTCACCCCCTGTCCTCCCTAGCTGAACCTCCTCTTCGTCCATAGATGTCAGTTGAAGAGGGGTGACCTATGTCCTCTGCCCCTCCCCTTCCCTCCAGAGGTTTCAGTCGCCTAAAAGGTGACCTGTGTCCTCTGCCCCTCCCCTCCCCTCCAAAAGGTGTCGCTGGCCGCGGCGGTGACTGACACCCCGCGCCGCCTCCCCGCCCATCAGTATGCCGACAGTGCTCGTCGGTCGGCGCGGGACCTACTTGACCGGCGCCTCCTGCAGTCCTGCGCGCTGCAAGTGGGCCACCCGCGCCGAGAATGGCGCGCCGGTGCCGGATGCGCGCCACCTCCGCCGCAGTTGGCGCCGCCGCGCCGATATTGACGCCGTCCGCGCGTCACCCCTCGTGTCGTGATTCGCGCGCCGGGGGATCGTTTTTGCACGACTCTCTCGCGCGCTCTGGGAGTGTGCCGACCGGAGGTGACTGGCGCCGGGGCGACTGAGACTGCAGTGTCTCATGTCATGTGAGCAGAAGTCGCTGGGTCAGCGGCCGAGTCTCCTCTCTCGCTCCTCCTCCTCTCTCCCTTTCCTCCTCTCCTCTCCCCTCCTTTGCTCTCCCCGGCCCTTCCATCCATTTACGGGCCAGGGGCCGCGGGCATTCGTGCATGACATTGCAGAGCGGAATATCGGTCACGCTGGGAGCGTAGGACGCCGGCTGTGTTTGTCTGATCAGAGGCGGAGCTAGCCACAGAGAGGGCAGAAAGTAGATGGTAATGCCAATGAGAATAACAAGCAAAATTATTTCAATGTTGATTCGGTCAAAAATATATGTGTTATGTTCTTTTTTGTGTTAAAATTAGACATTCAGGATACGGCTATCTGCTCCAACAATTGGTGCATACATCATACCTATAAGATGATGTTTTATGCAATTATTAGAACAGAGAAACATACTTTACACTTAAATTTGCGCAATGTTTTTAGTGTGCTAGATTTAATTCGGGTGGTAAAGAGCATTGTATCAGAAGTCCTCTGCCCCTCGACGCAGTGAAGTTTTAGACAAAGCCCACCTGCTAGCTGCCCCATCGTCACCCCTGAGTGGCCTGGCCACGCGCCCTTGCGTCGGTCACCACCGGTCATCTCCGTGTCCGGCGGGCGCGGGGCGGAGCGCGCCGCACGCTCTGCTGACCGGCGAGTGTTCGCGTTGCCCAACCGGCCACCGCTCTGGGCGCCCGGCGCGCCGCTCACCATATGGGGCGGCCGCGGCCGCTCACACCCGCGTGCACGTGCACGCCCCACTCGCATTCCTGCGTCCGGCGCGGCCAATGATCGCCGCCGCTTCGGACACCCTCTTGCGGCGCCCCCAGCTCGCGCGAACGGGCGCCGCGCGACTTTCTCCGCGCCTCGGACCTACAAAAGCGTCGCGCCGCGGCCCGCTGGCGGTGGTCTCAGCGCGATCAGCACGGGTCGGCCGTATGCAAAACTGGCGGTAACGGTGCCTGCCGAGGGTGGCCGCCGCGCCGCGCCGCTCTGGGTCAATGATGAGGCCTCCGCGCGCTCCGGCCGGGCCGCCGCGGCCCGCAGAATGATGTCCTCCGTCCCGGCGGTCATAGGGAAAACTTAGCGTTTTCTCAGTGCTGCTGTGGTTTAAGTCATTTTCTAAGGGGTTATTCTCTAGCTCCTATGAATCTTAGCTCTAAGTTCATTGAAAACCAAAAACAAATTAAGCTTCAGATCAAATTGCTGAGCTGCATTGCTGTGGGTTAAAGCTGTATCTAGTCATGTGCGGTATAAGGTTCAAAACACTTATACCTACATTGTGATATTCACACATACACCGCTTGTCCAGTCTATGATTGAGCCTGCTCATTACTTCTTATTTGCCTCCTGTCGAACCATCATGAGGCAGCTCGCATTTAAGTCAGGAATTCAGGAGCTGACATGGGATCAGAGAAGATGCCCCACTTAGAACGATTGGAATGACATCTAAAACGGAAGAATGACACATTCAGATGAAATCTAGTGACCACATTCCACACAAACGAAGAGGCTTTCCATTCTCTGTCCCTCGAGGATATCTAAACATCAGGAACCGAATGTTGTCACGGAAAGCAAACAGGCTCGAACCAAAGTAGGCGTTCAAGTCACACAGGCACACGTTGGCACACAAGCTCTCATGGAAGAAAGAAGGTAAAAAGAGGCCATTCACAATGTGAGTGAATGACAAAGTTCAACGTGGGCGTAACTGTAACCTTTGATGCCATCACCGGTCGCACTTCTTTTATTTCTTCTTGCCCATCTTTTCTTTATCATTTAAATTTTCACACATTGTCAAAAGGAGCCTATTTTTGCGATTGTATGCCTGGCCTCCCTTATGTTTCATTCCTTAATCATCTCGTTGGAATGAGTGTGCCCCGGTGAAGCAGCAGCTTAGCCACCCAAAACCCAAGGAGATGCTACTTTCTGGACTTCATCGGTTATCCGCTCGATGGTGTGACCATCAGCCAAGTGCAGGAAGATCGGCAGCATCATGGAAATATTTCCAAGGAAGCGGATGGGCTGGTTGTTGAGCACTATTTGTATTGAGTCCACCGAGATCGATGGGTTTCATTACTGCTTGGTTTGTTAGCACTGCAGAACAGCTCATATTCTTTCGATTCTAAAGCGAATGGCAGAACAACCTCACTTCCTGAGAAACATTTCGTAAATGTCAACAGCGCTTACATCTCGACTTCTGGAGAGCGGCGAAAGAAACTCCAGCGGTTTGTCGCTTGCCCTGCGGCGGGGCGGGAGAGAGGTGGTTTGAAAGAAACCAAACCACTTCCGAACCACGTTCCTCTGGTGAACAGTGGCAGCCCGCGGCACCGAGCGACAGATCTGGTCCAGACGTCAGGACGACAGCTCTGTCCCCAAACCCAACTATCGACCAAATGGTCACTTTCTTCCGCGGTGGCTTTCGTAACGCCTCAGCATAACAGGTGACGGTCTGGACACTGATTTACATAGACTCGGCGCCAGGTGAAACAAGACGTCAGTGAAGCCATTTATCATACTCAGGAGGCCAGCAGATACAAGTCCCCATTTCCGATTTCGTATGAAATTGATTTTGAATTATCCTCGAAAATAAGAATGCCTGACAAGAGTGACACGGCAACAAGCTGCGGCATGCCAACATGGAAGTGACAGAAACAAATTAAAAGTACAATTGATCATCGACTGCGAGCATTGTATTACGTACGTGGATTTTTGCCGTTTTCATGAAGGACAACGCTCATTCCTATCATTTTTTTTTGTGAGAACTCTCACATGACAACTGATGAAAATCACATCAATTTGCCGCACAGATGGGTCAACGAACTGCATACGGTACTTGCTCTTATTGTATGGGCACTATGAAATATGCATGGCGTGCGTGACTTCACTGTACCCTTCAGCAGCTGCTAGATATCCTGCAATTTAAATGACACGCTGCTGAGATGCCACCATGCGACGATACACGAAGGGCTGAAAGGTATTACCGCAGCGTCTGTATAACTCGTGTCACACTGGGAAATGCAGGCGCCAGGACCGTTGGATCGTCGCCGAGTTTTGCCGTTAGTGAGAGGCACCATCGGCCGTCAGGTCAACTGGATGCAAAGAGCAGCCGCATGCAAAACGAAACCCATCCTCACAGCGATCCTCTCTTATCCCTACAAATGACTCTCATTCAGCTCATTGGCCGCCCAATGCGTCCCCAATCCTTTCCCTTCGGTGACCCCACACCGCACCGTGACCCCGCTTTCTCGTCGTGTCAGGTCATCTTCACCGCCCGCGGGCAGATTTGCACGCGTCTCACTGTCCATCTCACACTTCTTCACACGTCTCTCCATGTCTCCGCTCGTCTCCCACGCCTCGCCTCTCCTGCAAATCACATCCTGTCTCCCGGCCCCCCGCAGCCCTCCTGACCCCCATCCACACCGAAAGCGCTCCCCTGCTGAGCGATGCCTCATCGCACGGCGCACCGCCAGTCCGCAAAGTGGGTCGCCGAGCTGCCGGTGCATGCATGCCGTTTTTGCAGCGCGCTGAGAGCGCCGGACGCGTCGCGCCGGGCCGGACGCCGCGCCGTTCTTTGGGCCGCTAATTCGATTGGTAATGAATCTTCAGCCCATCCAGGCTCCGGCACAGCCCAATCTTGAGGTACGCCCGCCTCGAGTACGGCGGCATCTGTGGTACTAAGAAGCGTCGTGGTACCTGAGGCGGTCGCGTCGGCACACCGCTGACCGTTAGTGATCGGCGGCCGGCGCGCGTCCCCAGTCATCACCTGCCGTCTGATATGGGTCACCGGTGGGCCGCTGGACAGCAGCGGCGGCGGGCGGTGGGCGGTGGAACGGTGGAGCGGTGGAGCGGTGGGCTGTGGTCATTGGGCAGACGGGCGGAGGCCGGTGGGCGGTGGGCGGAGATGGCAGTCATGTGTCCACCAACTCCGCCTTTACCACGCCCATCAATATATTTAACTGACGTCATCGTTTTCCACTGGTTAAGTCATAGGACAAGCTTGCAGTTTGAATTAGAGGGCACAGGGTCGAATAATGGAGAGTGAATAATGGAGAATATTTTTTTACGCTGAGTTTGAGCGTAAAAAATGAAAAATCCTGACTTTCAATTCACCTCTACAACAGAGATGTCGAAGAGTCCGGGCTGTTGCCTATCAAGAAGACGCTCACATCGATAAATTGAACATTACTGACGCTTGAAAACTTTTTGAATTGTTTTATATTTTTCAGTTAGTCAACATTCTGCATCCTTGTCCAGTTCCACTTTCCAGTTTGTCCAGTTGTCTTCAAATCTACAAATCAATCCGTGTCCAGTCAGAGGTCTCAACTCTGAAACATATGTACATACACTGGCCACCGCCCAGTCTGCCGTCGATCCGCGGCCCGCGGTGCTCGCGGCGCCGGGCAGAAGCCGAGGTGAGAGTTGCGACCGGCAACAATTCGTATTCCGCTGGCAGGCCGGCGCGGTGAGAGCAGGACCTGCACCGGGCCGGCGGCTGTCCCCGGGGCGGGGCAATCAGGTCAGACGGCGGCCCGGTCAGGACCATAGGATCCTCTGCACTGTGCACCAGACACCAGACATGGCGGGCTTGTCAGCCATCTGGAGCGTTTCACTTAGCGTGGGTCGTGCAGGATTAGACGTGATATGCGTCGGTACCAAGCGTAAGGGACGTATACGTAAAGGACGTAAAGACGTAAGGATGTATATAAGCGAAATTTAAAGATTACCTACATTGGCGAAGGTTCGAATAAGCGAAAAACAGAAGAAAAAATCGTGACATCGCTATGCTGCTAGGATAATTGTCATACAGATCAGCGATCATTATTGTTCCGAGAAAACATTTTTCTTCGAATTTGGCGAGCGAATCGACAGCCATTTTCCCTCTTCTTAGGACGGAATAAATAGGTAATTATCGTCAGCCCCAGTCTTCACGTGCGTCCGTCCTTTGTGTGGCCGATGGTCGAGAGAGGTCGACCCGCATTGCCAATTAACGGACCTAGAGCGATTTCTCGGAGAAAATAATACAGCTGACCGCTCCACAATCATCGCGGACGCTTATTAGGCCGGCGGTGATGGAAAGACAGCTTCATTGGCGTATCCGCCTGGCCTGATTCGCATGGCCATTTCTGCGTATAGTTCTGACTTTGGGAGAAATGGGCGCCAATATCCGGGAAATTCCGATACGCATACGAAGGGTTAAACCAAAGGTAACAATCCGTCCATTAAAAAAACAAACTCAACCCTTCGAACTAGAAGTCGCTATTCATAAAACTTTGTCTTTTTCCCATAAAAGAAAGAAAGGTGGTCGGAGCCTAATCCTCAAAATTGCACAGAACGTCAATCGCTTCTCTTTATTTGTTCGCCTTTAACTATTGACAAGCGACAAGGGCTGCCGCGACGCATTACCATCGGTGTCAGGTCCAATCCAGTGTCAGACTATCGTCAGTATCATGACACCGCCAGTGTCATGACAGCGTGCCAGCAGGACGTGATATTGTGCTGAGTCAGTCCGATGCGTGAAAGTCCCTGCGCCAGGGCCTGTTAGCGGTCATTGTACGGAAATTTCACGAGTCGGCGACCGAACGCGGGAGACGTCGAAACAAGTTCCACTTGGTGCCGGCTCACCGCCCGCGGTCCAGTCCCCTACATGGACCCGAAACTGAGATTGTTTCTACGGTGAAACTCCCTTTGATCTGGCGATATGTCAACGCACAGCCGTCCCTAGAATTATCAAACGAAAGCGACGCATATCGTGCGCCGGTTTCATCGATCTGTGGCAGTAATGACGCTAGAGGAAGCTGTTCGGAAGAACCTCGCCGCAACTGGCGACTTGAGAAACGCCGGAAATCCTGATGGTATTCGAGTGACTGTTCGATTTCTACAGCGCCATGACCTGGCCGGGGAGTCGGGCTGGTGAGCCAGCTGTAAATGCATGCAGAGTTAGCGGAGATCGACGTGCCGTGTGCACCTCAGCAGCAGAGAAATGGGCCACGGCCTACTTCCTCACGCCCCTCTTCATGGGATATTCAACATTTCAAGCGTCATCGGTTCGCGCAAGATCAGCAAGCAGCTCAGTGCGTCAGTGATTTTTAAAATGGCATCCGTGTTTTATCAGCACGACATCCCTTGTTAGTTATTCTTGGATGCATGCTGAAACTTTAAAATTTGAACTAGAAATGGGCATTGAGCATTGGTCTTGTATCTTAGAGACTAGAGCAAGCCTTATCTCTTTGAAAGCACCAAAGTTCTGCCTGCACCACAGTTTGCAATGCTAAGGAGTAGATACGATTTGCACAAAGGAACTAAAAGAAGACAAAAAATAAGCACTAAGCGCAGTCTTGGCCAATCCTTTACACTCAGAGGCAAGCCGAAAGTCCAGTCACTTCAACACTGCTAATCGTCGTTATCTCCAAACACCATCATCCCCTACTTAGCACACAGCTTCACCAAGCACCCATTAGCCACTACGGACATCCTCAGTTGCACCGGACGGCTGCGAAACTCGGGTCAGCGCCCGACGTGCCCTCGGGGCAGGCTGAGGTCGGCGAGGGTGACGGTGCAGGTTCGCAGCCGGCTCGCAGCAGAGATGTGAGTCTTCTGACCGGGACCAGATGCTGCGCGGATGGGGGTCAGTTGACCAGGTGGTGCGAGAGCAGCTGACACTCAGTGAAGACGGGTGGTGATAACGACATTATCGAGAGGAAGAGGAAGAGAGATGGCGGGTGAAACGGCGAGACGAAACAGAGCGGAGAGAAATGAGAAGCTTGGAACTGGTGCTTGATGTGACTACAAAAATCAGCAAAGCTAGACGTACGATTTTCATTATCCTTGATGTTTAGAACTGTTCTTCCGAGTTCCCCTCCCAAACGCTGGGAGTGGTCCTTGCAAAGTTTTTCGTTCTTTGAGCGGGTTCTAATAGGGAAAGAAATAAAGACGCATTGTATTGTATTGTATTGTACTTATCGTGGCAAGCCGATCCATCCGAAAATGGCTATTACTAGGGTGACCCGCGTGCTCCGCAACGCGAGGATGGGTTATTTGTTACCAGTGGGTATTGGGTTGGTCTGTGTCAATTTGGTTGGTATCCATTTCGTTCGATTGCTTTTTGACGGCCAAGCATTTTGTAATAAAACAAAAAAGATACATCGCATCGAGGTGCCCGTGTCGTATTATCATGCGTTCTACTTTAGAATGATTCGAAAACTGACGTGAAGTCTTTTGAGGACCATCGATGAATTTCGGTAAAAATGACTACATAGTGGTTTGAAACATTTGCATTTTTTAGAATATTGTTGCTTGTCATGCAAAAATGTTGGGTGTATCTTGGACAAAATTGAATGCTCTTTCAAACGGTACCAGTTTCAATTGCGAAACGTATCAGGTTATGCAGCAAAACCCGTGTAATTAATAAAGCGGCACATCATCGACAAAAACCATTTTCTCCAGCGATTTATACCACCTTGTCGTCGATCAATTAGCTATTCACAATTTTCCCATGAGAGGCGGTACATTTATCTTGTCAACAGGCGTTGTTTCAACTCGCTCCGTTTAACGGTCACCTAAAAATAAAATTAATTCCAAAATCCCTCAAAAACCGCAATTTTTCAAATAAAAGTGCCCTCTCCGGTGCACGTGGCGCGTGCTATCCTCTGCATTGTACACCATTCAATAGCCCGTTCAATTCTGTACACGATGCTGTTTTCCCCGTGCCGGTCGGACCCCTGGTCACCAAGATATCGCACCTGGACCGGACCCGTGTCGGCCAAAATTAGCCGTTTTCGCCCGATTTCGCACGCCGATTTATACGTGTAAAGTCTATGACGCGAATTTGCACTTTTTGAGCACGCGCCTCGCGCTCCCTATCAATCCGATCGAGCTGAGACCCCTCAAAGGCACGTCGCGCATCCTTGATCTATAAGTTGTGCAAATTTCATCGGGCTAGGTGCAACGGTCTGGCCTGTAGTCCACGCAAAGCACCACCAAGTCGGGACCTCGGTAACGGACAGACGCACCCTCCTCAAATAGTAATATAGATTGGCTGCCGAGTCAGGTGAAACGAATGAGGTGGGCACAACATTACACACAACACACACGCGTCACATTTGCACACATATTCACATTTGCGCCACCGCGCCGCTACACACTGGCCGGGTCGCCGTGTTGCTCACGCAGTAGGAGCTTCCGATACTCTCTCCGAAAGAGCCTGTGACCGAGATTGCGCAGCGCCGGAGAATAAAGCAACGCATTTAGAATAGAAAGAAATATAACATCCCTCTGATTTCCCGTCCATCGGACCTTTCAGACACAACCACTTTGCCTCTGATTCTCACATTCTGTTCGGTCAGCTTTTTGGCTCCGATCCAGGTAACTGAGTGGTACCGGTTACCGCCTCTTGTCCAGTTACATCGCCCGGACCACACCCTGTGACCGGACTGAGAGGCTGCGGACTACTGGACGGCTGGGACTGGACGGCTCGCTTCGCTAGAGATGGAAGTGACTGGAGGGCTGGGACTGGGTTGGGTCTATATAGACTGGGCTGCTTCCATGGACTGGGCTGGGTCTGGGGTCTGCGGTTTGGAATCTGGAGTCTAACGGGTGTCTACTAATTAATGAGAAAAAGTTTAAAGGCTTATATCTCGGATATCTTGTAACTTAGATAATCGAAAATTTCGCATGCTTATGCATCCGTCTATTGGTTATCAAATACCTTCAGCGCAGCGCTATGAGCACACCAAGTTTCACGTCACGCCGCACGCGCCACCCGACCCCCTTGATCAAACGTCGCGGCACCTCCACGTCAAACGAGACCGATAATTCCCGCCTTCCCGTCTTCAGATGTCGGTCCAAAGCTACAGTCTTGTCCCCTGGATATATTTCTTTCTTGGCAAAGTCTCACAAGTATTCAATCGGCCACAGCTGCGACACGCAGGGTGGATTATCTTCTCGATCTTTCATGGGTACGCCGACCCCCTCCAACATTGTGATGGTTTTAATTGCATACTGGACGAAAACTAGGTCAAATCAGAGTGCATAGCCGCCATTTGGGTAGTATTCGTCTTTTTTTACCTTAGTGCCCTAAAACATAAAAAATCAACGCATTTATTTGCCGTCCCTCGCACTATAGAACATCCACCCAATGATAACTCATTTTGGACAATGACTGGCAGCACCTCCCCTTCCGGAGAGACCGTCTGGCCACATCAGTAAGCTGGAAACCGGCAAGGAGACGTGTCCACGGGTTCCAGTTGTATCACCCTTCACATGAGCATACAAACCGGCAATAGACGACATATCTGTTCCTGGGTAAGTCAAACAGCTCTCGTCACCCATTACAATATCCATGCGTTCTCACCAGTTGACAGTGTGCCCCTGATAAGCCGACGCAAACGCTGTTATTCTCTGCGTTTCTGCGCTTTGGTGACCTCAGGTGCCTGTGTGCACCTCCGGTACTCAATTCCACATTTTCTACAGCAAAAATTACGACATAATAGTGGCAAATATAGTGGCGTCACAACAGCAGGCACATTGACACCCCTCACTTTGCCCTTCGCACCCCATCGAAGGGGATCTTGTTTCTGTAGCGAAACTCACAGAGTTGCAGCCACTTCAAACCTTTTCCAGCATGCTGAACGTTTCCTCTTATCTCAAACATCATAAGTATGCTATTGGCACTTGGCTAAAAACCTTTAACTTGCACTAAGAGAGCCATAAGTGCCATTTCAGTTGTAGAAAGGCATTTTTTCTTAAAATTGGCGAAGATTGCTTAGAACCGTTGTTTGCTTAACGTTCTCATGGCGACTGACCAGGGTATTTAAAGTTTTCGTTTTGCGTGATTGACATTCGCAACAGACATGTCTTTCAGCATGTGAGATATGCAGATTATGTATTACCATTAAAGGTTCGTTTTAAATCTCTGAACTTTTTCTCATTAATTAGTAGACACCCGTTAGAGTCTGGATTATTGGGTCTGAGATCTAGGGCCTGGGTCTGGGCTCGGGCTGGGTACGGGTTAGACTGGCTGGAGCTATGCTGGGGATAGGTTGGGGCTGGTCAGCTGAGACCGGACTGGCCGGCTGTGTCCAAAGCTGAGACTGGCCGGCTGTGACCGCACTCTGGCCGGCGACTGACCGAACACCGGGCGAACACTGACCCCCTGTGAGCGGGTGGAAGGGCGTTGGCGCCCGGCGGCGGCAGCCACGTCAACGACCCAGCTCACCGCTGCGGCCGGGCGCACCCGGGCGCGTTGCTCGGCCTTCTGGTGACCTTGTGCGGCGCGCATCTGACCCCGACTGACCCAGCTGTGTCGGTGGGGTCAGTGACCTGGTGACCTCAGCGCCGAGCGCGTCACGCAGAGGCCAGCCAGATGCTCCTACATCGGCACACCGCCAGAGGATACATACATTTGCACCGGGCGCGATGCATATGTAGGTACGCGGGTGTGCGGTCACTGACCGGTCCCTGACATCGGGAACGACACGGGAGGACTGAACAGCTACCGGGACCGACACGGGGAGGACTGAACGGTGAACAGCTACCTTCTCTGGCTGATTGCTTGCCAGGGAGTTTTCAGCTTGTTTATCAAAGGTAGGGGATATCAAATTGGTTCCTTATCCCTTTTATTCAACGGCACGTCTTTTGTTCAGTTAGATCAATTCAAGGTAAAGTTGTATGAATATTGGGCAAAAACACGAGAGATACGAAGCGTTGAAGGTGAGCTATGACTAGTTTGAGCATTGTTATGAACATTATCGTGTTAAAAAATGACCTTATGCTCATGATACAATGCAATGAGAGTGAAATAAGGCCAAAAAAGTATATAAATAATATTTTTGGTCTTATTTCACTCTAATTTCATTGTATCATGAGCATAAGGTCATTTTTTAAACACCATGAGATACGAAGCCATGGACAATGAACACTTCCTTTTGTTTCACTTGCATATCAGCTGCGGATTACATATAGTTTACTTAGGCTGCACTTCAAATGAAAACGAGATATTCATGGCCATTAGTGCAAAACTTTGCACTCCGCGCCTCACATACATCGCATAATCCGGAAATTGGGAATCCCCATTCCTCCTCTCTAAAATCAACCCACCCGGTCATTTTCATATGATCCCTGCAAGCTCTGCAAGTGACCTTCCCATAAGCCACCGCAGATCCGTCCTACCCACATGCCCGAGCGTTCGGAAGTGGCCGGACAGGTCTGTTCACTTTCCGCCGCGCGGTAGCACACGGCGCAGAATGAGTAAAAAACTGGCTGACCATCTGCCTTGACCGTGACCCAGGGCCAGGCACGAGCAATGGAGACAGGTTTGCCGGCTGGGAGGAAACTTGTACGGTAACAAAGCAGACTGCAGACATTGGAGGCGGGGCGGGAGGTGAGCGTGTGACATGACGGATAAATGATAAGGAGGTCGGTTATTTGCGAAAATGCATGCATGCTTTGAGTATGATGTCCAAAAACAAGGCATGTGCACTTTTATTATACGAAATAGTGCAGGGACTGTTTTTTATGAACTCGGCACTCGCGTTGCCGGATAAAGTCGCCTGACTTGAAAGAAAAGTGCTTTAGTTCAATATGAATTGTTGGGGTGCATTTAGTGATTTAAGCGGTTGAACATTGTGTGCATGAAAACTACACTAAGTAATCTTTAAAAAGTAAGGCCTCCACAAGCCCTTGTAAAGCCTTTTCTGTGCTTTGCCTGTTAATTTTAATATGAATGGGCGTTTATTTTCAACTTGATTGCATAATGCATACCTATTTCTAGAATTTTTTATTTTTGAAACGCCGCATGTAGCGAACTTCAAACTGCATGCCAGTATGTTCCGGTCTACAGCAGTATAATTCAGTGCGCCGGTTGACCGATTACCGTCCGGCCGACGCATCACGTTAGCCGGTGCGGGCCGGGTCACCAGCTCGACCACGTCACAGCGAGTCGCGTGGGCCGTGGTACCGTTGTCACACGAGACCCGACCTCAGCGCCCCTCCGACCGGCCAGGGACGAGAATCTGAGCCACGTGTCCACCTTCTCTCCTTAATACACCGCCGCAGGCCTACCCAGATCGTCCAGCGGCGCTGGGAAGGTCGTCTCCGACAGATAACTGGACGACACCGGCGTTAGCGGGGCGGCGGGCGGCGCGTGGGGCATCCCAGGGTGGCGGCAGCGACCCCTGACGGGCGTGACCTCAGGCGGCGCGGCGCGTCAGCTGACTAGCCAGCAGACTGGGTCACTCGGGTGTGGAATGTGCCGGACAGCTGCGGAGGACGCCAGGACGCCCCCTATCAGCCGTGACCTCAGAGTGGCCCGGCTGACCCCTGTGCCCCAGTGCCCTTCACAGTGGCGCCGGACGCACAGCGAGCAAAAAAGGACGAGTGGCGTCACTGCGTCTGACACGTTTTGATTCAGCTTTTAGAGTAAATCAAACAGGATTTGGATATTTAGGATAGTTTGGATGTGTTTTATACGGGCGCATTTAATGGCTTAGCTCAGATTACGACATCACAACTTTTTTACATCATGGACGCCGTGCATGAACAGACTGTTACCTTGTCATAGCGTTGCTACCAAGATTGTTTCAAGAATATTAAATCCGATACGTTTTTCTAATGCAGTTAACCTTTTATCACAAATTATTTTGTAAAGAACAAAATTCAAAATAAAAAGGCAACTTAACCTGAGAAGGCCTAGCCGGTTGACCGGCAATCCTGTTAGTGGCACGACAAAAATAATCCTTTCAGGTTCAGGGTTCAAATGCCGCTTTGGATATTTTAACTCTCAAAAAATGCCGCCAGAGAGTGGACAGAAGCTGTCTGATCAACAGGATTCATACAGGAATTAACCATAGCCGCAGGTTGTTTGGTCTCAATCAAGATTCTTTCGAGGCGGTTTCGTCATGCAAAACGGTACAGTCCAAAACCATCGGCCCGTGCAGTGCACCGGCTGCTGGCAGTTTTCCACACCGCAAACCCATCATTCGTCGTTCACCTTCCATAATTCTCACCACCCACTACCTACCCAGTACCCACCACCCACTGCCTACCCACCACCCACTGACCACCACCCACCGCGAGACGGTGCGGGGCCGTGTAGGGTGGTAGCGCCGCTCGGTATAACCAGACTGGGTTAGTAACGGTCAGACGCGCTGGGGACCACGGACAGAGCTCCGAGGCCGAGCCCACGCCGGGCAGCGTTCCGTCAGCTCGAGCTCATTCATCGCCGCGCGGCCCAACGCTGCGTTACGGTGACTGACACCGAATGAGCCAGGTGGCCCACTGAGAACGGTTCGTCATCAATCCTTTCAGGCCGGAGACGGGCGAATGGATGTGGGAGATGTCGCTAAAAGAAAGGTAAATGGCTGTGGTTTCTGAGATTGGTGAGAGTGGGTTAAACCAGCAGGAGAACTGAAGTCCGTCAGGAGGAGCTTGTGATGAGATAATTACTAGCAAATAGCAGCAGCTGCGCAGCTGCAGTTATCATCAAACAGCTATGAATTCGAGGAGGATGATAAAAATGAAACTCCTAAAAACTTTAAGATGAATATATGTATAGTACATTCAAATCATACTATTTTCATACACACTTGTCCTGTTAGGTAAGGTACCTATCAGATATTAACGGCAGCTGTCAACATGAGATGAAACGACAGCTGTCCGTTTAAGATTCCCCGAGGATTAAAAAAAAAAGATTAAAAATGGATGAAAATGGATCCCAATGGATTAAAAACAGAACGCCATATCATTGTAACAATTTTGGATTACAAATAAAAGCTTTGCAATTAGTCCACCGTCATCCAGCGGTTATTCCAAAAGCTATAAATGAAAAACAATGGCCGCAGAATCATAGGTATAAAGAAATTTCCTAAATTTGCCCCCCCCCCCCAAAAAAAAAGATTGTCTTCCCGCTTTGCTAGATTAATAAAACAATATGTGAAAAGTGAACATTTACAACTCCGAATGGGTTCTAAGGTCAGATGCTATTCGACCAATATTAAAAGTCGTCATTGGAAGCCGCAATTACCTACTGGGTTTGGGTTGGCCATTTTACAACTTTTGACAATAAAACACAAGGAACCGATCACAAATAAGATTGAACATCAAACCTTCATTTCGTCGAGCCCCCCCCCCCCCCCCCCCGCGCTCCCACTTCCTGTGACACCTCACGTCTGTGACGTCACACCATTAATCAGCCCGACTCCACAGAGAAACCACGGGCACGGTCCCGGTGACGAGCCCGCCGCTAAAAACGGGTCACCAGATGTATGTCCAGGGCGGACGCGGTCACAGCATCGGCTGAGCGCGTGCAAAAACGGCCTCCCGCTGCCAGCCGCGCCCGCGAGCTGCGGGATGGGAGCTGCGAGACGATAGCTGTGAGCTGCGAGCTGTGAGCCGCCAGCTGCGAAGCTGCGAGTCGCGAGCTGTGATTCGCTAGCTGCGAGTGACTGGTCTGAGGGGTAGTGTACGAGAAGATTGGTGGTATACGGAGCGAGAATGCGAAAACGATAAGGGGCTGATCAATGATCAGTGATCATGAACAAGCAGCCTTCGGCCCTCAGATATGTAGATGCGTGTGCGGCTTCCTTAGGTGTTATAGTGCGTTTGACTGAAAAAATATGTGAAGTCTGTCGCAGCCTTTGCTTTGCCACCTTACTGCTGGGCGGCCGGAGCCAGGACCGCTCCTAGAGGGGTAGATTCGGAGCTGCATTACATAGATCCGGAAGCAGGGGCGGATCCAGGAATTTTCGGGAGGGGGGGGGGGCGGCAAGTCGAAATAGGGGCGACCTGGCAATCCGGGGGCGCTCCATACAAAGGGGGCGCCAAACCGTCAAAATCGGGAGCTAAAAGCCCGCGCCGTGCTAGGGGGCGTTATCGCGCTCCCCCTCAGGTTTTCGCAAATATCTGAAAAACGGCTGCGCGCAGCGCCGCCATTTTCAGCATACCTTATCATGCATCTTTTTTGCACATTTTGTAAAAATGTCTGACGCGGGTGATGGAAGGTCAGGTCACCAGGTTATGCCAAGTGACCTAGCCTAAGAAAAAGTTCAAATGCTTACCATTGCTATACCGAATGAATGATTGCTTTGAACCTTTCAGCGATTGATGAAAGCAACACTATTCATGAAACGTATACCGGGTGGCCCAAAAAAAACGTTCCGAACTTTGGAGGCCTATATCTCAAATTCGAGTGCAAATAACGAGCCAAAATTTTCATCAAGTTTGCGTCACTTCTTTGCGCATTGGTATGCCAAATTATAACACTGTACCATCATTTTCAAGCCAGCAATCTTATGTTGAATTAAGTAAGACGTTTTTGCTTTTTTTGCCGTTGTTGAACGGTAGTAATGATTGGCTTAGACGTACCATGTTAGAAAAAAATAGAAAAATAGAACACGTGAATGATACCAGCACGTGTGCTGTTATTTTAAATATTTTTGTCCCACTTATGTGCCAAATATTCAAATGCTAAGCCAAAATTGCGTTAATGGATGTCATTCGTTTCAACGACAACACAAGTCCTGTTTCGAAGAGAAGGAGCGGCACGGTGCATGGGCTACTGCTGATCGCCCTCCCTTCAAGAAGATCAAATAGTAAACCGACCGAATAAGGAAAAAAGCTAGAGGGAATGTGTCACCCTGAGGCCTGAACCATCAATGAGGCTAGTTGCCAGTAGCAGTCATGGCTGGAGGCCGTGGTGCCGAGATGGAAGTGGCCCGTTCACTCACATTTTTAGTAAACATCTGAGCAAAAAAGTGATTTTTACATGGCATGCTAGAAACACGAACCGTTTAAAAAGTAATTGACCGAATAACATAAAAATCATACCATTTGCTGAAATTATATGCCACATTGACTATTGGAAGTTTCAATGTTGTATCTTTATCACTTTCTGAGAAATATTGATTTAAAATTGGGAACGTTTTTTCTGGGCCACCCGGTATATCTCGGAATTTCGATATCTTAAGGTCAGGTCAGTTGTGCGACGTCTCCATTAGGTAGGTAGGTATAATTAAGTCTTTGGGAGAAAACTGAAAGGCATCTCTTTTGGACGAGCGCCATTCTAGACAATATCAAGCATTGGGATACATATAAAATTAACACACTGAATAAGAACATTGCACCTAGTGTGACCACTCATTATATCCCAGAGGTCATCCCATGTCATGAAATGTCCGCAGCAGTTTTTTTTAATAACTTTTGATAGATTCAAGCTAGAGAGATAAAAACACCTCAGCTGTGTTCAGCTCGACGATACACATCGACTGCTATGCAGCATGACCTTTCCCGGTCAGGTCATGACCTTGACCTGAGGTCAAATTCTCAAAATTACCTTTCATAAGGTCAACCTTTAGTTTGTTCGACGTGTCTCGACGACAGAAACGCAATGCTGGCAAACATAATGTCGAGACTCTCTTGAGTCAAAAGTTATTGCAGGAAAACATTGTTCGTAAAAAGGCTATTTTTAGAGTCTTTTGCCCTCTGAAGGCTAAACCGTTGACCTGAGGTCAAATCTGAGCGCAGCTTGCAGAAACACCTTTAAAAGGGCTATCGAATGCGCTTTTCTGCGGCGCTATAGCTCTTTTGGTTTCCGAGTTATGTGCCGCTGCTTCGAAAACGGAAAATTTTTTGAAACAGGCAACATTTTACCTTTGATGACCTCTGGTGACCTGACATTCGACCTGACCTAAAAAAAATGACCGTTTTGTTTTCGTCCTGTTTTTTTTTTTGACGATCTTTCGAATGCCGCTTATCGCGTGTCACTTCGCGGCCCAGGAGCCGAGTTAGACGAGGGAGTGTGCCCCCCCCCCTCCCCAGCAGGACACGGAAAACTCAGACCACCAGCACGGCACGGGTTAAAAGTCGTAGATGGGCACCGCTACCCTAGCAAAAGATATTAGCAAAAAGGTGGCCTCCAATTACTGGTGCAGTCCTTCTTCTCCCGGTGATGCCCCCTCCTTTTTCTGGAAGCGTCTCACTTATGCTGGTATGCCTCACTTCCCGGGGGCGCCCAACCTCTGCTTGGATCGCCGAATCCATTATGGAGAGACCCACTTTGCTTAAGTCGCCTCATTTCTTCCTTCTAAGAACGACCAATTTGCTGTAGGCGGCCCACTTATCTGGGACGCCCATCTTCTGCTAGAAGTGCCCCTCTTCTTCCTGATGCGTCCCACTTCTACTACGAGTGCACCTTTTCTGTTAGGGCGCCCCTTTGCTGCTGAGGAGTCTTTTTTCTACTGTGAATAGGGCGGCCCTCTCCTGTTGGGCGACCCCAAATTCTGCTGGAGGCGCCCCACTTCTGCCCAACTTTTGGTGGGGTGCCCCTCTCTTGCAGGGGGCACTTCTCTTTTGCTGGAGACGCCACTCTTGTGGGGACGCCCTTCCACTGCGGGGAACGTCTCTCTCCTGCCAGAGGCACCCCTTTTCTTCTTATGGGGCTCCTGTTTTTTTTCTGGGGCGAGGCGACCCTCTGCTGCTCGGAACGGGGCACGCCTCTCCTTTTACTGGGGCACCGCCCCTCTGCTGAGGTTGCCCTTCCGCTGTCGTCAGGGGCGCCCCTCTTGGTAGAATATACTCCTTTTCTTTTTGTAATGGGGCGCCCCTCTTCTACCGGGGGCGCCCATCTGCTGCTGGGGCGTCTGTCTTCTGCCGGATATTGTCAATGGGGCACCCATATCCTGTTTGGCGGGCCCAAACTCTGCTGGAGGCTCCCCATTTCTGATTAACTTTTGCTGTGGCGCCTCTCTTCTGCTGGGGCGCCCCTCTTCTGCTTGGGGCGCCCGTCTCCTGCTGGAGACCCCTCTCTTCTGCTGGGGCGCCCCTCTTCTGCCATTGGCACCCATTTTCTTATTATGGGGCTCCTTTTTTGCTGGGGCGCCCAGCTGCTGTCAGGGCGCCCCTCTTCTCGGAATGGGGGCGCCTCTCTCCTTTTGCTGGGGCGTCGCTCCTCTTCAGGGGGACACGTCTCCTGCTAAGGGTGCCCTTCCGCTGCCAGGGGCGCCCCTCTTGAACAGAAGGTATTTTACATTCTTGTAACGAGACGCCCTCTTCTGCTGGGGGCGCCCATCTGCTGCTGGGGCGACTCTCATCTGCTGGGAATAGGCAATTGGGCGTCACTCTCCTGCTTGGTGAGCCCAACTTCTGCTGGAGGCGCCCTATTTCTGCTGAACCTTTGCTGTGTCGCCGCTCTTCTGCTCGGGGCGCCCTCTCTGTCGCGGGATATGGGCGCCTTTTTCTGATGGCGGGGGGGGGGGGGGGCGGCCGCCCCCGTCGCCCCCCCCCCCCCCCCTGGATCCGCGCCTGTGACCGGAAGGACCAGCCCATACGGTCTTTGAACTTTATGCGGTCTTTATTCATATACCGGGCTTCTCAAAAACGTTAGACGGATTTCTTTTGCGAATAGAGGACCCCTAACAACATTTAAGCAAAATCAATGCACGTGGAAAATAGGATAATTTTTCGTAGATTTATATCAGATTTATATGACAACATGGTTTGAGCTTAAAAAATGGGGTGCGGTTATTTTTTCTCATCTTAGTTTGCTATTTTGGCGCGATTTTGACAATTTCTGGCGCATTCCACTTATTTACTTTAGCGGCCATAGGGCAATGGTTTACTAACGGGAGATGTGATGGATTGTAGCAGCAATACTTGGAATATAAAGAAGAAGTGAAGCAATTATGTTACCGATTATTTTTTATAAAGACAGAAGGAACGTGGAAGAAAAAACATTTTGTGCAGCATGTGAAATTAAGGAAATAGAATGGAAGAAGGGCTGCTATTGTATTGTATTGTATTTAACATCTGGGGGGCATCCACAGGTAGTTGTGGCTATTACGCTCCCGCGTCATATGAGAAGGGAACAAAAAGACATCACACTCAACATATCACACAAAACTCACCAAAACGCATGGCTATGCATGAATATATACAGCTGATATACATGTAACCAATATGCATAAGCCTAAATCAGTGTTGAAAGCGACGTTTGAGCGATGATTTGAACTTGTTTGTTGACATGTCCGGAAAATCACTGGGCAGAGCGTTGTACTGCATGGCTGCACGGTAGCTGAACCTTCGCCGCCCCGCCTCTGTGTGGATGCCAGGTAGCCACAGCCTGCTATCCCGTCTAGTCGCTCGCTCGCGCATCTCCTCATTTCGGCGAAACATAGCGGCAATGTCTGCTGGCTCGCCCGTTCGGATAACCTTGTGCAGTAGCACCAGCGTATCGTACGACGATAGGTCACCAGCCGAGAGCCACCCCAGCGCGTCCCTTACATCAGCCACGTGTTCATACTTGCGACGGCCAGACACAACCCTTGCGGCAAAATTAATGACCTTATCAAGTCGTGCGAGGTTCCCTTTCGAGCAGTTCCCGTAAACGGGCAGGCAGTACCGCACATGTGAGAGAACAAGGGCAGTCACAAGCGTCACAATCGTATCCTCGGGTATGTAGTGGCGCACCTGGCTCAATCCTATCAGCGCTCCGAAACATTTACCCACAATGGCAGCAACATGGTCATCCCAGGTGAGGTAAGAATCGAAGGTCACGCCCAGATTCTTGACCTTTTGACACGGTTTCAAGACGGCATCTCTAAATCTTACATTTATGTCAGGCAGGTTACGCATGCTCTGCCGGCTGCCAAACGCAATCAATTCAGTCTTGGTGGCATTGACTTTCAACCCATTGGCCGCAAACCAGTCACTGAGGGCTGCCAGGGTCGTCTCCATTCTAGTCACTGTGTCGCTCATCGCTGTCCTACGTCCACTGACGAGCACCTGCGTATCGTCAGCGTACTGAACGATACGCGCATCAAGGGCATGCAGGCTCATGTCGTTCGCAAAGCAAGTGAACAACAAAGGCCCGAGGGCCGAGCCTTGGAACACACCAACATGGTTTGGCAGTGACTTGGAGAGTACGCGGTGACCCCTACCATCACTGATACATACACTCTGTGTGTGGCCCTCAAGATATGAGCGGAACCACCCAGCGTCAATCCCAAGTAGTTGGAGCTTGTCAAGTAATTTAGAATGGTTGATGATATCAAAGCATTTACTTAGGTCAATGAGACACAGGAGAGAAATTTCGCTGTTGTCCATGGCTGAGAGTATACTATCGGAGACGTTAATAAGAGCGGAAGCAGTCGAATGGTTGGGCCGAAATCCATGTTGACTGTCCGAGAGAAGAAAGTTGCTAGAGAGGTAATAATGGAGCTGACGCTGGACGATCCGCTCAGTGATCTTGGCGATGACGGGCACAAGCGATATCGGCCTATAATTGGCCGGCAAAGTCGGGTCACCTGACTTGAAAATGGGTCGCACCACAGAATGCTTCCAAGAGCCAGGGAAGTCGTTTCGGGTCAGACAGTTGTTAATAACATGTTGTAAGATCGGACCAATCACATCAAAACACAGCTTAACTATCTTGATCGACACCCCGTCGAGTCCACATGCAGAGGTGCCTCGCATGGAGAACACCACCCTGCGCAGCATATCGATGTCCACAGGCCGGACCGCGAACCCGCACGAGCCCACACGCGGCAGCCGGCACGGTACTACGCGGTCACCGTCTCGCTCCCGCACCTCACGCGCCACCCGCGGCCCGACCTGGACAAAGTACGAGTTCATCTCGTCTGCCCCAACAGACGGGAGCACTGCCTGTGATTTCTTGCCAGCGACCACTGACCGTAAGTTGCGCCACGTAGAGCGGGGGCCTTGTTCCCTGATCTTGTTGCTGATGTGCTCTCGACTGTCACGGCGGATTGACGCCTTGACTTGCCGATTCACCTCGCGGTAGAGCTCGGTGTCGCCGTCACGCAGCGCACGCCGCCGAGTAGCCATGAGCTGCTTCGTGTCATCAGACACTGGCGGCGCGGTCGGGTTGTGGATCTTGACCCTTTTCATCGGTGCGTGACTGTCAAGCACCGGTGTAAATGCGTCCAGGAAATGTTGCCACTGTTCGGCTGTGCTGTCGGTCTGGTACACAGGGGACCAATCAGCGGCCGACAAGTCACAGCAGAAGGCGAACTCATCGATACGCTGTATCCCGCGGCACTCGACGGTAACCGGCTTCCTGTCAGGACGCTGTAACGTTAACTCGGCTCTCACTCTCATGCTACTTTTCATGCGCCCGAAACCAGCCACCTCATCATCATAGCATGGTAATGATAGTTAAAGTCTATGTTAAAAAAGAATAGGAGGAGCTGCTGCAAAAGTCTTTGTGACGCCTCAAAGCCGTTAAGTCAAATCAGGCATGCTCTTACAGACTGAACGTTCAAGTTACGAGACCCCATCATACCGCTCCAGTGGCTAACCTACTTGAGCTTGTCAAATACCTAAATGTTTTATGTTTTGCCCAGAAATTGTTTGCTTTATTGGTTTCATGAGTTTCACCAGATAAAGATACAAGGCTGGCTGATTTGGTGTTAGTTATTCATACTAAAGTGCACTGTTTGTGACAAGATTATGGAAATTGTAACCTCAATAATGAAATTTCATGCTGTCAAAGCTATGAGATTTTGCCTTGAGTTTGAACTCAGGCAAACATGGATTGAAGCTGTTTTCTAAAAAAACTGCTTTTTAGTAACTTTCACCTCATAATTTGTATTTATTCAATCTCAGAATGGGAGCAAGGCTGAATCACAATTATCTTTTGGGAAATGCTCTACAAAACTGCATTGTTTTTATTTCTGTGGCATGATTTTGTACCTAATTCAAAGACTTTCTCTGGTGTAGTTTGTAAGATTGTTTGAACTTCTACTTTCTGACCTGTTTGGTGCCAATAAATCCTGCAACCTATTTGGCTTATTTACCCATCTCTGTATTGTATTGTATTGTATTGTATTTACGATCATGGGCGATCCACACATGGCGTGGCGATTACTGCGTGGCGATACTGCCCGATTACTCTCTTGCCATTCCTACATATTTCATGTCAGTCTATTGCATAAATATTGTGTAGTTAACATACTTCATGATATACAAGTGAATGGTACCTATAGAGGCTTGATGTGGGTAAATGAGAACCAATGAACCTATATTTTTACAATGGCATCAAGTCCTCTTGTCACGGCCATGGATATCACAGAAGATTTTGCTGAACTGCGCAAGAGAATCCTGTGTAAGGAAATGTTTTGCATGATTTAGCTTAACAGCATAAATTTTATTTTCCCAGTTGCATTGGAGCTCTGCTGGAGTTTGCTGATGACAGGATGCTGAAGGGCTGAAGCTGGTAGCTCTGGCAGGAGTCCAGTGTCCACCAGCTCAAGATCCGACGCCGCCGCGTCGCCGCCGTGCGGCACTCCGCGGAGACGGGGACGGCGGTCATGATTGCAGACACCGCATTTCCCGCCTGGACTGTCCGGTCGGAGACTGGTAATCCCTCCGGTGAGCCGCACACCGTGGAGCTACTGCACCGCGCGTGTCCACCCGCAGCGCAATGCCAGCGACAGTGCCGCGAGTGCGACATCTGCGTGCATATGACGCAATGCGACTGTCACGACTCGCGGCTCAGTGTTCTGTCAGTGTGACAGTGCGGTTTAGTGTGACAGTGCGGTTTAGTGTGACAGTGCGGTTTTTTTTCAAGCGTGCGCTCGCGCTCGTTTTAGCGAGGTGCTCTGTTGTATATAACCACCTTGATGGAGACCTATGTGCTGCCGCTTGAGTTTCAATGCACAGTTTTATGCATCAAACTAGCCGCGTAAGTAAATGGCTGTCAGAGGTCAATTTGAAGCGCAATTAGTACCCATAACCCAGCTGGGTTGAGCGAGTCATGTGACTAGTCCCGATGAACGTACTGTTTCGATGTCGTTAGTCGTAGACTTTTGTAAACCATTCGTTTCGGAGCTCTGTGTTGTGTTGTTCGGGACCGCAGTTGTTTGAGCAGTTTGCTTTATGCGTCGTACGCTGACAGAACGCTGGTCGTACACAAGTCATGTGTTTCCTTTCGCCCCTAATGGGTTACTGCGGTACCTATGCAGTTGGAATGTGTCTCGAGACACTAACTGGTCGCACTTGGTTGTGAAAATGACACTAGCTGGTCGCACTTGGTTTCAAGCTGCGCTTGGAAATCGTTGCATTTTGCAATGCAATTTTATTGCCGTTACCGTATTGGTAGATAGTGTCAGAAGTTGGCCATTTGCTGCGTTGTCACTTGTCAGACGCTGTTGCCTTAGTACCGACAAATTGATGGGCCGCGTTTGTGTTCCTGTTAAGAAACGGATCTCAATATAAAGTGATTCAGAGGTAGGAACCTGAATGCATTCGTTCAGACTTTTCATTTTATGGGGATGCACTGTTTCATGAGCAAGAACGAGCATGGCTCTGGTTGAGCGAAGCGCAATCGATATTTGTTATCGTGTTTGTAGACTGCGGCCACATTTACATCACTATTCAACTCCACGCACCAGCATTATTTAAACCAGGGCTGCGGAGTCGGAGTCGGAGTCGGAGTCGGAGTCGGTCGGAGTCGACAGTTGTGACCGGAGTCGGAGTCGGAGTCGGAGTCGATTTTAGAAACCCGAGCCGGAGTCGGAGTCGGAGTCACCGAAAATCTGTCGACTCCGCAGCCCTGCTAGGTCTGCGGAGTCGGAGTCGGGAGTTGGAGTCGGTCGGAGTCGACAATTCTGCCCGGAGTCGGAGTCGGAGTCGGAGCTGGTTTTTGAAAGCCGGAGTCGGAGTCGGAGTCGGAGTCGCCGAAAATCCATCGACTCCGCAGCCCTGATTTAAACTGCTTAACCTATTCTTCATTTCGCTAAATTTCGGGGTCGTCAACCTACGGTCCGTGGCCGTTACGTTTGGCCAATAACTAGAGTTTATACATATTAACTGGTTCATATAATCTCAGCATGATGCTCCGGACAATTTTTATTTGATTCACTGATAATGAATGTATCCCAGTACTGCACAAACTGAGACTGAAACTGGACAACTCGCTTTTCGAGGTTCAAGTTCATTATCTTCAGATGTTATGGTATGGTAGCATTTAATGTTCGAAGAAAATGGTCAGCGTTAGCAGTGCTAAGCGAGTATTATGAGCTTTCAGTTATTTCAATATTTGTTTAGGCTATTATTCTTGTGGTATCTCCTGTCAATTTCACGCGGAACATATAGTATTATCTTATACAATCGCGGTAACTATGTACATATTTTCTGCCGGTTACTGTTATCATTGATTCGTAATATTTCGCTACGAGCGTGGCTCGATTCACATTGTTATTATATTGGCATTCAAGATTTAAGAATAAAAATATTTTAATGCATTCCAATTCCATCAAAATGTCAATATGCAAAAAAAAAGTTCTAAAAGTTGCAGCAGTTTTGTGAATCAAAAATAGCTGTAAAATAGGCCTATATAACTTCAACAACAGTGCGCCGAGAAACGTCTAAAAACGCGTAAACAAAAACTAAGCTGTAAAAAAATAACTGCACCCAAAAAATGAAGCCGTGTTCTTAGCAAGCAAAAGCAAAACTCGTGAAATTATTCTTTCCCAGACTAAGTCGGTCGGTTCGACACCACGGCAGATCCGCAAACACTTTAGGGCAAAGAGAGGAACATCTTGAAACACAATTTTCCACATTATTGACAAGTTTCTGGCTCGAGGAAGTGTTAACAATAGGTTCACGCAATTCAAGGAACACAGCGGCGGCCATAAACCCAATCAAAGGCTCACGGCGAACACCACTCGTGTAAGTGATGCGCTACTCAGACTGTCAATGGTCAGCGATATCGGGTGGCTCTGGCGACGTTTTGGAGGGTTCTGCAATATCAGGGTGAGCAGAGATCCGGAAACGCTTAAGATCCAATGGTTCCAGCAAGACGGTGCCACGCCAATTCCGCTAAAGAAAACCGGGAGGGGCTGTGGGAGCGCTTCGGGCAGCGCGTGATGTCGAGGTTCGAGACACGCCCGTGGTCGGCGAATTCTCCGAACGTAACCCTTCCGGACTTTTTCCTATAGGACCAACTCAAGTCCCAGGTGTACCGAGACCACCCAAAAAGTTCCGAAGATCATAAGGATGCAGTGAAGTCAGCGGTGTGCCGTCTGCAGCTTTCTGTGGGTCGTGCTGCAGCAGAGGTCGCGCTGCGTCGGGCTAAACTGTGCATCGAGCAAAAAGGGAATCATCTCGAACATGACCTCGGCGCGGCTCAGAAAGGCGACTGCCGAGGATCGAAATCCCCTCAAACAAAATGTCTTTGATGAGGCTTTCAGGTGATACCAGGGGGGTTCGCTCCCGTGCCTTCAGCATTACGAAAAATGGCAACAACCCGTGAGCAGCATCAGCGCTCACGCACATGTTCAAGGAAAACAATGTGTAATGGACTGCTAACGACGGCCCTCTCCACCAATCAGCGTTCGGCATCTCGAGCGCTGATTGGCTGGTAGCAAACGCGTCATATGTGGGTCTCATTTTTTGCTATCAGTGAACGCGTTATTTAATACACAGTGGCCTATGGAGAATGGCACGCGGAATTTAAGGTCAGTGTTTTATTGCTTCGTACATGCGAATGGGGGTATTTGAGTGGCATTTGACACCATTTTCGAAATCTACAGTGAATTTCTGATCGACTTATGTATATATTTTTATGAATTTGACAGTATTAGTGCTACAATAGTCGGTGTTTTATGTTGGTGTTGTTTCTCTCGACCTTTGTCTTGGACTTTAATCATATCTTTTCTCGAAAATGCTTGCCATAACCAGGTCTCTAAACTATATCTGTATAAAGGGAATGTGTGTTGAATATGAGGAGAAAGTAGTAATGACCATTCTGCCTATCAAACTGCCAGAAGGTGTGCTTGTAAGGTGATTGAAACTGCAGTATGGGTTGCAGATGTGGGTTTGACATCAGCATTGTTGTTGTAACCCCACTTGCCCAAATAAAATGGCAACATGGGGTTATGTACACACTATTGCACAGCCTGGTATCAAGCTGGTTGATATGTGGAGGATAATGAAAGCATAAAAACCTTTCTTAAGTGAATAGGAGCGTTGCGTCTTGTGACTTTTCAAGTCATTTTAAATCAAATGATTGTGATTGTAACTTTTACTTCAATTATTATTGCAAGTTTTGACCTTTTTAATCATCAAGTTTTATGTGTACCAATTTCATATCCCTGTGTAATGTCTGTGCGGCTTTGTGCAGTGCGCGTGTCTTGAAACAAACCAATTTATTTTGTACCTTTTTGTACTTCAACAAATGTATGTCAAAGGACAAAAATGTCATGTCTATTATCATTGACACTACTACAGCTAACTTTGCCTGTATTCCTAACTTTCAGAGGCATTCAATTCAATCTGCTTTCCAGTGCAGTACCCAGGAGGCTGCAACTGAAACTCGCACAAAGGCAATCAAGTGTCACTTTCAGCCTACAGCCTACAGCAACAGCCCATCTGTAATCAAGATATGGATGAAGTGGCATTGAAGAACAACCAGTTCAAACATGAAAAGATGTATTTTGTTTTGGACTATTTCTTAGCATAACAGAACAGTACACTTGCTGCTTTTTATGTTTGCCCTGTGTGCAGTTTTGAATAATTTTAACTATGAAATGCTATTGCCAACTCTTCTCTTTACATAAGCTTCCTTTGTCATGCATGTGTAATTTTGAGTTTACATGCATGATGTAGGCACATTTCCCTTGGCTTCATAAAACTACTTTGCAAGCTTTTGTTATGGACATTGGTGCTTCCTCAGATGTGTCCAGTGGTTGATGAAGGGAGAAGAGGAGTAGGACAGCTGATAGCTATTACAAAAAATATGTGCTTGTCTGCACTTCGGGCTGTTCCATCATATGCAACCTCTATTTACCTTGAGTTAAAAACACCTCATCTTTTGATTCTTTCCTGTGTGGCCATTGTTTCCGTGGTGCTATAAACGTCAAGTTTGAAGTTGGTATCCAAGTGAGCAAAATGTGCATTATTTCAGTCCGTCTTGAATCATTCGTCTTGAATTATATCCCTAACTGACATCCTGTTATTTGTCCTGCAATGTCTGTGCCTGTGTCCGCCCTTACCTCCGGCTCCAGCCTCCAACCAGCCCTGCTGAGCTCTGTCGCCGGCGCGGTGTGTTGCAACGTGCTGTTTCTCCACTCCAGCCGACAGCTGCTAGGAATCGTCCTGTGCCATGCGCCATGCGACACAGCAATTGTAAGCTGCAGGTCACATTCGGACTGATTGGCTCCGCATATGTGCATCCGGCCGAGTGCTAGTCGATATCAGGGACGTTGGTCGGACTCGGACTGTTGTGGCGGCGTGCATTGTGCTGGTTGAAGTTGTTGTATTTCTGTTAGTGAAAGGTATTAATACATAACCATGGCCGCAGCCCAATGTTATTGTGGATTTCAGAGGGAGTGGCCAGTCAGGAGGGCCCCATGTGGGTATGGATCCAGTGTCCAGTGGGATTGGCTAAGATTTCCGGCGATTGATAAACGCTTCTATGATAGTACACCTAGTCCTATTGAGTTATGAGGGGAGGTGACGTGAGGGACCTGACCTTACTAAACTCTTGTGAAAACACGATACATACGAACGGTAAGAAACCGACAGCCATTCTTTTTGCCAAGTGTCATCTTTCTGTGAAGGATTTCTTGGCACTGAGTGTTCAGAAATTGCGTTGCTTTTGGACTGTGTAGAGGCTCACGAGCGACAACATAGCTCAACAACCTGACGTACCTTAAATATGCGACTTGTACCAGAAGATCCAGCTTGATCAAAAGATTGGTCATGTCAAATTTCAGCTCTTTAGCTGAAAAGAATTTTGAGCTGTCGTAAAAACCGTCAGTGTGGCACCATATCGCCTCCCCGCGCGGTCGGAAGGTAAAAGTTCGCCGGCTCTAACTAAACAAATAGTCGTCGTATCGCAAATTCATTGACGGCGTTCGAAGCGTCGTTCAATTTACTTTCGAAACATATCCTAACATTAACATTTAACTGCCTAGCGCAATCTCCAACAAGCAAAAGTTCCGTGCATTCATCCTCATACAGTGTTAGCGGCCGCCGGCCGCCGGCCGCTGACCCACATTCGCGTCATCAGGGAATGCCGCAACTAATTTATTGTTTCCAACTTTTTTCCCGGAGCGTTCTACCTGGTTTATATAGCCTTGGGTGATACCCAATTATGTTTTCTTACACTGATACACCCTCCAATACGTTAGTTATAAAATCGTCCAACTTTTTTGAGAAGCCCGGTGTGTGGTGTCACACAATCAGCTCTGCTTAACCGACATACAGAGTCCGAACCCATTAACACCCGTTCAACAATGCGGTCTAGGGCAAAATAAAAGTAAAAATAAAAATGTAGAAACGTTTGAACGTTTGAAACATTTTTAAACATAAATTGACGTCATCACCTGAACCTTCTTTTTTTACTCAAAGTTTATGTCAATCCTTTTGCTAATCTCATGTAACGCATTTTTCTGCTTTTATGACGCAAATCAAGTTAAATCCCTCATTATTCGACTTCATTTTAGGGCTACGGTTTTCCATCATATCTTTTTACATCCCTTATCGACTAAAATCAAATTATTACAGCAAATGTTGGATAAAAGGTCAAACCATTTACCTTGTTTGTCAATTGTACTTTGCCCTATTACCAAGCAAAATAGCTTGCATACCTACCTACGTGAGCCTACCTAATAATGTATGCATCTTGGAGTTACGAAATCAGAGAAAGTGCTAAACTTGTGCAGAAGAGAGTTAACCGTTTCGGATCATAAAGCCACACCTCTGTCCGTGCGCCAGTCCGATTATCCCCTACCTGTCTCCCCGCTGGGCACATTTCTCCGCGCGCGCAGCACACGTCCAACGCACCCATCGCTGCGTGGGGGCGGTCACGGTCATAAATCACGCAAAATTGGCGCGTTTGAGGCGATTAGAGCGCCATGGAGGCGATTGCAGCGCTGGCTGCTATTTTCGCCGCCCCTGTGGCCAGGGGCTCCCATGGTTGAGCAGTAGAAAGTCTAAAACGAAAGTATTCGTATTGAGATTCCTCCGCCGCATCGCGCCTAGCCCAACAAGGCACGCTTTGACATTCAGACCTCTGGCGCCTTGATATGCTATGCAGACATTGTAAGATGCGGCACTCATCAACAGTGGCTAAAATAAAAATTTAAAAACGCATTTTTAATGAAACATTACATTTTAATGAAACATAGTGTGAAACATTACATTCAAATTCATTCAGCACTCACTTAATAAATAAATTAAAAACAATTAACTGTTAGTAAAAAACTACACTACCAAACAATATAAATGGTTAACGGACTTTAGTGAATAAAAACAGTCTGTCATAACTCATAAAAATTGATCGAACTCAGTGACGGACAAACAGTGGGTCCACCAGCCGCCTACAGCGACATCTATGGCCAATGGCCAGCTACCAGCACTGAGCCGCCCTGAACCTGTGCGCCACCTGGCAGTTCTTGATGAACTAACGCTTCTACAGAGCGGTGCTGAGCAATTATTTATATTTTAGGTACACCCAAGACACAGTGCACACCGTTCCGTACTTCTATCCTCAGGATACTGCAATTCTTCTCCTCCACGCCGCAACCCCCTCCGGGCTGGACAGTGGACAGGCAACTTTATCTCATGCGGGCTGCTCCCTTGGAGCGGCATCGCTGCTCCCGAGGGAGCGCACCCCGTAGCCGGGTGCAGTGAGTACCTTGGGGCTGGTCGGCCTGTCTTTCGGGACGGGCTCAGCCCCGGTGACTCACTAGGGTGCCTGCCCAGACCAATGTCTCCCCCTAATTCCTATCATTCTTCCGGATCTGAAATGGTCTCGTCAGACCGAAAGGGCCTAACCCAACAACACAAAAATCACTACAGTGAACACTTGCAACCGTTAGGGGTGACGGAGTGGCGTGAAACCAGCCCCCTTCTAATGATATTTTGTTAAATGCACCCAGATAGAAAGGACTAATAAATAAGCATGCATGTTAAATAAGTTAAATAAGCATGCATGGAAAATAATGGACCGTTAGCGCTCTTCACCTCCCATCCGCTTGGGTTCGTTCTGCTCTAGACTAACTGGTCCTTTTTCATAAAGCCTGGAATTGTAGAATTGTAGTTGTAGTTTGTAGGTTTGTACTTTCGATTGTACAAATCTGTTTCATAAAGGAAAAAGTACAATCCGAAAGTACAAACTACAATTCCACAAACCTACAACTCACATTCGGCAATTATCAGCCAAAAAACTAGCAATCTGTTTCATAAAAAGAACGGTTCCTCTGATTTTGGGATTTACTTGACGGAAAATACAATCGAAATCTACAACGCCCTAACCGTGTGTAGATTTTCGAAGATGAAGTATAGGAATCAGCTTAGCGTTGCTAATAATTTAATTCAATAATAACCATAATGCTCAGATACACGATATGTATTATTACGAGCGAGAGAGCGCAGCGAGCGAAGTGAGGCCTTTTCAATAAAACGGAAAAATCTCAGTATTGAGCGGCCCGGTCCGGCCCGGCCTGTAACACTTTTGAGAGGCTAATATCTCAGCAACGGCTGGACCGATTGGCCTGCGGTCTTTTTTGTTGGGTAGTCCTATTCCTTCCACCCCGTAATTGACTACTCCTGATGCGTTTCAGAGACCCTCCGTGCCACCATAGGCGGTGGAATGGGGGGGGGGGGCACCGGGGCACCGTGCCCCCTTGATTTTGTCATTTTAACATTAGCCTATGGGCGTTGCATGGAAAGAATGGGACCAAAAGTCGGTAGTGCCCCCCCCCCCCCCCTTAATTGAAGGTGTTCCGCCGCTACTGCGTGCCACGTGAAAAGTCAGGGGTGTTCATTTTCAAGGAGGTACTTGCAGGGAGTGCCTCCAGATGTATAGAGAACCGCTGGGCCGATTGCGCTCAAATTTGGTACACGGTTGGGGACCGGTTAGATAGAGTACCGTGCAAAGTCAATTTGGGCCCTATATATGGCCTTGGTTTGGGCCCCGTTTGCACGTGCGCACGTGCAGGGCGCCACATCCAGATCTTGGGAACGGCTGGGCCGCTTGCATCCGAATTTGGTGCACAGCTAATAAACGGTTGGTAGGGTGCCGTGCACATTGCACGAGCCAGTTGGAGGTACCCTGGCGCCCTGCACATGCAGGGCTCACTCGCTCGCTCGCTCGCTCGTTCTTCGCCCAAAAGGCACTTGACTGGTTATTTTCATCACTTCCCTGTTTATATATAACTTCATGTGTGCCACATTTCCGAAAAATGCCGGCATTGAACGGCTCGACCCGACCCCCCTCGATCCGGCTGACCCACGCCAATGGCGTTTTTGAACAGATGGAACTAAGGCGCTGAAGCTCGTAGCATCGTTCGGGCCTATTCAGAGTTTATAATTCGATAAAAAGACGGCATTTTATCAACAATTTATTTTCCTTATTCATACGAAACATTTATCAGTAGGCACTAGGCAGTCATATTAAGTTCACGAGTAATATCTAAAAGTGAAGGATATACCTATACCTTGTTATTATTGATATCAATATCTGAATACATTAGCCTAGGTAGGTAGTAGGTACTATACCTACCATCGATCGACTCATATAACATTTTTTTTTTTAACATTGCTTATAATCTTACATTAACATAGCAGTCTTTTTTGCGGATGAAATTCTCTGGAAAAAAGAGCAACTTACGATCATGTCCTATTCGTTTCCGGCTCAGTCTCTTCAACCAACACATGGAATGACCATGCACCTTCTCTTCAAGATGTAATTCATTTCCTTTAGGAAAGGCTTGTATTTTTATCAGTTTTCATCCCGTCTCCTGGGTGGCTCCAGCCTCCGGCTCCATCTATGTGCTTCTCGCTTCGTCACAATGCTCTTGCATTTTGATTTTGGCATTTCATTCGCTGGCTTTCTTGTTGCTTCATGTTTCACTAGGCTGCATTACTTATCAAAACGGGTAATTCAAGGCTCAAAGCAATTTGAGGTCACACAACCCGTCGCTAGGTAATATGACGGTCAACAATATCCATAATTGCCACTCTATAACTCGGATAGACTTACTGAGGTCATACCGTAAAGTGGGGCTATTTGAGACAGTGGGGCTATTTGAGACAGTATTTAAAATCGCTATAAAATGAAGATCGTTTGATTTGTGTGCGATATTTTTGCTCAGGGAGGTGTGGAATCGAGCAGTAAATCGCCTGAGCAAAAAATTAAGTATAAATTTTAAGTGGTTTTTGTTTTATAGCAATTTTAAATACTGTCAAATAGCCGCACTGTCTCAAATAGCCCCACCTTACGGTACCTAAACCTTTTTCAGCCATTTTTGCATTATTGCCTGAACAATTCATGAAACAGTCTTTCAAGAAACTAATGACTTGTTGGACTTACCCAGATACCAAATCTCGAAACAAGCACATCTTGAAATGATTGCAAAGTTGAAAATGTTAATACTTTCAGCGTAAAAGTTCTTGCTATGCATGTTCAAAGCGATGGCTGATTCCTAAAAGCAATACAAGTTATTTATCAATAATTATTTCTTTTAAAAATTGCAAAAAACTGTCAGCACACCATACGCAATTTGCAACACAAACATCGAAAACTGTTGCAGAAGTTTTTGTTTACTCCGTTGCCATGGAGACAAAGCCCCGCAAAACTACGCTCCCGGATCGAAAGTACAATTCTATTGACGCCGCATGTCCAGGCTTTATGAAAAGAAGTAGTTTGTAAAATTGTACTTTGAAAACTACAAATGTACAAACTACAATCGGATTGTAGAATCTTTATGAAAAAGGACACAGTGAGACAATAATTTAGGAGAGCCGGTTGTGGAGCAATGAAAACAGCAGCCACCCAGAGGCTCAGAGCAAAGCAAGCCTCGCTCACTGGTAGAGACAGCAGCAAAACCTTCAAACACGGCACAACAGTTGTTGCTGCGCTTCTGACTTTTGCCGTGACTCTGAGCAGGGTGTTCACCGACTCATCCTCGTAACCATTGCTGTACCCTATGCGTGCTTCTTATCGCAGAGTCGCGGACATAATCGATGGTACAAGACCATACAAATTACCATAAATGTATTCCAATAAGTTAACACATAACGGAACATATGAGTACGGTGGCACGGCTTCAATCAGACACAGTAAGATCAAGACGTTGTTTTAGTGGTGGGCAGTGTTATGGGCAGGCGTAGAGTGGTGAGGAGCTGCCTTGTAGGCAGGGGCAGCGTGCTGCTCGGGGTAGGCGGCCTGTCCGTCGTAGGTGACCTCGGCGTTGTATCCACCGTAGTGGTCAGCCGTGTACTTGACGTGCTGGGTACGGCCGTCGGGCAGAACCACCGAGTAGTAGCCCTGCACGTTGTGACCGTCGCTCTGCTCGTTGCGGGCGAAGTTGGTGCCGGTGTAGTGGTCGTTGACGGCGTATTCGAAGGCGAACGGCCTGGCTTCCTCCTTGTACTGGGTCTGCGGGTGGTAGGGAGCCGGCTTGTAGGCCGGAGCAGGGTGGTACGGAGCCGGAGTCGGGTGGTACGGAGCCGGAGTCGGGTGGTACGGAGCCGGAGAATCGGCGGCGGCCACGGCCAGCACGGCGGCAACGAGGAACACCTGAAACACAAGCATAATTGTAAGTCAGTTTTTCACCCGATCTGTTGACTTTTTATGGTAATTAACAAAAATGACAAAGCAAATGATGTTGGTCACCGCGAAAGGCGGCATTGGCTGCACTAGTGTACAATTAAATATCAGCTGAAAATCAGCATTGTGGTTTGAAAATATGATATTTTTCTCACCTTCATGTTGGTTGGTTGGTTGGTTGGTTGGTTGGACGAGTGTGCAGGCCGCAGGGCAACTGGTGCCGACTACCACGGTCCGACACCTTTTATACGGCGAGCGGACACCCCCACGGTATAGGTCACGGTCTGACCCGTCCAACAGAAACCACAGAGCATGCAATGGTCAGTGGTTTACTGTTCGGCCCGCCTGAATGCACGGGCCCTGTCCAGACAACCTTCAGTGGCCCGTGTATAGCGACAGTTTGCGACAGGAGCAGGTGTTAGAGATCGCCGATAATCAACGACTTGTAAGCTGCAGGCGATAGAAGATAGTGAAATAGAAAATAACGAAATCTTTTGATAATGAGAGATGCAACGCGGCCCTAACGGTCTAGGACACGATCTAATTACTCCAGTTTGTCTACGCACTTCGTTGGCTGACAAGCCGCTGGCAAAATTCGCATCAAAGCTGTCAATTTTGTATGTACGAATGTTTGTTTAAAAAAGGGGCATCGTAGGTAAGTGGGGTGTAGCCACGCTATACACCAAATAACATTACCAACAAAACATGCTTATTGCGTGGCAAGGTAAATTGAAGCTTGAGATGGTGCACATCGGAAACAACGCTTATGTATAGCAGTCTTGCACGTATCCGTTAGATGCAATCTAAGTTCAATGTTCATCATTGTTGGTTATTTGATGAGCTGTTTTCGAATGTACTTTATGATTGTAGGTCAAGAAGTCACTTCTACTAAACTTCTGGCACCGTATTGCTCTTCCTTGCCATCGTCTACCTGAAATTGTGTGTATTGTGCATGACTTTCCACAATTAATGTTCGTTCAACCTTTCCGCAAGCAGTTCCTGTCCTATTTTCTTTAACTGCTTTCACCTCCACCTAAGTTTTCTTTTCCATACACCACGCTCCACTTAAGCTCTCTGAAGTTTTCAGTCCAACTGCAATCCAAGCTCCCGATGAAATGGCTGTTTTTCTTTGTCACTCAGTGGCCCATCGACCACAAGTCGCAGTATATATGGCTTCAGTCAGCCAACTGACGGCTGCGTAGCCGACACGAATCAACCAGCGTAAGTTGTCGGGCATATGTTGTGGAATACTGTGAACACTGAATATTACTTAGACTGCGAGTTTTTGTCCCGTCAAAATATGATTCTGCCCGGTAAACGTTCACCCGAAGAGTGATTGTATATCTTTGCCATTTATTCATCGCATCTTGATATTGTTTCTAGTCTTATGCGCATAAGCTGGGTTTTGTAGCTATTTTTATACCTTCAAGATATCTTTCTGTTATATCTCACTGAATAATGTTTACCATCGCGTTCTCTTAATTTCACTGGGTTTGTTTCGTATTTGAATCAAAGATCTCAGCGGAGCTTCTCTCTCGTGTTCAATCACCGACAGATGGCGTCGCCCGTGCTGGTTGATGTGCTGCCGCTGCTGCTATTGCTACTGCTGCTGATGCTGCTGAGGTTCCGAGTTGTCCAGTCATGGACTCATCAACAGGGGACAAACATCTATGCCACCGATTCCAGTGTCGTAAGGCTGGATTCAGATCAACCCGGGGCTATTCCCGAAGCTATGATGAAGTTTGAGAGTGTCCAAATGCTCACTGATGTTACACAGATGTTCGCTGAGCAGATGGCTGTCTTTAGAAGCTTGCCCCCAAGTGAGTACCTTATGAGCTAAATGATGTGATAGCTAGGTCATATGTGGGCATCGGCTAATTAAAGAAACATCAGACCGGACACGGAATGCCACGCTTGACCCAAATCGGGCCGAGGCTTATACAATATACATTATGCATATATGAGCAATGAGAAAACAAGTGCTCGAGGACAATAAAGATGTGTTAGTTATATGTTAAAAGTTAGTAAACTAACATCAACAAATAAAGATGCGATGTTCAAAGTCACTCATCACTCACTGACCCCTGCGGCAGGTCTCTGTCACCTCTCCTGCGCAGCTAACCCCCGCTGTCTGAGCTTCATCACGGAGCCCGAGATGGTCTGTCGCCTGTTCAGAAGGCGAGGACGACCCGTGGTCCCGGCAGATGACGAGCAGTTGGAGCTGGGACAGATGATGCACAAATACAGACTCCACGTCGGTAAGTAAGAGCGCCAAGCTCTAGGTTCTAAGCCTATCGAAAGGGTCAAACTATTCAGACACAATTCCGAACTGGCAATCACCTAATTGTTCTTTAGTTTAACCCGCGCGGGGCTGGGGGGGTAAATTTTACCCCCCCCCCTCGCGAATTTTGGCTATATCTAAAAAACGGCGGCGCGCAGCGCCGCCAAACTTTCAGTACCTTTTCTTACATCAATTTGACACGTTCTCTGAAAATTTGAGCGAAATCCGTCGGAAAATTTTTGAGAAATTGACGTTTTAGTGACGTCATGTTCGCCATTTTCGCCTCAAAAACGGCAAAATTTCAAACGCTGCTAACATCTTCATTTTTAAAGGAATCAAGACGTAACAAAAAAGGTTATACGTCTTTTTACTTTGTCTATCAAATGGCTATCTCGGTTTTTGAAAATTTTGGATTTTGGCCCAATTTTTTTTCTCAAAAAAACTGACTTTTTTGGGAAAATAGTTATAAAATCCAAAATTTTGAGTGTATCGAAAAAACCGGAATATATGTCAGAGAACTGATCTATGTGCACCTACATACCAATTTTTAGAAGAATTGGTTCAAAAATGTGGGAGTTATTCAAAATTTAATGACGTCACGACAAACAAAAAAAATTGAAAAATGAATTTTTTGGAAGTTCTAGACCTCGTAAAGAAACAAAAATAGCACCATTCGATTCGCCGTGAAAAACTGCATCAGATAGACACCTTCTTAGGCCTTAACAACCAACTTCAAAATTTGACCTCACTTGACCTGACCTTGACCTGACCTCGACCTGAAATTCATCCAGAGGTGTTCCATATCACTTATTGAGTGTGCCTATTGAATTCTATGCGTAAAATGACTCATAAAACATGTGTCGCACATGCCCTTTTCTATATTTTGTTTTTGGTCAGTGGCGGTCGCAGGGGGGGGGGGCCATCAGGGCCATGGCCCCCCCAAAGGCAAATCAGGGGGGCCATCATATCATTTGGCCCCCCCAAACAACCGATGGGCCCCCATGGCCGTATGGGGCCCTGGCCCGTATTCGATTGTCACGAGGCTCGAGAAACCCACGCCAGCTATTAACAGCTCCCATACCAGTCTTTGAGGGTCCTACACTGACCTCTGAGGGCCCTTCAGTGGCGGTCAAGCGTCCACATTGACCGCTGAGGACCCGTATTGACCTCTGAGGGCCCTCCACTGGCCTTTGAGGGCCCCTAAACCGGCCTCAGGGGCCCAACCGGCGTCTGAGAGCCTCACACCGGCCTCTGGTGGCCTCATTTCTGTCTCTCGAGTCCCAAGACTAGCCTTTAACCCGCGCCCTGCTGGGGGGGGTGTTTGAACACCCCCCCTTGTGGTTTTTCGCAAATATCTCAAAAACGGCGGCGCGGAGCGCCGCCGTTTTTGGTACACCTTATCATACATCAATTCTACACATGTTGTGAAAATTTCAGACCAAGGTCATTCAAGGTCAGGTCACCAGGTCACTTGAAGTGACCTCACCTCATAAAAAGTTTCAATGTCTGCCATAGCTACACCGAGTAACCGATCGCTTTGAAACTTTAAGCGATTGCTAAGAGCAATAGCATGTACAAAATGTATATCTCAGAATTTTGATATCGATGACCTAAGGTCAGGTCAATTTTGCGACCTCCCCATTATAAGTCAATGGGAGAAAATTGAAATGCGCTTCTTTTGGACAAAATACATTATAAACACTCCCAAACACTGGATTACAAGTGGTTTAGACTTACTGAACATGAAAATGGTGTCTGTGACCCCTGTTTATGCCCTGAGGTCATCTTAGGTCACGAATGGTATCTAACAGTTTTTCGCAAATAACTTTTGATAGAGGCATGCTAGAGCGATGAAAACGCCTTAGATGTGTTCAGCTTGACGATACGAATCGACTGATATGCAACATGACCCTTTCCGGTCAGGTCATGACCTTGACCTGAGGTCAAATTTTCAAGTTGACCTTTCAAGGTCAAGTTATAGTTCATTCGATGCGTCTTGACGAGAGGAACACGATGCCGGTAAAAGTAAGCTCGTACAAGGCTTGGGTCAAAAGTTATTGCAGAAAAACTGTTTTCGAAAAAATCGGCTATTTTTGCAGTTTTTGCCCCCTGCAGGCAAAACCGTTGACGTTAGGTCAAATCTGAGAGAATTACTCAGAAAGGGCGTTAATAGGGCTATCGAATGCGCTTTTCCGCGGCGCTGTAGCTCTATTGGTTCCCGAGTTATGCGTTGGCTTCTTGGAAATTGTCGACATTCGACCTGGAAATCGGCGAAATTTTGCCTTCAATGACCTCTGGTGACCTGACCTTTGACCTGACCAAAAAATTGACCGAAGTGATTTCGTCATTATTTTTGGCGCTCTTTCGAACGCCGCCTTCCGCGTATCGCTACGTGGCCCAGGAGCCGAGTTAGAAGGGGGGGTGTTCAGACACCCCCCCCCCCAGCAGGGCGTGGAAATCCAGGACCCCCAGCCGGGCGCGGGTAAAGTGTCTCTGAGGGCCCCGCACTGGATTCTGAAGACCCGATGTCGAGCCAGCATCGGCCTCTGGGGGCCCATCTTGGCCTTTGAGGGCCCTCCGCTGGTCTCTGGGGTCCAACGCCGGCCCATGCCGGCCTTTTAGGGTCCCACACTGACCTTTAAGGGCCCATGCTGGCCTGTAAGGACCCACATTAGCCTCTAAGGGCCCCCCGCATCCAATGCCGGCCGCTCAGGGCCCGCATCGGCGTCTGAGGGCCCACCTTGGCCTTTGAGGGCCCTCCGCTGGCCTCTGGGGTCCAACGCCGGCCCATGCCGGTCTTTTAGGGCCCCACACTGACCTCTGAGGGCCCATGCTGGCCTGTAAGGATACACATTAGCCTCTATGGGCCCCACACTGGATTCTGAAGACCCGATGCCGGCCTCTAAGGGTCCGCATCGGCCTCTGAAGGCCCATCTTGGCCTTTGAGGGCCCTCTGCTGGCCTCTGGGGTACAACGCCGGCCAATGCCAGTCTTTTAGGGTCCCATTCTGATCTTTGAGGGCCCCATGCTGGCCTGTAAGGGCCCATATTAGCCTCCGAGAGCCCCCCGCACTGGATTCTGAAGACCCGATGCCGGCCTCTAAGGGCCCGCATCGGCCTAGTCTGAGGGCCCATCTTGGCCTTTGAGGGCCCTCTTCTGGCCTCTGGGGTCCAACGCCGGCCCATGTCGGTCTTTTAGGGCCCCACCCTAACCTCTGAGGGCTCCATGCTGGCCTGTAAGGACCCATATTAGCCTCTGAGTGCCCAATTCGGTCTCTGATGGTCTCAAACTGCCCTTTGCAGGCCCTGTACTGGTCTCTGAGGGCTCTAAACTGGCCCCTAAGAGCCCAAACCAGCCTCTAAAGGTCCCACGACCCACACCGGCCTCTGATGGTCCCATTTCTGTCTCTGGGACCGAAACTGCCCTTATGTGCCTCTGAGGGCCCCGTAATGGCTTCTGAAGGATCGATGCCGGCTTCTGAGGACCCATACCGGTCTTTAAGTGCCTCATAGCGACACCTGAGGCCCCACACTAGCCTCTGAGGGGCCCGCAAACTGGCCTATGAGGTCTCTACACCGGCCACTGATGGCCCTATTATGTTCTCTGGGGGGCTCAAGCCTTACCTTTGGGCGTCACGCACTTGCTTATGAAGGCCCACATCAGCCTCTGGGGCCCTACCTGGGGCCTTTGAGGCCCTTTGCTGACCCTTGGGTCCAACGCCGGCCTCTGGGGGTCTGACACCGTACTCTAAGGGCCCCATTGCAGCCTCAGCGATAGGTATCGCCGAAGCGCTATCGATGGGCCCATAAGTGTAGGAACCATGGGTGCAGTGGGCGCAGTTGCACCAACAATAATTCTGCAGTGAGTGCAGACAATGTACCTATTCTGCATCCACAATAATCTGGAACAAAACCCCCTTTCCTCAGCAACACTACTTTCCATGCAGCACGACAAATTTAGGATATTTTGCCCACTATCCGTCTTTCGAAGCATTTGCTACTGTAATGGTCTTCAAAATTTGCATTTGTGCTCAAGTGAAAAAAGATTAAACGGAAGTCGGAACACATGTGTGAACAGATACCGATGAGCCACTGTTAAAAGTTTTAGCACGATGATCTTAAAAAATGGCAAAGTTTTTTTTTGCAAAGAAAATTGCAAAGTTAGCCGCCTTTACTTTTGCGGTAGTCCATTCACAGTTGCGTGAATTATTGACATACCTAATCAATGCTTCAAAATGCACTTTTCGGTACCTTTTCGACATGGTGCACCCTCAAAGCTCTCAATGAGCCTCCGCTCGGGTGCCGCTCCCTACCCCCCCCCCCTCCCCGCTTCACCGGCCATGGCCTAGATTTCTGCACCCGTGCACTACGCCCGTGGGCCCCTTTAAGCTAGCACCGGGCCCCCCGGGTCAGCGCAGGGGCCCCTTTGCCAAGTTGGCCCCCCAAACTCCAAGTCTGCGACCGCCCCTGTTTTTGGTGACCTGACCTGACCTGACCTGACCTTGACCGTGACCTCTGAATGATATTGTATGCAACGAATATTGTCTTGGTAGCCTAAGAACACGTTTTGGGCAATCAGTCTCAGTCCATGACTCCATTCATCGGCAACTACGGTGCAAGGCCGATACTGTAGAAACTTGCAATTTGTACCCTTGACCTGGCCTTGACCTTGACCTCAAATTTTAAATAAAGTACATGTTTTTAGTTGTTCGTGATGAGATCTTTCGATTGGCGTTCGAATTTTCCAAATCGGACCATTAGTTCGGGAGATAACAGGGGGGGGGGTAAAATTTACCCCCCCCCCCCCAGCCCCACGCGTTCGGCTGGAGACCCCAGCCCCGCGCGGGTTAAGAACTATTAAAAGGTGCATGATTTTAGGCAAAATGGTTTTGCAGTCGAAAGCGTTACATGCCGCAATTCAGCAAGCTTGAGAGCAAGACGAAAATGTCAGCATATCAGCATTGTCATCCGGTTTTTAATATGTTATTTCATGCAGCCGGAAGAAACTTCGAATGAGTGACCACTGACCGCTGTACTCGTAGTTGTACACATTTTCGTCTCCCCCACAGCGCTGCCGGGCGACTTTTGCTCCTCCGATGACGAGTGTTCGGGCGGGGTCAGCGGCAGCATGTGCCACCAGTACCGCGAGGTGTGCGTGTGCGGGGACACAGACGACCCGCGCTGCGCTCCCCCGGCCCCGCCACCGGCCAGCGCAGAACACGCCACAAGTACCGCAGCACCTTCAGGTAGCAGCACTGAGCCCGACATCGTCACAGTCGAGGGTCTGGGGAATGATGAATATGCTGGTATCGATTATCAGATTGATGCTTCGACGAGCTCTCCAAGCGGTGAAGCTTGGGACACGTCTCAACCCTCTTCCGCAAACACGGGAGGGGACTCTTCCGAAGTGGGTTCAGCCCCTTCCATGCCAGCCATACCCACAGAAGATCACTCCCCTTCTGTCCTGGTCAGCGAAAGCTTCACCGAAACCCTCCCACTTTTTGAAACGTCCGTCGATCCCAGTGCCAGGATGTCTGCCAAGTCCCACACTACTACAACTGCCAAATCAATTGACAGAGCAACTACTGACCCTTCAGGGGTCACAGACGGCCAGTCGTACATCCAATCTGACACTTCTGCCCCAACCACCGGAGATCCATATGACACGACACAGACCAATGAGCTTGTTACATCGCTCACTCCCACTGGTGCTGCTTCTGCTGAATCAACTAGCGATAACCTCAACCAAACACCAACTGACACTTCTTACACTCCTTCCCCAGACACGTCTACGAGTTTTACTGACAGCACTAGCACAACTTCCACTTCTTCTGGCAGCATTACTGCCATATCTGCTACCGATGATTCAACCAGTCCGACGAGCAGTACAGCCACCTACCCGCAATACAACATGCTCTCCAATATTACAGAGATGATAAAACTGAGCGTCAGCGTTCACAGCGAAAACGCTGCGTCCAGCACCACCTACCAAAATACGTCTTCGTCAATCAACTTCAACCAAACACTATCTCTCGCCTCTTCCGACGATTCGCCTACCGTCTCCACCATTCCGTCTCATATCACCTCTACCGCTCTTTCATCCGGTCAAACCACAGAGCGCACCATAAAGAAAAAGGGCGAAGGCAAAGTCGACAAGTCCTCTCAGACCGTAACGCCAGAATACCTTCACGATACGTCCATTACTGCTTCAGACAGCATGTCGTCCAATCCCACAGAGCGAACGTCTACGCATCGTTCTGACACCATGACTGCAACTACTGATGCCACATCTAGCAAGCCCCTTAGCACAGCATCTACCCAACAGCTTCAAACTGCATCTACCAACAGCGAACGTACTACTGGTCCAGATACCCTAGCTACCAGTCCCTTGAACAGCGTAACTGCCAATTATCCAGACAGCTCATCTACAAAGCCTTTCTCCACAGCTGACAGCCCTCCAGAAACCACGAACAGTAAAGAAAGCAGCGCTTTTCTAAGCACTGAACGCTCCAGTCTTTCATCCACTGCTCCCACTGATTATTTACCATCTGCCTGGGGCGGACAAGAGACCACGGCGTCAGGAGCTGATCCTTCACAAGGCATTGGCATGAGCACAATGGAAACCACAGTAAACGACCCTGCTTGGAACTTCAATAGCGACTTATCTGACGGTGTTTTTAGTGACTCAGAGTCTAACGACCAGCGGCTAACACAATTGTTGTCGGCATCTCCACCAGAAACAATTTCATCTCTCGTGGACAGCATTCATATGAACACACCAGACAACGGTCAGACAACAGCTTCCACCATATCTGAGGGGTCAGTCCACGGGACTGAGGAACTCTACACTGAATTCCTAGTCACTGAACACAAAACGCCAATTCAATCGGATTGGTTCCCTAAATCAACACCGTCGTCGGCAGACGCGTGGTCCGATGGAAGCGCAGATGCCGTCCAAGCATCATCCCTCACAGAACTAGGATCCTCCACTGAATCTCCTCAATCCATATTGTCCACTGCCCTTCAAGCACCTGAGACCGACGCGCCGACCAACCTCTTCTTTGATAGGCAGTCGCCTTACCAAGGTGACGGCGAGAACACTTCACCAGTGTCGAACACGGAAAATCCAGGCGATTCATTGCCCTTCATGGGGTTTATCGCTGATGAAAAAGATCCGATGATCAGAACGGAATATCCGACACATGTGACCGAAGAAGTTAAGCCAAACACCAATTATGAAGACGGTGTGTTTGCCAATGAAATAACTTTGACCGGTGCCTTTGACTGATCTTAGCTGTCCAGTTGTTTCCTGGCTCGGCCACAGTGAATTAATTTCATTACACGCCATAGCCAACCTATCGGAGCGTGTGGTGTCACCATGCAAGCCAATCCGAGCCTGCGGTGTGATTATACCAGCCAATCAGAACCTGCGCTGCCGTCATACCAACCAATCAGAAAGCGCGACGTGGTCCTGTAGTCAGGTCATGACCGGGATAAGGCCACCGTGCTCAATCGTCGAATCCAAGCAGATAATAGCCGTTTTCACGACGGGCTAGCCGGCGAATGCACCTAATTTGACCAAATCTGCACCTAATCTCTTTTGCAGTAAACATCTTCATTTTAGCCGTTTTCACGACGGCCATCTGGTACACATTTGGTGCACATCTGGTGCAGATCAGGTGCAGATTTGGTCAAATCAGGTTCAGTGTCTGTGTGTCTCTTAGCAGCTATCAGCTAGGGTTGCACTAATTGCTTATATACCTGCTTTGTCATATTATCAGAGAGCATCATCGATTAAAACACTGAAATAAATTCATAAAATGAAGATATTTGCTGTAAAAGAAATTAGGTGCAGATTTGGTCAAATCAGGTGCATTTGCCGGATAGCCCGTCGTGAAAACGGCTTTTATGAACCTATTTCAGTGTTTTAATCGATGATACTCTGATAATATGGCAAAGCAGGCATATAAGCAATTAGTGCAAACCTAGCTGATAGCTACTAAGAGATACACTGAACCTAATTTGACAAAATCTGCACCTAATCTGCACCAAATGTGCACCAAATGTGTACCAGATGGCCGTCGTGAAAACGGCTAATGACGCCAGGCACACGAATGACGAAGGAGACAGTCAAAAAGTTTCATATATCATTTGCAAATTAAAATAAAATAGATCGTTGAGCAGTTGATGTCTAGGCAGTTTGCTTTGCCATATCAATAACATTATTTTCTATTTTTCTTTATAAAATTTGCCCGAACTTTTTGAATGGAAGGAGTCACAAGGATAGAGCCCCGCTAAGCAGAACTTGTTGCGTTGGCCCTGCCCCTACCCTCCGATCGCGCGCAATTCCTGATCTATAGCAGAATTTGAAGTCCAAAGTTTAACCCGCGCCCCAGTGGCGGTCTCGGCCAACTTCGCCCTAGTGGGGGGGGGGGGGGCATATGTTACCACCCACCTCTAACTCAAAAACAAAGAGGGCTAGAAAGACGCGGCAAAAAGCAATCGATAGCTCTCAATGTGTACGTTTGAAAGTATTTCGGTCATTTTTCATCTTAGAGCAATATTGGGGTCACTGGAGGTCATCAAAGGTCAAAATTTGCCAAATGTCATTATATTTTTCCAAAAACATGCATTTATCTCAGGAACTATGATAGTTAGAAACACGCATTGAAAAGCAATCGATAGCTCTTGAACTCTTCTTTCGATAAGATCATCATCAAAATTGACCTCAGGTCAACGGTTTAGCCTCCAGAGGGCAAAAACTTCAAAAGTAGCTGTTTTTACGAAAAGTGTTTTTCGACAATAACTTTTGACTAAAAAACGCTACGACATTTCTATTGCCAGAATCGTGTTCCTCTCGCCGAGACGCATCGAATGAATTATAATTTGACCTTGCAAGGTCAACTTGAAAATTTGACCTCAGGTCAAGGTCATGACCTGACCGGAAAAGGTCATGTTGCATATCAGTCGATGCGTCTTGGCAAGACAAACACAATGAGACCATCCCCAGCGTTCTATCTCTTTCCAATCGAGAGTTATTGGCAAAAATCTGTTTGTAGCCTCAAATGACCTCGGATGACCTTTCTAGAGGCTATCAGCAAAAACGACACCTTGGTCGTCACGGGTGGTCCAAATCATTGTGATTCTGAAATATTTGGACTGTTCCTATGCGTACACACGGATCTAGAGGCATTTTCATTTTTCTCCATTGACTTATAATGGTAAGGTCACGCCACTGACCTGACCTTAGGTCACGGATATAAAAAATCCGAGACATACAAATTGTAGGCGCCCATAACATTATGCAATCCACCAAGTTTAAAACCTTTCTGACAAACACTGCAGGCTGGACATGATTGCAAACTTTTTTTAGGCTTGGTCAGTTAACTTGACCTGGTGACCTGACCTGACATGACCTGGGATCAAAAATTTCACACATTGTCCAAAATTGATGTGCGAAAAGCTACCCCAAGCGGCGCGGCGCGTAGCGCCGCAGTTTTTTATTCACACGCGGAAAACGCGACAGGGTGGTAACATATGCCCCCCCCCCCCCCCCCCACTGGGGCGAAGGTTAACGTGCGCACATAACCGCGCACGGCCGGTCCCCTCACTGACCTCGCCCTACGGTCTGCCATCAACTGCAACCAACCCGTCAGGAGGTTCATAAACATTATTACGAGCGAGCGAGCGCAGCGAGCGAAGCGAGTCTTTTCAATATAACGGAAAAATCTCAGTATGAGCGGCCCGGCCCGGCCCGGCCTGTAACGCTTTTTAGAGGCTTTTATCTCAGCAACCGCTAGACCGATTGGCCTGCGGTCTTTTTTGCTGGGTAGCCCCATCCCTTCTACCCCGTAATTGACTACTTTTGATACATCTCAGTGACAGTCGTGGCACGTGCCACGTGAAAAGTCAAGGGTGTTCAAGTTGTTTTGCAAAAGTAGTGATTTTGAGAGGCTCATATCTCAGCAGCCGCTTGGGCGATTGTCTCAGTAATTTTCGTAGGGTAGCTGCATCCCTTCTACCAAAGGTCAGATACTCTTGATCTATGTGAGTGACCCCCACTGCACGTGCAAAATACAAAAAGAAGAGGTGCCAAATTTGTTCCCATTTCAATAACTCGGTAATTACTGGGGCGATTTCGCTGAAACTTGGCATACAGGTATAGGCACCCACCAGGCAATGCATTCCCATGTGTTGCGGTTAATGTGCTACTGCACGTGCGCACGTGCAGGGGGCGCTTCCAGATCTCGAGAACAGCTGGGCCGATTGCGCTCAAATATGGTTCACGGTTGGGGACCAGTTAGTAGGGTGCCGTGCAAAAGTCAGTTTGGACCCCGTTTGCACGTGCGCACGTGCAGAATGCCGCTTCCAGATCTCAGGAACGGCTGGGCCAACTGCGTTCAAATTTGGTACACCGCTAGCGACCGGTTAGAAGGATGCTTTGCACAAGCCCGTTGGAAGAACCCTCTCGTCCTTCCGCACGTGCAGGGCTCACTATCTCGCTCGCTCGTTCTTCGCCCAAACGGCGTTTTACTGGTATATAGCCACACTGGTGTGATTTTCATCTTTCTAGCTGCTTCTCTGTATATGTATCGATGTTCTACAGCCCTGCCTCGCTGTAACTATTTATTATTGTCTGATACGCTTATTAGCTGCGTTTACATACGTTTCGTTTCGTTTCGTTTCGTGTATTGTTGAGACCATCCACACCGTGGCTATTTTGGCCACACCGTGGCACCACCATACGGATTGTTGCAAGCTTATAGCTCCGCCCGTTATGTTGCAAAAGATGCCAATAGTGCTTCACAATTTACAAAATGATCCCCTCTAAATAAACAAAGATCACTGGATCGAAATTATCGCAAAATAAATGAGCTAGAGTCTCGTCAAAAAGGTTGTGTAAACGCGACTTATGTCTCTGAAACAATACAATTTCGGTGTGCAGTGAGTGGGCTTTTAAGCGTTCAGTTTTCGTAAATTGGTGTTTAACCACGGCATGGAATACATTTATGCACATTAACTGAGTATGCACTGTGTATCAATTGAAAGGGCCGTTAATGTCAGTCTCGCTTTTTCGATGGTATTTTTGCACACAAAATAGCCCCATATAACTTCAAGATCATAACGCTGCAATGTGGCAAGGTACACTTGTCGCCTACCCATGTTAGGAAACAGCTGGTCGGCGATCGAAACAGACGAGAAAAAAAAACAAGTGGTGCATGGACGTACACATACCGCCGATGAAGTGCGTTTCACAGTCAGAACCACTGCGTGAATAGGTGCCTGAAAAATAGCCTTCCTATATTAAAACAGCTATTGCTGACAGTGACGTGCAAGATGGCGTTTGTTATCTGGAGACTGTCTCTTCATGTTTGATCGAAATCGTGACGGATCAAATCACTTGGTAATTTGCCATTCACATTTATTCAGCATACATTCTTTTTAAATAACACGGGTATTTAGCCACACACACGCACTGCACAGCCACCCACATTACCGTAGTCAGGTACAATTTCGCAAGCGAAAACCAGTGTTCTTAATGCTCGTCACCGTAGGCCGGAGCAGGCTTGTAGGTGGGGGCTGGCTTGTAGGTAGGGGCGGGCTTGTAGGCAGGAGCCGGCTTGTACGCAGGGGCCGGGTGGTAGGGGGCCGGCTTGTAGGCAGGGGCCGGCTTGTAAGCAGGGGCCGGGTGGTAGGGGGCGGGCTTGTAGGCAGGGGCCGGGTGGTAGGGGGCCGGCTTGTAGGGGGCCGGCTTGTAGGCAGAGTGCTGCTCGTGGTAGGTGGCCTCTCCGTCGTAGGTGACCTCGGCGTTGTATCCACCGTAGTGGTCAGCCGTGTACTTGACGTGCTGGGTACGGCCGTCGGGCAGAACCACCGAGTAGTAGCCCTGCACGTTGTGACCGTCGCTCTGCTCGTTGCGGGCGAAGTTGGTGCCGGTGTAGTGGTCGTTGACGGCGTAGTCGAAGGCGAACGGCATGGCCTCCTCCTTGTACTGGGTCTGCGGGTGGTGGGGAGCCGGCTTGTAGGCCGGAGCCGGGTGGTACGGAGCCGGAGTCGGGTGGTACGGAGCCGGAGCAGGGTGGTACGGAGCCGGAGAATCGGCGGCGGCCACGGCCAGCACGGCGGCAACGATGAACACCTGGAACATGCAGAGTTGCACAGTCAATAGGGACCGTTTTCACGACGGGCTATCCGGCGAGTGCACCTAACTTGACCAAATCTGCACCTAATCCCTTTTACAGCAAATATCTGTATTTTATGAATTCATTTCAGTGTTTTCATCGATGATAGTATCTGATAATATGACAAAGCAGGCATATAAGCAATTAGCGCAACCCTAGCTGATAGCTAGTAACAGACACACTGAACCTGATTTGACCAAATATGCACCTAATCTGCACCAAATGTGCACCAGATGTGTACCAGATGGTCGTCGTGAAAACGGCTATTATAGTTGGATTGCTAACCATTTTTGCACTCAACCATAAATCATCATACACATTCAGAGCCAAAACATATAAAACTCCAAAAGCACTATCATGTATAATTGTATTGATTATAAAATTGCACCTATAAGTTAGAATATATTGCTCACCTTCATGCTGGTTGTTTGGTTGGACGATTGTGCAGAGCAACTGGTGCCGACTGCCGCGGTCCGACACCTTTTATACGGCGAGCGGACACCCTCACGGTCTAGGTCACGGTCTGACCCGCCCAGCAAGTGACCAAGGCTGCGGTCTGCTGATGGGAGGGTGTGGCCCCATGTTCACACTAAACTGCCGTTCATTGTCAATAACCGTTTAAGCATTGTCATTTCACCGCGCGGTACCTACTTGGCAACCTGCGAGAGGTCAAGTTTGCAACAGTCAAGTCCTTGCTATGATTCCTACTCTTTTAGCGTTACCTATCTATAATCTCTGTGTTCATTTGCTCTATAAGTTTTCTTCTTTCATCAATTTCAAACATCCTTATTTCGAAGCATAGCTTATGCGCGTTTGCAGCTCCGCTATGGTATACCTAGCTCATGATACATTCGGTTACAAAAAATATAAAAAATAAAAAAACAATGTAACCAAATTCTAATGTCAGATACTTCAAACATAACTTCTTCAAAGCTTCAAGCTTTAGGCATCAGCTGCAAATTAGAATGCAGAATATGGCTTTCCTTATAGTGTCAGTTGAAATAAGCGAATTTTGATTCCTAGATGTCTAATAAAATAATTACTAGAAAAAAAAATCAAAACATAACATAGCCTTACAGCACAGCCGCTGCTAGGTTTTCTTGAAAAGAGCGAGTTTTATCAGTGCATGACCATTGATAACCATCTTCACACTCATCGAGCACTATTAGTTCTTCACTATTAGAGGGCACTTTTTAAGTAATTAAGTTTAGTAAAGACTAAAGAGACATTTACTTAAAACATTCATGCACATATTGTTATTGTCATTTTGATGGACGAATTAATGAACCCACAATCTGCATTAACCCGCGCCCTGGTGGGGTCTGTTTATAACGCGACCTGGTGGGGGGGGGGGCTATTTTTTGCCCCCCTCGTATCTCCGAAACTACTGGACGGATCCGCAAAATTCAAACGGCGTTCGAAAGGCCTGTCAAATTTGTCGAAGGAAACCAAATTTCATTGACCTCGGGGTCACCGATGACGTCACAGGTCAGGTCAAAGATGAAATATTTCACCGTTTACGGGTCATCTATTGAATGCGCTATAACACCGAAGAAAACGCATTTTGTCGAGAATCAGCGATAGGGCGTCAGTTGCCTAGTACATATGTTGCTATAAGAGGTCACTGACATTACCAGGTCAGGTCACAGGTCAGGTCACCAAGGGTCACAGGTCAGGTCACATGAACCTAACTTTAGGTACTAAGGTTGTGCGATGCATGTTTTATGGCCAATTTTTCATTTCGAACTCAATGCTGTTGGTTATAAGACTATCAGGTACGGCTTAGGTCACTTTCTGGTGAAGGTCAGGTCAAGGTCAGGTCAAAAAAGGTCAAATTTTAAAGTTGATAGTTTTGCATAAAATGGGTATCGATTCGATGCAGCTTGTCACGGGGAGTCTAATGGTGATCTTTGTTTTGCGCTACGGGGTCTAGAATTGCTAAAAATTGAGTTTGAAAATTTGACGTCATCAATTTTGAACAGTTTTTTCGCTATAACTTCGCCAAAAAAAGATGTATCAATCTCAAATTTGGTATTTGGATAGAAGGCGGTAAGGACTATCACATATATTCCGGTTTTTGCGAAAGTCTAAAAACTTTTTGGATTTTTCGGCTATTATATTCAAAAAATCTATTTTTTTATTTTTGGGGGTCAAAATCCAAAAATTTCAAAAATCCGAGATAGCAGTTTTGTAGTCCTGTCAATTCTACAGCTTTTATGTTTTATCGTTTTTCTGTATTTGCAAAGCTATAGGCCTGACAGCTCTTCCCGCGAAACCCTTTTTTGGGTCGAAAACGGCAGAACATGACGTCACTCTGACGTCATTTCCGGCCAACCTATCATAGCCTTTGGAAAAAATTTTGGTCACAATGTGTAAAATTGATGTCCGGGAGGGTACTGAAAGTTTGGTGACGATCGCCGCAGCGGTTCTGGAGATATATCGAAAAGTCTGGAGGGGGGCAAAAAATAGCCCCCCCCCCCACCAGGGCGCGGGTTAAGAATAAGTACTAAAACATAGGTACTTGATGTATAGACTCTGTCATATCGTGAACTTCTGGGTTAACAGGCAATGCTATTAAGTACTCCGATAACCCCATGGATTGACTTTGACACTAAGCTCACATTGCCGGGCATGCGACATCCCACCTATAGGTTTTAAGTAGCCGCGGCTGCTAAAAATAAAGAAAATAAGTAAAACATACACAAAAACCGTTCAGCATCGGGAAACTGATCGTTCGCAAGTATCGTTCGCTCGTGCAACTTGTTCGTTCATTTAGGGTTTACGGGCGCGTCGACTGAGATGGTCATTGTGCGCCCATGCTCGTGCAACTTGAACCCAGTGCTTATAAATTTGCAATACATAGTCATATAAGCTGTATGCACTATGCAGTATGCTGTATGCAGAAAGTAGTTATGTTAAGGATAGATAAATGCAAAGTTATACATGAATGCAAATGCAAAATTCCACATCATTAAGTCATTGCTCTTTATAAAATCAACGATTCCACCGAATTATATTAATCCTTGCCAGACCTATCAGTTGTCTTCATAAACGAAAGCCACCCAAACCAACTGAGCAATCGGACCGATGAACACTAAGAAGGGGAGCTGAAATAGGTGACCGAAGTTTTAATCGGATGAATAGCCAACAACCAAAAATGCTGCATCATGGAGAAAATGTTATCATCATTCGACCGACTCTCACGAACACATTACGTTTACCGCTACAGAAAGCAAAACATGCGCAGAAGTTAGCCAGAGACTTACTGGGGGCGGTGGGAGGGGGGGGGGCGTTAAATGCCTCCCTTTTTTGCTGCGCTGTAGGATAAAAATGGCACACCGCCAGCGCGCCAAATTTTGGGTAATTGTGGTCAGTTTGATAGAAGTTTATAATGGCAACGTTAAAAAAATGGATCGGAGTTTTTTAGATATGAAGGTTTAAGTACTAAGTAGCGTGATGATTACTTGGTTTTCGACCAAATATGACATTATTGGTTTTTAAAAATCCTAGGAAATCACAGAAAAGCATATACATACTGCAAACACCAGTAGACTGCCGCTAGTCTATGAAATGAAATGGCCATCTTCGATTCTTGATTACTGTTCTATCTTTTCCCAGCACTGAGAAAAATAAAAACTCCCTATAAAAAATAAAGGGAGTTTTTAAGGGTGTATACACTCTCTAAAAGACCCTTTTACGGGTCACATGACTCTTGAAAGTGAGTTTTGTTCCAATGACGACTCTTTTCAAGGTGTATTTTCAGAGTGTCAAGGAGAAATAGGGGAGTCATGGAGGGTGTCAACACCTTATCCATTAAAGGGTGTATTTTTGACACCCTTTAAAAACCCCCTTCACAGAGTCCGTTATATTTTCTAGGAGTTTTTTTATAGGGTGTCAAGCGGATGAGGGTGTTTTAAGGGGTGTATATATTAAACCTTTTAAAAGGGTGTATTTTTGATACCCTATAAAATTCTCTTTACAGAGTACAATATACTTTTAAGGGTATTTTATAGCGTGTCAAGCGAAGACGATGGTGTTTTAAGGGGTGTATATTTTACCCCCGAAAAAGTGTATTTTTGAAACCATACAAAACTCCCTTTACAGAGTCCATTAACTTTCGCATCATGGGCGGGGCATTTCTCATTTCACGGAGAGTTGGGTCGATACGACCCCCAGTACGTATACCTAGGATTCAGCTAAGGGGGCAGAGGAATCCCGGGCCCCCTCCACAGAGGACCCCCTCCAAAGAGTCCCCTCCACAGAGGGCCCCACCCATGACAGAAGGCCCTCACCTATAATAGAGGGCCCCCTCCACTGAGGAGTCAGAGGGGCCGCGGTCAGACACAGACACCAGCGGCCATCCACAGGCGGCCCCAGGCAGCAAGAAGGACCCTGCAGCTGTCAGTCCGGTCAGAGGGCCCCAGGGCAGGGGCGCGGGAACTACTTTCAGACTGGGGGGGGGGGGGGCACACCATAATAGAGATCAGCCTGGGGTACCCCCAACTCTAGTTTTCTCACCGGTTTAAGGCCACTGATTTTTCGTCCCTTGGCTTTGTCAACAAAAAAGGAAACATTTGCAAAAAAAAGTGCAGTATTTCGTCTCAAAGTTGTGGGCGCACCGCCCCTGCACGGCCCCAGAGTTGGGGGGGGGGGGAAGCTGCTATGGAGGACCCCGACCGTCCCAACGTGACCCCAGGGACTCCCGCGAATTTCCCTAGACTCTGACGCGACTCCGGCCAACGTGGGGCCCCCGGCCCGCGGGGCCCCGACTCCATCCCGGGCCCCGAAAACACTGTGGGGGCTCCGGTCCACCCCCCCTTTAGTACGTCCCTGTTTTCGCTTGCTTTTTTTACCAGCATCTGTCGTCTCAGTTGTATTGGCCACATGATGGTTGCGCGTATATATCTTTCCCGAGCGAAAAAAACAAACATTCCAGTTTTTTGGCGCTTTTGTTTCAATTGTGGTGGTTCTGTTCGAAGGCTCATACAGATGGTGTTTGCGCAAAATTTCTTACGGGAAATCACCGACTATTTAGTGTCGACAGCTGCATATTACCTTTTTGAACACGCCTCCATCACTGCTTGTTTATTGGCTGTCTGTTGTATTGGGCTGTGTTGCTGTATAGTGTATATACCGTGTGTTTTGCTGGGTGATTGTGATAATATTTTGATGATTAACCTTTTTATTCAGCGGTAGATAATTCTAAAAATCCCAGGGGGTGCTACAAACCCCTAATTATCCACCCCTGTTTTTTTATTTTAAGTTCCATCCAGTACCAGTATGAGTGTTTATGGCAATGGAAGGTAGGTGAAACATTTCATTATTGTAATTTTAATCTTTTGAGACATGAATTTCAACATTCTCTTGAGAGCCTGAGAGCATTCATGCCAAGGTTTCTGAGTCTGTTTCATGATAAAGAGACAATATTTATAATGGAGTCAACTTGTGGGTCAAGTCAGCAGAACTTGAACTTGATAAATGAGTACCTATGACATCACCTCTACACCTGTCGCCTCCTGTATTGTAGTGATGGCAGGTTCAATGCTGAGTCTCAGAATAATAGCCAGCGAGCGTATACTGTTGTTTTGTATTTCTATGCCCGATCGGCCCCAATGTCTTGCATTTCTAAATATTGAACTGTAATGAATGAGACGCTGTAATGAGGTACTGTAATGAAAAGACTGCCTCAGACTGCAAGGTTCTATTTAACCAAATATGACTGCATGTCTGCTACAGAATGAAACACTGACAAACACTGACACTGACATCAGGCACTGACAAAGTGAATGCACAAGAACGATAAGGACTTCTGGACTTCAGAGCAAGAGATACACCTGACGCTCAGGAACGCTGCTGTCACCACATATAGCATACAGCACCCGGTCGTGCCCATCATTAGCCTACAAGCCCCACCAGACGCTAACCGGCCACGATTTTCTGCATCGATTTTCTGCATCCCCTGCATCGTTCATCACAGATGGCTATAATTAGGATCTGAATGCCAAAATTCATGGGTAGGAAGTTGCTTTCAAGCACTGTCCAGCTCTCAAATGGGCGATAGCCACAACGCCCCCTGCAGTCGCACTAGTCTTAAAATTGATACATCCACTCTACTTACAGGCACGGTGTATATTCAACCCAAAATGCACATAAATATCACAACAAAACAAACCTATTCCCTGCATGACCATGTGAGTAGCACTCCCCGCTAGCTGCGCTTCAGTTTATCCCCGACCCGCTCCCTGACCGCCTGGAGGAGGCGGAGCTCGCTGTACACCGCCGCGGCCACCACGGCGGCCCCACAGAGCGCGCCCACAGCCACATGGGCGGCGGCGGAGCTGGGGTACAGCCAGCTCTCGGAGCCGGCTGCCAGCAGGCCGGCGGTCACCAGCGCGGCAGCCACGGCGGGCGGCGGGCGGAGACCGAGTAGCGGCGGCACGGACACCGCCGGCTCCAGCGGCAGACCGGCCACGAACCGGTAACTGGCGACACACGGGGCGGGGACAGGGTGAGAGAGGTACGGGACACTGTATCGGGCATCAGCGACACACGGGGTGGGGACAGGGTGAAAGGGGTACGGGACACTGCATCAAGCGCCAGCAACACACTGGACGGGGCGAGCGGGCAGCAGCAGCAGAAAATGGGACGAAGACATGATGGTTGAGAGTGGCACGGGGCACTGTATCGGGAACCAGCAGCATACGGGGAGGGGACGGGATGACAATTGAGAGGGGTGCAGGACACTATTGGGGACAGCAGACATTCGTATCAGTCGTGGACGGGTGAAGTAACGAGATCCAAGTATATCGAGATCGGCGATAAAGCGTGATATTGACTATCCATGACAGATTGGATAATGATGTAAATAATTAGACCAATTAGGACAAATCAAATCTATTCAAAAACACAAAAACTCACCAAACGTATATCCTGGTCAGCATATTGACGCAGTTGGCGAGGATAAATCCAACCCCGCCGAATAGCCTAGTAAAGATCCCTGTCGAGATGACGAATATCACAGATAGCAGCACCATCTTCCGGTTATACCTGAAACACCGGAAAACGCCACAACACCTGTCAAAGCGCCCGATAGTAGCGTTCCTAGCTTCACTTTATCGACACAACTGGCCAGCCTTTCTACTTCGCCTTTAGCCGCAAAAGGCAGTCTAACAACAAAAACCAACATGAGAACGTCATTTCCTAATCCGCTCAGCCTCTACCGACTAATTTACCTCACTCCTTACTAAGCCACCGACCATTTCCCGACTGCTTTCCATAAACCCTCCACGGCACTTACCCATTGATCTGTTCCTGGCGCATCACCGCGAACGTGTAGCACTCCAGCACTCCGTTCACCGCCAGTAGGAGCACGTAGGCGCACTGGGCGCGCAGCAAACTGACGGCCGGACCGGCGGCCAGCAGGGCGCCGCCGTACAGCCGCAGCAGCAGGGGGGGGGGGGGTAGCTCCAGCCGAACGTGACGGCAACCAGACCGAGCAGGCTCATGGCGCGCAGCAGGTCGTGCAGAACCCGGCCCGCCGCGGCAGACACCGGCTGCAGGGAGAGGGGGTAGGGTCAGACTCATAGCGCGGAGTAGGTCGTGTAGCACCCGGCCCGGCCCGCCACCGCAGACACCGGCTGGAGGGGGAGGGAGCTGTCAGGCACCGGCTGGAGGAGAGGTGCCAAACTGTCCCCTTCCAGTGACTGGCGAGAAGGGGAGAGATGGCCAGAAGGATAGAAGCTGGGCAATAAAACAAACCGAATGACAAAAAAGACACCAAGATGAAGATCACAACGACTGGCAGTAAGGACTTATAGCGGAGATGAAGAGTAGCTACGAGTATAATTGGCTAATATCAGAGGAGTGTGTGCTTACAGCTTTTTCGGCGCCTTACCGGGCATCGACACACTGTGGTCAACGTTACTGATATTTTCACCAAATGCCACTACTCCTCAGTAAAAAAAAACACAAAAAAAAACTAACATCAATCACCTCCTACCACACAATCAGCCACGTTGCCACCTACCTTTCCCCGTTCCACTGTGCGCGAGAAGTAGACGTAGGCGTTCTTCTCGACTGGCTGAAAGAGGAAGCGGGCCGCCAGGCTGCCCAGGTTGGCCACCACGTCGTACAGGCCCTGCTCGGAGAAGTCGAGCAGGTGGAAGGCGGTCATCAGGTAGCGCTCGCCCTCCGTCAGCAACTGCTTCAGCATTTTTCAGCAAATTCAGAGCAAAATTCAGCAAAATTAGCATTTTTCTTATGGAGTACACACTACAGTTCTGGTGAGAAAATAGCATATGTTCTACTTAGGAACTCAGACATTGGATGCATCACTGATGCATGATAGGAAAAAAGTAAAGGGTGCATACCTGACATTGATGATGCCCAGCACATCAGATGTAATATACCGGAGAATGACTGCATTTGTGATGAATGTGAACACTCAGTAGGTTATCTGAAAGACATTTGTAGGTATAGCTTCAGCATCAATATGTGCAACACAGACCATGCTATTCTGGGCCCTGTTTCACCGGTGATGGCAGCACGCTGCTATCACACGTGTCAAATTGGGTTTCCACGGAAACATCAGCAAACCATGACGCCGTCAATCTGTGTGATGTCATCAAACATTGCTGCCAACAGCTTCACGGTCGTGCGATCAAACACATCGCATTCAACGAAACAGCAACTCTGTTCCAAACGCAGCTCACAGATTACATGAAACGTCATAAGTGTGACCTCATCACATTACGTCAGCTCGCGCAATTTGATAGTAGCATGCTGCTATCAACGGTGAAACAGGGCCCTGGTCTCTGCAGCATATAGGTACCTACTTCATTGGTGGAAAATCCCAGGGGGTGCTACAAACCCCTAATTATCCACCCCTTTTTTATTTTAAGTTCCATCCAGTACCAATATGAGTGTTTATGGCTTGGAAGGTAGGTGAAACATTTCATTATTGTAATTTTAATCTTTTGAGACCTGAATTTCAACATTCTCTTGAGAGCCTGAGAGCATTCATGCCAAGGTTTCTGAGTCTGTTTCATGATAAAGAGACAATATTTATAATGGAGTCAACTTGTGGGTCTCTACCGCTGAATAAAAAGGTTAATCATCAGAATATTATCACAATCACCCAGCAACACACGGTATATACAGCAACACAGCCCAAATCCCAATACCACGGACAGCCAATAAACAAGCAGTGATGGAGGCGTGTTCAAAAAGTTAATATGCAGCTGTCGACACTAAATAGTCGGTGATTTTCCGTTAGAAATTTTGCGCAAACACCATCTGTATGAGCCTTCGAACAGAACCACCATAATTGAAACAAAAGCGCCAAAAAACTGGAATGTTTGTTTTTTTCGCTCGGGAAAGATATATACGCGATGGTTGCATGTGACAAGCGCTGAACTATTTGCTGGCCAATTCCCCCCGATATTATTGGCTAATTTTTAGCTCTACCTATTTGAATTTACATTATAATTTTAAATGAACTTTTCATTTATATTTATTTCAAAAATATTTTATTATTTAAAGTGAGATATATGGTAAAAGCGATAATTTATTTTAAAAACATTTGTTATATCAGGCAGCGCTGCGTGACGCTAGTTTCCGATTTGTTGTGATGGATTGTGTCGCGACATGTGTTTGTTGTGGCGGGTTGATCGAAGAATGAGATCTATAAGATTGAACCGCTGAAGAAAGGTACGTATTTCACTTGTCATGCTATTTGTCCTGTTTTTTTTTTCGCATTAGATCAAGATCATTCAATTCGCCTGTCAAATGATTGTTAGGTACGCCGCCTCTCAGTGCTGGTGCCAGTGCCCAGACTGGAAAACATCCATACACTACGCCGGACGCCCGTGAGACCCTCATGTGCCGAAATTCGATGCAAGCAATTTTGCGGTGAAATTTCTGCATCATTTGCCCTGAAAGTTGGGTGCCTACTCAGTGGCGGATCCAGGGGGGGGGGGGGGCAAAATGGGCATTTGCCCCCCCCAAACGGCATGATTTTAACATTACGCCTATGGATGATGCATGGAAAGAATTGATAAATTTTTATGGTTTGCCCCCCCCCCAAACCTCTGAGCTGGATCCGCCTCTGTGCCTACTTGTGCCGAAGGAAGCCACTTCTACATAACAATAAAGCATGTGCACATCTACCTACCGACGAAGGCTATATCAACCAGGAATGTTCTGGGGCCTTGGACAATGGACGCTCTCCCCTGTTTGAGAATCTGAATCAGTTGATGTTCCCATGAAGACCCAATACCACAATGCGCGTGTCACACTAGCGTCACAGTCGGGGAAACTATGGTAAAATCTGCTATTTTTAGCAGTCTGCTATTTTTAGCAGAAATCTGCTAAAAATGGGTACGCATGTGACGTCATCGTACCCAAATATAGCAGATTTGGGTACAGCCCCAGACAAAAGCAGATCTGCACCCTAATTGAAGCAAATGCGCATCAAATGCCTGGCAGATTCATGATTAGAATACTGCTGAGAATGTCCTCTGCTATTTTTGTTCAGATCCGACTATTTTTAAATAATGAATTTAAAAATAGTCGGATCTGAACAAAAATAGCAGAGAACACTCTCAGCACTATTCTCATCATGAATCTGCCAGGCATTTGATGCGCATTTGCTTCAATTAGGGTGCAGATCTGCTTTTGTATGGGGCCGTACCCAAATCTGCTATATTTGGGTACGATGACGTCACATGCGTACCCATTTTTAGCAGATTTCTGCTAAAAATAGCAGACTGCTAAAAATAGCAGATTTTACCATAGTTTCCCCGACTGGTCATGCTGTGGCAAGTTCAGACCCTCTTCAGACCAGCTCGCAGGGCGAGTCTGCTGCTAGATTGACCAGCGTGCTGAAATATCTGGTGACCACCATTCGCAGTAAAATTTGGTAAATGTCAAGATAAAGTCCTGAGTAGATTTCAAGGATAATTTTTTCATATTCTTACATTATTTGACATCCTAAATCCAAAAATGATCTTATATGCCTAGCAAATAAAAGAAAAAATCAAACCTGACCTAACCTTACCTACTTACCTATAAACTACCAACCCACACCCTACAAACCTACAACCTAACAACATACAACCTACCAACCTACAACCTTAAACCTACAAACCTACAACCTAACCTAACCTAAAACCTAAAATTTCTGTTGTTGCATGTTTGTATCAACAGTGTCACAATTGTAGTTAGGAGCTCAGCTTGAAAAATACCTAAAATTCTGCTGCAGCCCTGCGCCAAAAAATTCAGCGGCCACCATGCACTGAATTTGGTGCATGTGAAATTATGCCAGACATGCGCTCAATTTTTCGGCGCAATCCCACCACTACGCCGGAGATATTTGGCATAATGTGTATTTTCCCAGTCTGGCTCAGTGCCAGAATGTGACATGGTTCTTATTTAGTTTAGAGCCTAGGGTGCAAAATGGCTATTTGGTATTGAAGTTTTTTTTTCTTCAAAGTTCGACCCTCATTGTAAGCGTCTTTTGAACACAGCATGAAAATTGCTGACTGATTTAACTGAGAAAACTGGTGAGTGCACTTTGTATCAGTATTGGAGCTATGAATAATAATTTCAAAATAAGATTTTAACAATGATAAAATGCTGTTATGTTAATCAAAGTGTGGCTTACCAATAAGTATCCCTGCAAGGTTGTAAATGTAAATACGAGATGCGATTCTGGGAAAATAGGAACCAAACAGTGACTCAAAATTACATTTTTACTTGGGTGTCAGAGGGGAAAATTATTCCGTGGACAGGGGAAGAGGGTGGAAAATTTTGGGTCCGGCAAACCTAAAAAAAAAGATGGTGGTAAAAATGGAAGGAAAATGAATTGATAGCATGCATTTCCTCACAAATGCAGTAGGATGTACCTTCTAATGTGTGAATCAATATGTTGTTTAGACCATCTATGGAAATGCTCTTTTTTATTGAAGTTGAGAGTGGAAAATTGTCTTCTTTTGAATGTCATTTCCCACAGAAATCAACTAAGGGTGCGTTCTTTGAACAGATTTCACGTGAAATTTCACGTGGAATCAAAAGTCAAGCCGTTCTTTGCCGATTCCACGCGGAATTTCACGTGAAATCCCGCGGAATTCCACGTGAAATACGGGAATCGGAAAAGCTTGTCCCGAGCGCTTTTTTCAAGATGGCGACGCCCAGTGGAGGAGGGAATGTGAATGTGTGCGTATGATATGGACTGGTTTTGCGGAATATGTTACTAAAATGCTACCGTTTTTACCAAAAACCTTTTTAGGGATTGTTTCCGCTGTTACTAACTAGCAAACTGGTGTGGAAATATTAACCGGTAGGTATTCTTACAAGCCGTATGCACACCAGCGACTTTTCTATAAAAACTCCATCTGCCTCTTATCACTTAAGATGCATCATGTAACTTACCGACAATACAAGCAACGCTAAGTTCAATGCATGTTTCAAAAATCTGAGCATATTACATTTATGAAGCCTCTGCGACAATTGCGCCGTGAAATTCCCGTGCGGTCGGCAAAGAACGCATCAGCTGACTGAGCTGTGAAATTTCACGTGAAATTTCCGTGCAAAGAACGCACCCTAATTCTAGGACACTGGAGTCTGGAACCAGGTAGAAATAATTTTGATTTAAGTTGATCGTCTGTGAAATAAATGTGCGCCATCCAGTTTTCTCAGTAATTCAGCCAGCAATTCTTGTGCTGTGTTCAAAGAGACGATTACAGTGATGGTTGAACTTAGTACATATACAAAAGGTCTGCATAGGTTTAAGCATGGATGAAGTATCCATCCATGGCTTAAGGTTGTGAGGTTGTAGGTTGGTGGGTTGTAGGTATGTAGGTTGGGTATTACTATAGCAGGCATCTTACATGCTGCCAACTGTTTGAAGAAAGTTGCTTGGCTTCAGTTCTTGAGATACTTATATGAAATTGATCATAAAAGTCTCCTAATTATTCATTTTTTAGAATTAGGTAAACAATCAAACTTCACCTAAGCTTACCTTCTAACATACAACCTAACAAACTACAAACTTAACATCTACAATGCGTAGGTAACTTAAAATGATATTCATGTAAATGTCTCAAGAACTGGATCATAGAGACTTTTCACAAAGTGTAGTTTAGTTTTCAAATGACCTTTTCCTCGATAATTAATTGAAAATGCAATAAAAAACAAATATTATATTGTTTGGCAAATTTTCGAATGCAGTTCATTCTCAAGCCACATGAAACAATTGACAATTGTTTCATGTGGCTTGATAATGAACTGTCGTTCGAAAATTTGCCAAACAATATAATATTTGCTTTTTATTGCATTTTCAATTAATTATCGAGGAAAAGGTCATTTGAAAACCAAACTACATATATCAAGATGTTCCTCGCTAGAGCACTGCATACTATTTCTTCATACTTTTCACAAAGCATTGACTACATGTAAGATGCCTGCTACACATGTACGTTAGTTTATGCTTGGGTAAACGTATGAAGGTTGTGACTGACAAAATATGTAGACTATGATGATGTCACTGGACATATGCTCCTAGTCCTCCAGTTTCCTTTGACTAGACTCAGTTTTATGCTCATTTATGTCAGTCTAGTGTCTACACCTTTCTAGGCGCAAGTTCAAAAAGGTAAAGACCAAATTCAAAAAGTTTATGTTCGAAATGCACGTGAACGTTTTGAATTTGGTCTTTAACTTTTTGAAATTGCGCATAAAAAGGTGTAGATGTATTCTTTTTTTTTTTTACTTATTTGTATTTGTTTCAACATTCCCAGATCTGGAGTATGCTGTCAAGATTGGCAGGAAATCAGCGCAATGCGAGTGGGCACCTCCCCATTCTGAGTGTGCTGAGTGGCTGGAAATCCCAGCTGTGACTGCTGCGGGAGCATGACTGCTGTCGGCTTGAACTGCACACCGTGGATGCCTGGGGTAGGTATGTATACGTGTTGGTACAATTTCTCACTGCCTTATCCGGATTAACCCGCGACCGCCTGGGGGGGGGGGGTTGGATCCGACCCCCCCTCCGTTTTTCTTGAATAACTCAAGAACCGCTTACGCTATCAACTTGAAACTTGGCATACCTTCTTCCCCATCAATTTGACGTCTTCTGTGTAATTTTTAAGAAAAAATTTCATTTTTTTTAGATATATCGATTTTAGTGATGTAACTACATGGCGTTTTTAGTCAAAAAGTGGTAAATGTTTAAAAAATCGCCAAAAATCAGGGTTTAAAGCAATTTGCAAATTAAGGACATGAATAAACGCAGCTTAACGAGTTCTTTAAAATGGCTATCTCGGATTTTCCATAAAATGCGTTTTTCACCCCTAAAAATTCAAAAAACTACATTTTTTGGAAAACAGCTAATAAAATCCAAAATTTTGAGAATTTCCAAAAAACCGGAATATATGTTATAGAGCTCTGTTAGAACATTAGATGTCCCAAATTTCAACTTTCTATCTTGATTTTTGACCCCCAAATTGTAAAAAATAGCTCCAACATGCATAGGGCATGGTGACGTCATAAGCATTTTCGTGAATTAGAGGCACTTCTGAACATCGCATGTGAAAACAAATGGCACCACTAGATTCCTGGGACAAAGCTCGTCTAGAAAAGTGCATTTTTATGTCAAAAATAAAAAGTTGAAAAATTGACCTTTTTTCTCAGCCCTCGTTTAGTTATGTATGGTATAAACGATTTTTTATGCTTTCAATGCACACTTATCACCAGCACAGTGACTTGGGGTCACATATAACCAGGGCTGCGGAGTCGGAGTCGGAGTCGGAGTCGGAGTCGGTCGGAGTCGACAGTTGTGACCGGAGTCGGAGTCGGAGTCGATTTTAGAAACCCGAGCCGGAGTCGGAGTCGGAGTCACCGAAAATCTGTCGACTCCGCAGCCCTGTTAGGTCTGCGGAGTCGGAGTCGGGAGTTGGAGTCGGTCGGAGTCGACAATTCTGCCCGGAGTCGGAGTCGGAGTCGGAGCTGGTTTTTGAAAGCCAGAGTCGGAGTCGGAGTCGGAGTCGCCGAAAATCCATCGACTCCGCAGCCCTGCATATAACCATTAGGGTAGCCTGGGGCAAGACGCCCCAGATAATTTATTTTGCTACATAACTTTTGTCCCACATGACCTGGAAGGCTAAATTTGTGCTCAATGCGTTCTTGGGACATTTTACTTTAAATTCCACCCCTCAAATTATTTCACCTATGATCGGACTCCCAGCTAGGAAGCGATTTGTGAAGCAACTGCAAATGGGGCATTTTGCCCCAGCCCCAGGGCAAAACGCCCCACGGCCTGGGGCAAGAAGCCCCATACTCTAGATTAAAGATTAAACATGGTAGTTGGCTAAATCTTATATGAGAGGTCCGTTAGACCTCTGGAGGCACGGCACTGAAGTTAGCACATTCCATCCTGTCAGGTGTTCAGCTATGACACTATTGTATGAGCAGGTTTTTCACCTGCCTCAAAGGACCAAATAATAAATTATTGCAATGCAAATGTTTACAGAATACTTCCTTTGCCATCCAGGTGCTGAGAAAAATACACATAAAGGCATAGAAACTTACTGTTCGCCAGCTACCGAGCATTAGAAAGTGGGTAGCCCGAACAACACATGGGGTAAAACGCCCCATGGGGCTTTTTGCCCCGCGACCTACTGGGGCGTTTTACCCCATCACGTAGTTCGGTCAGAGAACAGCGCTTTGCACTCCAGCAAGACATAATTTAACACGAACCAACCCGGCATGATAAGCGTTAGACAATAGTTGTTCAAAATACATAAAAGTCGTTAACCTGATATGGACCATAAAAGAACGCCATGATGCATAATCTGACAACAAAACATAAAAATCACTCAAAAAACACATTTTCGGCTATATCTCCCGAAAGAGTCAACACAATTTCTTCCCAGTCTGCTCATATAATGATCATATAGTGCACGTTTTATAGAAGAGAGGATGTTTCCCCAGAACTCTGCCAGTTCCGAGAAACATCGGTGAGGCGTTTTACCTCGGCGGGGCGACTTGCCCCGGTCTACCCTACCATCGGATTCGGCGTGAAAAATAAGCCATAAAACATGTGTCGCACGCCCATGTAGCAGAAAGTGAATACCGTGACCTTTCGTGACCTGACCTGACCTTGACCCGTACTTAGTATGACCCCTATACGCACATGGTACCTTCACTAGGCCTTTGAGGTCATTTTTGGTGAGTTTCGAGCAGCAGCTATCGATTCCGCTGTCCGTAAGCCTAATCATGCAAAACCCCAGAATTTGACCTTTGACCTGACCTTGACCCGAAAGTTGACCTCAATCTTGAAATCTTAAGAGTGCTTTGGGAAGGTCTCGTAGAGACCTTTCGAACGCCGCCTCGCGGGGCTCGATGCGACCATTGGTTCTCGAGATAACAGGGGGGGGGGGGGTCGGATCCGACCCCCCTCCCAGGCTGTCGTGGGTACGGAAATAGCCCAGGCGGTGCCGGGTTAATGTAATTGGGACAAACTGCTCTTCCCCCAGCATCGATTAGTTGCTTCAGAATAGGAAGTCAAATCAACAATTTTTATTTGAGAAAACTGCTTTTAAATTGAACTTTCAACCTTCAAAACTGTTAATGAGTTGGCATAAAAATGATGTCCCATCAGGGGGTGTGGAGCTGGAGCTGCCGGAGCGGGCACAATTTGTCCGGAGCCGGAGCCTTGAAACAATATAGTCCGAAGCCGGAGCCGTCAAAGAAGGGGCAACTCCGGCTCTTTTTTTAAGAGGAAAAAAATAATTGACCTAGTTCGGTTTGGCAGTACAAGGCAGTAAAACATGTGGTACGTCACGGGCCATCACGTGAAAAAAAAACTGAATACGTATCCCCAGTGTTCCACAGTACGCAATCAACCTCCCAGTCCTGTCAGCTCCTCCATCCCCACGTCTACTGCATGCCCAGAACCTGAGGACCGGTCATCAGGTGACGGCCATTGTTTCGCATAAGGGATGTACTGAGTCGGAGCGGCGGAGCCGGCCCATTTTACTCTAAACCGGAACCGCCATGACATTTCACCCGGAGTCGGAGCCGATTGTTTTCTCCGAAGCCGAAGCCGTCTCAAATTTCCACGGCTCCGCATCCCTATGTCCCATGGTTCAGAGTGAGCAAAATGAATATCTACCAAATTTAATTGAAAAATATTCACCGGGTTTTAAGATATTAGACAATTACTTTTCTTTATTATTCGGAGGTACACTGTTCCTACGACGTCATTTGGACGCAAAAATTTGGTATCTTCGAAGTGCGGCAGTTGTTGCGCGCGCAGCAGCATATACCACCACTGCTTTACAAAGAAGTTTATATGATATTTTGAAATCACTAGATCTGCGCTGACGTCACACATTCAGAGGGGGTATTCAAATGCATTAGCTCCTCTTAATCCAAAGTACTGCAACTTTGAAATTAAATATTCTTGATTTAAGGCGTTTCTCGATGTTGCGAGCGCCGAAACCGGTGATTGTGAGCCAGGGATCATAATTTGGCTATCCCAAATTAAAAACTAATAAACCTCGGTCGAGGGAAGGGGGTGTTGCCCCCCCCCCCCCCCTCCCCCATAGGGTTTTATTTTGCGATAGCTCCAAACACGCTGGTGATAAGAGCTGAAACTTGGCATACCTGACCTTTGATTCAAGCCGAATCTTTTGACACCAACCGCATCTTCAGGTCAGGTCAGGTCACTGACCTATGACGTCATACGTGAACCTCTGCACGGTCTTCAGATGTCGCAACTTCGCAACGCCCTCAGTGCCAGAGGAACTTTCACAGGGAGATGTAGCTTTTAGGACCTAATATCCATCAGAGGTCTCACAACTTGTATACCTCGGATTTTTCCTAAAGTTCACATGAGGTCAGGTCGGTCACGGACCTCACCATTACAAGTCAATGGGGAAAAATGAAAACTGCTATTTTGGCGCCGGGAACGATCTCAAACCAGCTCAACCACACAGAATCGTGGTTCCATGCACTCCTTGCAAGTTGCGATGCTTCACTTTTGCATTGTTGACCTTGCGTGACGTCATTTATGACGACACTAGGGCCATTTCATTATAGCTATTATTTAATAAATATTGGCGTGAAAATTCCTAGAGTTAATCGTCAGCATGTGTTTTCTAAAGCAGTTTGATGGCCACCTGTATTCCTAATCCTCTCATTCAAAGAAATCGGATCTACCTTAATTTTATCTTCAAGGTTAACCCTAACCAGAATTCCCATTTGACGTCGCGCTGGTTATCGGCGTTTACCATGTGAGTGTTCAGGACATTTTCTTGTCATTTCCCTTTGTTCGGTTATATCCTTGCCCCTTGTTGTCACGTTCACTTCAGTGCTGAAGGCCTGGCTTTACTATGCGTTTTCTGCGTGCGTTTTTTGCGGGTTTGCGTTTGTTATAAATAATATAACTTTTACATTAGTTATATACAAAAGTTATTATAACTCTTACATTAACTAAAATTTAATATAAAAAACATCACAAAAACGTAATATCGTTGTTTTTTCCAGAACGATATTACGTAAAATACGCAAACCCGCAAAAAACGCACGCAGAAAACGCATAGTGTAGCCAGGCCTTTACTTGATTATTTCTCCCGGGCGACACAGGATGCATGGTGTACTCTAAAATGACTGTGATATTCCCCTCCTTTCAGATTTGGAGCTATGCCAGTATTTGGCTGAGGCTTCGAAGTGTTGGGGCCTTGGAAGATGTGACGCAGCCGTGTGAGGGACGGCCGGCCATCCTTGAAATCGACGAGATCTTTCAGCTGGATATAGAAGACGCTAACATACATAGTAGGTGAAGGCACGAGAAATACGCTTCTCCTATGACAGAGGCGCCTTTTCCCTTTCTGTTTTTCATTAGCGCTTTCACACGAAAGTGAAATAGTTTTGTGCTATTTGTTAAAAATGGCCAAAAACTGAACGCAAGGTCATGTAGGTCATAGTAGTCTTCTAGCCCAGTGAGAGTGCGTGCGAGACTGAGGGCTGTTGCCAAATCATAATCAAGACAGAGCGCGGAGCGACTGTCCGCGTCTATCGAGTGCGTCTCTTGCAAATGGGCTATAGGTCTGTGCATGTACATGTGAAGCTGCTCTGCGGTCGGCGCGATTGGTTATAAATAAATTGACTTGCATTCAATTGAACTCTTTACATTTTGAACTCAGCTGATGGACATATATTTTGGATGGGTGTAATGTATATATATATGGATATATATATATATATATATATATATATATATATATATATATATATATATATATATATATATATGGGTGATTTTCTGCCTTTTGAAAATGGGGTGTACAAAAATTAAGTTACTCCTTTAAGGGAGTACTTTTTACTCTTTTGAGGGAGTATTTTTTACACCCTCTGACGATCCGGCAGAAAACCACTCCCAAAAAAATCACTCCCTAAATGGGGTCAAATGACTCCTCGGTAAACTCCTATTAAAACTCCCTCAAACGAGTAAAAAATATCCCCTAAATAGGATAAAAAATATTCCCTAAAAGGAGTCACCTCTCCTAGGGAGTATTTTTTACTCTTTTTAAGGGTCGTTTTTACTCTTTTTATAGAGTATTTTTTACTCCTTCTTTGGAGTTTTGATTGGAGTTTATCGTGGAGTCATTTTGACCCCATTTAGGGCGTGATTTTTTTGGGAGTGGTTTTCTGCCGGATCAAAAAGGGTGTCATTTTTTTCTCAGTGAGATATGAACTGAACCTTGGGAATTTCTGGTGATTACTTCGTGGTCCCGGTGCATGTTTTCGTTAAGTTGAGCTCGTTTTTACCAAAAATGTACTCGCATGATAAAATGGATGTCACCATAGTACGCCTAAAAGTACCCATAAAACATAGGTATATCATGTGCGCGGATGCGCACTTTAATTTTCGGGGGTTATAATCCTACCTGATTTATCTAACCTTGACCCTGACCAATGCCTAAATGCCCCCTGCACGAATCTAGCACTCGCGTGGCATTTTAGGATAAAGATTTTGCACAATTCTGACAGAGTTTATGACTAGAAATGCCAAGCACGTGGTGCTTAAGGTCATGCTACTGAAAATCCAATTTGGCAGGTGTTTGACCTGATCTTGACCCGACTTGCGACATCTAAATTTAACTTTTAAGTACTCATCAGGAGCGTCTCGTTGCGTCCTTTCTTTTGCTGTCTCGCCCATTTCGCTGCGCTTATTGGTTCTCGAGATATCGGCTGGGGGCATTTAATGCCCCCGGGCATTTAATGCCCCCCTCCACACACACACACCAAGTGATGGGTGCCGAAATATCCCAGAAACTGCCGGTTTAAGATGGTGGAGTACGAGTAGTCAACCAATCAATTCTAGAAGACCGTATTATAACGAATGGTTTTTAAAGCAGTTTTTGCAATCATTCTAAAGCCGTAGCGGTTTATGGTTTAGTACGGCCATCGAACGCTTTCGGACAGTAGATAATGCAAGTACACAAATGTTATGCGAATACAAACATTTATTTACAATACATTTATCAACACGATAAATAGTACATTCCACAACTCATTTACTCCTTAGACCAAGCAACACTGCATTAATAATGTGCGGGCTTGTAGGCAGGGGTCGGCTTGTAAGCAGGGGCCGGGTGGTAGGGGGCCGGCTTGTAGGCAGGGGCCGGGTGGTAGGGGGCCGGCTTGTAGGGGGCCGGCTTGTAGGCAGAGTGCTGCTCGGGGTAGGCGGCCTCTCCGTCGTAGGTGACCTCGGCGTTGTATCCACCGTAGTGGTCAGCCGTGTACTTGACGTGCTGGGTACGGCCGTCGGGCAGAACCACCGAGTAGTAGCCCTGCACGTTGTGACCGTCGCTCTGCTCGTTGCGGGCGAAGTTGGTGCCGGTGTAGTGGTCGTTGACGGCGTAGTCGAAGGCGAACGGCCTGGCCTCCTCCTTGTACTGGGTCTGCGGGTGGTAGGGAGCCGGCTTGTAGACCGGAGCCGGGTGGTACGGAGCCGGAGTCGGGTGGTACGGAGCCGGAGAATCGGCGGCGGCCACGGCCAGCACAGCGGCAACGAGGAACACCTGAAATATAACATTTTGTCATCTCATATATTGGTCTGAAAGTGTCAGTGTATGTTATAATGCATATCAAAATTACAAAACAGGAATTAAGCAGCGCTGTGCCGGTCAGAAACGATACAGGTATTGGTAACCCTACATCTTTGGCCTTACGCAATATTGCATGCATCCATGTCGCTTTAATTCGAAAAGATCAGGATGGAGAGCAAGGTCAGACACAATCTCTGATCTTGTGCTTTTATTTGCTTCCGAAATTTTCTTATGTTTCATTAAATTTTTATCGGTATTATGATGCTACGTACGTACCATAATATACCAGCAACTTGTGCACTGAACACGTTTTGGAGCTACAATGAACTTTGAAGAGACTGTGAGTCGTGCTGTTCTATGTGAGAAGTATCTAGGATATAGCTCACCTTCATGTTGGTTGGTTTGCTGGACGAGTGTGCAGAGCAACTGGTGCCGACTACCACGGTCCGTCACCTTTTATACGGCGAGCAGACACCCTTGGTGGTCAAGGTCATCAGTTGACCCACCCACCGGACGCAGCGTCGCGATACGCCGGCACAGGGGTGTGGTCCTGACACGGTGCTCAGCTGATCGATAGTGTATGTAGCTGCCGATAATTAGCACAAGGATACTACGCTTGATTAGGATATATAAGTCATGGTGTACGGTGACTCATATAGTTTTGCATGCCGCTGACCCCAATTGGAGACAATATATAGGTAAAAGTTCAAGACACTACTTCAGAGCCAATTGAGGATTCAAAATTGGGATATTATTTATTTTGTGTGCAACAAGTGACATTTCAGTCATTATTTCTACAAATTTAGGGCTAATTTTGGTTAATCGTTTTCTTTTATTAAAGTGGAATTAACAACACAGGCCGCTAACTTTTTGCCCGATGTTTTTATTTGTATACGAAAACAATAGCACGCTCTTATTTGGGCTCAAATCAAAGTTTGACTGGCGCCTAACCTTCACAGTGATCGGGTGAGGGGTGTCGAACGGAACCCCTTCCTAGGTTTTTCGCAAATAACTCATGCTAAGAAGCGGCCAATCGCCACGAAACTTTTAGTACCCTTGATTTGATTATGTTTACACCTACCCTAAAAAATTAATGACTTTGACCCAGTTTACCTTCGACCTGTGACTTGTTTCTCGAGGCTATGTTTTGCTCGGAATCGTGATTTGACGTATGTCAGCTCACTTTATCCTCGCGTTTCCAATCTTTTTGTGGTTGTACACGCTCAAATATGCGAAATGATGTTTGGCCCATGCATTATAGTTAGTGTCAAGGTCACTTCACACACAGACAGTCAGCCTGGCGTAGCTGTCAAACCTTACTCCCGCCACCATACTCGTATAAAATCACTATCCGTTTTTTCCACGTCAAGGTCAGGTCACGGTCGCTGAGCTTAGATGAAGTTCACTTATTCGAGCTTTACATCTTCCTGTGATAACTTTAGGAGCTGACTTCAAATTTAGCGCCCATTTGAATATTCACGAAGTATAGTTGTAGAGTCTACGTAACATGTTTCCTATCTGTCAGTGGTGGTTGACACCTACTATGGATAGTCGGCAGAATGCCTGCTGGCTGACCTGACCCGACCTGGCTCGACCTACAACATACATAATCTCTAAATCAGTGTTCGCCATGGGCCGGGCCAGCCCAATGGGCCATGAGCTGGGCTGGGCTGGGCCCTCAAATATTAGGGATCGATAAGCTGTGGATAGCTGGGCCAAGAACTGTAAAGTGGAGTCAGGGGTTCGCAACTGAGACAAAAACTATAACTTTACCTATAGCTTATTACTGTGCAAGACTTAAAAACGAGTTCATAAAGCACGCATGCAATGTGCATTGTGCATGCTGCTCGAAAAAGATGGTTTCTTTGCTACCTTTGGATACCTGTGTGGTGTCAATAATTTTTAATCCATTCATTTTTGACGGGCTGGGCCGGGCTGGGCTTTGACGCTTTAATCATGAATGGGCTCGGGCTGGGCCGGGCTGTGAACCTATGGGCCTGGGCTGAGCTGGACTGGGATTTTGCGGCCCGTGGCGAATTCACTCATGCTCTAAATGCATGAAGAAATTATGCAACACGAAATACGTGATCAACGCCCCAAAAACCGTAACAATCACACTGTACGAAATTCTAGCAGGTCCCGATTTCCCCGACTTTTGGGTCTTTGACCTAACCTGGAAGGTCAGCCAATGGCCTAGAACTCTAAAAATGGGTATCATCGGCTTGCTCTTGTAACGGGCAGCAAGCTCGCGAAGCTCTAGCTCAATCAGGGGCCGAATGGTAGGAGAGGGCCTACGGACCCTCCCCCCCCCCCCCTACCTTAGACGCTGTAAAAAGGCCAATACGGGCGAGGGTTAAACTATAACAGGATGCTTCGTCTAGTGGTGGCTGCAACCATGTGTTTCCATGACAGCGAACGGTGCTATTAAGTCGCGTCTTACTGAACAAACTAGTCTTGAGTAAATAGATATTTAAGACCGAGGTCCTTGCTCGCCTTCCCACACGTCCACGTGTATTCTATGCGGATAACTACTGGCGATAACCGCCAGAGGAACGATGGCTAGCACGGACATTGGATGGATATTAGACATTTTTTTTAAATTTGCATATTATCTGCTACTGCTTTGGGTCGAAATACTGGCAAAAAAAAACAAAAAAAAAAACAAAAACAGGAGCGTTGTTCTTTCGGAGCTATCCTTGTCTTCATTGAAGTTATCACACTGTGTTCAAATTACCCCACGCTAAAATGAATTTAGCCATATTTAAAATCGTTTCAAAAGCAAAAGCAAATTTCTGGGATTGATGGCACTTGTTAGTTCATTGAACAACAAAAGCCGTTGCGTATTAGGCGCTAGCAATGTAAGATTTAGCACTGCAGCGAAGTTGCGATGACGTGTTGTTGGGCGTTTTTACTTGCGAAATTGATTTTGTGCAGTGTGCGTCAACATCTTGATTCCCTAAAACTTTAAACTCCGTTCATATGATAGCCCTTTTAGTTACGATAATTTCCCTCGTTGGTCTTATTGTCGTGTTACTTATGGTTTTTCCGTTATTTTGTGATATTCATACTATCTTCATATTGTCCCACATGTTCCAATTACCCACCCTACCCTAATTTTTGTTATTGGTTTCGCATGCGTGCAATACTATGGGCAACAGATAGTTAAGTCTGCAGTGTAAATGCTTTAGCATATAACAAGCGTCTGTATTGCTTGCATCGCGTCGCAAAGGGCTTGTTTATGTTACTTAGCGGTTGTGTTGCTCAGAGCCCGTTTATTCTTCGACATACCGTTTTGTGCCGGTCGATTGCCTGGTGATCGGTAAATTGGACAGAAACTACACTCGTGTGAGCCGATGTTTGGACGTATAGTTTGGCCGATTTCGCCTTATGAGTGGCGTTATGTCCTTCGGTCTCGTGCAAACAATTTACTTATTCACCCTTCCTCAACTGTACATAAGCCCACCATTTATGAATGAATGCATGGATATACGAATAAGAATACAGTTATACCTGCTGAATAGTGATCCTTTTCATTTAAACATCTAAACACAGGGATGGACATGACTGACATTTATTTACAGCACGTTAGCAAATCATGATAAATATCTCATTCTCGAATCATTCGCTGCCTAAAATGTGACTCAATGAATTAATAATGAGCTGGCTTGTAGGCAGGGGTCGGCTTGTAAGCAGGGGCCGGGTGGTAGGGGGCCGGCTTGTAGGCAGGGGCCGGGTGGTAGGGGGCCGGCTTGTAGGGGGCCGGCTTGTAGGCAGAGTGCTGCTCGGGGTAGGCGGCCTCTCCGTCGTAGGTGACCTCGGCGTTGTATCCACCGTAGTGGTCAGCCGTGTACTTGACATGCTGGGTACGGCCGTCGGGCAGAACCACCGAGTAGTAGCCCTGCACATTGTGACCGTCGCTCTGCTCGTTGCGGGCGAAGTTGGTGCCGGTGTAGTGGTCGTTGACGGCGTAGTCGAAGGCGAACGGCCTGGCCTCCTCCTTGTACTGGGTCTGCGGGTGGTAGGGAGCCGGCTTGTAGGCCGGAGCCGGGTGGTACGGAGCCGGAGTCGGGTGGTACGGAGCCGGAGAATCGGCGGCAGCTACGGCCAGCACGGCGGCAACAAGGAACACCTGAAACGTACGACAAAGTATTCATCGCTGTTTTCTCCGCACTTATTTGGTATGTTCACCGTAACTTTATGTGGTTGTGTACATGAATAATGTCAAGCAATAGCAAACTTCAATTTCAAACAGCATTGCGTCATCTAAAATACGTTTTTCATTCACTCAAAACAAAAACCGCAGCAGAACAGAACAGAAAGCCCTGTTCAAATTTATAAAGGCACAAAGTTACTTGCACCAAGTGTTTGACACCTTTTTCCCGACCCTTGATACAATTTTTGTCAATCAAGCAAGCTCATTGTCTAGTCATAAAACAGTGTGCACCGACAGACCAAATCTAGAAGCCCATTTTGAATTGATGCTGCGCTATGTCTTACCTTCATGTTGGTTGGTTGGTTGGACGAGTGTGCAGAGCAACTGGTGCCGACTGCCACGGTCCGACACCTTTTATACGGCGAGCGGGCCCCCTCACGGTCTAGGTCACGGTCTGACCCGCCCACCGGTAGCGGGGCTGCCATACGCCGAGGCGGGGGCGCGGTCCTGTATAACTGATGACTGATTTGGTTCACGCGTGACCGCAGGCTTAGATCAAAGGAGCCCCTGGCATTTTACAGCTTACTTGTGTATTAGCACGGTCATAACTTGATTCATATTAGGACCGCCCAATATTACGCGCTTCAAAGAAGCTGATCTTGTTGGAAACAATGCCAATACGCTCCTGAAGCTTCTTTCTTGTCCCATTCCATCATGATACACGTATGGTGTATCAAAAATCTTAAAATGATTCATTTCGCTGCACCGTAGAAGCCGTTTCCTTTTCCCTCATTCGGTGCATGCACAATCTAGTATGCAATAACGATGCACTGAACAAAAGTTCATAGCATGCATATTGCATATGTTATCATTGCTATGTTCCAACAATCCAAGGCCCATGCCATATAGCTGTTACAGGGAGTTTGAGAAATCCGTGAGTTTGCAAACTCCCTAGTGAGTTTGCAAACTCCCTGACCCATCAGTGACTTTGCAAACTCACTAGGGAGTTTGCAAATTCACTAGGGAGTTTGCAAACTCACTGACCGGTCAGGGAGTTTGAGAAATTCCAGAGCGATTGGGCCAAATAAAGTCAAATGTGTAAGATGAGGGTGGCATACGTGCCGTCCGTGATGTTAAAACAAAAGCGACTAGTGGTACGGCCTATATAACCGTCGCACGCTGACAAAAAGCTTACAGATCCTTCATTGTTTTACCGAAAAAAATGCTACTCGCGGCTATGTAAAGGGGAGGTTCGGAGCAACGTGCTCCTCCGTTCCGTCGTTTCCATCCTCAGGAATCAGGATACTGAAATCCTTCTCGTCCACGCCGAAACCCCCACTCCGGGCTGGACAGGCACCTTTATCTCATGCGGGCTGCTCCCTTGGAGCGGCACCGCTGCTCCCGAGGGAGCGCACGCACCCCGTAGCCGGGTGCAGAGAGTGCTTGGGGGGCTGGTCGGTCTGTCAATTCGGACGGGCTCAGCCCCGGCGACTCTGCATATAGGGTGTCTGCCCAGACCAATGTCTCCCCCTATAATTCCTATCATTCGTCCGACTCTGAAATGGTCTTGTCAGACCGAAAGGGCCTAACCCAACAAAACAAAAACAAACAAGCAGCGTGCGCCAGTCGCAGCTGGGCTGGCTGCCAGCAGCGCCGGCTCTCGATGACACGTCTATGGCGGAGTGGGAATGGGCGTGAATTGATGCGTGTGCCTGTACTTTAGCATAAGTGACCAACAGTCAGCTGTTTCTACTTTGATATATTTAGCCTGACTCTGGAATAGCCGCACTTGAGTGGAACGGGTCTAATTGGGACGTGAACTAAATAAATGTATAACTAAATAAAGCGGCGGTACATGCATGGGTAAATCACTGAACAGTTTCAAATAAAAAAAGGTATTTATGGTGTGCATATGATCTATAAGCTTTTTGTCAGCGTGCGAGGCCTTAGAGCTAGCCTCCTTTGTTTTTAACATCACGGACGGCACGTATGCCACCCACATGCTGCACACTTGTTTTTATTTGGCCCAATCACTCTGAAATTTCTCAAACTCCCTGACCGGTCAGTGATAACCCCGATAACTCCCTGACCCATCAGTGAGTTTGCAAACTCACTAGGGAGTTTACAAATTCACTAGGGAGTTTGCAAACTCACTAGGGAGTTTGCAAACTCACGGATTTCTCAAACTCCCTGTAACATAGCTAAAACGAAATAAATGTTCCATAAGGCCGATAATTGCACCAGACTACCCTACATGAATGAACACATCAGCATGTTTCGATTGGATCCGTCACAGTCTAAGACCTATCTATTTATCTAAAGATAGCATTACCCAAGAGTGAGACCTGCACCCGAGTCCCGAATCGTGAAGTTATACTGCCGTGGTTCCGTGCCGCCCTCTGATCGACTGCTTTCACTGCCGTCATTATCAGTCACTTCTGTTTTTTGTCCTATAGATAATCGGCGAATAAATCATTTGTTTTGCGGGGTTAAACCTTTTGGCCAGGTGAGACTTCTTCAGCATATAACATTTCAGTATTAGACGAAAGTCTGCTCCAGTGAGAGCTTTCGCCATATGATGAAAGTGAGCAGTGACCGTCTACGAGTAGGTATCCCGTGGCATTGACGCCGGAGACTTTGAGTTTACACTCTACAGGATAAGAGACCTGGGGACAGAGGAGTCGGAAGCTGACATAGATTCAGATTCATAACGGTGTGTGATTGTAGATGGTAAGTAGATTGTTCACTATCAGTCAAGTCACATACTCAGCGCCCCTTGTGTATCCGCCTGTCTACAACCAATCGATCATTAGCTATCCCTGAACACTCCCAGAGCAGGTGGCGTTCACCCAACTACAGGTCACAGCACCCGGCCAAACCATTTCCTCGTCTCGCACGCCATGGAAGTAATAAGTACTGTGTGATTACGTGGAGGTCACACTGCCACTACCTACCGGAGACGGCGGCGTGCCCCTGAGCGGCGACCGCCACCCTGCCCCGCCCCTGCCCTGCCCCCGTGCCGCCCCGCCCCATCCATTACCAGTGTGTCAGAGACGCGTGGGCGGGGCCGAGCGGCCGTTCTGCCGTTATGACACGGCAGATAGTTAACCTATTTCCTTCAGGGTCCTGGGATCAGCGGCCCTGCTGTGTGCGACAGGTCGCTCGGCCGTAACCCAGCGTATCGGCTCCGTCAATGTCGCGCTGAGATTAAACGCCGAGCCATTGACGCTCTGACCTTGTGAATTGTTCCCCGCGGCGCCGACGCCGGGCCGGCTGGGCGCCAGCCAGACTGCGGGTGCCCACAGCCATCTGTGAGTGCCCACAGCCGTCTGTGGGTGCCCACAGCAGTCCATGGGTGCCCACTGCAGTCTGTGGGTGCCTAGGCCCCGTCATATTTTATAAAGTTTTTGGAAGACCAGCTCCCCTGGTGTCTTCCCATTGCTTGTTGGCCCAATAAGAAGTGTGCAAAATTTCAGCTTCCTAGCTCAACGTTTGCGTCTGCCTCAACGGCCTCGAAGTTTGCCTCATAGGGCATAATGGAGACTGCAATGCCGGTGTTAGCTGCATTCTCCCGGCAGCGGCGTTCCTTGGCACAATATCGCCACGGATCAACTGCTGCCCCAGCAACAGATGAACAAAACTAATCTTTGCCTTCGCCCCCCCCCCCCCACACACGCCTCCCCCTCCTTACCCCCCCCCCCCCGCCCCGTTTTTTGTGTGCATCGTTTGATTTTCACGCATTGTTCACGATCACTTTCTGTTTTTTTTCAGAATGCCTAAATGCTGATTGAGACAAATATCACGTCGGTTTAAGATAGTACCTATCTTAAACATGCATGTGCATATATTAATATCGACTCAATACTGCGGCGACGGTAAACTGATAACTACTAACGACAGCAGCAGCCAGAGACCAAGACGGCGGGCACGGCACTGGTGACGGTGACGGGCACCGGTGGCACTTACTATGGTCGAGACTGCGTGTCCGGTGTCGTGAGTTACCTACAGCACGAAGGTTTTCTTGCGGGGCTGTTTGGAAAACTCCTGCAGTGCGGTCTGGGAGTGAACTCCGCACTATTCAAAACTCAAGTCATTTCTTTCCATGCATAATATGAGGGCGCCTTTAGCGTCCAAGGGGGGGGGGGCAAATTTAAAGGTACAGGACAATGGGCTTGACCTGAATGCCCGCGAATGCTGGATACGGCTCTGCTCTGGAGGATGAGGGGCGTCATGTTTTTTTTTCAATGGAACGCCCAATCGCCTGTGATCTTCAAAGGGCCGCCTGTTACGCTTTGCAGATGCGTCCGTGGTGTTGACAAGTGTGCCGAGTGCCCTGCCCCCCCCCCCCCCCGGAATGGGCGTAATCGTTCAGAGGGGCGCCGGATGTTCTTGAGGGGTGACAGTAATCTTAAATGGGGGCGCCGGATGTTCTGGAGGGGCGTCAGTGATATTTAATGGTGCGCCTGATGCTCTGAGAGGGACGCCAGCGATATGAATGGGGCGCCCACTCACCCGTGATCTTCAGTGGGTCGCCTGATACGTTTTAGAGACACGTCGGTGGTGTTGAATGGCGTACCGAGTGATCAAGAGGGGGCAACATTTTTTTTTTCGGAAGGGGCACGTCACATACTCTGAATGGTGCGCACATAATACTGACAGGGCGATGTCGGGATCTGAAAGGGCACCTCAGGGATTTATGTTAAGTATGCAATCCACTACCATGTTGCTTGCGAGGTTTGTGTGGGGCGCAGGTGCACGGGTCGTGGGTAGGTATTGGTAGTGCTAAAGCGCGCCTTACATGTAACGTTATCAGGGCGCTCGGCACACTTGTCAACACCACGGACGCATCTGCAAAGCGTAACAGGCGCCCCTTGGAAGATTACAGGCAATTGGGCGTCCTATTGAGAAAAAAAAACATGACGCCCCTCGGCCCTCACCCTCCAGAGCAGAGCCGTATCCATGGCATTCGCGGCATTCAGGTCAAGCCCATTGTCCTGTAGGTACCTTTAACCCGCGCCCTGCTGGGGGGGGGGTGTTTGAACACCCCCCCTTGTGGTTTTTCGCGAATATCTCAAAAACGGCGGCGCGGAGCGCCGCCGTTTTTGGTACACCTTATCATACATCAATTCTACACATGTTGTAAAAATTTCAGACCAAGGTCATTCAAGGTCAGGTCACCAGGTCACTTGAAGTGACCTCACCTCATAAAAAGTTTCGATGTCTGTCACAGCTACACCGAGTGACCGATCGCTTTGAAACTTTCAGCGATTGCTAAGAGCAACAGAATGTACAAAATGTATATCTCAGAATTTTGATATCGATGACCTAAGGTCAGGTCAATTTTGCGACCTCCCCATTATAAGTCAATGGGAGAAAATTGAAATGCGCCTCTTTTGGATGAAAGTCATTATAAACACTCCCAAACACCGAATTACAAGTATATTAGACACACTGAACATGAAAATGGTGTCCGTGACCTTTGTTTATGCCCTGAGGTCATCTTAGGTCACGAATGGTATCTGACAGTTTTTCGCAAATAACTTTTGATAGAGGCATGCTAGAGCGATGAAAACGCCTTAGATGTGTTCAGCTCGACGATACGGATCGACTGATATGCAACATGACCCTTTCCGGTCAGGCCATGACCTTGACCTGAGGTCAAATTTTCAAGTTGACCTTTCAAGGTCAAGTTATAGTTCATTCGATGCGTCTTGATGAGAGGAACACGATGCCGGTAAAAGTAAGCTCGTACAAGGCTTGGGTCAAAAGTTATTGCCGAAAAACTGTTTCCGAAAAAATCGGCTATTTTTGCAGTTTTTGCACCCTGCAGGCAAAACCGTTGACGTTAGGTCAAATCTGAGAGAATTACTCAGAAAGGGCGTTAATAGGGCTATCGAATGCGCTTTTCCGCGGCGCTATAGCTCTATTGGTTCCCGAGTTATGCGTTGGCTTCTTGGAAATTTTCGATATTCGACCTGGAAATCGGCGAAATTTGGCCTTCAATGACCTCTGGTGACCTGACCTTTGACCTGACCAAAAAATTGACCAATGTGATTTCGTCATTATTTTTGACGCTCTTTCGAACGCCGCCTTCCGCGTATCGCTACGTGGCCCAGGAGCCGAGTTACAAGGGGGGGTGTTCAAACACCCCCCCCCCCCCAGCAGGGCGTGGAAAATGGAAATCCAGGACCCCCAGCCGGGCGCGGGTTAAAGGGACCCTCCCACCTTCAAAAAAGTTCATGAATTGGCATGAAAGTGATGTCGCTCGATTCAGAAAGAGCAAAAACGAATATCTACCAAATTTCACCGAAAAATATTCACCGGTTTTCAAGATATTAGACTTTTACTTTTGTTTACTTTTTTTAGATCTCCGCTGTTCCTAGCGACTTCATTTTGGAAGTGCGGCGTTCGCGGCAGATGTTGCGCGCAAATAGCATATAACGCCACTGCTTTACAAAGATGTTAGTACAAGGTTTTAAAATCGTTAGATCACCGCTGACGTCACAAATTCTAAGGGGGCATCTCAATGCATTAGCCCCTTAGAATCCGAAAACTGCAAGTTTGAAATTCCATATCTCCGAATTAAAGCATTTTTCGATGTTGTGAGTGCCCAAACCGGTATTTGCAGGCCATGGCCACCAATTTGGCTATCTCAACTCAAAACTAATGTTAAGGTGGGATGGTCCCTTTAAATTTGGGGCCCCCTTTGGACGCTAAAGGCGCCCTAATATTATGTCGTTGCATGGAAAGAAATGACTTGAGTTTTGAATAGTGCGGAGTTCACTCCCAGACCGCACTGCAGGAGTTTTCCAAACAGCCCCGCAATAAAGCCTTCGTGCTGTAGGTAAGTCACGACACCGGACACGCAGACTCGACCATAGTAGGTGACACCGGTGCCCGTCACCGTCACCAAAGCCGTGCCCGCCGTCTTGGTCTCTGGCTGCTGCTGTCGTTCGTAGTTATCAGTTTGCCGTCGCCGCAGTATTGAGTCGATATTAATATATGCACATGCATGTTTAAGATAGGTACATGCATGTTTAAGATAGGTACATGCATGTTTAAGATAGGTACTATCTTAAACCGACGTGATATTTGTCTCAATCAGCATTTAGGCATTCTGAAAAAAAAAACAGGAAGTGATCGTGAACAATGCGTGAAAATCAAACGATGCACAAAAAATCGGGGCGGGGGGGGAGGGTAAGGAGGGGGAGGGGTGTGGGGGGGCGAAGGCAAAGATTAGTTTTGTTCATCTCTTGCTGGGGCAGCAGTTGATCCGTGGCGATATTGTGCCAAGGAACGCCGCTGCCGGGAGAATGCAGCTAACACCGGCATTGCAGTCTCCATTATGCCCTATGAGGCAAACTTCGAGGCCGTTGAGGCAGACGCAAACGTTGAGCTAGGAAGCTGAAATTTTGCACACTTCTTATTGGACCAACAAGCTATGGAAAAACATCAGGGGAGCTGGTCTTCCAAAAACTTTATAAAATATGACGGGGCCTAGTACAGTGTATACGTGTTTACCATCCGGTCATGGGACACGGTGCGCAACTCGGAAGCTGAGCAAAGTGGTTTGAAGATATGATGTTACGCTTCGCTGTTATTCTGCTTCACTGTCCTCATGACGCACACAACTTTCCCATCAACGTCTCCAGTCCAGCCCTCTGTTCAGGTCTGGATGGACGGTCACCTTCGTCCGACTCGAGTTAGCTTCTTTCATTTAAGCTCTCGGGTAAATAACCTCCCTTCGAGGCATGTATCTGTGCAGGGGGAGGCCAGTGTGAAAAGCTTGGCGTGTGCTGTCGAGCTCAGCCTCGATGGCGCACTATAAAGTGCCCGCCCAGACCAATGTCACACCCCCATTCCTAGCACCCTTCCGGCTCTGAAATGGCCTCGCTTCTCTGACAGATTCTAACCCTACAAACCAGGCAGACTCGAATTGGATAATTTCGGGTTATGTCCCTCAGCAATTTCAGGTTCATGGACATTGAGGATGAGAGAACAGATGTCAAAGGTTTGTCAAAAGTCAAGGTCAAAGGTTGACCTCAGGTCACATGACAGCGAGGTCATCATGCATATCATGCGATGCGCCTTGACGAGCTGAACACAATAGACCATTAGCGCGGCTGTATCTCGTTCCTGTGAGAAGTAATTAGCAAAAACCTTTAATGACCTTTGATGACGTCTTATGACCTTGCAGCTGCCCAACAGCAGACAACATATCAAGGTAGTCAAGGCTGATCATATATGAAGTCATTTATGGTATAATGGGCCATTATACGACGTGCCTCAGTGAAAAAATCGGGTAGTTGATTTTCCCCCAATGGTCGACTTATAATGGGGAGGTCAATAAATTGACGTAACCTTAGGTCATCGATATCAAAATTCCGATATCAACAAATTGTAGCGTACATACTATGACCTTATATTACCTCCTGCAACTTTCAAATGACTCCGTCATCGACTGTATGTAGCTCTGACACGGTGACAAAGTTAAGCGACTGGAGGTCGGGTCGTTCGAAGTGGCCTGATGACCTGACCTTGAAAGCAGGGGCGTAACTTTATATCTCTTTGGGGGGCTTGAGCCCCCCCCCCCCTGTGCTGAACTGAGCCCCCCTTGGGAAGCTTAGAGCCCCCCTTGATTAATTTTTAATTCTTGACAAAACACACACAAATAGCAAGACACTAACATCCAATTTCCCCATTTTCCACCATACACATGAGTTTCCAGGTTGGGGGATGATCATGGACTTGTAAACACCCTCGCCCGTGTAGGGGGGAGGGGGTCGAACGGACCCCCCCCCCCCAGTTTTTCGCGAATAACTCGCGTAAAAAGCGTCCGATCGCAACGAAACTGAGTATCCTCGCGTTATTCAATTTCACACCTACCCTGAAAATTTCATGACCCTGACTCAAATGACCTTTGACCTGTGACCTACTTTTTGAGACCATGCTTGGTCGGACATCGGAATCGCGATTCGGCGTATGTCGGCTCGCATTAGCCGCGCGTTTGCAGTCTTTTCGTGGTTTCAAGCGTTCAAACATGTGATATGATGTTGCTCCCAATGCATTAAGGTGGGTGTGAAGGTCACCTGAAGGTCAGGTCAGGTCATTGACCTTTGATGACCTCGGTTCACTTTTTCGAGTTTTACATGTTTCTAGGCTAGTTTTTGGAGCTGAATTGGAATTTGGCAACCATATGGACATTTACGAAGTAGTTTTGGTGCCTTCCTAATAGGTTACGAAGTTGTCAGAGGTGGTTGACACCTACTATGAATACCTGGCAGGACCCCTACTGGTTGACTTCACTTGACCTGACCTGACCCGACCCGACCTAGCCTAAATGCATCTAGTCTAGAACCATGTAAAACTCGAAAAAGTGAACCGAGGTCATCAAAGGTCAATGACCTGACTTGACCTTCCGGTGACCTTGACATCCACCCTAATGCATGGGAGCCACATTATATCCCATGTTGAACGCTTAAAACCACGAAAAGACTGCAAACGCGCGGCTAATGCGAGTCGACATGCGCCGAATCGCGATTTCGGCCAAACATGGTCTCGAAAAGTAGGTCACAGGTCAAAGGTCATTTGGACAAGGGTCATGAAATTTTCAGGGTAGGTGTAAAATTGATTAACGCGAGGGTACTGAAAGTTTCGTCGCGATCTGCCGCTGTTTACGCGAGTATTCGCAAAAAACGAAGGGTTCGTTTCGTCCGGTCGACCCCCCCCCCCCATACGGGCGAGGGTTAACATGAGCCCCATGGGCGTTGCATGGAAAGAATGGGACCAAAAGTCGGCAGTGCTCCCCCCCCCCCCCCCCCCCGTTAAATGAAGTGTTCCGCCGCTACTGGGTAGATGTGGATCGGTGGTTAAACCTGCGCCTGGGTCTCTGAGTTTCAGTCAGCTTCACCGTCGTGAGGGCGTCCCATTATTTCAGAGGCTGAGATAAAAAGATTCGTAAAAAGCGATCGACTGCTCCAAACAAATGGGTCCCTCCAACAATGCCTAGGCCAATTTTTGTATTTCCTGCTTACTTGTCCATTGTCCCTTCGTAAGATCACAGATATAAAATCCGAATTACACGAATTGCTTGCGCCGTTACCTTTACATTACTGTGCAGTGCTGCAGAGTCGATTGATCGACTCTTTCTGTACCATTGACAACAGATATGCTCCTAAAACCCACAGCACGGTAAAACTGAATTGTGGTATGAGCCTTTTTCTTTTGACTGAATGTTTCTTGACCAGTGGCGGATCCAGAAAGCGGTCCTGGACGCTACAGATTGGGGATATCCATAAAAAGTTTCTCCAATTTCCAAAAACTCGCCGGATTTCGATTCCTTACGCACTGCTGAGTGCTGAGCAGTTTAAAACAAACTCAAACTTCTACAGGGTGTTTCACAATAAATGTTACTTTTGAATAGCTTAAATGAAGATCTTACTTGTTCGTAAGCGCGTAAATTTTATATGCATTTTGCTGCAAATTTGTTGCGGTTTTTAGTGCTTATATTTTTTTTACAAACCGTCAACGGTTCCATCTGTATGGACGTGCAATGCCAACACCGTCAAAACGGGTCAATTCGCCGTGTACAGATGATGAGGCGGTATGGGTGGTCAATGGTCATGCATTACGGCGCTTTGCGGAGTCTGACTGCAGTGCGACGGAGTTTCGGTAGCCATTTTAAAAGGAGGAAGGATATTCCGTCAAAAATGTCTTTCAAACGGGTGGTAGAAAGGTTCCAGAAGACTGGAAACACGAGACCAGCCCCGCCTCCTGGCCGGACGGCGATCCCAGAAAATCTGGTTGAAAAAGTCAGACGGAAAGGTGGCATAGTGGATAACCCGTGAAGGGTGCTGAACTGAAAGTTATATGTTCATCAGTCCTACTGTTCTGCTGTCTCATGTGGTAATACTAATGAGCCATATGTAATACATGTCACTGAAACATCGTCATTTGAAAAGCAACATTCATTGTGAAGGACCCTGAAGCTTAACAGCGAATTGACCCGTTTTGATGGCGTGGACATTGCACGTACATAAAGAATGCACTTGATGATTCGTCATAGTTTTTGTAAGGATAAAAAAACCGAAAGAATTTGCAACAAAATGAATATAGAATTTATGGGCATACAAATAGATGAGGTCATTTTAAAAGCTTATCAAAAGTAACGTTTATTGTGAAACACCCTGTAGGATATAAGCTATACGGTTGAAAGGGCCTCAATTTTTTTTATATGCAAGGCCACTTGACTTGGTGATCAGATCTTAGGTGCTCTGGCATCAAACTTGTTACACAGGCTGCAAAAGTCATGTTTTAGAGCTGTTTTGCCAAGTGATTTTGCCAATTTTCGCGGCGCTTCGCGCCGCCAATTCATACTCGAGTCAAAAACAGATCGGGAGTTGTAACCCTCGTTAAGCACCCTCATCAAGCATGTGATTAAGCACCCCCACACGCAGACGCAGGCATGTATATGCATTACCATAGACCACTATATATCGTATATAGGTATATAGTGGTCTATGGCATTGCCTATCAGACTGCGGTGGCACATGTAATTGTAAACATGTATACCTCGTAGAAGACAAAAGGCTTTACCGTTAACGGTGTCAAATGGAAACGGACTTCAGACTGTACTGTGCAGGCATTTGGCCCATACCATTAGACATATAGTGCATCGGCCTGACAAAGTACAGTAACAATATCTATAGGTTTAAGTTTTTAGCCGGCCGATCCATCCCCCCTGACGAAAACCCGTAGGTAGGTACGTACAGACATCCCAAATATGGAAAGTTTTGCTGCTGACTGCTGAGCCCCCCCTGACAATATCATAAAGTTTTTTTCATAGCACTTATTGTATTGGATCACATCCATCACACACTTGTCACATCAGGGGACACAGCACTGACCTCTCGACCCGCCAGTCTTCTCCGCACGGGTCACATGAAACCACGTGCGGTATAAACACCAGTGAACTCGCCACACGGTGACAAAAGCACTGACACACGTCAAAATCACCTGCGACCGTCGCAGCACTAGTAACAAGAAGAAAGGCCCTGCCGTCCGGGCTGCCGGGGTCTCGGCCGCTCCCGCACCGTGTCATCGCTTTGTAGCGGCGGTTCAGTGTTATCGTGCGCACAGAAACACAGCAATAGGTTCAGACCACCCCAAGTCCTCACCGACCGACAGTTGAACGGGCGCACTCTTTTTTTATAATTAATTTAACAAACACTCGATACAGTAGCTGCAAGGCGGCGGCGATAGCACAGGCAGCAGCGGCGGCAGCGGCGGCGCGGGCAGAGGCCGCCGGGTTATACTGCACGTGTACATTAGGCAACATCATCATCATCATCATCATCATATATTTTTTGCGTCACATGGGAAGTAAGTAAGAAATAGAAAACATCATAAATCAGTGACACAAAGGATCGGCGCAGAAGCCTACCGGCTTAAATTAAAGCACCTTTCCTGAAAAAAAAAACGAACGAAGCTGAAGTCGAGCTTGAACAAAACATACAGCACATACAACAGAAAGGAAAGAACACCACCGGATGTGTTAATGATGGATGTTATTACTGATGCGAGTGATTACTTTTTTGTTGTGCCACTGGCTGGTCTGGGGACGATTTAATTGTTGAACCGTCTTGTACTGAAGATAAATTTTTGGAACTCAGAGGCAACTCTGAGGCCGCTGCCGGTGTCGAGGCCCTCACCATACAGTAGTATGTCTAACTGTGTTTGATGATCTAGTGTTGTGAATTCGTGTCCTAGAGTGGTTGATATGATTGTGAATAGCTGTGTTCGGTGTTGTTGGTAGAGTGGGCATCTAAGTATGAAGTGTGGTGTATCTTCTGAGTGATATCCGCAAGCGCCGTGGGGAGTGGGACATTTTTGGATTTTATATTGGTGAGCGTTCAGGATGGACATATTGAGGCGTAGTTGGGTGTGTAAACGATTGCCTTCTCGGCTTCCGAAGGCGAGATATGGAGGTGGTTTTTCAGTGCCTAGGTGTTGCTCGAGAGCTGCTTTAAATGATTTGAGGGTAGGAAGAGAGCGGATTGATTCGGGAAGGTTGTTCCATAGTCTGGTCGTGTCTGGGATGAAGGATCTTTTAAAGGATAGGGTTCGATGGATTGGTAATGTATGAGTGTTTGAGTTGCGTAATGTCCGGTTTGTTGCATTTTGTCTAAGGTCGGGAAGCATAGTTGTTATGTAGGTGGGCATTGTTTCTTGTTCGTGTAAGAGTTTTCTGTAGAATATGAGTTTGTGTTTGGTACGTCTGGTCTTGAGTTTTGTCCATCCTAGTTCCCGTCTGAGTCCGTCCGTTGGTGTCCGTAAGTCTGTACCAGTCACTAGTCTCGCTACCCTGTTTTGCGTTCTTTCAAGTCTGATTTCGTCGGTGACTGTTATTTGTCCGTCGTATATCACGTCGCAGTAGTCGAAGTGTGGCAGTATATATGTTGTGTAAATTTGTTTAAGGACTTCTCTCGGTGTCATCCGGGCTATTGGGTAAAGTGGACTCAAAGCAATGTTGACCTTTTTTATAATCGAGTTTATATGCGCGTGAAAACGGTTGTCAGTTGAAAAGATGACTCCAAGGTGTTTGTGATTGTTTTCTTGTTGTATGGTTTGTCCTTCGAAAGTGAGATGCGGGGAGCATAGTAAACTTTTATTGCTGAATGTCTGCTGTGTAGTCTTTGTGGAATTGAAGGTGATGTTCCAATCTCTTGCGTAACTTGCTATAGTGTCTAAGTCTTGTTGTAGGGAAGTTTGTAATTCGTCTATGTTTTGACTGGTGTGAGAGGCATAGAGAGAGGTATCGTCAGCGAAGAAAAGAATGTCATTTGTCACTTTGTCTGCTAGTCCATTGAGATACATCATAGCGAGAAGGGGTCCTAATACTGAGCCTTGGGGACAGCCTGCGTTAGTCGTCTGTGTTGTAGAGAATGTGTCACTGATGACTACCTGTTGTCGCCTGTCGTTCAAGTATGAAGTCAGCCAGTCGAGAAGTCGTCCCGTTATATTGAATTCTCGTTCGCATTTAGTCAATAGTCCTGTGTGCCAGATCTTGTCAAAGTATTTGGAAATGTCTAGGTATATTGCCGTAAAGTCTCGTCCGTCGTCCAAAGCTTTGTAAATTTTGTGTGTCAGATAAGTCAGTTGTAGTTGGGTACTGTGTCGCGGTCGGTATCCACTTTGTTTGTCCGATAGTAAGTTGTTTTCAGTTATATGCTTGTAGATTCGGTTAAATACAACTTTTTCTAATATTTTAGAGAGACACGGTAAAAGGCTTATGGGGCGATAGTTTTGGGGGTCAGATTGAGAGCCTTTATTTTTATATATCGGGTGAACTATAGCCTCTTTCCATGAGTCCGGAAATATACCAAATCTGAGGGATTTGTTAAAGAGTTGGGTAAGGGGTTCGTAGATAAGCAGTGCTGTTAACTTTAATATTTTGTTCGGAAGTTTATCAGCTCCACATGACTTATTGGGATCTAGAGAGTTGAGTATTGAGAGGATTTCACGTCCAGTCACATACATATTTTCTAACGGTGGAGCGTCTGTGTTAGAGTAAACAGTAGGCGGGGCTCGTTCGTTATTGTCATGTTCGAAGTGAGATTGTTTGGCAAAGTAGTCGTTTAGTAGGGTTGCTTTTTTGTCGTCATCTGTTATAATGTCACCGTTTGGTTCTTCTAAGGGTGGGATATTCTGGGTTCTTCTACTACCTGTATTGTGTCTAAGTATTTGGTGGTATTTGTATGGGGTGTACTTGTTTTCAGTGAGCATGTTTAGTTGGGATTGAATATAGTTCTTCTTAAGCCTACGATTCATATCTGTTACTTTGTTTCTTTGTGCTTTCCATTGCTGCCAATTGTGTTCTGTCTGTTTCTCTTTGGCCCGCTTGAACAGTCTATCTCTCTTTCTAATGTTTTGTTTCAGTTGACCTGTGATCCATGGTTTGTTTTTGTGTTTGCTGTATACAGTTTTAGTTGGGATAGCATCCTTTGCAGCAGTTAAAATGGTTGATGTGAATAGTTTGGTAGCTTCGTCAACGTCTTTGTCAAGTATTTGCTGCCAGTCTGTGTAAAGTAAGGAGTTGGTGAGTTTTTCCACATCCATGTTGTCGTAGTCCCATATTTCTTTAATGTGTGTTTTCATTTCTGTCTTGTTTATTGAGGCCACCGGCCAGCCACCGGCCGGGCCGGCGCAGCGCAGCGACGAACCGTACGTGAAGGGCAGGACAATATCATAAAGTTACACCCCTGCTTGAAAGGTAGGAGGTTCAATCTTGCACATCATGTGTAAAATTGATGTAAAATATCCATGGTAAATTTTAAGGCGCTATGCGCCGCTGTTTTCCCCGCTATTTATTAAAAACCTCAGGGGGGCGGATATCCGCCCTCCCCCCGTCGATGCACGGGTTATGTGCTTTTCTACTAACTTCATAACCATGTCATCATTTCAGGGTCCATTTTGGTAGAAGGTGGCAGGAAAAAATGTACCTATCTATCAAAAGATAAAGATATGCTCGTGTGTGTAACTTGTATAAAAATATAGCCTTGTGCAGCAAATCATGTACCTATGCATAGTAATGTCATGTATCGCTAAAGTGCTATGACTCAGGAATACGTCATAGGAGTAGTGCCACGCCCCCACTACATGGGCCGGGGTGCCTTAGCGGCTGGTGGGCGGGTCACGCTCATAGCCTTGACAGACGACAGAGGCTCACTCGCGGTATAAAGGGCGACTCCACGACGGCATCGGCACCAGTTGCTCTCCACACTCGGACAACACACCATCCAACATGAAGGTAAGATATGAAGATACAAAACGACATGAAAAATTGTATTTTCCGTAAGCATACTAGGCTAATATTTGTGTATTGTGTATTTGTGTATTTGGTATAACCGTCAACAAGACATGCCCAATTAAAACGGAGTCAGAGATCACCTTATGCATTAAAACAACGTGATATCAGACAAAAAGTTAAAAATACTTAATATCTTTACCTAAATACTTAAGTTAAATATACTTAAAATACTAAAAAACTTAAAAGTTAATATCGAAAGAATATCTATGGTGCAAGTTATCAATGTCTGAAATTTGGTGGCGACGAGAGTCATAGCTTTTTTTTAGAAAGAAATGCAACATGTAAAATGCACTCACGTATGTTCCAGGTGTTCCTCGTTGCCGCCGTGCTGGTCGTGGCCGCCGCCGATTCTCCGGCTCCGTACCACCCGGCTCCGGCTCCGTACCACCCGGCTCCGGCTCCGTACCACCCGGCTCCGGCTCCGTACCACCCCGTTCCGGCCTACAAGCCGGCTCCCTACCATCCGCAGACCCAGTACAAGGAGGAGGCCAGGCCGTTCGCCTTCGACTACGCCGTCAACGACCACTACACCGGCACTAACTTCGCCCGCAACGAGCAGAGCGACGGTCACAACGTGCAGGGCTACTACTCGGTGGTTCTGCCCGACGGCCGTACCCAGCACGTCAAGTACACGGCTGACCACTACGGTGGATACAACGCCGAGGTCACCTACGACGGAGAGGCCGCCTACCCCGAGCAGCACTCTGCCCCTGCCTACAAGCCGGCCCCCTACCACCCGGCTCCTGCCTACAAGCCCGCCCCCTACCACCCGGCCCCTGCCTACAAGCCGGCCCCCTACCACCCTGCCCCTGCCTACAAGCCGGCCCCTGCCTATAAGCCTGCCTACAAGCCTGCCCCCACCTACAAGCCGGCCCCTGCCTACAAGCCCGCTCACTATTAATTCGTTGATAGGTTATTAGTGGAGTGACTGATGATGATTGAGCTATTTATGAGGTGTAAATAAACGCTTTTGTCATTGCATACATGTTCTATGCGACAGTGCATGTGTGTTGACTGTTGAGCACACAGCGCACTCGTACGTGTAAAAGAGATTAACCGCAGCAGAAAGAAATCCAGATCTTAGCCCGCGCCCCGCTGGGCTATTCAGCCATACGCGCCCTGCTGGGGGGGGGCAGATTCTGCCCCCCCCTCATGTCTAACTTCCGAACCGATGGTCGTACAAAGACGGGGAAAACGGCAATCGAAAGCTCTCAACAAGGTGGATCTTGAGAGCCATGTTTTTTGCTTAGGTAAGTCGTAGGTCAGGTCAAGGTCAGGTAAGGGTACAAAACGCAAGTTTCTACAGTATCGGCCTTACACCGTAGTTGCCGAAGAATGGACTGAGACGGATTGCCCAAAACGTGTTCTTAGGCTACCAAGACAATATTCGTTGCATACAATGTCATGCAAAGGTCAAGGTCAAGGTCAGGTCAGGTCACCAAAAACGAAATATAGATAAAGGCATATGCGACACATGTTTTATGGGTCATTTTATTCGTAAAATTCAATAGGCACACTCAAAAAGTGATATGGACCACATCTGTATGAGTTTCAGGTCGAGGTAAGGTCAAGGTCAGGTCAAGTGAGGTCAAATTTTGAAGTTGGTTGTTAAGACGTAAAAAGGTGTCTATTCTGATGCAGTTTTTCACGGCAAATCGAATGGTGCTGTTTTTTGTTTTCGTACGAGGTCTAGAACTTCCAAAAACTTCATTTTTCAATCCACATTTTTGAACCGATTCTTCCTAAACTTGGTATGTAGGTGCACATAGACCACTTCTCTGACAAATATTCCGGGTTTTTTCGATAAACTAAAACTTTTGGATTTTATCATTATTTCCCCCCCCCCAAAAATCAGTTTTTTGAAAAACATTGGGCCAAAATCCAAAACTTTCAAAAAACCGAGATAGCCATTTGATAGACAAGGTAGTATCACGTACCTATACCTAACCTTTTTGTTACGTCCTGATTCCTTTAAAAATGAAGATATTAGCGGCGTTTGAAATTTTGCCGTTTTTTAGGCAAAAATGGCGAACATGACGTCACTTAAACGTCACTTCCTAAAAGAAAATTCCGACAGGTTTCGCTCAAATTTTCAGAAAACGTGTTACATTGATGTATGATAAGGTACTGAAAGTTTGGCGTCGCTGGCGTAACGCGTTTAGAAGTTATTGGCGAAAAACGGGAGGGGGGCTATAGCCCCCTTCCCGTTTTTCTGCAATAACTTCCAAACCGCTTGATGTATCAACGCCAAACTTTCAGTACCTTCGGCTGCATCAATTTGACACCTTGTGTCAAAATATGAACTTCGTAACTACCATAGGTCGACCGAATATGACGTCAGAGTGACGCCATATTCGGCCGATTTCGACGTAAAACATTGAACCACGGCAATCGCTCCCAAGAGCTCCGTTTTTAAGCTAGATCCAATTTCTTTGCATGAGAGGACTTCGAATAGACTGCGCTATCAAACTGCTATCTTGGATTTTCAATATTTTGAAAATTTCGAAAATTATATAAAATGAAACTAAAAATTTATATCTTTATGTTTTTTTCAAACACTTTTTGAATTTTCGAGAAAAAAAAACCTGAATATATGTGATAGAACACATGCTTATGACTTACTCTAGCAAGTGTTCGCTAAATATCTTCAAAAATGGCCAAGTTATACGCATTATTGCAAAAAAATTCACAATATTAAATTTTTCAAATCAATTTTTCAGTACGTTTTAAACATCGTACACCAATATAGATAGCACCATCGTGTTCCTGAGCTCACACTGCATCTATAATAGACACCTTTTTTGTTGGAAAACTTTAACTTTAAAATTTGACCTTTTTTGACCTGAAAGTGACCTGACCTAAGCTAAATTCAAGTCAAAATGACCTCGAATGACACAAACGACATCAAAATCGACATCTATGGCCTAAATAGACCATAAAACATGTGTCACGTGACCGACGCATGATATAATATTTCCGTGACCTGTGATGACCTGACCCTGACCTGAAAATCAAAGTACAAGTTTGATACCCTCAGGGTATCTAAAGCATCTGATTACGAGTGTGTAAACCAAAAATGCGTTACGGTCCAAGGCGGACATGAGGACAGGTGGCGCCGCCGCCGCCCGCATAGCGGCCGGAATGTGAACTAACCTGTTTACCATAGGGGACTGTGTTAACGGCGGCCGTCGGCACCATTTCGGGCTTCGTTTTGACTTTGCAGCGCACTAAAAGGCTTATTTATAATTGAAAATGGACTAGCGAGAGTCGTTATGGAATCAGAATTTGATGCTCTACAAAACTAGGCTATTTTCATTGTGATGGCATCACAGACTACACCGCCAACCCCAATAAAGCATAACTATGTCGCGTCATCGGTGATGACATAGCATGTTTCTTTGGTATAGACATTGAAAAGTATAACACTTTTTACTGCATCTACGGTGCGATGCTAGAGAAAATTGTATGACCTACCTAATGGTACCCATTACTTAGCAATTTGGTGTAACATTTCGTCGCCAAACTCTGGTAGATTCGTATGTCCGCCTCACTATGGAGTTTGGACCGTAACGGAGTCTGATCTAACTTGTAAGACGGCGGCCAGAGCCCAAAATGTGAACAAGCCAAAATGCTAATAATTTTTACTTTGACCTGATCTGTGACGTCACCGGTGATCTCGAGGTCAATGAAATTAGGTTTCGTTCGACAGTTTTTCCTGGGTTATCAGACGCCATTTGAATTTTGACGATCGGCCCAGTAGTTTCGGAGTTAGAAGGGGGGCTATGAAGAGCCCCCCAGCAGGGCGCGTTATACGCGGACCCCAGTGGGGCGCGGGTTAAGATAGATTTAACGCCGTAGGATTACCAGTATAACGCCTTTTGGGGCGACTAACAGAGCGAGCAAGAGGGTGAGCCTTACACGTGCGAAATTTCGAGGGGGTACTTCCAACTGACTTGTGCACGGCACCCTACTAACCGGTCTCTAGCGATGTGCCAGATTTGAGCACAATCGGCCCAGCCGTTCTCGAGATCTGGAAACGACCCCTGCACGTGGGCACGTGCAGCAGCATCCCAACTCTGGCACATGGAAATGCATTGCTTAGTGGGTGCCTACCTATATGCAAACTTTTAGCGCAATCGGCGAAGTAGTTACCGAAATATTGCAACTATTTCAAAAGTGACACCTCTTCGTTTTGCACGTGGCACGTGCATAAGGGGTCATCCACATGCTTCGGGAATAGTCCAATACTTGGTAGAAGGAATGAAGCTACCCTACAAAAATTACCGCAGCATTAGAATCGACAAAAACAGGCCATTGCTCGGGAACGGTAAGGGCTACGGGGGTGAAATTTTCGCTACAAGTCGGACGCGTGCACTCATTTGTCGTATTAAATTTTCGAGGGTGTGGGTTCAGCGGTGTGCACGTGGTGGGGCCGCGACCGGCGCCGAGCAGAGGGCACGTGCTTTAGGCTCAGTTGTTCGCTTAAAAACTGACTGGAAATAATCAGAGCCGGGAGGTCATTGACCTTTGACAACGAATACCGGCGCCGGGCACCCCTCGCCAAGGGGATTCGCCAGTAAATACGATAAATTTGTGTTTGCAATATCTCAGCCGTTTCTGGGCCGATTTAGCTGAAACTTGGACTGTCGGTGGTAGTGTAGGGTAGGGTAGGGTAGGGTAGGGTAGGGTATGGGTAGGGTAGGGTAGGTTAGGGTAGGGTAGGGTAGGGGATTGTAGGGTAGGGTAGGGTAGGGTAGAGTAGGGTAGAGTAGGGTAGGGTAGGGTAGGGTAGTGTAGGGGTAGAGTAGGGTAGGGTAGGGTAGGGTAGGGGTAGGGTAGGGTAGTGTAGAGTTAGGGGTAGGGTAGGGTAGGGTAGGGTAGGGTAGGGTAGGGGTAGGGGTAGGGTAGGATAGGGTAGGGGTAGGGTAGGATAGGGTAGGGCAGGGGTAGGGTAGTGTAGGGTAGGGTAGTGTAGGGGTAGGGTAGGGTAGGGTAGGGTAGGGTCGGGTCGGGTAGGGTAGGGTAGGGTAGGGTAGGGTAGAGTAGGGTAGGGTAGGGAAGGGTAGGGTAGTATAAGGGTAGGGTAGGGTAGGGTACGGTAGGGTAGGGTAGGGTGGGGTAGGGTAGGGTAGGGTAGGGTAGGGGATTGTAGGGTAGGGTAGGGTAGGGGATTGTAGGGTAGGGTAGGGTAGGGTAGTGTAGTGTAGGGGTAGGGTAGGGTAGGGTAGGGTAGGGTAGGGGTAGGGGTTGGGTAGGGTAGGGTAGGGTAGGGGATTGTAGGGTAGGGTAGGGTAGGGTAGGTTAGGGTAGTGTAGGGATAGGGGTAGGGTAGGGTAGGGTAGGGTTGAATTAAGTAACATCCTAATCTTACAAAGGGCTCGAACAACTCGCATGCATCACCATCATACTTTACAGTTCAATTAAAAGCAGTTACCCAGTTCTACACAAATAATACCAGCAAGTGTCTACACCCAAACTAATGCATCCGTTAATCATACATATCAAAACATACAGTTATCGCGTAAACCTGTACCTCTAGTACTCATAAATTTCAGAAAGAAACAGAAAGAAAAGAAAGAAATTCAGAAAGAAAAGGAAAGACTACGCTCGCTTTGCTCGCTCCGTAATCAATCGATTCATATCATCAATCTGAACTTAGGTATTTACGAGTGAAGAGTTTTCATGGCTTTAGAAGTTACATGTCTATCAAAAGTTTTTTGTAAAACTGGTGGTTACCCCAAATGACCTAAGATGCCCTCAGGGGTCTAAGGTGGGGTTAGCGGTGCAGGTTTTTAATTCCAACTTCAATATTTACCTCCTTCACAATGTTTCAAAGTGTTTAAAATAGCATGCATCCAAAAGAGTTGCAGTTCAATTTTCATCAATTTACGTAAAAAGGAGGAGTCGCGAAACTGACCTGACCTTAGGTCAACGATATACCAAAATACGAAGCATGTACAAGATTTAGGGAAACTGTCGCCCTTATAAAGCGCTTTATTGAGTTCTAAGGCATCAGTCGGCTGGTGTAGCTATGACGAGCATATGACAACTTTTATTGAGGTTAGGTCACTTGACATGCCCTGGTGACCTGATTTTGACAGAATCAGACCTGATATCTTAACTTCTGCAGAAAAGAAGAGTTAAACTGTGCCAAAAAGCCTGTGAATAGTGTCACCATTCATTATTGATTGGTGGATAGCCGCAAAGAGGGTGTTCAAACGAGAAGTCTCAAACGCAGACTTCTAGGCACTGTGCCTCAGAAGTCTGCGGGTGCCCACCGCCATCTGTGAGTGCCCACAGGCGTCTGTGAGTGCCCACAGGCGTCTGTGAGTGCCCACAGCCGTCTGTGGGTGCCCACAGCAGTCTGATGGGTGCCCACAACCAGCCTGTGAGTGCCCACAGACTAGCTGTGGGTGCATACAGCGCACCGTGTTTACCATCCGGCCATGGGAAACGGTGCGCAGCTCGGAAGCTGAGCACAGTGCTTTGAAGAAAGGATGTTATGCTTCGTTGTTATGCTTCGATACAAAATGCACTCATGGATGCTTTGTTTTGAGTTGTCCTCTGACCCCTCTGATGTGTCCTCAGCACGCACAAATCCTTCCCGCAACGCTTCAAGGCCTCTGTTCAGGTCTGGACGGTTACCTTCATCCGACTCGGGTAAGCTGTAATCGAGGCATGTATTTGAGCATCTGTGCAGGGTGAGGTCAGTTTGAGAAGCTTGGTGTGTCCTGTCCCTGGAGACGAGCTCAGCCTCGGATGGCGCACCATGAGGTGACCGCCCAGACCAATGTCACACCCCCATTCCTAGCTGCACCCTTCCGGCTCTGAAATGGTCTCACTACGCTGACAGACTGTAACCCTACAAGCCAAACAGACTTCAATTGGGCAATTTCGGGTTATGTTCCTAAGCCATTTCAGGTCTATGGAACAAGAGGATGTGGGAGACCAATTGGCCTGATTTGCATGTGGCATTACCGCATTGTGCGCCGCAGCAGTGGGCCTCGTTTAACCTCTCTTTTGGACTGACACAATCCGAAGAGAGGGGCTATACTCAAACCATCGAAAATCAAATTATGCAGTGTAACACTAACAAATTGAAAATGTCATAGAAGTCATCTAAGTGATGTGAGGGTCGCTATTGCGAACATCGACTGATTTCAATGTGTTTTTGGTAACTTTATAGCTATGTCATTACTTCAGGGTACAATTTTGGCAGAAGATGACAGGAAAAAATGTATCTACCAGAAGATAAAGATATGCTCGTATGTGTGACGTTCTATGAAAATATAGGTAACGGCCGCGCCCCACTGGGGTCTGTGTATAACACGCCCTACTGGAGGGGGGGGGGGGGCTATTCATAGCCCCCCCTCCTAACTCCGAAACTACTGGGCCGATCGTCAAAATTCGAACGGCGTCTGAAAGCCCCGGAAAAACTGTCGAACGAAACCTAATTTCATTGACCTCGAGGTCACCGATGACGTCACAGGTCAGGTCAAAGTAAAAATTATTAGCATTTTGGCTTGTTCACATTTTGGGCTCTGGCCGCCGTCTTACAAGTCAGATCAGGCTCATTTTTGGTTTCCACACTCGTAATCAGATGCTTTAGATACCTTGTGGGTATCAAACTTGTACTTTGATTTTCAGGTCAGGGTCAGGTCATCACAGGTCACGGAAATATTATATCATGCGTCGGTCACGTGACACATGTTTTATGGTCCATTTAGGGCATAGATTTCGAATTTGATGTCGTCTGTGTCATTCGAGGTCATTTTGAGTCGAATTTAGCTTAGGTCAGGTCACTTTCAGGTCAAAAAAGGTCAAATTTTGAAGTTAAAATTTTTCAACAAAAAAGGTGTCTATTGGATGCAGTTTGAGCTCAGGAACACGATGGTGCCATTTATATTGGTGTACGATGTCAAATACGTACTGAAAAGTTGATTTGAAAAATTAATAATTGTGAATTTGTTGCAATAATGCGTATAACTTGGCCATTTTTGAAGATATTTAGCTAAAACTTGCTATAGTTAGTCATAATCATGCGTTCTGTCACATATATTCCGGTTTTTTTTCGAAAAGTCAAAAACTTTTTGAAAAAAATATAAAACTATAAATTTTGAATATTATTATATAAAATTTTCGAAATTTTCAAAATTTTGAAAATCCGAGATTGCAGTTTGATAGCGCGGTCAATTCTGAGTCCTTTCATGCAAAGAAATTGGATCTAGCTTAAAATCTGAGCTCTTGGGAGCGATTGCCGTGGTTCAAAGTTTTGCGTCGAAATCGGACGAACATGACGTCACTCTGACGTCATTTCCGGCCGACCTATGGTAGCTACGAAATTCAAACTTTGACAAAAGGTGTCAAATTGATGCAGCCGAAGGTACTGAAAGTTTGGCGTCGATCCGGCAAGCGGGTTGGAAGTTATTGCAGAAAAACGGGAGGGGGGGCTATAAATAGCCCCCCCCAGTGGGGCGCGGGTTAACCCTGTGCACCAAATCATGTACAAATACCTATGCATAGTATTGTCATGTATCGCTACGGTGCAATGACTCAGGAATACGTCATAGGAGCAGTGCCACGCCCCCACTACATGGGGTGCCTTAGCGGCTGGTGGGCGGGTCACGCTCATAGCCTTGACAGACGACAGAGGCTCACTCGCGGTATAAAGGGCGACTCCACGACGGCATCGGCACCAGTTGCTCTCCACACTCGGACAACACACTATCCAACATGAAGGTAAGGTATGAAGATACAAAACGACATGAAAGTTGTCTAATTTCGTCAGCATATTAGGCTAATATCGCAGGAATAGCTATGGTCAAAGTTATCAATGTCTGAACTTTGGTGGCGGCGAGTCATAGTTTTTTTTTTTTTTTAGAAACGCACCATATAAAATGCACTCACTTATGTTCCAGGTGTTCCTCGTTGCCGCCGTGCTGGTCGTGGCTGCCGCCGATTCTCCGGCTCCGTACCACCCGACTCCGGCTCCGTACCACCCGGCTCCGGTCTACAAGCCGGCTCCCTACCACCCGCAGACCCAGTACAAGGAAGAGGCCAGGCCGTTCGCCTTCGACTACGCCGTCAACGACCACTACACCGGCACTAATTTCGCCCGCAACGAGCAGAGCGACGGTCACAACGTGCAGGGCTACTACTCGGTGGTTCTGCCCGACGGCCGTACCCAACACGTCAAGTACACGGCTGACCACTACGGTGGATACAACGCCGAGGTCACCTACGACGGATATGCCGCCTACCCCGAGCAGCACTCTGCCCCTGCCTACAAGCCTGCTCCCTACCACCCGACCCCTGCCTACAAGCCCGCCCCCTATCACCCGGCCCCTGCCTACAAGCCGGCCCCTTACCACCCGGCCCCTGCCTACAAGCCTGCCCCTGCCTACAAGCCGGCCCCTGCCTACAAGCCAGCCCCTGCCTATAAGCCTGTCTACAAGCCTGCTCCCACCTACAAGCCGGCCCCTGCCTACAAGCCCGCTCACTATTAATTCGTTGATAGGTTATTAGTGGAGTGACTGATGATCATTGAGCTATTTATGAGGTGTAAATAAACGCTTATGTCATTGCATATATGTTCTATGCGACCTGCATGTGTGTTGACCGTTGAGCACACAGCGTATTCGTACGTGTAAAAGAGATTAGCCGCATCAGAAAGAAATCCAGATCTTAAGATAGATTTAACGCCGTAGGATTATCAATTGATTCATATCATCAATCTGTACATAGGTATTTACGGATAAGGAATTTTCATGGCTTTAGAACATGTCTATCAAAAGTTTTTGTAAAACTGGTGGTTACCCAAAATGACCTAAGATGCCCTCAGGGGTCTAAGGTGGGGTTACGGGTGCAGGTTTTTAATTCCAAATTTAATGTTAACCTCCTTCACAATGTTTCAAAGTGTTTAAAATAGCCTGCATCCAAAAAAGTTGCAGTTCAATTTTCATCAATTTTCGTAAAAAGGAGAAGTCGCGAAACTGACCTGACCTTAGGTCAACGATATACAAAAATACGAAGTATGTGCAAGATTCAGGAAAACTGTCGCTTTTATCAAGCGCTTAGAGTTCTAAGGCATCAGTCGGCTGGTGTATAACTGTGACGAGCATATTACAACTTTTATTGAGATTAGGTCACTTGACATGATCTGGTAGCACTGATTTTGACAGACTCAGACCTGATATGTTTACTTCTGCAGAAAAGAAGAATTAAAATGTGCCAAAAAGCCTGCGAATAGTGTCACCATTTTTTATTTATTAATGGATAGCCGCACCGAGGGGGTCAAAACGACAAAATTCAAGACAATTGGTTTCCAAGACAATTCAATTTCAAGACAATTCGATCGTGATTGTTGAAAAAACGTGACTGACTGATTCTTGCCAGTAATTATCTTGTCGTGTGTGACAAATTGGTTTCCAAACGTTGGGTCGCTAGCACGATCCCGTCAGAGGTGATGATGCCGTTTTGCACTGCAAAGAATGTCCGTGACAATGAGGCAGAAACGGCTATAGAATGAGACGCCAGGCACTTCTTGGAAAAGATTACTTGCATCAAGAAAACAAAAGAGAACAAAACGAAATAACAACGAAGCTTTCTTATACATGTATTTGCATTGTGCTTCCTATATCAATGAAAACGAACTGTCTTATAAAAAAGACACTATCATACATCAGACTGGGCTCGATATGACTATCAGAACTGCTGAACTGAGAAAGTAAACATTGCAACATGAGTGAAGTCGATCACAAATAGACGATCCGTATGTCCAATTTGTTGATGCACGCTGCCATTGTGCAGACTGCAGTCAATGCATGCACATACATACATATCATGTACACTGCACAGTGTGCAAAAATGTGCGGCCTCCTTCATGACCTCCATGGCCTCCTTCGACCAATTTCGTGACCTGGGGGCGCTGACCTGACCGTGACCCGAGGTCAACACCCTAAGTTGACCTCACCCAAACAAAAAGTATATCATTCGACGCGCCTGAGCGAAGCGAACACGATGCTGCCAAAATTGCGGCTCTGCGGCCCTTTTTGGCGAAGATATTCACCAAAAACGGAACCGTACCTTAGGGCACTTGACCTGACCTCAGAGGTCACCGGTTGAGTAAGAAACTTAAAATCGGGTATCAATCTCTGCGTCTCGTAACGGCGCACACGCTCGTGTTTTCGTGACACGCTAGTTCCACCAGGGGCGAAACGGCGAGGGGGGTCGTGCCCCTCCCCCTCGGCCGGCGCGTATGTAGAAAGCCAATAGGTCCGGCGAGGGCTAAGGGGGGGGGGCGTATTATCCCACTCTCCCCTATACTCTTTCTTCTCTCAATTCCGTATTGAAAACCCTAAAAGAAAAAATACCTATCAATTTAGGTGGATATTTTTAAACCAGTTCCCAGCCGCCTACGTGATTTAAGAAGCAAAAGTTGATATTGCTGAACTCAACTCAACACAAGCAATACATGCCGCTGTGTTATCTCCACGTTTCCAAGCCAGTAACGTGTGAAACAGAGCATTTGGTGGGGTTAACTCTTCCCCAGGCCGACATGTTATCAAAAAACTGACCTAGCTTGATACTTAATACATAATACTTCTTTACCTTAAATACGTAGGCACCGAATATACACAATACACATATGTAATCTCACGGCTTGTCGTTAGCCTAAATAACCGTGACATGGGCATTCGAACACCATGCAGCTGCCAATAACAGATACCATGAGATATTATAATAAACACTTTGGATATAATGGCTTTATGAGAATCGACGAGGCTGAAAACTTCACAAAAAGGTTTGCGTGACAATCAGATAAAAACTATCCCTGATTTTACCGTACCTTAGAATATGATACAAGGCCGCTAAGTAACATACAGGGGTAAAATAAATATCAGAGGAATGACAGGGCCATGAAGCTGCAGGATCAATGAAATGCCGATCTAGAATACACTATCAGCAGGTGCTACATATCCAGGTCGAGCCCGGCGAGTGACCACGCCCGCCTCTAGACCACGCCCTCGCCTCAGCGTATGCCAGCCCCGCTACCGGTGGGCGGGTCAGACCGTGACCTAGACCGTGAGGGTGTCCGCTCGCCATATAAAAGGTGTCGGACCATGGGAGTCGACACCAGTTGTTCTACACACTCGTCCAACTAACCAACCACCATGAAGGTAAGAGCGTTCAGTTATGCATTGACTATGATAGTTATATATGATCTGATCACCATGAGCAAAGTGCAAATTATTTACTTACGTCTTCCCATAGATTGTTTTTCGAGCGATTACACCAAAGTTCGAAGACTGTTTTTCTGTTGCATGACAACTATTGGCCGTCAGCAACCGATGCAACTGAATGCTAAATGAATTGTTTAACCGCTATTCCGTCACTCAATAACGTACTGAATGAATTGTCTAATTTCTTACATGTCATTCCAGGTGTTCCTCGTTGCCGCCGTGCTGGCCGTGGCCGCCGCCGATTCTCCGGCTCCGTACCACCCGACTCCGGCTCCGTACCACCCGGCTCCGGCCTACAAGCCGGCTCCCTACCATCCGCAGACCCAGTACAAGGAGGAGGCCAGGCCGTTCGCCTTCGACTACGCCGTCAACGACCACTACACCGGCACCAACTTCGCCCGCAACGAGCAGAGCGACGGTCACAACGTGCAAGGCTACTACTCGGTGGTTCTGCCCGACGGTCGTACCCAGCACGTCAAGTACACGGCTGACCACTACGGTGGATACAACGCCGAGGTCACCTACGACGGAGAGGCCGCCTACCCCGAGCAGCACTCTGCCCCTGCCTACAAGCCGGCCCCCTACCACCCGGCCCCTGCCTACAAGCCGGCCCCCTACCACCCGGCCCCTGCCTACAAGCCGGCTCTCTACCACCCTGCCCCTGCCTACAAGCCTGCCCCTGCCTACAAGCCGGCCCCTGCCTACAAGCCGGCCCCTGCCTATAAGCCGGCCCCTGCCTACAAGCCGGCCCCTGCCTACAAGCCTGCTCATTATTAGTTGAATGAGGCTTGCTGATTTTTGTAAGATTTTTGTGATGGTTGATATTTTATTTACATACAATCGACATGTGTGACAAATACAGATGAATGTGTTAAAACGTCTTTGGATAGCTGTTGACGGAACTTCACTGAAAAAGAACACCGTTCATTAACTTATTAATTTATTCACTAAGCCTTGCAATTCATTCATGCTTTTCGCTTTCCTAATGACTTCATGGTTTTCAATGAATCAAGAATCGATAGTTTTCCGGAGGCTTTCATAGTGGGAGCTAAAAAGTGGAAATGAAAAGTTCCGAAACATTTAGATCGCGTGGAAAAAATGTGCACATGGTTGATGACACTCCCGTTTAGATCACTTTGGTTCCATCGGTTGAACTTCTAAAATCACCCATGACTGATGTGAATTCTTATGCAATGAAATCTCTTTCATTTCGATCGTTGCGCCTCAGATATATCATCAATGAATATCATAGAGATAGTTACTGTGTGTGACGCCGCGCCGGCCCGGTAATGTCGCAATGTTGTGAAAGATACACCACGGGAACCATATCACTTATCGCGCTAGGTAAAACATGCCCATGTCAGGTTGAGGAACTCTATTGCAGATTGAATAAATGCAAATATTCGTGTAAATACATACGAGTATGCTTTCAGTCGGGGCAATGAAAAACTTGTGCCGGGACAGCGATGCGTAATTCTCAGCAGCACAGAGTTGCCTTCGCAACACTAGAAAATGTTTATTCTTTGGCAGCCAACATGTAGGTACTTCTGATGATTCTATTTGTGATAAACCAGAAATACAGCGATTTGCTCAATGCTGGTGGATTTTGACGGTCAAAATCGGTCATACTCTACAACGGAATGTTTGGTAAGATACGAATAACAAACCACATGTATATTGGATAGTTCTAAACAGATTTATGCAAATATCTTTTGATGTACTTATGATCATTTTAAATAAACCGTTTGGAAGTAATCGAAGGTCTGGCTGCAGCCGAGAGTCGGAGGAGATCAGTCCATTGTCACCAGTTATTGACCGAGAACGAGCAAAGGTAAGCAGAGGAGATGATTACTCACCATTGCATGGCCTATCCGCATATTGTCTTGGGTAATCAACTTTGGCACTTTTCGCTTATAGGCTAATTGTCCGCTGGAATCCATCAGCGATAAGGCATGTTAGATTTAATCATGTTTTTTATGTGTGGAGGAAAGCTCTTTTTTTGCCATGGTGGCTAATAGAAATCTTTAATTTCTACACTTAAAATAATTTAGAAAAACGACTTTCTTTCAGGAATGTAGCTTATCAAACATCTAGATTATTTACAAAATTTCTTATCATCATTAATCATTGGTATAAAAAAAATCCAGCAAGAAAAACCTTACAAAACTGAAATTTTGAGACACACTTGATGCAATTTGGAGCATTAAAATTTCAGATCATCAACCATTAACCAGAAGGTGCTTTGTAAAATACATTCAAATAATTTCAATTGACAATGCATATGCATTCCAAAGGACTCACTCAGTCCTTCGATGCAGTTTTCTCTAAGGAGAACATATCGTGTGTAGCTATGACACAAGCGCACCCTCTAAGCAGCATTTGCATATCCAGAGTCAGTCTTCATTCGATGTATCATTGCTGTATTTCCTCGACTTTCTCTGAACCATCTAAATTCTAAGCATATGGTAATGCAACTTATCATCACCTGAGCTCTGTACTGCTCAACTGAGCTATAACGGGTGGCCCAATAAAAACGTTCCGAACTTCAAAGTCGTACCATTTCTAAATTGTTCATCCAAATGCATGAAATTTCGATGCTGTCCAATTTTGACATATTTTGATGCCATGGCAGAGTTTGGTTGAAATATCTTGATTGTAACGGAATTTATTTGAACTAAAATAAACGTTGTCATTTGCCTTTTTCCTGCCTTTTACAATTAAATCTTAATTTCATTCTTATCCATAACGACATAAGAACGTGTCATATCATTAAAAGCTTGTCATCTAGGACAAAAATAAATATATTAATTAATTTTTGCACTAGTCCTCTCAAAGCTGGAACGTTCATGCAGCGCGTTTATGAAAGGCACCGTCAGAATGCCTTTGCAACAAAAAGCCTGGTGCAGTGCTTGTTTGGAAAAGGAGTTTCAACGCGAAAATGGAACCAACAATCAATCAACATTAATCATTTATTTAAGAGTACAACAAGTGGGGTCGGGGTCAGGATTTAACTAAACAGTACCCATAGGATGTCCACACTCTTAACAAGGGAAGTGCAGAGACGACATCAAGCAGTTGTTATCCCAAGAGAACATCTCGGGAGCCCAGTTCATGGCGAGACAAAAGTCGCCAAAACCTGACTGTTCACGGGAGCACTAACCAGCGTTAATTAACACCCTGAGGGCAAACATAGAAACTCCGTGAAGGAAGTTGGTTACGGCCAGTATCATGCTAAGCATCCCGTATAGTGGAAACGCCGACCAAACTCTGGTCCGCGCTCCCAACTCGCGCGCATATTACTTCGAACAAGGAAAAATGATCGAGGGAAAACCTGATTTGGTCTCCTTTTACTTCCAATGCAATAAAAGAAGAACGAATAGACAAAAATGTTTGAAATTTTGTACGAACAATGTCAAAATGTTACCCTGGCGAAAATGTTAAGTGTCTACAGCATAAGTAACGCTGTCAGTGTAGCTTCAAAGTTCGGAACGTTTTTTTTAGGGGGGGGGGGCACCCGGTATAAGTCATGTCATAAGAGTCCATGCCTTTCCTTTTTACTCTGTTACCCTTCTCCTTAACCCTCGCCGGCCGTGGGGGGGAGGCGGGTGCCGCCCCCCCCCCATTGGTTTTTTCCGCGATAGCTCCGAACACGCTGGCGATAGAGAGCTAAAACTCGGCATACCTGACCTTTGATTCAGGCCGGATCATTTGACAACAACTGCAGTTTCGGGTCAGGTCAGGTCACTAACTTATGACGTCATAAGTGAACCTCAGCACGGTCTTCAGATGTCGCAACTTCGCAACGCCCTCACTGCCAGAGGAGCTTTCACAGGGAAATGAAACTTGCTGGATCTAATATCCATTACGAGTCTCACAGCTTGTATATCTCGGATTTTTCCTAAAGGTCATATGAGGTTAGATCATTTTCGTGACCTCACCAGTCACCATTATAAGTCAATAGGGAAAAATGAAAACTGCTATTCTGGTGCCGGGAACGATCTCCAACTATCTCAAGCACACAAAATCGCGATTTGATGCACTCCTTGCAAGGTAACATGTGTCACTTTTGCAATGCTGACATTGCGTGACGTTATTTATGATGTCATTAGGGTCATATTAGTTTTTCGTCAATAACTCCCGACCAAATTAAGCTAGCGAGTCAGGAAAGCCACAATGGACTCAGGAAGACCTGCCGAATCGAATGATATGCGACATGACCTACATATACTTCGACCAATTTCGTGACCTGGGGGCGCTGACCTGACCGTGACCTGAGGTCAACACCCTGAGTAAGTTGACCTCACCCAAATAAAAAAAGAAATCATTCGACACGCCTGAGCGATGTGAGCACGATGCTGCTAAAATCGCGGCTCCGCGGCCTTTTTTGGCGAAGTTATTCACCAAAAATGGAACCGTACCTTGGGGCACTTGACCTCACCTTAGAGGTCACCGGTTGTTCTAGGACCTTAAAATCGGGTAGAAACTTCTGCGTCTCGTAACGGCGCACACGCTCGTTTTTTTCCGCGACGCGCTAGCTCCACCAGGGGCGAAACGGCGAGGGGGGGTCGTACCCGCCCCTCCCCCCTCGGCCGGCGCGTATGTAGAAAACCAATAGGTCGTGCGAGGGTTAAAGTATTGTGACAGGCAGAGTCAAATAAAAGACTGATTCTTGTGACAAATACAAACGTGCAATTAAAACAAAAAGAGAAAGAAATCTTGAAAAGAGGAAATGAGACAGATTTCGGAATGAGATAAAAGACAGAGAGAAAGAGAGAGAGAAAGAGAGAGGAGGAGAGAGGGAGGAGAGAGAGAGGGGAAAGAGAGAGAAAACCAATAGGTCCGGCGAGGGTTAAATGAGCTCTTATAGTGGTCATAACTGTTCAAAAGGGTTATTTCATATTCATACCTTTGCTGATTTAAATTTTTCCTGATAAGTTTGATCTACCATAAGTGAAATCTCAGTTGTAAAACAAATCGAATGAGGCGGGTTACAACTCAACACAATTTACCAATATGATACCATAAAGGGAAAGGAGAGGATAGAGGAAATCAGAATAGTACAATAATTACTATATTAACAATAGCCGATTAAGGAATGACATTATCGCAGTGAAAACTTTCCATAACCATCAATAAGAAAAATGCAGATAACACAACAAACAAATCACAAAAATCAACTTCCATATATCATTTTGAACGAGAAACCAAACATATTGAAAGCAAACGCACATCCACGCATGAATAAATACATACTACTTGCATGAAACGACACCATCGCAGTACATGGTGTCAGTCATGTACATAGGCATATAGGCACATATTGGCATATAGTTAGTTATCTTATCATGGTATATCAACTTACAAGGAAGAGAGGGATTCGCATTAACTGAGTCGGTACCGAGGAAACCACACTTTTTAGGTCAGCTAACAGTCCGCTGCCACACCCACGACAATGCGAAAGGCGCACCGTCAGAGCAGTGTTGGGTGCGCCAGATTGCGACCTTCACCTTGGGCCCGGGGGGCTGGGTCGCCGTATAAAACGGAACGCCATATGGCGGTCGGCACCAGTCGGTCTCAACACTCCCAAACCAGACATGAAGGTGAGTGCTCCAGGCTCCAATAAACACAGTAATCTACTGTACAAGCGTTCTGATGGAAAACCAGCATTTATTTGAAAAGGAATAAAAAAAATGTTTGCACGGAAACCAATTCAATGAGCGCAACCCGTCGACTGGACCTGTTTCCATTATGCTCTTACATACAAATAGAAGAGCCGTAGCAGTTATGTCTTATCGTTGAGCAATTACATACAAACGATTACTTTCACTTGGTATAAATATACACCAGCTAATAAAGCTAAATCATTTTTCAGGTGTTCCTCGTTGCCGCCGTGCTGGCCGTGGCCGCCGCCGATTCTCCGGCTCCGTACCACCCGACTCCGGCTCCGTACCACCCTGCTCCGGCCTACAAGCCGGCTCCCTACCACCCGCAGACCCAGTACAAGGAGGAGGCCAGGCCGTTCGCCTTCGACTACGCCGTCAACGACCACTACACCGGCACCAACTTCGCCCGCAACGAGCAGAGCGACGGTCACAACGTGCAGGGCTACTACTCGGTGGTTCTGCCCGACGGCCGTACCCAGCACGTCAAGTACACGGCTGACCACTACGGTGGATACAACGCCGAGGTCACCTACGACGGATATGCCACCTACCCCGAGCAGCACTCTGCCCCTGCCTACAAGCCTGCTCCCTACCATCCGGCTCCTGCCTACAAGCCGGCCCCCTACCACCCGGCCCCTGCCTACAAGCCGGCCCCCTACCACCCGGCAACTGCCTACAAGCCGGCCCCTGCCTATAAGCCTGCCCCTGCCTACAAGCCGGCGCCCGCCTACAAGCCGGCCCCTGCCTACAAGCCGGCGCCCGCCTATAAGCCAGCTCTTACCTACAAGCCAGCTCGCTATTAATTGAATGAGATGCGATGATTTGTGTGGGGAGCGGTCAGCGGAACAAGATAGTAATATTATTTATAGGCTGAATTGTTTGCCAAATACATATAAATGCTTGATGAATTTATAAATATATTATCATTCACCTGCGAATGTATCATGTTTAGCAACGAATATTCTAATTCGTTACTGATATTCAGCGAAAAGAACTATTATTGCGTTTTCATGAACACTGAACAGCACAGAAATATCACCAGCCAATGGAAGTTCCGAAACTGTAACGAGAGCAGCAGCTAACTATGAAGTACTCGGCAGAAGCACGAACTTAATGCATTGGAAAGTTGCACACTGCACAACCAGTCATTCATCCATTCATCCGTTCATTCATTCATTCATTCGTTGTGGTATTTATAAGTATTGGCTTCCATTGTGCTTTCCCCTTTATCATATGAGCATCAGCGTATCAGCAGTCAGCATTCCATGAAGCCTGGCATGGTTTCGATAAGGGAAATAGTGTACATCCAAATTAATCACAACTGGTTGAAGTAGCTATTGAAGGATCGGCTCTCCAAGTCAAATTCGTAAAACTTTCTTTTTCTCGCACAAGATACATATAAGCCGTTTTCACGACGAACAACCTAGCGAATGCACCAAACTTGACCAAATCTGCACCAAATCACCAGCTTTACGGAGTGGAGACCACTTGGTTTTCGAGTTACCTCTCAAATCACTATCAGCGTGTCAGACTGTGCACTTCCGCTGGACGTCAACGCTTATCCAATGCAATCAGAAATATAATTGGCGTCTATCAGGGCACCTCGCGCGAACCCCTCTTGTACACTTGTACAGCCCTCTGCAAACTGCGTGGTAGGTATTCTTTTTTCGACAAAACCGAGAATAACGCGAATACTATGCCATCGGTCACTCGGAAATCGTAACAGTATGACGCGCGAGACTTCGCACCTTAGATTGGCATTATCATCGTGTTCATTTTCTATCCAGTTTGGCAACAAAATCCAAAAGTTTATATTTGCCCCAAAAACAGACTTTTGCATTTTGTTGCCACACAAGGCGTATACTTTGTCTAGTGATAGACCTAATCGAAGAAGTGGAGCATGGCGCATCTATTTGCAGTGAGTTTCGACCGACTGATAACATAGCCTTTGAGTTATCACCGGTTTTGTCGAAAAAAAGAATACCTACCACGCAGTCTGCTGAGGGCTGTACAACATTTTCTCCAACAATTTCAGCTTATATGTCAACAGCGATGTCAACATCACGCAATGCGCCAATGAAACACAGATCCTGGTCACCGGACGTAAATGTGACATTGCGCAACTCGTTCAGCGCATGGAATCGGCTCTGTGCACTTTGCTTCTGTGGCTCGCTCTAAATCAGATGAAAGTAAACTCTAGCAAGACTCAACTGATTGTACTCGGCACTCGTCAAATGCTACTCGGTCTTCCAAAAATGTGTATCAATGTAAACGGTGTGATTGTAGAAGAGATTCCGCGAGTCAAAAAATTAGGCAAATGGACAGACACTTGACTTACGAACCGCATGTCAACCAGTTGGTAGCGAAGTGTACTGGCTTATTGGTCGGCCTCAGTCATGCAAGACATCGTATCCCCCATGAGGTACTACCAGCGCTCGTGTATGGACTAGTGATCCGCTATTGCATCTCTGTATACGGAAACTCTACCGCTCACTCATTGTCGCGTGTGCAGAAACTACTCAACTTTTGTGCAAGAGTGGTCTCAGGGCGGCGTAGACGTGAGCACGTAAGCGATATACTGGCTGAGTTGAACTGGTTACCTGCCCAGGGCCTCGTAATGTACCGAATATTGTGTTTAATCAAAGCCGTCCTGACCCATGGACAGCCGAGCGGCTCTGCTGGCCTGTTTCGTACCGCGCTGAGTGTGAGATTGAGGTCGACCAGACAGGATGACCTTCTTGTTTTGCCACGTGTCAAAAACCGAGTCTGGCAAGCGAAGGTTTGCCTATCGAGCCCAAGATTACTTTACTACTCATCGAGCCGCCAGCGCGTTCAATGCCAGGCCGCGCGACATTAGGGAGACCCGCATATCGGCGTTCCAAGGGACCGTCAAGAAATACTTGAGCACGGCGCGGCGGTAAACGCACATATATGTACGCAAACGGAGCTTTTATTGTGATCTTAGAACGACCACTTTTGTTTTACATGTTTTAAGTGTCTTCTACCCAGATCGTGTCTTTCACCGGTTGAGTGTCTTTTGCCCATATTGTAGACGCGAGCACATGAAGAAACAGTGATTGTCTGGATTAGCTTTAAATATATTCTGATTCTGATTCTGAATCTCCTTTGCAACAAATATCTTCTTGTGATGAGTTAATTTCACTGTTTTAATCAAAAACAATGTCTGATAATTTGAAAGAAAAATTCTGATTCTGATTCGGAATCTCCTTTGCAACAAATATCTTCTTGTGATGAGTTTAATTCACTGTTTTAATCAAAAGCAATGTCTGATAATTTGAAAGAAAAATTCTGATTCTGATTCGGAATCTCCTTTGCAACAAATATCTTCTTATGATGAGTTTAATTCACTGTTTTAATCAAAAACAATGTCTGATAATTTGAAAGAAAAATCAGGTATTAAGCAACTGTGCTACCCAAACTGATAACTTCTGAGAAACACAATGAACTTAATTTGACCAATTCTGCACCAAATCTGCACCTAATGTGCACCAAATGTGTACCAATGAGCCGTCGTGAAAACGGCTATTAGGGCAGACATGGCACCAGTGATAATACCCCTCAGACCATCAGCAGATCCAGAAAGGCGACCTTGGACCCCATGCGGGGCTTACCCCCAAACAAGTTTCTCCAATCTTCAAAATCTAATCGAATTTCGATTTCGTATGCACTGATGTGCAGCTTAAAGGGACCCTCCCATGTTCAAAAAAGTTAATGAATTGGCATAAAAGTGATGTCGCTCGGTTCAGAAAGAGCGAAAACGAATATCTACTAAATTTCATCGAAAAATATTCACCGGTTTTCAAGATATTAGACTCTTACTTTTGTTTACTTTTTGGGATCTCCGCTGTTCCTAGCGACTTTATTTTAACCCTCGCCCGTAAACGGTGTTTTGCCACCTTCGCCCATGCAGGGGGGGGGGGTTGGTGCGACCCCCCCCCCCCTGGCGTTTGAAAACGGAGCGTCGTAGAGCTTAGCGGAAAAGACCAACGGATTGTCTCTCAACGAGATCTCGCGATTGGTGGTATATTTTTTGGTTCCTAGGTCAACATTTGACCTACTTATGACCGGTCAAATGTCAAATTTTCGGAAACATCTAACTTTTTTTCAGATTTCCGCGCCGATTGCGGCACAACGGTAAGAGATATCGACTTGAAACCTTCACTGTCGTGATCCTTGATCAATCCTCTATCGTTTGGTGTGTATTTCGATGTCATAAGTCTAAAAATGATGCGTTGGGAGCATCGGAAGTCTGCAAGGTAATTTGTGCATTGGGTCACGTCAGGCGTGTGACGTCACTGACCTGACCCTGACCCAAAATGAACTACAAGAAACAACCGACGATGCCTGAAATGGATAGAAAATTCGAATTCAGGGCATCAAAATACCCCGAAAAGACATACAAGTGCAAGAAGTCATTACAGGTCAACCAAGGTCACTGACCTTACCTTGACCTTTAGTAACCTTCAAAATGTCAACGGACATTGTGCCAATGTCAAATCAGCCAGCTGTGATTCTAAAACAATCCATCAGTGTGTCAGGTCAGTCGGCATTTATACCAATGTGAAGCAATCTCCAATTAAGCGTAAATCTGGCCGGAGGTTGTTCCCTTTATGACGTCATAACTCCGTGACCTGACATGACCTTGACAAAAAAAATACCAAAAGTTGTGCAAAGGATGCCCCATAGGGTACTGAAAATTTGAGCAGGCTATCTGAAACGGTTCGGCGTGTAGCTAAGAAAAACCTCAGGGGGGGGGTTGCACCAACCCCCCCTACATGGGCGAGGGTTAAAGTGCGACACTTGTTGCGCGCAAAGCAGCATATGCCACCGCGTGCTGCCAAACGTTTTAGTAAAAGATTTAAAATCGTTAGATCTGCACTGACGTTACACATTCAGAGGGGGCATTCTAATGCATTTGCCCCTCTAAACTCAAGTGCTGCAACTTTGAAATTAGATATTTTCGATTTGAGGCATCTCTCGATCATGTGAGTTCTCAAACCAGTAAGTGCAAGCCAGGGACATCATTTTGGATATCTCAACTCAAAACTTATGTTAAGGTGGGATGGTCACTTTAAAGGAAAACTTCCCTAATAATACTTGTTTTGTGTTCTCTGTTTATCCTTGAAAAACCATACATTGTCCTGGACTTTGGGCGCTGCGGGGGGATGCATTTGCCCCAAATGACCTCCCCCTCCCCCCTCCCGGTCCCCGGATCCGCCAGTGCCTTAGACCAATAAGTGTTGGGTGGTAACAGCCATTTCCAGCAAATGCTCCTCCAAATGATGCTTAGCTTTATGAGGAGATCGGTGAGGTTTAAAGAAGTTTGATAGAAAATGTGAATTGCCATAATACACCAAACATTATTCAAACGTCAAGTCCCAAAGACTCGAGCTTGATTTTTAGCTGAAACCCTCGAGACATTTGCATCTCAGTGGGCTTATTTTTTGCGCCTTAGAGGAGGTTGAGATAGAAATGTATCCGTCGCCGCCCTGGCGTTTGCAAAAAAAAAACAAAACATGTCATAGTGTGTAATGGCGGGCTGTATTTTCGTCTGTTTTCGTCTTGAGTGCGGCTGAGACTCGGCTGGATGAACAGTCTTTCCCACCCGTAAATAATTTCCTTGTCTGTCCATTAAGTGGCTGATGTACGCAGATTTAAGCATGTGTTTATATCAAACTCCCTAATTTCCGAAGACACATTCTTGAGCATTTAATCACATATATTTACGGCATTCTTATTAAATAAAAAAAGATATTTAAAGTTTTACACGGAGGAAAAAGAAGAATCTTAATGATGACCAGCCTTGTAAGCCGGGGCGGCGTGATGCGTGGGATAGGCGGCCTGTCCATCGTAGGTGACCTCGGCGTTGTATCCACCGTAGTGGTCAGCCGTGTACTTGACGTGCTGGGTACGGCCGTCGGGCAGAACCACCGAGTAGTAGCCCTGCACGTTGTGACCGTCGCTCTGCTCGTTGCGGGCGAAGTTGGTGCCGGTGTAGTGGTCGTTGACGGCATATTCGAAGGCGAATGGCATGGCCTCCTCCTTGTACTGGGTCTGCGGGTGGTGGAGAGCCGGCTTGTAGGCCGGAGCCGGGTGGTACGGAGCCGGAGTCGGGTGGTACGGAGCCGGAGAATCGGCGGCGGCCACGGCCAGCACGGCGGCGACGAGGAACACCTGAAACATGCAGATTAGTGCAGTCAATATAACGGCTGAATTGTTTTCCATTTTTGTACTCATGATAAATCATCATACACAAACCGAAACAGGTAAAACTCCAAAGCATTATCATATAAAATCGTAATAAGTTTAATATTACATCTATGGCATATGTACAATAAATAGCTCACCTTCATGCTGATTGGTTGGTTGGTTGGTTGGTTGGTTGGTTGGTTGGTTGGTTGGTTGGTTGGTTGGTTGGTTGAACGAGTGTGCAGAGTAACTGGTGCCGACTACCACGGTCAGACACCTTTTATACAGCGAGCGGGCACCCTCACGGTCTAGGTCACGGCCTGACCCGCCGATAGCATAACCACAAATCTAGATTTGGTTAGGTTACGGCGTTCCACTGCAGCCAAAACGGAGACTAGACACGCAAAACTACGTATTACAGCCAACAAAAACAGAATTACAAATATAAGACAACACCACTATAAAGGGAGGCTAAACACGCATGAAGCATCAGCGCACATATTTAGAATAATTCGTACATTTCTTTGCATTAACAAAGAATAAATAAGAATGGGAAGGGAATGTAGACATTTCAGTCAACGCATCTGACTTAAACTTGAAGTTTAAGGACCTTCAGCACTCTGTACTTAGGTACAATTCTGTTTCATGCATTACGGAGCGTTTTGTACGATGAACATTGTCTGATGAGTAATTATATAATAGATATAACTTTTCATTCGAATGTAGTTAAAATACAAAAGAGGAAAAAATGATGAAAATGGCAACTTTGGTTTCGTTGCTAGCAACACGACGACATCAGACAAATACAAACTTGCTTATCGTTATTGGGATTAGTAATAGCCGGGTGGTGACCTAGGAAGAAAATTCACTTAAAGAGACTCCCACTTTCAAAAAAGTTAATGAATTGGCATAAAAGTGATGTTCCGTGGTTCAGAAAGATCTAAAATGAATATCTACCAAATTTCACCCAAAAATATTTACTCTTTTTCAAGATATTAGATTTTTTGTTACCTTTTGAGACCTCCACCGCTGTTCCTACGACGTCATTTGGAAGCAATAATTTGGCATCCATAAAGTGCGGCAGATGTTGCGCACAAAGCAGCATATCAGACCGAGACACTCGCCGGCGCCATGGATCACCGAAAACGACGAGCTGCAGACCATGATGAGAGAGCGTGACTTGGCCGACGCTGAGAGACGTGCTCAGCCGGCTGACGAGCAAGCGGCCCAGCGGTACAGACTCTGTCGGAACCGAGTGAAGAGCGCCCAGATCAGCGCCAAGTCAGACTTCTTCCTGACATCTTACCGCCGGTCGCGCCGTACCACGTGGAAGGACATCAGACGCTTCCTCATCTCACCTAGAGCCGGAGCGTCTTCTGCGTCTTCATCTCCGAGTGGCCCTCGCTGGGCTGACAGACTAAACGAGTACTTCGCGTCGGTCGGCCCGAGCGTGGCCGCCGCGCTGGAGGAGGCGCAGCGCGTGACCGAGCCGCTGCCGCCGCGGCCGCCTCGCGTGGTCAGCGGCGCTTTCCGCGTCCACCCCGTGACACTGTCAGAGCTGTCAGCTGCCGTGAAACGTATGTCAGCGTCTAATGCGAGTGGTGGTGACGGTATCACGATAGGTATGCTGCGCATGACTTTCCCAGTGATAGGCCCGCATCTGTTAAAGGTCATTAACTCGTCGCTGGTGTCTGGAAAGTTACCCGCCGACTGGAAAGTGGCTCATGTCATACCGTTGCATAAGTCTGGCTCGATGGATGACCCGTCTAACTATCGTCCGCTGTCGCTCCTGTCAACTGTCGCTAAGGTCGCTGAGAGTGTTGTTTGCGGTCAGCTGATGACTTACCTGCTCACGCACAATATTCTCTCCGAGGTGCAGCACGGCTTCCGGCCCGGCCGATCCACGGAGTCGGCGATGCTGGATACTGTCAGTTTTCTCATGGATGGTCTGGATGACGGTCTCATCGGTTCTCTCACGACCGCCGACACTAGCAAGGCTTTTGACAGTGTCCAGCATCCCCGGCTCCTGGAAAAGCTGGGCTGGTACGGTATTAGCGCACACTGGTTCCGTGACTGGTTGAGTGACAGGTGCCAGATGGTGCGGGGTGGTGAGGAGGTGAAGCCAATCACCCACGGCGTGATACAGGGATCACTTTTGGGACCGATCTTATTTTGCTATTTTCAAACGATCTTGCGTCCTATGTCGACTCCAAAATAGTGATGTACGCCGATGACGTTCAGTTTTTACATCTAGCATCACCGAAGCGAATTTTAGAGCCCAAGACAGATACCGAATGTACTTTAGACATTGCGAGTCATTGGTTTGTTCAAAACTGCCTAAAAATCAACCCCAAAAAGACCGAACTGTTAGTTGTAAAATCACGTAGGAGGCAGCTTGACTTTGATTTTAATGTACTGTTTGGAGATGATGTTATTCAAACTTCCGCTAGCATTAAGGTATTGGGTGTAATTGTCGACTCTGGCTTGACCTTTGAGTCACATGTGACGGAGGTGATTCGCCGATGCTACGCCACACTAGGACTGTGTAAATCTTCGCGATGCTTACCGAAAGAAGTGAAGAAACTGATCGTTGAGATGCTGATCTTCCCCCACATCCGCTACTGTTTGTCGGTCTGGTCGGGCTGTGGCGTTGTTCAGCGTCGCCGCGTGCAGCGAGTTATTAATCACTGCGCACAGGTGGTTATGGGAGCGCGCCGCTCAGCACACGTGACTCCGCTGTTGGAGGAGCTCGGGTGGCCCCAGATAGACAAGCTTGTGGCGGAGAGTGACTGCGGTGTTGTTCACTACTTGGTTAACAATACCAGTGCGCCGAGGTGTCTCTCGGAGCGGCTCGAGCGCCGCAGTGACGTCTCTAGTAGAGAGACTCGTGCCACTGAGAGCGACCTGCTCCAGCTGCCGAAACCCCGCACCGAGCAGGCGCGGCGGTTCTTCCGGTACCGCGCCGTTGCACGCTGGAACTCACTGGCCCTGGATGTGCGTGACAGTAAAACGTCTGCTGGGTGTCGCAGGCGCTTTAGGAAGGCGCTTTAGGCTCTTATAATGTGTGATACCACGTCATGCGTGCTGTACTTTTTTTCCTTTAACATCTTTACCATTCAGCGTATATGTATTTATGTATTAAAGTACTCGGCTTTTCCGGACAGTTTCGTGACTGTATTATTGTCACTTCGTCAGCGGCATACAAGTAATATAAACATTTTCGAAATCACATTTTCAAAACACAAGTAAATAAAGCGCACTCGCTTAAATCTACACACATTTTTCATTTTGACCGGCTTCCATCCAGACAAATCCTCACATACCCTCAGGTCATCCCTATATAGCAAAAATTATTAACAATAATTGTAACCATTTGCTGTGACACAACATATGTGATACGACATAATACCAGACCGTTACAAGACAGAGCCGCCAAATGTCACTACATGACTACACCTTACAACTTACATGCAGTCACGCCTACGCCAATTTCTTATTAAGCCCACCCTGACCCCTATGCGTATTAAAAAGTCCCACCCATCTCTGTTCCCGTATTCTTCTGTATGTAACCCAATTCCTCCAAACTTTTTCTAGTCCGACAAATTTAGCGTTCGATAAGTGATGACCCTCACCATTGAAATGCGCCGCTACCTCAATTTCATTTCGCATGCAGCGTATAGACGACAGATGATTTTGAATTCTGTGATATAGGATCCCCCCTGTTTCTCCCACATAAACAACACAGTCACACACAGTACAGAATATGCCATAAATAACATTGCTCGATTTACATCCAATCGTTAAGTCGTAGGTGCACACGCCACCCCCCGTTCCCCGAATCTTCATTTGCTCTTTATACATAACCTTGCATACCACACAATTTTTTCCACAGCTTCCATGATTTCCCTCCGTTGTCTGGCTCACTCGTTTCGTTTTTTTATGCACCAAAAGATCCCCAAGATTGCATCCCCTTTTAAAAGATACAAATGCTCCTTTGTCGGCACCAAATGCGTCTTTAAGGTTATCAGAGCGCATAAGTAAATGCTTTTTACTCCTAACAATGTTCCTAATATCAGGCAAGTGACTAGAGTAAGTGACCACCAAAGGGACCCCCTTCTTGACAGACCTCCCCACCCTACCCTCCAGAGCTGCCTTTCTGTCCACATTCTTGACCCGGCTAAGTCCACTCTTAATTATAGTTTCCGGATAACCCCTATCTAAAAGATTGCGAGTGATCTCATTTGTTTGGTCCAGGAAGTCACCCTCAGAGCTGCAAATTCTCTTAGCTCTCATGGCCAGACCTGAAGGGATAGCCTTCTTAACGTGCAGCGGGTGATCAGAGAGGAAGTGGAGGTGAGCTTTTGTGTCCGTAGGTTTCGAGAATATTGTGGTGTGTAGTTTTCCTTTGTCTATAGTCACACGTACATCCAAAAACTCTATTTCAGTGGGTGAAAACCTAAGGTCTAATTTGATGTTGTCGTGGATGCTGTTGGCAAGGGTATGAAATTCCCGTAGTTTTTCTTCACCATGAAGCCAAATTCCAAAAATATCGTCTATGTATCGTAAATATAAAAAGGGTTTTAGTGTAGAAGACTCCAGTAACTTGCCCTCCCACATTCCCAAATACGTGCACGCATAGTTTCTACCTAATTTTGACCCGATAGCCGTGCCATTTACTTGAGTGTAGTGGTAGGAATTCCCAAGGCTAAAGTTATTATTATCCAAAACTAGCTCTATCATTTCGATTACTTCTGATGTGGGAATGCTCGGATTTGATCTAGAATCTAGGGCATCTCTACAGGCTGCAATACCCTCGTCTCTCGGGACACTAGGATATAATTTACTGACGTCCATACAAAAGAGCAGTGGTGTCGTCGAAACAGGTAACTGAGTTTGGCCTATTTTGTTAATAAAATCTGTAGTGTCTCTTACAAAAGAAGGCTGGTTTAAGACATGTGGTTCAAGCTGCTTTTCTGCTAGTTCGGCGATCCTTTCTGTCGCGTGACCCCGTCCGCTTACTATTACCCGCAAGGGGTGCCCCTCCTTGTGAAGTTTGGGGTTCCCTTGTAGATATCCCGGGGTAGGATGTGTCGGGATGAGGTACCTGTGTAAATGTTTGCCAATGTAACCACCTTTAAGGAGCCTATCTGCCAGGTTCTTAACCTTTTTGTGAATAATCTTCGTCTGGTCTCTGTCTTGGAGTCTGTAGGTGGAGGAGTCATCAGTCTCACGCTTAAGCCTGTCAAGATAGTCCACCGTGTCCATGACAACTACCCCCGATCCCTTGTCAGCCGGCCTAATTACAATATCCTGGTCGTTCATCAATTCTACCAGTGCCTCCTCCTCCTTTTTACTAAGGTTACCCTTTCGGTTCTTTGAAATCCCTCTGACAGCGCTCTGGATGACCTCCTCTAAATATAGATCCAGCCATGGGTCCCTACCCTTTTCAGGTGTCCATCTAGATTGCTTATATTTCGAATCCTGGTCAACTAAGGACTCACCACCATGAATAGTCCCATTAGATGGTACACCCGACTCTTCACCTTGAGGGCCTGCTGACCAGAATTCACGCAGTCTCATTAACCTCTCCCATTCTCTGAGCTCTGCAAGAAGGTGCGTAACTTTCTGTCTCCTTACAGGTACAAATCCTAGCCCCTTACTTAAAAGCGATAGCTGGCTAGGTGACAGTTGTTTGCTGGATAAATTAGTAACTTTAACGCGACCCTTTTCTACCATGCACCTGCCGTTCCCTTTGCGCATCGGACCAGCCGAGCTATCGGTGGCCGTAGCGGTATGAGATACATTGCAACCCCCAGCTGTATCATTATCCCCCGCCTGGGCCGCACTGGGATAAGAAGCCACCTGAGACGGTGCGGGACCACCTGATCCACCAGCTACCCCCTCACCAGGGTCAGCTAGACTTGGCACGGTAGTAGGTGCCACAGCGGCTGGCGAGTTCAGCTGCACAGGGGTCACAAAATCATCTACAGGGTGGCAGGCCGCCGTTCCAGTCACGGGTACAGCTTCTTCATCTACAATACCCTTAGTGTTCCCACCAGTATGTAGCCCCTCTCGAAGTTTGGTAAGCTTGCCTGTCTTTACCCGCTGAAGGCGGCTACCTATCCGTTGTCGGTCACGACTTAGCTGGGTTGACAGAGAGCTCAGATCAGCTGCAGACAGGACGATGGACAGATGCCTCCAACCCCGGTCGTACTCCTCCTTCAGGGAGGTCAGCTTCCTACTGGCGAGTTGTTGACAGGATCTGACGAGGTCGTGAGAAGCCCGGTCGACTATCTTCATCGTGATGCTGTCCTCTTCCTCAAACTGCGATCTCCATCTTAGTTGAAAGCCTTTCGGAATTAGATGCTCTTTGACGCAAACGGATAAGAAGTCCTTGTGTGACTGAGTCCGAGTTATCTTGTTGCTCAAATTCCTGAGTTTGCTGGCCGTCATCGGGCCACCGGTAGGCACCGGCAGGGGGGCTTGAGATTCAGCAACGTCTTGTTGATGCCGCTCTGGCTCATCCTCGTCGCACAACAAAGGACTGTCTGAGTGAGTGGTAGTAGGAGGGCCTACTGACGAAAGGTCTTGGACGTCGTCACACAACACCATATGCTTGCTGGTTCCACATATGGGGACTTCTTCCGAAAGCCTCACAGGTCGCGGCAACAGGGATAAACCCGCTCTAAGGTCCATGAGATGAACTGATCTTTGTACAAAATAGATATTGAGAGCTTGCTGAAACAGTCGTTTTCTGCTGACGTGCTCGTGGAACCCACGCATGTCACAGGCACCAACTAGGCCCATGCCCTCGTCCGTCAGGCGTAACCACTTGACGGTACCAAATGTAGGCGCACAGACTACTGCCACTGCTTCATTCAAAAGGGCTTGATAAGAGTACTGAGTATGAACATCGATACTGCTTAAGAAGGCAGTTTGAGTCGGATGAGTATGTATCCAGCCGACCACCGAGAGGTTGGTTTCAAGAAGTTTTTCAGCCACCAGTTGATCATTCAGCATCTCCACCGTGTTACAGGTACCCGTTTGTGGTGGAACCAGCAAATGGGTGACCACAATGCTATCTTCATCCACCTGGCCACACAAGAGCCCACAGGTTTCAATACCCTGGACGGTATTACCTTCAGCCTGAAGCAGAAACTGATCTTCAAAATCTCGAGGGACGAATAATCTTCTAGGAATATCCATGTCGAATCGATCGAGAGAATCGTGTCGTTATCGTACGTAAGGATTATGAAAATGTGATATCGTGTTTTGTTTACAATTACTGGTGAAGCATAATAGTTCTCAGCAAGTATATTGAAATAAAATTAAAGTACTCGGCTTTTCCGGACAGTTTCGTGACTGTATTATTGTCACTTCGTCAGCGGCATACAAGTAATATAAACATTTTCGAAATCACATTTTCAAAACACAAGTAAATAAAGCGCACTCGCTTAAATCTACACACATTTTTCATTTTGACCGGCTTCCATCCAGACAAATCCTCACATACCCTCAGGTCATCCCTATATAGCAAAAATTATTAACAATAATTGTCGCAACTGCCGGTTTGTGTACTCACAGCATAGAGAAATAACTTAAATCGGAAATATTTAAGTTCAAAGTCAGCAGCACTCGAATTCAGAGGGGCTAATGCATTTGAGTGCCCCCTCTGACTTTGTGACGTCAGTGCAGATCTAGCGATTTTTAAATCTTATACTAAATCCTTGATAAAAGAATATTGTTGCTGTGGTAGCATCGTGTTCGTGTTCATCGTGTTCACCTAGCACAGGCGCATCGAGTGATATACTTTTTGTTCGGGTGAGGTCAATTTAAGGCATTGACCTCGTGAGTCGTGACAAGGTCAGGTCAGGGCTCCCAGGTCACGAGGCTGGTCGAGTAAGGTCATGTTGCATATCATTCGATTTGGCAGGTCTTTCTGAGTCCATTTGTGGCTCTCCCGATTCGCTAGCTCAATTTGATCGGGAGTTATTGAAGAAAACTTTATGACCCTTGTGACGTCGCATATGACGTCACGCAAGGGCAACAATGCAAATGTGAAGCATCGGACCTTGCAAGGAGTGCATGAAATCACGATTCTATATGCTTGAGATAGTTTCAGATCATTCCCGGCGCCACAGGGCCTCGGCTAACATGTTAACTGGTGGGCCAAATGGCCCACCAGTGACCCGAAATGGCCCACCAGCCTCAAAGATTTGGCCCACCAGTAATTTTCCGAAAAATCTAAGTTTTCACATTTTTCACATTTCAAATTGAATTAGCAGATCTTATCGTACATTTTCAGGCTGTAAAGGACCCATCGGTGAAACATATTCTTGTGAAAAAAAAACTTCAACCTATTGTTTGCAATATCCTCTTGGGGTAAAAAGTGAACTATAGTGGACTAAGTGGACTAAGCCTCGGTCACACTTCACCGGATTGGACCAATGGACGAGAAACGGACGGCGTCCGGTGATGTCCGGGGGATGTCCGTTCGTTTCCGTTGGACGTCCGTTTCTCATCCGTTCATATCCGTTCCATGTCCGGTGGTGTCCGGTGTGCTCAACCGGACACCACCGGACATGGAACGGATATTAACGGATGACAAACGGACGTCCAACGGAAACAAACGGACATCACCGGACGCTGACAGTTCTCGTCCGTTTCTCGTCCGTTGGTCCAATCCGGTGAAGTGTGACCGAGGCTTTAAATTTTATGCAATAATCGTGAAAGACGTCTGCCTCTGTCAATTACAGATAGTGTCGGCGGCTTCCAGCCGATCGAGGTCTGCGAGAGTTCTTGCAAGCTTTCCGATCGATCGAGTGGTTGCAGTCACATAAGCATCTGCCGCAGACCAGTCGGTTACAAGAAAGACTACGAAAAAAGAACAGACCAGTTCAGACGGTCGGGGATAAGCCTGCGAGCGATCTCAGACGGCTCGCCGATAGACACGATATAAGCCAGAGTCAAACTAGAGGTAGTGTCGGCGACTTCCAGCCGATTGAAGTCTGCAAGCGATATTATGCGTCTTCACGACCGGTATGATGCTTGCAGTCACACATCTGACCAGTTGGACGAATTTCGAACCGTTCACAGTCAGCGTTCCAAAAATTTATCATTTGGGCTGAAGATGACACTCAAGAATAAGAATGGATAATTTTCCACTCTCACATTTTGGGTGGCTCGAATTTTCCACTCAGACACCCAAGAGAAATCTGAAGTTTGGGACACTGTTCACCAGAAGTGAACGTGTACATAACTTAGTTTTTTTTTTAAAGAAAATATCAGGGCTGCGCAGTGCGCTTGGGCTTTTGAGTCAATTATTTTCCATGCGACACCAATAGGCTTAATGATCATTTTCAGAGATGTTGGGGTTGCTGCTACAACCCCCTTTTGGGGTTCCTGCTACAACCGACTTTATACATGTATATAAAGTTGCACTCGTGCTGTTCACAATTCCTCCCGATCCACCCAACAACGCCCGATCCCGTCCGACCGCTTCCGAATCTCCGACTAGTCGGCGAGCGATCCACTCACGGCCGTAAGTTATCGTCCAAAGTTTTATAATCTGCGTCAATATTGTGTGCATACTTGTGCCACGGAATATATAGTCTACGACATGTCGATATGTCGATATGTACTACGATATGTCGTAGACTATATATTCCGTGCTTGTGCGATTTTATGTGCACCGCGGGAGTATCACCACTGAGAGGGTTGTGGGTCCCTACTCTCTCCTCTCTCTGTGAAGAGTCGGGGGGGGGGGGTCGAGCCCCGTTTTTTTTACATTTTTTGAATGCCATCCTGACGTTTTTTGCAGAATAAAGTGGCCGAAATCTGGGGAGAAATCGAAAATTGAGGGGGGGCTATGGCTACGAAGGTCAGTCCATGTCGCTGCCCAAGTGGCCCACCAGTCAAAATTCCTTAGCCGAGGCCCTGCGGCGCCAAAATAGCAATTTCCATATTTCCCCGTTGACTTATAAGGGTTTAACGTATAAGTTCCCTGTATCTGAGGATTTTTTAAGATTGCATCTTGTTCTCCCCTCAATTCTGTGTAAGATGCCGGGTTCCGTGTCTACATAGCTTGAACGTAACGGATGCAGCGGCCGCAAACGTAAATCGAGGTCCCGAATTCCCTATTCCCCAACACAGGCGGCGGCGGCCGCTTCCTGGTCTGCGCAACATGGCGGCACCGTTGGACACCATCTGGCGACCGATGCGCCTTCCACATTATAGAGTTCAGTGGGTAGCATATACCGCCTTCCGCGCAACATTTGTGGCACTTTTAAGACACCAAATTATTGCTCCCAAATGACGTCAAATGGAACAGCGAAGGCCCCCAAAAATAAGCAAAACAAAAATAAATAAAAGCGAAAGTCAAATATCTCAAAAACCGGTGAAAATTTTAGGCAAAAGTTGGTATATATTATTTTGCCCTCTTTCTAAACCACGGTGAATCACTTTTATGCCAAGTACCTAATAAACTTTTTTGAAGGTGGGACGGTCCCTTTAAGATGGGTATACCTATCTATTCTGCTCTCTTTAATTTTACTTTGAGAGAAAGATCACGTCCATAGATTACGTAGAACAGAGAACCTACCTTTTCACTCCTACCAATAGGTACACGACATACGTTGATATGAATATGGTTTGGCGCCATGAGCAATGCATCCAGAGTTGTTTACTTTTTAGTCAGGAAAGTAATTTTGACATATTTGCGATAAGTGCCTGCTAGTTGCTACACCCCATTTACCTACCATGCACCAACTTTGTAGCATCCATCCGTAAGAAGATCTGATTGTAGAAGTAGATTGTTGAGTAGATTTGATTGTAGAAGCGAATTTTGCCAGCGTGTTGTCACTGCCAACGAAGTGTAGGCATGAACAAAAGTTGGAGCAATTAGATCGTGTCCTAGACCGTTAGTCTTTACATGGATCGTGTCCTAGACCGTTAGTATTTACATACATCGTGTCCTAGACCATTATAGGCACGTTGTATTTCTCATTATCAAGAGTTTTCGCAATTTTCTGTTTCACTATCTTCTATCGTCTGTAGCTTACAAGTCGTTGATTATCGGCGATCTCTAACGCCTGCTCCTATCGCAAACTGTCACTTTACACGGGCCTCTGAAGGTCGTCTGGACAGGGTCCGTGCGTTCAGGCGGGCCGAACAGTAAACCACTGACCATTGCATGCTCTGTGGTTTCTGTTGGACGGGTTAGACCGTGACCTAGACCGTGAGGGTGTCCGCTCGCCGTATAAAAGGTGTCGGAACGTGGCAGTCGGCACCAGTTGCTCTGCACACTCCTCCAACCAACCAACCAACCAACATGAAGGTGAGAAAAAAATCATATTTACAAACCACAATGCTGATTTTCAGCTATAATTTCCAAACATAGGTACACTAGAGCAGTCAATGCCGCTTTTCGATGAGCTACATCATTTGTTTTGTAAAATATTGATAATTACCATAAATACTGAACAGATCAGGTGAAAAACTGACTTACCAATTATGATGACATTCCAGGTGTTCATCTTTGCCACCGTGCTGGCCGTGGCCGCCGCCGATTCTCCGGCTCCGTACCACCCGACTCCGGCTCCGTACCACCCTGCTCCGGCCTACAAGCCGGCTCCCCACCACCCGCAGACCCAGTACAAGGAGGAGGCCATGCCGTTCGCCTTCGAATACGCCGTCAACGACCACTACACCGGCACCAACTTCGCCCGCAACGAGCAGAGCGACGGTCACAACGTGCAGGGCTACTACTCGGTGGTTCTGCCCGACGGCCGTACCCAGCACGTCAAGTACACGGCTGACCACTATGGTGGATACAACGCCGAGGTCACCTACGACGGACAGGCTGCCTACCCCGAGCAGCACGCTGCCCCTGCCTACAAGGCAGCTCCTCACCACTCTACGCCGGCCTATAACACTGCCCACCACTAAAACAACGTCTTGATCTTACTGTGTGAAATCATGCCACCGTACTGGAATGGTTCCGTTAGACCGTGTGTTAACTTATTGGAATACATTTATGGTAATTTGTACCGTTTTGTGTCACTTTGATTATGTGTGTAACTCTTCGACAAGAAGCACGTGGTCGTGGAGGGTACAGCAATATGTCACGGTGATAAAAGTCAATGAGCATATGATGATCAGGGTGCACCTAAACCATTAGGTGACAATGGAGCTGCAGCCAGTGTGACACTCACCCAACATGAGCAAAAGATATTTAGATGATAGATTAAGATTTAAGATCAACTGCGAATAGCCTTCAGGTCGCTTACACTAACGGGTAAGCATTCTTCATACCATGCATTATGTTGTGATCGGCAGACTAAGATTTGAGGGCTAATGGACGCCACTGACCATTGATCACAGATAAAGCCTCCTCGATCAATATTTGATGCGTTGCTACAGTTAATGATGCATTGATGCATCATTATGATGATAATGATGAGTTATGATGCGTCGATGCGTTGCTGAATTCGTAAACTACAGGGAAAATGCACAGGATCATGCAACAACAAATACAGTATTGTCACAGTTCCACTGTGCACTGACCTTGTAAGACGACTCCATGTCCTGATATCCGGTCAGTTCGAGTCCCGGAGGGCCGCTGTTGTATGTTTTTATCCAGGGTGAACTGTAATAAAAAGCAAAATGTAAAAAATGATTGTTTCCAAAATGTTTAATTAGCATCGCAAAATTAAAAAATGTCGTCCGTGAATTGCAAAAACAAACAGCAACAAACCACACTCAACACCAAAGAATGATTCCTGCAATTACGTTCTGCAACGTCAATAAAACATGGACAGTGACACAGTCTGAGGATACTCCGATAATTCAATCTGAATTCAACGTTATTTATCATTCGTGATAACTGATCACTACAGCTTCGAAGCGCAGTGGAAGAGGCGAGCTGCTTACAATCATGGAAGATATTTAATCGTGCCAAAATGAAATCGTCGTATTACCAGCTTTCTTCACAGTTCACGATAATCCCAATCGACCCATTGCACCGCGACTTTCCATAACAATAAAGATATATCGGCGACTTACCTCACCGTCATTGCTGGTCGCTACTGACAAGTTCACGATTTCATTTTGCGCTTGTCATCGATGTTTTACATGCCGCCGTCGCCGCAAATCGCCGATAAATCCTACGCTTGTCAATCAGACAGTTTAACAAAACTAGCCACCAACACTCCAGCCACACTGCCAAACGTAATCCAACCACAAATCGTTCGTTCACTGCACACACTGTCCACTGACCCAATTCGCGACGCACTGGACAAATGGTGACACGCTAACTGAGTCGCATCCCCGCGGGCACCGACCAAACGAGACACCTCAGGATCTCCGGTTCAAGGTCACATGTCGTCTGAGCTCGCTGATTGGTTCGCCCGAGGCTGTTTGACGCCTCGTGCGTTCGCTGGAGGGAGGGGAATGGGGAGAGGGGTGATGTGATGTGCATTGTGCGTCTCCCGCTCGTCCTTTGAAAAAGGCACGGCCAATACCGGCTCTCGTCACTATATGATCACAGTTAGGGAAAAGACAAAGTATGGTAGATTTCAGGAAGTTAAAGGAGAAACGCGCGACAAAATTTCAGTCGTGGTTTTTGGTTCAGTTATTGTATTCACATTTATAGCACTAAACACTGCATCGTCCACTGATCCACTCCAAACACGTCCAGCCTCCATGCCTACAGGTCCTTGAATAGCAGGTCGGTATATTCTTACATTCTTGATTCTTATTCACCATTCACCAACTCTATTTGAAAACTGGTTCACTACAAGATATTCATTGAAAGGTCTCGCCCGAACAAGGGCGCGGGAACTACTTGCAGACTGGGGGGGGGGGGGGGCACACCATAATAGAGACCAATAGGGTACCCCATATTCCGTCTCAAAGTTGTTGGGGCACCGCCCCCGTGGCCCCAGAGTTGGGGGGGGCAGGCTGCCCCACTCCCCCCCCCCCCCCCCCAGCGCCTATGCGCCCGATACGAAAGGTCCGAAAGGTCCGAAAGGTCTCGCCTGCAGATCTGACTAATCGTATCCGACTGAATCGGCCCCAAGATTCGCTAGTGAAGCCAAGCTCCGTCCGGTTGGGGTTGGATTAAGTGAGCATTTCGTTCAAAGAACTTTGTCAAACTGGACATTGTAGCTATCTTATATCTAGACAGTCTTAGAACGGAGGGTCGGGACTCGGGGTCGACGCCGTCTGAGAGGTCCTGGAGCAGACGGAGCTGGACGCCTGGTAGAATGTCGAGAGTGAGACAGTTATTTGAGGGACCGCCAGCGCCTGACAGACCGGACTCGGCTCAAGCACCTTGGCCTGGGAAAAATTGAGATAGACTAAACTGACCATTTGACTCAATTCTCGCTGCAGGTCGAGCCACTGGCTTTTTGAAAAGGGCAAGGCACTTCATTCGCTTTATTAACCCGCGCCCCACTGGGGGGGGGGGCTATTCATAGCCCCCCCTCCCGTTTTTCCGCAATAACTTCCAAACCGCTTGACAAATCGACGCCAAACTTTCAGTACCTTCGGCTGCATCAATTCGACACCTTGTGTCAAAATTTGAACTTCGTAGCTACCATAGGTCGGCCGGAAATGACGTCAGAGTGACGTCATGTTCGTCCGATTTCGACGCAAAACATTGAACCACGGCAATCGCTCCCAAGAGCTCAGTTTTTAAGCTAGATCCAATTTCTTTGCATGAAAGGACTCAGAATTGACCGCGCTATCAAACTGCTATCTCGGATTTTCAAAATTTTGAAAGTTTTGAAAATTTTATATTATAATATTCAAAATTTATATTTTTATATTTTTTTCGAAAAGTTTTTGACTTTTCGAAAAAAAACGGAATATATGTGACAGAACGCATGATTATGACTAACTCTAGCAAGTTTTAGCTAAATGTCTTCAAAAATGGCCAAGTTATACGCATTATTGCAAAAAATTCACAATTATGAATTTTTCAAATCAATTTTTCAGTACGTATTTGACATCTTACACCAATATAAATGGCACCATCGTGTTCCTGAGCTCAAACTGCATCCAATAGACACCTTTTTTGTTGAAAAAATTTAACTTCAAAATTTGACCTTTTTTGACCTGAAAGTGACCTGACCTAAGCTAAATTCGACTCAAAATGACCTCAAATGACACAGACGACATCAAATTCGAAATCTATGGCCTAAATGGACCATAAAACATGTGTCACGTGACCGACGCATGATATAATATTTCCGTGACCTGTGATGACCTGACCCTGACCTGAAAATCAAAGTACAAGTTTGGTACCCTCAAGGTATCTAGAGCATCTGTTCACGAGTGTGGAAACCAAAAATGAGCATGATCTGACTTGTAAGACGGCGGCCAGAGCCCAAAATGTGAACAAGCCAAAATGCTAATAATTTTTACTTTGACCTGACCTGTGACGTCATCGGTGACCTCGAGGTCAATGAAATTAGGTTTCGTTCGACAGTTTTTCCGGGGCTATCAGACGCCGTTTGAATTTTGACGATCGGCCCAGTAGTTTCGGAGTTAGGAGGGGGGGGGCTATGAATAGCTGAATGAATAGCCCCCCCCCCCCCCAGTAGGGCGTGTTATACACAGACCCCAGTGGGGCGCGGGTTAAAGGTAGTGTGCCACCTTTGAAAGATTTCCCATTTTATTTTTCCTAGGATAAGAAGCTTCTGTTTTTACCTAATATCGCAAAGAAAATCAAAAATGGGCCTGGAATAGTGCCTTTTTCGCCTAAAAGTTAATCGGTTTTTCGATATGTATAACAACCATGTAGTGGGCTGACCTGCAAACAGGCGTCGGCAACAATCGCGAATGCGGCGCACATGTGACAATAAGCAAAGGTCATTATAGAGTTACGACGTACGGGAATGAGTTATCAGCTGTCTAATCGTAGACAACACAATGTCGAGCCTTAAACTGTAAGCCTGTATTGGTATTGTTTCTTTTATTTGGCTGTCGAACATTATTTATGGTTTGAAATATGATTTTATGTAAAATAATTGATATGAAAAAGCCGTCTCTTAAGTTATGACCCCATTTCACCACACGCAAGTGGCAGAAATGACAATGATCAGCTGACGCATTTTTCTTGGCCGAAGTCAGAGCGCGCGGCCCGACGCACCACCACCGCACCACAAAGTATGAGCAGAAGCCGCGCCCAAAGCCAGGGCCCCGGTAACGTGAGCTAGCCGAGTCGGGGCAGCGTGCGCTGACCCAAGCCGGGGCGGCAGCTTTGGGCGCGGTCTACCGCATCCCCGCGGGCAGCCCCGGGCTATCACATGACACCGGGAGGACGCGCGGCCCCGGCTTGGGTCAGCGCACGCTGCCCCGACTCGGCTACCTCACGTTACCGGGGCCCTGGCTTTGGGCGCGGTCTACCGCACCACCTAACAGGCGTGTTCGAAACCGCAGGAGATGATGATGAACGGGTTTATCGAAACTTGATTGGATGAGCATATCGGTAATAGCGATTTCAGTGTGTGCATTTGTTGTTCATAGTGGTGTGAAATGTGGTTGGGGTACGACCGACAACCCGTCGGGGCGAATTTCGCACTGGGGTACTCAAAATTTGAAGAATTTAAGACGTTTCCATGAGTTTTGAAGGTATGGATAAGTTCTAAAAATCCGGTTCTCCTTATCTGGGCCATTAACTCCATACGGTCCAGGAAAGCTGGCACACTACCTTTAAGCACCTTTCCGGCTCCTTCCTTAACCCTCGCACGACCAGGCCATTTCTCATAACACGAACGACCAGGGGGGGGGGGGGGTTGTTACGACCCCCCCTGGCGTTTCGAAACGGAAGGTCGTAGAGCTTAGCGGAAAAAACCAACGGATTGCTCTCAACGAGATCTCGCGATTGGTGGTATATTTTTTGGTCCTAGGTCAACATTTGACCTACTTATGACCGGTCAAAGGTCAAATTTTCGGAAAAATCTAACTTTTTCAGATTTCCGCGCCGATTGCGGCAAAACGGTAAGAGATATCGACTTGAAACCTTCACTATCGTGATCCTTGATCAATTCTCTATCGTTTGGTGCGTATTTCGATGTCATAACTCTAAAAATGATGCGTTGGGAGCATCGGAAGTCTGCAAGGTCATTTGTGCATTGGGTCACGTCAGGCGTGTGACGTCACTGACCTGACCCTGACCCAAAATGAACTACAAGAAACAACCGACGATGCCTGAAATGGATAGCAAATTCGAATTCAGGGCATCAAAATACCCCGAAAAGGCATACAAGTGCAAGAAGTCATTACAGGTCAACCGAGGTCACTGACCTGACCTTGACCTTTAGTAACCTTGAAAAGGTCAACGGACATTGTGCCAATGTCAAATCAGCCAGTTATGGTTCTAAAACAATCCATCAGTGTGCCAGGTCAGTCGGCATTTATACCAATGTGAAGCAATCTCCAATTTAGCGTAAATCTGGCCGGAGGTTGTTCCCTTTATGACGTCATAACTCCGTGACCTGACATGACCCGATCAATTTTTTTCGGCAAAAGATGCGCAAAGGTTGCCCCAGAGGGTATTGAAAATTTCAGCCCGCTACGACAAGCCGTTTAGCGTGCACTTCGAAAAAACCTCAGGGGGGGGGGTGATACACCCCCCCCCCCTAGGCGTTCTAGGGTTAATATCGGTAGAAAAATACTTGCCGTTACGAAATTCCCTTCAACAAATGTGTGAGAATTTGGTAGCACTGACTCGGCGCTTGGTGGTTTTGTGACGACGAGCACCGACGCTTTTTCTGTTTGGGCGGAGGCTGATAAGTCAAGCCGCCCTTGGAATTTCTAAACATTCCAGTCCTGTAAATAACCGATACATTTTCTGCGGGAAGATGGTAAGTACTCTCTCCATTTTTGTCTGCTTGCTATTTGCATCGAGGTTGTCCGTCGAAGAAAGCTCTTCAATGTCCGGCGCGCTGAATTTGTCTACCGGCCTCACCCATTTTGTGGTTTTGATGACTTCGGTCAAAATGAATGCTTCAGTGTCAAATATTTCACATAATATTCACATTTTCAAGCTCCATATGATGGCTTCAAGAACTTAGTTCAATGATGCTGATGGTGTTTTCACTGATTATTTTGTAAATCACTGATTTTGCAGTCATTTTGTTGCCTTATGCTCACTCATTTTTCATTTTGTCTAGTGAAATGCAACTAATGCAAGATCTTGAAAGATGGTTTGATTGTGAAAAACTTCATGTCATGCTCCTTGACTTGCATGCTATCAATTTTATGATCGTAGAACTTGTAAAAGGTTATTTGCGCTGAAAGACTGTATTTTCTGTATTGGTAGAGCTGGCCTGATCATCAGCTGATCTAACCTAACCTAACCTGCCCTTCACCTACAACCTACCAATCAACCTGGGTTCAACCAATTTTAATGTTGAGTCAATGTGTGTGCTACTAGGGCTGCCAAAGCAGTGCTTCAAGTTAAGTTCAGTTGGGGAAACTACGAGGCGAAAGTCAAAAAATCGATTGGTCAATAAATGGACTTTTGATGACCATATATGGGCATAAATGCAGCCCCCGCTACTAAGGGTGAAAAACGGTATAACAAGCCGGTACTTACGGTATCGCGTCCACTTATGGGAGAGAAAAGGCTTCCATTTTCCACTAGGAATTAGTGTGATTTGATTAAATTTGGCGAATTGACTCGAAAATGGCGATAGGAAAACAGCTTTTCTGCAGGTTCTGGGCGTCAGAATCAGCTGGCCATTCAATAACCCAGCCAGCAATTCGCTTGGGCTGAGCTGTGGCAAACGTCGGGCAGCTTGGGCTTAGCTTGGGTTTGCCCACTTTGATCAAAACCAATGTATTTTTTACTGGGGCTGAGCTGGGGCATGCCACAGCCATGCCCACGTGCGGAAAGCAGTAGCTCAGCCCGACATCTGCCCGCGCATCCAAAACAGGCTTAACTTGGGCGGAGCGCGGGCTGACCAAGCTGGCTGTGTCCTTCGGCTAACTGGAGTAAAGCCAGAGCTTAGCCATACTTGTTCGGCTGTTCGCGCATGCGCAGTTCTGCGCCAATCATGTGCAGCGTTTGTGACAGTCTGCGCGCTGTGCGACGAAACGACACACCGGTGTTGGGGCATTTGGTGGTTGATGTTTGGGCCGGGGCGCGTGTGACAGCGCGAAGAAGGGATAGTGCTCACTGCTCTTATCAAGTGGGCTGGCATGGAGTTTTACGGTAGGTAAGTGTATTGAATGGTGCGCTTGATCGTATGTAAACGTCATGATTTTGACTGAGTTTCACACCATCAAACATGAAGCTGAATAGCTGTTCAGCCTGGCGACTTATACCCTCGCTCAGAAAAGCCGCATTCCGTGCCTTTATATCTTAGTGAAATACCAGCACTTCTGAACCAGGAAAATGAAATACAAAACACAAATATTTATCTACTTATCACCGAGCACGCTCATTCTCTGTCCGCGTTGAAAATCGAATGAACATTTTATACGGATCAATGAGAAGTGCTTTTACAGTATAAATGCAACAATAAGTTATTTTCAAGCAAACATGCAATGTAAATTAAACCAATTAATCTCTTTTTCAGGTACGTACCATTAGAGCAAATGGTTCAAAAAAAAAAAATGGAATAGTTATACAAACCAGGACCGGGTGGACGCCGCAGTCGCCCTCGCCAAGTGGTTTAGCGGAAACTGCCTGCTTATAATTAAGTAGGTATACCTACATATATGGAAACTGCACCGAAAGCTGGCCGACCATCTGCTGCAGATGTATGTGTGTGGAGGAGCTAGACGCCTCCAAAGCTCCCATTCACCAGAGTGAAGTTCCTTATAAACGATTGTTTGCTAATTGCTTTATGTCTTATGAGCGATTACTTTCTGTCCTTACTTTATGCTTTCGGTTGGGTGTTCAACTAAGTATTATGAACGGGGAGGGAGGCTAGCGGGCCTTGTGATTGTTTTATAGTTTTGAATTGATGGCGCTTTTTCATGACTCATGCCATATTATTGCTGCAGTTTGCAGTCCACTGTTTCATGTATTTTTGTTTCATTTGGCGTGTCTGTAGTCGTTTGAAATATACATTCAATCAAAGTCAACCACTACTTTCCTTTCGCAGTGCTCGATGACCGGTTAACAGAGCATATGAGTGACCGTAACAATTTTGAATATGCATTGTAACCGCACAACCTGCTGAAAGTGCATTGGCTGCTCCTTGCTACTTGATCCAGTGTGAAGCAAAAGCAAGATGAAGTCAAGTCGAGACTTGAGAAAACAGGAGCCGTCACTCGAGCCGAACCCGAGCAAAGCCACAGCAGTTTGCAATGTATAAACCCCATTCACTTCTATGGCTTAAGTCGGGATAGACAGGGCACACAGAGTGGGCTTGCCGGAGTTCAGCCCGCTCGGGCCCAGAGTAACCTTCATTATATAAATGGATTCACTGCTCGGGCTTAAATCGGGCTAACGCCAATCGTCGCTCAACTAGGGCTAAACTACGGCTGTCCGGAGCTCGCAGAGCGGGCATACCTCCGGCAGAGCATGGGCTTTAGTCGGCGTTTTTGTGTCATACGCCGACTTTAGCCCAAGCCCTAGCCGACTTAAGCCCGACTTAAAATCTCGGGCAATCCGCACTTGAGCCTGCTTGGGCCCGGAGCAAAATTGCTGGCTGGGAAATGGATTGGTGTTTTGAAAGAAAATTGTTAAAAGAATTAATTTAATTACAATAAACAAAGATATTTAATTTTAAAATAATAACTTAACCAGAATTAGAAAAACCATAAACAAAATAATAAAAATAATGACATTTTTTAAACCATGGTACTGCTTACATTTTTTGGCGTGTCTGTTTCAATCCGCCATATTTGGCAATCACTGATTGACCTTGTGTTGTAACTCTGAGATTTAGAGCTGCCAGTTAATTGTGCACCGAGTGAGTGTGGGCCTTGTGTGGTTAAAAAAATTATTATGCCTTATTTTTTCATTTGAATGCTAGGATGCATTGCAGGGCTGCGGAGTCGATGGATTTTCGGCGACTCCGACTCCGACTCCGACTCCGGCTTTCAAAAACCAGCTCCGACTCCGACTCCGACTCCGGGCAGAATTGTCGACTCCGACCGACTCCAACTCCCGACTCCGACTCCGCAGACCTAGCAGGGCTGCGGAGTCGACAGATTTTCGGTGACTCCGACTCCGACTCCGGCTCGGGTTTCTAAAATCGACTCCGACTCCGACTCCGGTCACAACTGTCGACTCCGACCGACTCCGACTTTGACTCCGACTCCGACTCCGCAGCCCTGATGCATTGAAAAGATGAAGTTGTCTGATTTTATGACCATATATGGTCATCGCCCCGCCCATTCCAGCCGTTGATTGGCTAATCCAATTTTTGTTTGGCTCCTCGTAGTTTCCCCAACTGAGTTTGCACCCTTTAAAAACTGAATAAATTCACAAAACAAACACATGAAAGAAAGAACACATCCTTCTAAGATTGAAAAGTGAGACCACATATTGATACTTATACTTTTTGCACAAAACATTATAATTTACACCCAACCTCTTGGTGAGTCAGGTAGGGTCTAGTTATGTCAGGTTAGATAAGGTTTTGTTATTTCTGCTTGTATCATGCCTGATTTTTTAGCATTAAATAATCATTTGAACGATTTTCAAGGTTAATTTATGGTTTGTGACAATATAGTGTGGTTTTATTCAATTTTGAGCTTATGGTGCAAAAGAGTGATATCACCAATAATAGTATTCAGGGATAGAGCTCTAGCCGATCAAACCAAATTTTATCTTCAGATTGATGTATAGGTACATACCTACTAACTTTTAGTTGGTGACACCATGTCACCAACTAAAAGTTACCTACTCAGTCCGTCACCATGACAGGCTCAGTAGGTACCTAGGTTCAGGGCTGCTTTGTGCAGTTCCAGCTACCTTTGAAGGTGGCCAGTTTGCCTGGAAAAAGTTCCTTTATAACATCCAAGCTGCCTTTTTAAAACCTTGCATGACCTTGTTATTGCATGTTTGTGATAGATATGTGCACTGAGCAGTCATGTGTACTATCCATCAGCAATTTCAACCAATGCCAAGAAATCATCAACTGATTGGATTGTTCTATCATCAATTGCCGTTTTAAGTTTGGTGGCCATCTATGTCATTTGCATCTGTCATTTCATGCTTCCCTGATGAGTCTAGAATTAAACCTCTAAGCTGATATTCATAGCTGAGGTTTACCATCAAAATAATAAAATCCGAAAAAAAAACTTGGAAATCAAATTATGGTGACATGTTATTATGCTCCTCGTGGCATATTAATTCATCACTGGTTTCATGCTCTGGTCACCATGGCATCAAAAGGCACTAGTTTGACTATTGACTACCTTTTCACTCATGGTAAACTCAGACCTGTTGGTGCCCAGGGTGGGCAGTGAATTAAATTATTGGGTCACTATAAAGCATGGAAGATAATGCTTCCTTGCGTCAATTTCTTAGTGTGCAGGTAACTGACAATATAACTATTCAGCTGCTCTCTGTTTTGTCAAAATAAGGAGACAAATAACGTGTGTCATGCAGTGAGCACCAAGACGAGGGCTACTCATTAAATATGCTGTCTCAGGTAATTCATTACTAGAAGGAGGATGGCATTATCTTTATACACAGGGGCAAGGTTAAAATCGAATACCATGACCCCATTTCCATGGGCGTCACCGATCCGGATCAGTAAATTCAAAGTGTATGATATTTCTCGAATTCTTCGTTACAGGATATAATTCAAAGTGGATTAGGCTTATAAAATCATTTGATCCCTTATTCTCATTTTCATATAGTGTCTAACTATACTGGATAAGCTAATCCATTTTTACTGATCCGTATCAGTGATGCCCATGGAAACGTGATGCCCAGGGAAACTGAATCAGTCCTTCTGAATGGCCGCCTCGTAAGATACGTGGACACTGAGTGGCACCCGTTTGATTCTGACCTCAGCCCCCCCCCTCCCCCGCCGCCCCCCTCCGCAGACGGACCAGGAGTTGGATTGTGCCCTGGACCTGATGCGGCGCCTGCCGCCGCAGCAGATCGAAAAGAACCTCTCCGACCTCATCGACCTGGTGCCCAGCCTGTGTGAGGAACTGCTCTCTTCAGTCGACCAGCCGCTCAAGATAGCCCGAGATAAAACGGTCGGAAAGGACTACCTGCTGTGCGACTACAACCGGGATGGGGACTCGTACAGGTAGGGACTAGCCACTGGCTTTTGTTTCAGTCTAATGGTGTGTAGGCATTGGTCGTGGTAGGTGAGGCGGATGAATCACCCATTGTGAAGGCCGTCTTGCGCCAGCCTGTTGGTGTGTGGGCAGTGAAACTATGATGGATTGTCGGACAGTGGTGCTGCGAGGACGTTGGGATTAGATTTTGGGGCATCGCTGGATAGTTTTCAAGTCCATACCGATGTGAGTCATTCTAGGTGGCTAGTAGTGCCACTGAATTATTCATCTGTGCCACCTTTATCCCATATTCATGCAGCGTGGAGTTATTAATCAGTGGCCTATTCTAAAGATATATTTCCGGTGACTTTAGCTTGAGTGATTGTTAATGTCTCTGCGATACAGGTTTTTTAATAGTAGAGACTGAATCTCCGTTTGTTTGACGCAACCAATCTTCCGTCCATTTGCCAATCGATAGGCGGTAAACACGACTCCTAATTCCTGTCCCCACTCACACTATGTCTCCCCAGCATGGCATCGCTATGCCATCTCCGTCTTGCCATGCCATCTCCCCAGCAGTGGTCTCATACTATGTAGACTGCTGTTGAGCACAGCTGGTCTTCCATCTCCTAGCCGCTGATCTGGTGACCGGTGCCCCCTCTCTATCTAACTCGCAGGTCGCCATGGGGTTACCACTGAGTAAAACCTCACTAACCCCTCCTCCTCCCATCTGACCTGCACGTCGCCACGGAGTAACCATTGGCTCTAACTTTGCTATCCTCCCATATCTGCCTGCAGGTCGCCGTGGAGTAACCAGTACGACCCGCCGCTGGAGGACGGAACCATGCCCTCGGACCGACTGCGGCGCCTTGAGGTGGACGCTAACGCCGCCTTCGATCAGTACAGAGACATGTACTTCGAGGGCGGCGTCTCCTCCGTCTACCTCTGGGACCTCGACCACGGATTCGCAGGTAAATTATCGTCAACTGATATCGGACTGGGATGATGATGTGTGTATTGCCGCATTTAGGCGAGAAAATGTAAGCGGTTTGTCGTTCGATATTTTTTTGCATGATCTTTGGTGAACATTTTGCGGTTGATTTCTTCATAATGATCTGCAGACTGCTATACCGCTGACTGCTCATAAACCCTTGCTATTGTTTTGAATAATGACTAATATGACTGGGTAACTCACTGTTATTCGCTGAGCGTTCTTTTTCTCACCCCACCTTCCTCCTATACCCCCAGGTGCCATATTGATAAAGAAGGCCGGCGACGGCTCGAAGAAGATCAAGGGCTGCTGGGACGCCGTGCACGTGGTGGAGGTGCAGGAGAAGTCCACCGGTCGGAACGCCCACTACAAGCTCACCTCGACCGTGATGCTGTGGCTGCAAACCAATAAGGAGGGCTCGGGCACCATGAACCTGGGCGGCTCGCTCACCCGGCAGGTTAGTTGGACGGGGAACTGGGAGGATGGGAGGGCGTGCGTACTGGGGGGGGGGGGGGTGCCTGTCTTGGTCTGTAGCGATTGATAGGGTGTTCGAGGAGTATTAGATGCACGCTGCGACTTTGTCTAGAGTTGGTAAATGTGCCGTTTGGGATTTTCAGGTCAGAATAGACGAGGCATTGCCATATCGAGCAATAGACCCGTGGGCCATGGCGGATGCCCCATTTTTTATTCGTGAGCATAAAATACGGGCTAGTGTCTGGGACGTTTGAATGGATGAATTTGGTCCTTAGGATGTGTGTAGTGAAAATGATGAAAGGTCAATATGAACTGATATTTTTTCATATCATTTTTTTTTTGCAAAAGCTTAGATGGATTATAGCACCGTGGAGCCGTCAAAGCACCATAGTTTCATGGAACTATCTGTCTAGGAACTACCGCGGTGTGACCGCCGGTGCTACCCGTCCGGCGCGGTGCTCTATCTACATATACTGACACCCCGTCCGTTCGTGTTCGCCCGCAGACGGAACAGGACGCGGTAGTGAGCGATACATCGCCCCATATCGCCAACATCGGCCGCCTAGTCGAGGATATGGAGAACAAGATTCGCAACACGCTCAACGAAATCTACTTCGGTGAGTCAGTCAGCTCCTGACGAGGCTGGAGGAGCGTGAACGTTAAGGTTTGCTGCGAACGAAGAACGCTGCGGAATATTGTGAACAGTGTCGTTTTATTACGACGTTAATTTGTTTTGTATCGCTATTTTTGACAGTTAACCCATTTATTTTTAGGTTATATTACAATGAAAACAGTTACGTTTTACTCTTTCTAAACCCATTAATCGAGCTATTCTGGCCACGGGCTGAAGTGCTGCGCAAATGTCGCCATGCTGGTCTAATCCGGCCGTGTGTTTGGTCAGTGATAGCCTGGCTAAACTGTCAGCCGGTAAGCCGGCACTGTGGAGATATTGACACTTATTCGCCTATTCCGGGTGCGAATCGGCCACGGTCAATGACACGAATACGTCATTGATTGTTGTTTCAGTGTGGTGTTGAGATTGCCGATGTTGACCTGTGACATGGCCAGTGGCATCCGAATCACCATGCAGCGTTGTTACTTGATGCATGCCTGACCTACAGGCTAGGTACAGTCGTGCTACACCGTTCCTGGCCCAAGTTGTGCTTCTTATGAAACAGTGATAGCTTTTTACGTCTAGTAGATAAGTTCAAGGAAGAGTCATGTAAATGCTTCCTCCATATTGCCGTCATTCCCTCTCTTCCACCTTTGATACATGTGAACGTCTGGCCGTTCGTTGGCGATTGCTCACTGCTCGCACTGCCCTCTACAGGTAAGACGCGGGACATTGTGAACGGCCTGCGGTCGGTAACGCCGCTCGAGGACAGCCGACGGAAGGCGGCACTGCAGACCGACCTGGCGGCCGCCCTGCAGAGGCGCCAGACCAAAACAGAGTAGCGCACCCGCCGCGCCCCCTGCACACAGACTGACGAATCGAGGTGGCGGCCGGGCCGTGACCAGCAGTGACGTGACGTGACGTGGCAAGTCAGCACGGCGCGCGTGACGTGATCGAGCGTGCCGGGGCCAGGGCGGATCGGTGGCGATAGAACTGTCGTGGGGCACCTGTGATGCACGTATCGGCTCCCTGAGGGACCGTGCCCCGCCGTAACGAGGAGTAGGACTGACGTGGCGCCCCTTCGCAGCCTGGCCCGCGCCCAACTGGAGTGTGACCGGATGGAGACCCGTGTGCCCCTGTATGAGCGTCCCGCGTGCCCCCGTATGGGCGCCGAGTCCGGCACTGCCGCCCGCCCACCCCTGTTTATCCCAGTTTAGGTCGGCCGTGCGCGCCGGCAGCGCTGCTTGGGTGCTTGTGCGGTGCCGTGTGTGGCTGTAGAGACTGGGCGACGCGGTCGCCGCCTGCTTCGGAGGTCACACGGCGAGCGCGGAGCGATTGAGAGCCGGCGCCAGCGTGCCGCCTCCAGTACCACGACCGTCAGCCGTGGCGTATTTATAAATTCACGGCTATGATTGTTGCTATATGAATAAATATTTTCAAGGAAGTGCGTCGTGTGCCCGCGAGCGATCCATATGCAGAGGAGCACGTACGGAGAGTATGCCGCGTGACTTGCTCCCCTGAGCGCCGCTTGATTGGCGGATAAAGAGCGTCTGTGGATATGGCTTTGGACGGCCTCGCCGGGCGAACTGTGATTCGGCTTCATAACTGGCATTGGTTTATCATAAGGGAAACTTCAGTGTTGTATTCAATTGCTGTCGTAAGCATCGGTTGGTTATTTGTGTCAAGTGACGATTAGCTGAAATGTATGCAACAACCTGATTTGATGGATTGAGATTTGAATTACTGTTGATTTGAAGCAGGGTGGTAGATGCTTGGAGTTTTTACATCATTTTCAGTAAAATATATTATTGACATAGACTCACTCGTCTTTTCCGTTTGTCACATTTGCAGATGACAACATGTTGGTCTCTGTTTGCAGTCATTTTCTGTCTCATGTAGCGATTTTTTGCAATAAGAACATATGCTTGAACGCTGTGTCATAAAACGGTAGGACTTTTGTCATACTTGGACGGCATTGCAGTTTTAAATGTAACCCAGGAAAATACAATACAGCTGAATGCGCGAAAAAATATAAAACTCATTTTGTTTTTTGGACATGTATAAAACATGTGCATTGACGGTTACTGTGGTGATCAACTGGTACGGTGGGAGGGGGGGGGGGGATTTCCTTAGCCCCCAGGCACCAAACACTGAAGCACGTAGAGCGGTATGACGGCACACGTCGATGGCTGGTAGAATATGAAATTGAACTTTTGTTTCTTGCTCGATAGTTCCTTTCGTTCAATTGAAACGTTTCAGGATTAGGGTGTGGTACTCGTATGGATCAATGGACCGAAAGGGAGACATGGGCCGATTCGACCGTGGACAGCTGCACCGCGGCGGCTGAGCCCGTCGCGCTGGAACGTGATTATCCCGCTGGGACAGGTCAGGTCACAGCCGCTCAAACAGTCCGATCCGAAGGGATGCTCCTTACTGGAGCCACCCTCCATCGGTTGGGTGGGTGGGGTGGGCCGGTGGTGGCAGAGGGAACTGTCAAATGCCCGTGACGACAGCAGTTTCACGGCCGCCGGGACCTGAGCTCAGCAGCCTACAATCTACATCCGAGCTTGTCGACCTTTAGGTACAGAAACAACAGCCACTTTTAACTTTCGACACAGCTGAGAAGACAAGTTCACTGGCTGGTGCAAAGCCATTGCCCATTAATTACTTATTTTGCCGAAGGATTTTACGGAAACCGATAACCTACCGAACTTTGGCCCTTGACCTAAGGTCACCAGTTGATGATTGGTGACATGATTGGCCATTTATTGGCATTCTCTGCCGCCTGCCTGTCGTAAATTATCGGCTCACGCTCAACCCCTTGTTTCTCCAAGGAAAATTTTGCTGAGATAGGTTGAATGAAACGGTGAAATGGTCCTACTGTAATCCCCCCGCCCCCGGCCGTCACATGTCCAAACCAATAGGTCCGGTGAGGATAGGTATAGAGTGTTTAACCAGAGCAGTTACTACGCTTCCTGAATTTAATCAGAACTTCTATAGTCATAATTCCAACGTAACTGCCAACTGGCTGGAAGTGAATATTTTGCTTTAGTTTAGAAATAATGTCACAAGGAAATGCTATGTCACACGGCACACCAAGGCTCATATAATGGGGTCATGGGTGTGAGCTCCAAAACTCGTCGGTGACACTGAAACCCCAAGATAAGTCATTAGTTGATTTAGACGGTGCATAAAAAATCCATCGACGCGTTGCCACCTAAACAAATCGATGTCCGGCCGGGTCCACCGTGCCCCGTCGGCCGGCCGCCGCCTGCGCGCGCAGGCCACCTGCGCCCGTGACGTCACACGGTCACGTAAGACGGCGACCAATCAGGGCCGGCCGGGCGGCCGGTGCGCGGCGGCAGTCGGCAGTGACCGGGCCGCGGGGGAGGTCCTTTGCGTCGCGCTCCGCTGCGCTGTGACCGGATTCTGCACCGCGACGCGCCCAGTGAGGAGCAGAGACAGTGCTTGAAGGCTGGGAGAAGCTCCGGAGATGGGGCTGGGAACGCTGACCCTGCTGCTGGCCGCCCTGGCCGCGGCGTCTGGAGCTCTGTCCGATACAGGTGAGTGCGCGCCAGCCGCCGGCGGCGCGTGGCAGTCGCTGGAACCGTGACGGCCGCCCGGTTTCGCAAGGGCACTCCGTTGTTCGTGTGGCGGGGACAGAGCGGACTGGCATTGGCCGACAATGGGAATTTGGAACGTACGCTGGTCCTGTACGGGTTTTGCAGTGTCCTGTCTCCTGCATGAGCCTCTGCGTAAATCGTAACCCCCTGGCAGCATTCATCATAACTCATTCGGCGCAGTTTATGGCGGATATGCAGAACCACCTCGTATTCTGTTAAAACTAACAGCCTCTGCGAAACCCGTCCTTTGTAGCCTCCTGTCTCTGACAGAATGGCGCTGAACCCGGAAGCTCCGAGCCGTGTCTAAAAGCGCTCTCACAATGCCCGGCGGCGCTGCGGACGTCCCCACGGCACATCAAGCTCGCCGGCCCAGCTGCAACTGTCCCCATGAATTTTGCGCCAACCCCGCCCGACTATGACGCCGGCATGCTGATGACATTGCCGTCAGGGCTGATGACGCCCTTGCATGTCGGCAGCCCGCCGGTCGCGGAGCCCGGGACCTCGGCTCGGCGGGGCACTGAGAACTGAGTTGTGGTGGGTGGGTGGGACGGTGCTGAGGAGTCTTTCCTTGTGTCAGCACCTATTCGACAATGCAGTAGGTCTCTGAACTCGCTGAACCCGTATATCCAGGGGCCTGTGTTGTCGGCTCCTTTTGTCGAGTCTTTGAGGTGTTTTCGTTATGTAACGACACGATAGCAATTTCTTAGCCCCCATAACGATCCGTGTTATGCTTAGGTTAAACAGTCGATGGCCATTCTGAGCCGGGAATGCAAATGCATGGCTGTTGAAGAGTAGTGGCAAGTGCATTTCTATGTGAACCTGATAACCATTTGGCCCAAGCTCCGCCAGCAAAATTGTCGTTTAAGTAGCGATGCGATAGTGGAAGAGTGTCAAAGGTGCTGCACCGATATGCACACTTATAACCGTCGTACAAGCTCTTAATGTTAATGGATATCGCCTTTCTCTTTTACCTCCGCTAAATGGCAGTATTCACCAAAGCTCGTCTCAGGAACTCCGGGTAAAATACACCATATTAGAGACAATGCCCCATTCACCCATGCTTCCCAGCGTGCTGGATATCCTTATGCGTTATCTACCTCGCCTCGTGTGAAACATCCGCTTCTCGGGCTCAGCTCTTAAGAAGTTTGAACTGCTGTAACCACTGCTATCGGAGATATTGCGATATAGGTAATGAACCCTGATGCAAAGTTCATCGTTCTATACATATACCATTGCTGCTCGTACTTCTGACTTTGTCAAGAAGATAGCAGAGCCCACAACCATCTGTTGTTTGGATCTCTCTGACGCCATTCCCTCATCGCCTTTGCAATATCTGCATGACTGATGACACGTCCTTTGCCATATCTCCACACATGTCCTCCGTGATGTGGGTATACATATATAGGACAAGTCCCATTCGTGTCATGTCTCACAGACCCATTTCCTTGTCCTTCGTCTAGCCAGCCGGTGCAGGACACGGAACCCGCCGCTCTACCGTTATATAAGGACGGCCCTTCGTGCAATGCAGCCGCGGACGTTGTTTTAAGTTCAGCCAACCCGTATAACCCGATTTGGCCAACTGCAGCTGTCTGGATAAGCACATCTTTCAATAGTCTCGAGGTGCTTGTTTCCGCTCCTGTGGTGTTGAAGAACCACGACTGAGCTGGCGGATCGCTTGATGCTCTGTTGAACTGGAGTGGGTCACTCGATTCCTTGTTGAGTGATGCACCGGCAAATGATGGTACTGGGAATTATTGAGATTGTCGTGGATGAATGTACGTGTTACCGTATTTATTTACGTATTCACGTATTTGCATGATGAAGGCATGGCAGAAAGTTGAATCGGAAGCCTACCGCAGGGGTACAGTTAGGCAACTCGACAATGTAGGTATTTGAGGTCGCCCAGCTGTAAATATATTATACATTGCCTGTCGTCTGAGTGCCTTATATGGTGGAAATGTTTCTGTCTCCAGGCGGTCTTAGACCCAGTTTAGCGAAACATTTTAGGACGTGCCTCGCAGAGCTGGTTTTCAGACGGATGTTTTGTTTTGCGTTGTCGTTTTGGGGCGGTAGCTGTGAAATGCGGCTTTCGTTTCACAAGTGTTGCGGAGCTTATGCAAATTGTTTGATGCGTCTTACGGACGCCTAGTGCTGCCAAATGTTAAGTATGGGATTTACCCTCAAAGACAAATCCAGTCCTAAATTTTGTTGGCGCACGCATGACAGGCGTAACTGCACAATGCACATTGCGCACCGCAAAGATCACGTAGTGGCTACAATAGGGTGGCACTTATTCTAGGGGTAAAAATAATATTTTGGATTTTTTAACGGGACACCCCCGCATTGCATTCCACTTGACATAAAAACAAGATGTGCAAAATATTTTGGAAATATGTAAAAAATTAGAGGTCGCTCAACGAGGTCAAAGTTTCATTTTTCCTCGTAAAAATCAAGTTTCCAAATTTAAGCTTGCGACTAAATCGAAGTTGAAAAACAACGTTTTTGTGCTTCAAGATTCTCAAATGTTGCTGACAGACATACCAAATGCCACGTTTTTACTCTCTTTCAACTGATGTGTCCACAGGTGGAAGGCGAAAAGGCCGATTTTTTTTCATTATTTTCACTACATGTAAACTGTGTCATGCATTACTGTAGCGTAACGTAGATATACGTGGTGTAGCTGCACAATGGGATGTAAACGGTGTGAGACAGCTTCCACCGCGGAAACCAGCCAGAAAACCGAGCAGCCGGTGACGTCCACTTTAGACAGACAAGACCGTCCTCCTCGCGCAGAGAAGGACGGAACGGTGCAACGGCAGGAGTAAGAGTTTAAAGGGACCCTCCCACCTTAACATTAGATTTGAGTTGAGATAGCCAAAACGGGGTCCCTGGCTCACAATTACCGGTTTCGGCACTCACAACATCGAGAAATGCCTTAAATCGGAAATATTGAATTTCAAAATTGCAGCATTTTGATTCAGAGGGGCTAATGCATAGGAATACCCCTCTGAATGTGTGACGTCAGCGCAGATATCTAACGATTTTTAAATGTTTGACTAAAACGTTTTGTAGCACGCGGTGGTATATGCTGCTTTGCGCGCAACAAGTGCCGCACTTTCAGCTGCCAAACTATTGCTTCCAAATAAAGTCGCTAGGAACAGCGAGATCCCAAAAAGTAAACAAAAGTAAAAGTCTAATATCTTGAAAACCGGTGAATATTTTTCGGTGAAATTTGGTAGATATTCGTTTTCGCTCTTTCTGAACCGAGCGACATCACTTCATGCCAATTCATAAACTTTTTTTGAAGGTGGGATACAAGTTACAAAAATGTATTGTGATGTCTTGTATTTGTTGTGAACAGCGTTCTTGCAGCGACCAGCGTTCATTCTATCAAAACGGTTTCAATCAGCAAGAACTAGGAATATTTGCTCTCTGTAATATAGCGCACGGGATTCAGGTTTCGTGGCGTTGGACGTTTGCCCGTCTTTCCGAAAGTCAGGACGCTGCCTCGCTCTCAGAGAGTAGACGGTTGCGTGATTTGGAAATCCTGTTTCGTGCCATTGACGTGTTGAGTTTTGGCTACCATTTCCTAACAAGTTACTTAGCTGAACGGTACAGATGACCGTTATCCTTGAGAAATGGCATTCTGGCTGGAATAACCATATTTTGCTGCTAACCATTCTTGACCCCGGATACCCAATGGCGGTACAAACGTATCCCGGATCATAATCAGCCCATATCTAGGGGATATCGTCCATATGATATTATGGCAAATGCTCTTAACGTAGTCCTCTTAGACTGTTCACAGCGGTATTATAGGATCATAGCAAGAAAAGTGCTGACAGGTATTCGCGGAGGTTTTCCCGAAGTAATAAAATTGCTTCTGGAATGAATAGGATAATCTTTATGAACAGGGTAATCTTTTTAGACATTCCGCTTCATTGGGAGAAATGCCTTTTTATTGTTCCATAATCCACTTTCCAAACGTATGTTTTTGGTTCGTATTCCTCCGTTATTTTTCTTGGTTAATTATCGACAATCGGTACTGGACTGGCATAACCGCGAAATCGTTCCGGGCTCAAATTTAGCAAGGCATGAAAAAATGCGTATGTTTAGATTGGCTATAGACAGGATTGGAAGGCCTTATTACCATTCGCACAGCTCTTCAGAGCTTACTTGTATGGAGCAGTTTTGACTCACACGCATAGGGTATGATTCTTGTGCATAGTGTTTCCCCTTTTGCTAGCATTGTCCCGAATTCGATGAGCGACAGACGGCATTGATTGGTGTCGATGGTGCGTGTCTGCAGTGACGAAGTAACGGAGAGAGGTTTCAACGCTGCAAAAGCACTGAGGGCACGCTTGGTCAGCCGTGTCTTGTTGAAGTTATGGCTCGGGCGTGAAGTAAGGCTGAGCAGAAGTGATGCGTGAAGCTACCGGGTGCGTGCTTGGGGCTCAGGCTGCGGTGACACATCCATACCCGGCCACAGTTGCGACTTGTCTCCACGGCTCGACTTGTCTCGCTAAACCCACAACCCACTGTCACCGACCGGCCCCATGTAGTCCCCATGTGCTTCGCCGTCACCACGGCCCGCCAGCCCGCTCGGACGGGCTCAGCACGCGCCTGTGGCCGACATTATTGATCAGTCGGCCGGCAGTGTGGCCGCCGGCTGGGGTGCGATCGGCTCCCCATCCCCTCCCCGGGCGGCACTGTCCCAAGCCGCTCTCCGCGCGCCGTCACTCGTCGCCAACTCGCCGCCGCTCGCCGCCAGCTCTCCGGCGACCGGCGTCCCGCAGTCTGGCTCCACCGAGCGCCGACGCGCCGACGTGAGACCGCCTCCGGCAACAGCGATCCATTTGAGCCGGCTAATGTCTCTGTCGGCTACAAAGAGATTTGCAGACAACGCTCAGCGTCGCACGGAGGTGGCTGAATGCCTCCGGCGACCGTCACGTCTCGCCAAACGTGACGTCTCGCCAAGACGTGACGGTCGTTTTATGACGCTCCGCTGTTGACGCCCGCCACGAGCCGTTGCGTCAGCCCAGAGCGTTATATCATCGATTTCCTCGCGGTGGAAAATTGGCTTCATCGTAACAATGTCATGGCAAGTATGGGCGTCACTTGGCGGTGCTCTGCTGCGTAGGCAGAAGTTCACGTGGCAACGACTGCCGATTGACGATATATGCTCTCAATAAATTTTTAATGGGGGCCTAGGCAGATTAAGTAGCGGGCGGATGCTCCACAGACAGATTTTCAAGTAAAAACTGGAAAAAGTTATTTCTGTTAAGCTGTATACCAAGCCTGCTGTACCGGCCAAAGTGTTAAGTGAAATGCATGAAACATTAAAAAAATCAACATATCCATTCGAACTAGTAAGGAAGTCTTTTTTTGCGGACTCGCTTAATGGTAAAACTTGGGATCCTTTTGCTCCACGACCATCATAGCAGAACTTATGATAAACGTTACGCGCCAGATCGCCCTCCTTTCCGTGGGTCGATGTGTGCGAGGTGTTCCGGCGCATCGCTCCGGCGACGGTGAAGGTTTCGCGGGGGTCGGCGCGCACTGTATCGACCGATTCTGAATGCACCCGGCAGCGGAATCGATGCACGCCAGCGGTGGGCGTAGACGGCCGTACTGGGCCGTGCTAGGTCGTACCGGCCGGTGATGGCCGGTGCGGGCGGCACGGCATGCAGTGCTGAGGCTGATGGTGCCGCGAGGGATCATTGACGTGATACTTTTCTGTAGGAGAGGAGGTTTTGCTACACATTGAATGACACCTAGTGTATGATGCGTCACCATAGCTGCATTTTTGAATTTCTCTCGTCCTGTCCAGTTCACGTGAGCTCGGCTGGTACAATATCATTCAAACTTATCGTATTATTTTCAGTGCATAGCATGATCAGCCAATGGCTTTTGCGTCAATAACCAAAGTCCGCTGAATTTCTTATGTTGTTATTACTTTCATCCGAAGCCGAACTCTGCCAATATTGATCTGCTGGTACGCTCTGATCTGCGTGGATCTATTGACGTCACAAACTGTGCGCTGACGTCACCCTCCCGGCTCCCTGCCGTAAACCTCTACCACTGTGTGACTAGGGAGACCGCGGCGCCGCGACCGGCCGCCGGGGAGCCGTACGGCTTCAGAACAGCTGCAAAAGCGCAGCTCCCAACGAGCTTCGGTGGCAGCCTCCGCAGCTGTAGGGAGCGGGTAACCGCGCAGAGCGCAGCTGCGGCTGAAGGGATGGAACTAATTGTAGAGAGGCGGTCGTGATCCGTTGGTTTTAAGCTTTGGCGATCACTTTACGATGACGTCAAAAACGCATGGAAGCTAGATTTGGGAATGCAATTGCATCATGCATTTTGGCTAGCTGGTGGTATTGGTAAGGGTGCTGCCTGTTTTCCTATTGGGCGTGATTTCACGCCTGTGTAAGAAGCTGGAAAAAATACAGAATTAACCCTCGCCGGCCGAGGGGGGGGGGGCGGGTGCCGCCCCCCCCCATAGGGTTTTTTCGCGATAGCTCCGAACACGCTGGCGATAGAGAGCTGAAACTTGGCATACCTGACCTTTGATTCAAGCCGGATCTTTTGACACCAACCGCATTTTTGGGTCAGGTCAGGTCACTGACCTATGACGTCATAAGTGAACCTCTGCACGGTCTTCAGATGTCGCAACTTCGCAACGCCCTCACTGCCAGAGGAGATGTCACAGGGAAATGAAACTTGCAGGGTCTAGTATCCATTATGAGTCTCACAGTTTGTATATCTCGGATTTTTCCTAAAGGTCATATGAGGTCAGGTCATTTTCGTGACCTCACCATTATAAGTCAATGGGGAAAAATGAAAACTGCTATTCTGGCGCCGGGAACGATCTCCAACTATCTCAAGCACATAGAATCGTGATTTGATGCACTCCTTGCAAGGTAAGATGCGTCACTTTTGCAATGTTGACCTTGCGTAACGTCATTTATGACGTCATCAAGGTCATATTAGTTTTTCGTCAATAACTCTTGATCAAATTGAGCTAGCGAGTCAGGAAAGCCACCAATGGACTCAGGAAGACCTGCCAAATCGAATGATATGCGACATGACCTCTTTCGACCAACTTCGTGACCTGGGGGTGCTGACCTGACCTTGACCTGAGGTCAACACCCCAAGTTGACCTGACCCGGACAAAAAGTATATCATTCGACGCGCCTGAGCGAGGCGAACACGATGCTGCCAAAATCGCGGCTCTGCGGCCGTTTTTTGCGAAGTTATTCACCAAAAACTGAACCGTACCTTGGGGCACTTGACCTGACCTCAGAGGTCACCGGTTGACCTAGGACCTTAAAATCGGGTACCAATCTCTGCGTCTCGTAACGGCGCACACGCTCGTTTTTTCCGCGACGCGCTAGCTCCACCAGGGGCGAAACGGCGAGGGGGGGGGGGTCGTACCCGCCCCCCCCCCCCTCGGCCGGCGCGTATGTAGAAAACCAATAGGTCCGGCGAGGGTTAAGAGAAGACCAATAATGAATCAGCTGGTTTTTTGTGACCGGAACGTGCATATGGCAAGTGTCAACCGTGAAAGACATTTCACAAGAGAATGAAAAATGTTGATCCAGGGTTTATAAGGATAATCGTGAGTCGTGACTTCAACTGAATGACATGGGTGTGGCGTCTGGTGGGATTCGTGACGGGTCTTGGTGGACTCGTGATACAGTGCTTGACATCCTGGCTCTATGGTAGGTAACATGTGCTGTCATTGTTACCCTCAACCGACTCCATTCATATCTCCATCAACGTCCTTCCCATTTTTCCGCTGCACATTCTCACCACGCCAGACGAGCTTCCTGTCCTTGGCCTGTCTGTGGTCCCGCGTGGTGTGGTCTTCCACTTTTTGTCGCATTTTCCTGACGAGACTTCAACCTTTCTGAATAAAACCGGTCTAAAACGATGCAGACGTCTCTGCTCTTTTATTTCCTCTCGACACGCGCTGTGTGGGAAAGTCAGAGTTTGGCCGTTTCCTCTGCAGAGTGCCGTCTTTGGGAGAGAGCCGGCGATTAAAACGTCTTTTAGTGCGGCCGCCAGGTGCCGTGCCCGGCGAGCCTACTCAAAGTGCCGTCCCCCTGTCTAATTCAGCGCCATTCTGAATGTCGGAATTGAATCTGGCCAGCCAGTGAGATGCTCGAACTATCCCCCGGTGGTCGTGAAACTCGAACGCGGGGCCTGCACGCTGCAGCTGACTACCCGGGTCGCAGTGCCTGCGGAAAGAGAGTCTGGGAGGAGGAATATCTGATCCTATGACCTTTCGGGGAGTTTTCAGATGTTCTCTACGCTGCTTTCGTGGCTTGAAGACGCGCACGATTCCCCTGCCAGAGAATCGTGAGGAGCAAACGGTATGAGTCATCGCCTGCCCTGTGCACTCCTCTATCTTTCTTAGAGTCACTCGTAAGAGTCAAATACACAAGTCATCACGGGAACACTCACCCCCGCTTGTGATGACTTTCTTTGTTCCGTCTGTCGCACGCACTCTGGTACTCTCCACTCGCGCTCACTGGATACTGCGTCTTCAGGACTGTCTGGCCAGTGGACCTGACGTCGAGAGGAGGTGTCAAGAGGTGCGTAGCGCGTGATAGCCAGGGGGCTGTGCTGGATGGGTTGTGACATGGCGATGGCAGCAGATGAGGAGTCGAGTAGGGAGACGCTTAGTGCAGGAGGTGTGATAGTTGCCTCCATTGGCTCATGAAGATGACGTGGTCCGAGGACGGTATTTTGTGGATGATACTGTGTTTGATATCTGTTTGCGGATTTCTCGTTCGTCTTATAATTCAATGTCAAATTTTGCTGCGTTCATAATCATTATTGCGCTGCGCTGTTAGCCCAAGTCATAAAAATAAATCAAAATCGACTCGGTTTGCTGCGGAAAACTGCTATCTGGGGATCCTATCAAGGACAATGAAATGGCCTTTCTGCATGACGAGCCGGAAACTAAAGTGGCTTAGTAACTCAAACCCGTTTGTTCCGTGGCTAATATCAGTTTCCACCATTCTAGAAGAAAATTGAAACCATTCTACGTGATGCATTCTCTGTTGTATTTAACCGGGTTTTAACCGGGTTTTGTTATTTATCTAACCCAAACTGCCTGTTTTTTTTTTATCCACCAAGGTCATCAATAACTTATCTGACCTATGTGCACAATGCATAAATCCAAAAGTTTCCGTAACTTTGCTGGAAAGTTTGAACACTTTCCGTTCCATCATCCTTTGCTGCCACCTCTGTTTACCGGTGGTCGTGCCGCGTTTGTTTTTAAAACAACACCTATATAACACGAGGTCGAAAGGCACGCATGCTATCTACTTAGTCATATGGTGCATCAGGAAGGCTGAACGACAGCGCTGGGCGATGGTAGCGGCGAGGTCGGTGGCGGGCGGTCACGAGTCCAGAGAACATCGCCCACAGTCCTGCCCTTTCGTGGCCGTTTGTACGGCCGGCTTCCATGTTATGGCGCTGTAAATTTGAAACTTCCGCCTGACGCGTGGCCGTCGTGGCCGCTTAGCTTACCGGCTGCCGTACTGAGTGCGTCCTGCGCAGGCGGAAACGGGTACAGACGCCGAGTCCCGAGTGCCTGACCGGTCCGTGAACCATGACGCACTCAGGGCACGATATGGTATAAATTGTGGTTATATTTATGATGTGGGGTTATTTCGGATTATGTTGTACTCGACCTTTGTTTTGCTGCAGTAAAGGGGAATGGTCCTGAATTTATTTTAATAAATAGATCGCTGCCTAGCGATGTTTAAAAACCTCTAGCTAGTTATTCTCTTGCCCCTGTCTTATCTTGACACCAATCATGCTAATGCATTTATCAAGCTACATCCAGGTACCTGCACATCTCACTGTGCACATGGATATTGGACATGTCCTTACCTCACATTCGCTGTGGATTGAATCTAGGACATCTACGACACGAGCTCACAGCCTTCACCGTCTTCCAATCACGTCTTCTCCCCGTGGCTCGCTAGCTCGGTGGGTTTCCTAATTTGGCGGCCCATTCGGGCAGCCCTGACTGGGACGCCTCTCGGGTAACCTCGAACACCCACCATTCGTGCCGCAGATAAACATCTCTGCGGCTTCTGCACGGAGCGCGCGGGCCCGTATCGCCGGCCTGCTCTATCTCTGTCGGATGTCGCAAACCTTTCAATCTGAAATGTAATCAGCCGCCGCCGCCGCCGCCGCTCTCGGCTCGCCGCACCAGGAATTCCTTTTTTTGCCCCGGTCGCCACCGCGAGATGGGAGTTCTGTGAAGCTCAACAGCAGAAACGCCGATAGCAATGTCGCTCTCCGTCGGGAAGGGTCGACCGCGACGGGCGGCGGGCTATAACGGTGGAGACATTGGACGGTGATTTCGGTAGCGGGATAGCGACGGCCAATTGTCTGAGTCTCATGGCCGTCTCTGCAATCGACTGGGCTGGATTGGAGCCGATCAGGGAGGGATGGGAGGTGGTTTGGTGGCAGGACTGACCGGGCGGGCTGAGCCAGGGACGGCTGGAGTTCAGAGGTGCTCTCCCGGGCCGCTGCCGTCTGATATTCGATATGCTGGCTGGAATAGTAGCCGTCGCACCGAATACGGGAAACGGAGATCGAGAGCGGCCCTGAAATCGGGTCAATGTAACGGGGGCAGTGTCATAGTGGAATGTGTCATTGAAGTTTCGACCCTTTTATTAATGTGGTCCAATACGGATCTTGCTAGTGGCCAAGGGTTGTTGATCGGTGGTTGCGCTGGACGCCGATGACTTAGCATTTCGGATGCCTTAAAACTACAAGCGTAATGGTTGGATTGCGTGTTGCCGTGATGACCGGTGAAGTAATTAAGTAATTTTTGATGAGGTAAGTAGTAATAGTTTTAATAGATGAAGGAATTTTAGATGCTTACGTTTTATTTATAATTGCATGCGTTTCTGCTTCAGTGGCTGGTGATCTTTTTGATTTTTTTCCGGAATGAGTTCACGCTGAACCGGGAACCGAGTACCACTGCAGTGATCTGGTGAAATATCTGGAAAACCCTCTAACCGAAGACAGTTTCTCATCCGATCGTTGCTGATTGAGCCTGTCACAAGCAGCAGCCGTCATGTCAAGTCGATCCCCATCTCAATGGCCGCCAGCTTCCAAACGTCTGTCGTCTGCCAACATTGGATACAGCAGTTGGATGCAGCAGTTGTCAGCGGCAGCCCACAGTTTTGCGACAGACAGATGCGCCATGACAGGTCCGGCGGAGAATTCCGTCCCATGACTATGAGACATTGTCAGGCTGGTTATAGTGACTTGTCAAGGCGGAAATCACAGTTACGTTTACTTTTTAACAATTTGCCAAAGGCGAATACATAAATAGAATCAGCTGAAGCCATTAAGCTTTCTGCACTGTCTGCACTAAGCCCTTTGCATTTGCTATGATAGCTATTGTTTTTTATTTTAATTGGATCTTGCTAGCGTCTATCTTTGTCGAATTGCAGTCGTATTTCGCCCTCTCCGGACGCCGCGCCAAGTAGCCCGTTTGGACAGCCGTCGCCGGCAGAGTCCAGTGAACGAGCGGCGCTCTGTTCTCGATAGCAGGCAATACGGTCCGTCGGCAGGACTGCGTCCGACCCAAGACGGCGATAGAGTGGACTGCATCGCTCACACGACAAACTGCCGCGCTTCGGTGGAAAGTGCCACCCCGCGGTCCACCCTCCATCCGCTTCACGCTGACCTGATGATCCTCTGCCCGCCCGCCGCCCGCCCGCACGGTCCGCCACGCCGCCGCGCAATACGAGCCCGGTGTGCCGCCGCCGTAAGGACCCGAGCCGCCGTAAGGACCCGAGCCGCCCGGGCACATTCCAAACACGATCCTGCCGCCATTACGGGAGCACGTGCCAGTGCGGCTCCGACTGTACTGCTGACGCACGGGGTCTCCCGGTGCCGGGATGGGCCGGCGTAGCTGTTGACGCTACCTGGACGAGGCCCTGCGACTGGCGCAGTTGATCGTTTGTGAGCACGTTGTGTACGCCAGGCGGCAGAATGGCCCCGACTAACGAGAGGATGGTGACCGGCTCCGGCCCGCGGGTCTTGGACGGTGGGCGAATGACGCGACGGAACAGGATGTTGGTGCACTGGAACGGTTGTTTGGTTTGGTAAATTTGCACTGGTGCATGAGATCAGCACACAAGTATTCAACTCTGTTGGATTGACGGAACGCGTGTTTTCTTGTGAATCATGTGTTTGTGTTTGTTGCATTGAACCAGCAAGACTGGTATGCGTTCTGACAATTGATTTCCCGTGTTCCTGGCGATGTATTTTTAGATGTTTATGGAGGTTTATAGACAGGATAACACACGTAGTGCAGCGACTGGTGTAAGACATTTCGCGGATATTTGTTGGTTTTTGTGTGCTTTACAACGGAGACATTTCAGCAAACCCCGTCATGCCTCGCCGTGATCTTCCGCCAATTCGTCTCGCTGCCAGCCCCTTCCGACCGTCCTGTCTCCGGGCCGGGCCGAATGCCATCCGATGACGTGCGATGGCTTTCCAAGTGGTCGTTTGGCCTCCAATGGTCGCCGCCGGACGGTCACGGAGCTGAACGGTCCGGCACGATGTCATCTGAGAGGCCGTCATCTGACCGCCGTCATCTAACTGCCGTCATATCGCCATTCGCCACCGTCTGGTCATCCAACCGAGGACTGATGGAAGCAATCGGCGCGGAATGTTTGAAATGAGTCGTGAGGCACATCGGTCGTCCCTTTCCATCTTGTGCTGTGGTGATTCCCTCCCCACGGCGCCCTGTCCCCGTCTTGGTCCTGCGGTGGGCCCCCGACCCGCGCCGCCATGATCCCTGTGGAGTGCGATGAGCCCTCACCCCACGCCCGTCTCGTCTTGTGGTAACCCCCTCCCCTCCTCGCCCGCATGGTTATTGGTTCCGTCCCGTCCCTGTCGCGGCCATGCGGTATTCCCCTCCCCTCCCCAGGTAACCTACCTGACCAGGTGCGATGCGGACGCGGAGCGGGCCCACCGAGGTACGCGATGGGCCGGGAAGGATGGACATTGGACAGGGTACGGGGACCTCTGTATACAGTGGGACCGGCCTCCCGCGGCGGTGGGGTGCGCTCTGAGGCCGTTTTTGTACAGACTACCGACCTTGCTGAGGCGCCAGGCCGGGTTCGGTCGGTCGGCCGAGACGGCTGCTCCTGACCGGTGACTCACCACACCTCACCTGACTACGGCGGCTGGCGTGGCGCCCGACGACCCCCGTGCCTCCGCCTGGGGCTGCCCCGCCCGTGGGCGGCGGCGGTGGCGGCGGCTCGGAGAGGTTACCGCTCGTCTCCTCCCGGCACGTACCGGCGGCCGCCGCCGTGCCGTACCCGATTATTGGCCGGCGGGCGTGATTTATGACACCGGCCAGCACGCCGACTGCTGCCGTACTGCAATGGCACCGGCCGAGGCAGTGGGGAATATTGGGATGGTAGCGTCCCGGGAGACACCGGAGATAGAAAGGCGGAACTGGGCGAGTCATGGGAAGGAAAGGAACAGCGGAAGTGGAGGAGGAAGAGGCTGACAAAGGGATTGTTGGAGAAGAGTGTGCTCAGGGGCACAATGCAAAGTGATGGCATGGAAAGCGGTCGGACGCATCGCACTCTTTAGAGACAGGTTTGTTAGCTGTTCTGCTCAACTTGGTTTGAACAGGAAACAGGTTCAAAATGAATTTTCTAAAACTTATGCGTTGCTGCCACTGCCAGACGGTTTTGGTATCAAAATATCGAAGCAAACAAAGGTCCACAGCTCGGGCGCGGAATGACACCATTCGCTGTGAAGCGGCTGGCTATATTTCAGGAGAATGGTCGATCATGACGTCATAGGATCACAATGCCCAGTATCCAGTGGCGTTTTAGGCGGCAGTTGGACGGCCTATCACAGCTGCTCCAGTGTGAATGAAGCTCGTATTGGCCAGCTGGATATCGCTCTAAAACTGTGGCATCACTCGCTGTCTCTACTAAGGGTATTGGTGGCTTGATGCATCTGACTTTCGCAGAAATTATCCCTAAATTGCTACCGTTGAGAGCTGCTGCGAGGAGCATGATAAATGTAGGAAGTATCATTAGAATATATGACCTTCTCCTCGGAAAATGACCAAATGAATGAAAATGATTATTTATTGATGAATTGATGATATTTCGGTCACAGACCTTCGTCTAAATCGAATTCGTTAAATCGTACAAGGCAAAAGTAGCGAGTGAAATGCGCAACAATTGTCGACTGCCTGTAGAAAGTGAAAAATTCAAAATTCGTTTGTCTCGTGGTCGTCATGCAGGGCTAACATCACATTTCGAGGTTCGCATCGCTTTCGATCGTATAAACGTATCGATATCAAATCGTACAACAATATCGAACAACAAAACATCAACAAAACATCTGATCATACACCCTAAAGATATCATGCACTTAAAAAGCAAAAATATAGCTACGCCCAAGGCCATCTATAGAAGGTACAGTCACTCTCCCGCCGACCAATCAGAGACAGATCCTGAGTGACGTCACCCCTGATGCTCGCAAGGGGTGCTCCATTCCTTTACAACGTAAAAATGACTAACTTCATTTGAAGATTGTTGGTGACACTTTACACATATCGCTCAACCGTTGATGTCATTGAAAAGTCCAACTAATTTTCTAGCGATAAAAAAGAGCAGCAATATGCTAAGAAATGGCCGGTTTTGAAGATATACACGATTTAAAAATCCTCTGCAGTTGCAGGAAAGCAACGTAAAAACGCATCGAGCTTATATTTTTACTATGAATAAATCATTTTTCAGTAAGTTTTTAGATATGGTATCGATTTAATCAACAACTTTATCACAATATTTTTATTACTTGTAACTTTATTTCAAAATAATATTTTCAAAAATGGCAACTGTTGGCAAGTAGCTTTGAAGCGATTGTGGCGCACCGCGCCATTGTTGTCCTGAGGCCCCCTTATGATGTCATCAAAAGTGGAGTGACATGGGCCTGGCTACGCCCTAAAAGGTACACATGAGCAGAAGTTCGGTACAAACAGATTGGCAAAAGCATATTCATCTAAATACATGCTTGCTGGCAAGAGGGCGAAGCGCCGGCAAGACGGTGCAGCGCCTAGACCCACAGCGGGCCTCGTGATGGATAGGTCAGGCGGCTGGCGGGGGGGGGGGGGGGGCGGCCGTCGCCGAGCAAAAGGTGTGCGTCATATATAGGTACACTGTACAACGTACATACATATAATGAGGTACACATACATGGTGAAATATCAAAAACCAGTAAAATATATATAACATACACATCAAATCTAAAAATACAAAAATACAATAAAGTCACACTACTCGCATGATAGGCCATGACGATCCCTGAATATTCAATGGATATTCAAATGGATTCCAGATTTCGATAGCGGTCATGGCCTATCATGCGAGTAGTGTGACTTTTTTGTATTTTTGTATTTTTAGATTTGATGTGTATGTTATATATATTTTACTGGTTTTTGATATTTCACCATGTATGTGTACCTCATTATATGTATGTACGTTGTACAGTGTAGGGGAGAGAGGTCATATTGCGCCACCTTAAGGATATCGGCCTATTGCGGCTAAAGTTGACCAGCTGTCATGCTTGATGATATCTCAAATTGTACCTCAGTTATTTTGGCATCAAATTACAACTCCTAATTTGTATCACACCCATAAAAGTTAACAAGAGAAAAGTTTTCCGACACACCTGCAAAGGGCGCATTTACGGACTACCCCATCAAAAAGCGCCCATGCCTCTCATGTAAAAGCGCCCTATTAAAAACAAAGGTTTGCCACCTAGCTAAGTAGCCTATTTGAACGTGTCAGCCCATTAACCATTTATGCTGTGAAGGCTAAGGTAATGGTAAGGTGAGCGCTCTAATAATCAAAGTGTTCAATGAAATGTGTCCCAACCACCAGATGCTGTTTCTCTGGGTTGAAGAATAGGGCGCAAATAGGGTGGGCGCAATTACGAATGGAACACATTTTTCATGAGCTTCAAATATGGCAAGGACAGCGAAGCCACGGTGGTGATAAACTTTCAAAACTACCATTAAACGAGCAATTAACAATGATTATTAGTTGAATCACTATCTCTAAGATAAACCATGACACTAGCAAAGGTCGAAATAGACTGTTTCGCGTAAGAAAATAGAGGAAATCACAAAAAATGGTCTGCGAGAAAGCTGAGACACCTCACCTGCCCCCGTGGACCGGAATAAGAGCGAGTTATTGGTGGTGAAGTAAATGCACACATTCGAGCATTCATTCGAATCGAATTTTGGACAGGAGGAAGGTGTGGCGCATTTAAGAACATGGCGCAATATGACCTCTCTCCCCTACCTATATATGACGCACACCTTTTGCTCGGCGACGGCCGCCCCCCCCCCCCGCCAGCCGCCTGACCTATCCATCACGAGGCCCGCTGTGGGTCTAGGCGCTGCACCGTCTTGCCGGCGCTTCGCCCTCTTGCCAGCAAGCATGTATTTAGATGAATATGCTTTTGCCAATCTGTTTGTACCGAACTTCTGCTCATGTGTACCTTTTAGGGCGTAGCTATATTTTTGCTTTTTAAGTGCATGATATCTTTAGGGTGTATGATCAGATGTTTTGTTGATGTTTTGTTGTTCGATATTGTTGTACGATTTGATATCGATACGTTTATACGATCGAAAGCGATGCGAACCTCGAAATGTGATGTTAGCCCTGCATGACGACCACGAGACAAACGAATTTTGAATTTTTCACTTTCTACAGGCAGTCGACAATTGTTGCGCATTTCACTCGCTACTTTTGCCTTGTACGATTTAACGAATTCGATTTAGACGAAGGTCTGTGACCGAAATATCATCAATTCATCAATAAATAATCATTTTCATTCATTTGGTCATTTTCCGAGGAGAAGGTCATATATTCTAATGATACTTCCTAAATTGCTACCCTTTGAATCCCAGAATAGTGTGAATTGCGATGAAAGCCAGGATTGGCAACGGAGAAAATGGATCATTAAACCACCCGAGCCGTTTAAGGCCAAGCTTGCGGTGGTTATTTTGTCTTGAAACTTTCATATTGTTGAATTTTCCACGAATACTATGCATTTATGTTTTTTTTCATGCTTAATCCTCTTAACAGGAATCTTCTCCGCAAATGTAGGTACCTAATTGTTTTCCAAATAATGATTATTACAGATCATGGAGCCCCTGAGCCGCTCGCTGTGGTAGTTGCACTTTATTTTGCTGAGTCAGCAGGATTTGCTTTTTTTGGCTACCTCACATTTCGACCATCCTTCATCTTTTTTTTCTCTCTCGTGCTGGTATTCTTAAAATAATCGATCGCTTTCTCTTCTCTATTCTACCTAACTCAAAGCGCGTAGGTTCCGAGTAGTCCTGGAGGCTCCGCCCTTACTTTGGCCTGTCAATTTATATCTGTCTTCTGGCCACCCTCATGCATAAACCCAGATCTGTGCCGCCTTGTGACAAGATCACACGGACCGCGGTTGTCACATGCAGATAGCACAAGTCGCCCATACTAATGTGCGCTGTGTTCGGTCACCGCACAGCGTTCCGGCTGACCGGTCCGACAAAAAAGCAGCGTCGCCACCGGCCGGCAGAGCTTGGATGGGTGTCGGCCGCAAAGATTACCCCCGAAACGGACCGTGAAATGGATTTTCCGCGGCGCCCTGTGTCCAGATGGAAAGCGGAGGTGGTGATCTCTCACGGAATGCCTGGTGTCGAGACGGGAACCGGTAGTGATCTACCAACCTACCAACACTTGATCCCTCTGTGCGGCCACGCTAGGGCGAGCACTGATCACCGGGGAGGGACGGGCAGGGGTAGCAGTGGGGTAGGGTGGGTGGGCTGCAGGTGGCTCATTGTGTGCCACTTCAGTGCTTCGCAGAGCTGCTGCAGCTGCGTCACCGCGCCATTCAATGTGACGTCATCAGCAGCAGCAGTGTGTACTGTGCAACCGGCTGTTTTTGAGGCGTGGGATCTGTTATGACCGAGTCTACTCGCTTGTTAGCTTTTCCTTGCTTACTTCTGTCCTAAGGACGAGGTTAGAGCTCACAGAATGTCCGGCTGCAAGGATGAGCACAACTTTATGAAATCAAAGATGTTTTTCAGTCGACCTAAATCAGCGGTATCAGCGTCCTTTCGTTTCCAGCCTTTACCTGGGTCAGAAGCCTCATAACCACCCGTGTCAAAATCCTCGTCCAGTCTCCACCAAAGCCCCCTGGCCTTTGATCGAGACGGACGTCGGACGGTCGGACGGGCTCGCCAGCCGTCCTGTGGCTTCACGGTTCGTCTGACTCCAGAGGGATTCTCCATTGTGCACCTCTCCACTGCGAGCCGATGGGTGTTCGAACCCCTCCCCTGCCGCTCGGCGCCACAGCCGCCGTCATTCTCAGCGACCCCGACCTCCGCCGCCGCCACTGCGTAATACCTACTGGATATTGAGGGACGAGCAGGCAGGGTCGGGGGAAGCACTGGGGCGCTCGAGTCCGCATGAAAATGAGGGGAAAGGCGCAGTAGTGAGGGATGCCCTTGCCAATGCGCTGAGGCAGACGCTACCGGAGAAAGTGACGGCCACAGGGTGAAAAAGGGACCGAAAAAGGGTCGTCGCGGTCCTACTGTGCATGGGAGGCCAACACGACCCGTGTTGTGGTTGCAGATCGGGCTAGGCGGTGAATGGAGCGGATAGTGATAGCTCCTACAGGAATTTAGGCGACCTGGCTACTTGGTAGATGTGCCAATGGGGCATATATAGCCGATGGCCACCTGGCGGCACCTGACGTGGGAGCTGGGAGCTGGACGAGTTTCTATCCCACATATGATAATGCTGTGTGTGCCAAACTCCCACGTTCTGTACACGTGGCCAGGTGGCCGCGCCATGCGTATCGATCGCTTCCAAGACGTCACGACTGTGTTTCATGCGTGCTACTATCAGCTCAAAGCCCCTTGTCGTAATATTCTTATTTGTTATAAGTACGCACCACAGATACATGCCTGCCGAGGCTCACAGCTCTAGGAGTGCTACCTGACCATTGTCTTCCCTCGCGCCTCCCTGCCACTGGAGCCTGACACCGTGCTTGTTCTGTTGCAGGTATGTTGCGGGATAATATCTCGCGAGGATCCGGCCATGGGCGTCCCTCGGTACAGGTACGGTGGGTAGCGTGGTGCCACGAATGTTCCCATTCTGCACGACCAGCTCTTGTTCTGATGAATTGATCTAGTGACGCAAGCTGTTCGGAAGACTGAGAACGCATTTCAAAGCGCTGATACTTCGCACACCAAGAGAAAACTTTCCCTTACACAGCGAGTGACCATTTCTTTGTTACATTCGTTAAAGGTATTACTGAACAGATTACATGTCGCTCAAGCGAATGGTGCTAAGTCTATCTTAGCTCGTGGCTGCTCCGTTAGGCATATGCTCTGGAAACAGGTTTCCGTTGTGGTATTAGGCAGTACCGTTTCAGGTTTCACAAACACTGATAACTTATGGATATTCCTTATTTGACGCTAACGATGAACCGTTTAGATTAAAGTGTCAAGGTACGAGGCTATCTTAAAAGCAAACTGTAACGCCCACTGTCACTTCATTTCGGGTGCAGTTCCTTCGTGCTTAGCCGGATCATCGCACGAGCAGTTCCATTTTTAACGGTTTTGCGACGAGGTGTTCATTTTCCCCGTTCGCACTGTCGCCTCCGATGCACCGCCTTCCACGCGATAGCAGCCACCACGGGGCGCAGGGGGCGGCATCGCAAGGGCGCCAATATCGCCGCCTTGCGACTCTCATGCGCCAATATCGTCGCTGAACGGCATTCCTGGCGCGCTGGGCCGCGATGGCGCTCCTCTATCGCGTGACGGTAAGGCGCCTCAACTCGCTCGGCCGGCTCGTTGGCATTCATGTGCGCCGCTTGTGACAAGCTTCAGTGCGGGGTGATTTGGCGGCCGGCAGATTGGCGCAATGTATCGCCGGCATACGGACCATGTCCGCGGGCGCGATAGCGGCTCGTTTTAGGGTCCTCTGGGACGGAGCGCCGAGCTTTGGAGCTCGCAGCGATGAAAGCTGGGGGCTCAGGGGGCTGGAGAAACCGCGAAGGCTTCGCCCAGACGGGAAGTGTACTGATTTGGCTTCGGGGAGTTCGATCCAGACGAGTTTGAAAATGGTCACCTGGGCGTTGGACTCTCAGCTTTGTCGGCGTGGTCAGCCAAGTATGCAAGTCGAACACTTTCTGATCTGGGGCTCGTTTGTTAATTGTTCTTTTCACGTTTTTGGCTGGGCCCATGCATTTTCCCGACGAGCTGGAATTGAAAATGTCTGTAAGTTATCGACCTTTCTGATCAGTGAAATGATGCAGAACCGCTTGCTGTAAATCACAGCGAACTTTATGACCCTGTCCCACGGAAGTCTTCTCTTCTCGAACAACATTCATCAACCGTTGCGATTGTACGGAATTTAGTAACACGTTTGATGCAGGATGCCGAACGCATGAAGTCCTTCAGTGCTATGTGACCATTACAATTTACGTGTACAGTCCAAACCTGTTGCGCGAATCACTTGCCTCTAGTCCACATGCATCGGTCTCATTATCCCCTGAGTCAGACCACGGCCTTCGTTCGACGTCCTTCCTGCGTGCCGTTCGGACTGTGTCAGGAATCCGGTTTCGGCTGATCCACTGACCTGTACGGCCGCCCCTGCCGTTTGTCTACCCGCGTGCCTCGACCCGCCCTCCGCCACCCCTGCGCTCCGCCGCCGCCGCGCGCCGACTCGTGGCGCCGGCTCGACGCTCGCTCGAGGCACGCTCGCGAGCCCTAGATCTGTATCGGAACGGTAGACTAGCGCTGTAATGGAACGGGACAGCGAGAGAAGGTGGGAGGTCATGTTTTGTCTTCGAGGATGCCTCAGAAACACCGCTCCGCCACGTGGTAGGGTGGGAGGCTGGGGGCGTGGACTGTGGGACGTAAACTGGACGGCACATTGTCACGGGGGATTTGTGGATTGTTCATATGCAAGGGGCATGATGTGGGACTGCATCCGTGGACGAACTACTGGCGTGTCCTGACGGATTTCGCGGGGTTAGCAGGTACGAGACTTTGGAGGACTTACAAAGTAAAAAGTCGACTGTCGTTGAAGCTCAACAGGATTTTGCGTCACCCATTCTTCCCGGCACGAAGCTGCTAAGGCTCACCACTAATGTGTGGCGGGTGGTATTCTTGCCTCTATTGGCGCGCGGTGCTAGCTTGACGTGCTGATGTCTTCAGTACGCCTTTTATGGCCTGCAACATCGCAGAACCTCTCTTCGCTGAATAGCACTCGACTCGACGTGCATGTCTAGCGGAATATATGGCCTTCTGAAGTCGTTTGCGCCGGCGCTATGACATGTAAGCACGGCCAATGATTTTAAATCGACACGAGGAGGCCCGGTACAGCTAATTCATTCTCATAGTTCGAACACAGATATGACCATCGGCCGGCTCGGTTTCCAAGACCTTGTTCAGCATTTCCAAATACCCTCCACTAATCGTCTTGTCTAAAAAGCAAGACACGTATTTCTGTGGAAAGCCCTGTGATGAATGGTAACAGCGTCACAACAAGGCGCCGGCGGCAGTCGCCACCGTTCCCTTTGAAGCGGGCGGCGCTAAGTGGCTGATGCTGTCCGCGCCCCATTGGGCTCCTTTCCGCCGGGTGGAGTACGGGCCGGCGGAGAGCGGGACGGAACCGGCCGCCGAGCCGCCGAGGCAGGGGGCGGGGACGCTCTCACAGACGCGCACGGGACCCATCTATCACAGCGCCAGGGCGGCGGCCGGCCGGGCCATATACGGCCGCCCATTGTAGTGGGCAGCGCCGGCTTCAGAGCGTCGCTGCTGAGGCCGTTACCTTTAGCGGCGACCGGACAGAGCGGCCGACCCGCTGGGAAGACGCTCTCCCCCTTATTCTCTCTCTTCTTCTTTCTCTCTTCTCTCTGCATCCTTCCTCCTCTCTCCACTATCTCTTATTCATTCTCTATACTTCTCCCTCTTTCTCTCGCCTTGGTTTATCAGTTTGTTGATTGTGGTTTGTTAGAGGCATCCACCCTCATTATTCTAACGTGAGCAGTGTTTTCGATGTTTCTTCCATCGTCCGACTCCCTCCTTTTATCGCCCCGCTTTGTCGTCTCGCTCGTCGCTCCTTTATTCCCACTGATCGCCTCAGAGCGTACCCAGTACTCTATTTGATTAGTCCGGGCCGCTTTCCTCTCGCAAAACGGCCATTCTCTGTCCGGCTTGCAGAGCCGTATGCATTTGGTTTCGCCAGCTTGCTGTTTCAGTCTAACCCTAGTTGGGAATGTCGGTGCCTTTGCAGCTTTGCGCCTGAGCGTGCAACCGACGGCGCTTCGATAGGACAGCGTGCGGCCTTGTCACTTCTAGGACAGTGCCAGTGGTTGAATGGGGTCACCGAGGCATCATTAGATATGCATTGTCTGTAAGTTACATCATGGTGTACGAAATTACGTCCTGGCGTTGTTTCGCTCCGCGTTCCACTGCTGTTTTACGCAACCAGTGGACACCGAACACTGAACACTATCTCTCCTTTTCTCTTCTTTAATCAAGTGTCATTCCTTATGCGGCGTCGCCATTCCTGGTATCGCTTCCCTGTCTCTGTATCACTTGCTGGCGAGGGATGATCCCCTCTCGGGTTTCTTGCTCCCCGCTGCGTCGGCCCCTCAGATCTGTGTCTCTGGGTGGATGCTGCCCGCGCGCCGCCATGCTACCTGTCCTTGTCCTCTAGTCTAGACGGGCGCGGCGGCGGCCGAGGGAGAGCTGGACCGGTTGCTGAGGCCGGGTTCCAGCGCCGGGCCCCCGGTTCTGACTGGCACCCTGTCTGCAAGTCAGCGCTGCTTAGAGGCCGTCTCGCCCTGTTTGGTGTCCGCATTTAACGTCACGCCAAGCTTCTTATTCTCTCTGCAGCTTATTCCTCCTTTGTTTAATTAAAACGTGGTTACGGACTGAAGGAAAGGTTAGCAGAGTCGAGATAGACCATAGTTGGTTTCTGAGATGTGACGGCATTTTCGTTGGTTGTGCGGGACAAATAAAATCTTAACTGCACGAAGGGTATCTCAATCCACCCCGTGCCTCTTTGTACACCAATCTTAAGCAGACGTGACCTCCCATACATTATCTCTGCGACCTCCTGTCTGGCCCATGGCTGACCTGATTCCGGCCATGGATGAGTCAGACGGGCTGCAGCAGCTCTCCCCCTCTCTCTCTCGTCCCCATGCCGTAGTGATATTCATCCTGCGCCCGGCCTCTGCCCTAATTGGGCGTCGGCTGCGTCCTCTGCATAGCGATTTGGCCAGACGCGCGCTCGGCGCCGACCAGCCGGCCTTCGGTGTGGCGACCGGCCAGACGGAACCTGCTTACTACGAACCGCCCACAGCGGCGCAGAACTGACCTAACCCCGCTGCTGGCGGCGGTCGGAGGTGGCCTGTCACTCGCGTGGACCGACCAAGGTCGTCAGACGCGCGTTACGCGACTGGAACTGCCCGGCCCGGTTTTTCGGATGCTCGGTTGGTTGTGGGCAGCGGGGAGGGTGGTTGAGATGATGATGACAGTTACGGCGAAGGTGGTTACTGTGATCCGACGCAGACGTTGAACCTAGTGATGACGGTGAAGCTATAAAAAATTGCCACTTATCACTTTGACAGCTCGGCAGAAACTTGTTCTTATACAATGGTGCGTTCCCAACGGGAAAAGGATATTCTTCCAGCTACAGGCATGTGTCATCGTATCAGCTGCTTATCAATCAAACTCGCAATAGACTCGTGTTGGGTGATGACTCTTAAGACTCTGTTGTGGAGCTTCCATCAATGCTCTGAAGTGAACACACACTGCATCAGTTGCTAGCTGTGTGCGCCGCGCCCCCTCTGGTGACCTTGTCCTCCTGGGGCCGGGTCGGTGCTGCCGGAGACCGGTCCAGGTAGCTGCGCTGCCGTCTGGCCACACGGCGGCAGGCCGAGCTGCGACCGGCTGCCGGCGCTGGCGACACCAAGGTCACAGCGCCAGCGCCCCAGACCCCAGGTGATGATAGCGGCGGCCGTGTGTGGTGTGGGGAGGCACCAGAGTGGAACCGGCCACGGGCGTGCCGTCCAGAGCAGGTGATGGCCAGACGCTCGCCGGGTCGTTCCAGGACATCAGCGGCCGTTCAATACGTGACTGCGGGCTATAGCAGCTGACACGTGACAGCCGTCAGTCTGTTGATGACAGCTGCCGGATGCCCCATGAAGACAGGACGGAACGCCCGAAAAGTGGCGGCCTTGGTAGGAGCCAGTCTGCACCAGGCAGCTGCATATAAGGACAGAAAATTGGCTGGCTGGATTCGTTGATGAGAAAATTCTCCCGAAAAGGCGGCCATTCAGCCGAATGCGGTTGCATAACCTTGGTGCTTCGTAATGATGCCTCAAAGCGCTGCGAAAATGAAATCATCAGACGTGGCAGCTCTCCCTGAGGGAGGTTGCGCTGCGGTCGGTCGTCTCACTTGTCCATGGCTCACTGCGGTTGTGTGAATGGAAATGACTTGTTTAGCCCCGTGCATAGCTGATGTCAGTAACCACAGCATCAAACTGAAACAAGCTTATCACTCGCCTCCAGTGGACCTTTTGTGGATGGATGTGGTCTTAATGCCCTTCAGATCCTCCCTCCGTCTCAGCTCTCGTGTCTCGTCTTTTTCTGTCAGCTCGTCTTTTGCTAGTGTTTTCTTCCCTTGCCAAGCCTCTCCCTCCGCTAAATTTCCCTCATCTGCGGGAGAGCTTGTGTAGGGGCTTTTGCAGTCCGATTCAGAGGGGAGGCAGCCCCTGGGAGAGGGGTGTGCCGTCGCTTTGTTCCGTACTCGCCCCGGGGAGGCCTTAATGCGTCTGTGATGAGTTTGGGCCGGAGGGGGATCTGTAGAAGGATGGGGAGCTCTGTCTTAGCGGTGCGGACTGCGGTGACAGGACGCAAGAAAGAGGACGCAAGCAACATTGGCGGATTGGTATTGTGTGTGGGCTGGGCTCTATGTATGAAATAAAAGTTGTTTCCATATATTGAATAATGTATCAGATGTTACACTTATTGCATCGTCTTTATATTACACTACAGCATCATGTTTACTCTGTTTACAAATATATTATCAAAATAATAAAAATAATGTAAAAGCAGCACCAAGGCATGACAGTGACCACAATCACTTTTTACCACAGAAAGGCGGTAACCTCCCAGTTTAGAACCCACTTTGTTCTTTTCTGTGCAGGTAGTTGTTTAGTATGCTAAGCTGTCTGCTGGGGCGGGTCCCCGTCTTTGTCTCAATTTACATCTACACCTTTTGTCAGTTTATTTCGGTACGTACGCGTCCATTTTAGACCTAAAGGATTCTTTGTAGACATACCGCAAGGCTATGTATGAGTATAGCATTGCATGTCGGCCGTTTATAGCGGTGATCGGCATTAGAGCATTTAATTTCGGCGCACCAGCAAAAGGCGCCCGGTTTCCGCGTGTCTGCATTGCATTTCGGCGATGCCGCTGGAAATTGGAGACGGCCGCACGATATTTAGAACAGCAGCAACCAGCTTCGGCGATATTCATTCAATTTCGGCGGCTATTTGGAAGCAGGCAGAAACTTCTCGCTTACAGAAGGAGCTTGTTGGAGCATTGTTATTAAGTCAAACGTTTTTCAAGGTGTTTACTGTTGCCACTGTCTCACTGTCTGGACTTGTGCAATGTGCATGCCTCCGGCCCTCCACCCTCTCCTTTATGGACGAATATTCCTTTTGCAATCGCCAGCGATGAGCATGATTGATTTCATGTTCGTGCTTTCTGTGGGTTAAACAAAACATTACAATGTACCAGTCCTATTAATTTCTATCAAGGAAGTACTAACATAAGTGCATATGCACCTGCTCAAAACGAAGCCGGCGGAGAACAAAACCAGGCCGACAGGGTACGCGACAACTGAACTTTGACCCCGCCCGTGCGCCAGAGACGCCCGTCGCCCGGTGTCGTCGCGCGGCTGTTGAAAGGATGCGCCGAGCGCCGGATGGACAGTCAGCTGCTGTTTGATGTGTGGAAGGGGAGGGGGGGGGGGGGGGGGAGAAAGATACACCTGCCGCAACTACGAGTGACTGGTCCACGGGACGGGTTAGAATGTTGGCGCTAAGCCTCTGGTGGTGTTAATGGGGCTGGGGCGGGGTGAGGAGAGGCGTGGTGATACGATACGGAATGTTGAATTTATTTTCGTGTCCTTCTGCACACAGTAGGTTAAGCTGCTTGATGCCCGGGAAACGTCGTCCGCCATGTGCAGACAGGAGCGGGTACTGTAATATAAATAATACTGGCCCGATTTGATGTTTGATGTTTCTTGCTGGCAGTTGAGAGGAGATGTACTACTCTCCTACTGCAGTAGGAGATGCTAACAAGAAGTGCCAAGATAACCGATTCGTAGGACTCATTCTGGTATGATTGAGATGATTGTGTTATGTGTGATTGACGAGGTGATGGGTTGCTTTCAAGGTGAAGTAAAATAACAGGTTTTTTATAAAATGGGTTCAGGTTTTGGGCAAAAACTTGGCACACAGTGACAGCGCAGACGTGCTTCAATGAAAGAGAATCGGGGTTTGCCTCCAGTCCAACAACGATTGGCGTTTGCCTTGTCGATCGTCGTCCGCCATGTGCGGACAGGAGCGGGTACTGTAATATAAAAAAGAAACCAGCCCACAGATGTTATCTTTTTAGGATGAATAGTAGGTACTAACTCAGTAAAGCTTATCAATTTTCACATCAGAATTCGAAACGGGAAACAGCGAAACGATCTTAGGTAGGTACTGTGACGCTAAACGAACAATGGCCTGCTTTTCTTTCCCTGAGAATATCTCAAAGCCACAAAGCTGTATGAGGATTCATTTGATGCTCAAGAAGCGTTCTTGAAAATGTGAATCATCTGGTTGCCTCCGGTTACCCGCCGAAATTGAATGAACAGTGCCGAATTTGGTTGTTACTGTTGCTAAATAGCGTGCGCTACCTCTAAACCTGTGCTGGCGTCGCCGATTCTACTTGCGCTATCGCCGAAAATGGAGCGTTTTGCAGCTGTGCCGAAATTGAATGCTTTACCGCCGACTGCCTGACCTGCGCCGATATATTATGTGATTCTTGTACATAATATTGCGGTATGTCTACACACATTTCGTTAGTTCTAAAATGGACGATTACGCACCGAATTTAACTGACAAAAGGTGTAGTTCTCTAATTGGACTGCCTTTAACGACCGCTTAGCACGCACCGGTGATTGGTGCCAGTTTAGCGGTGGCACGTGCTCTGTTAGGTGACTTGCTCGCCTCCTGATGAAGTGCGTATTCCCTCCAGATATGCGTAATTGTGATGATTTTGTATAATTTATCAAAATTACATCATTATGCTCGTGTTCGTCTACTTTATTGATTGTGATGGAAAATTTCATGTTTTAGAGCTCCCAGGACTCTGGTTACAGGCGTTTGTTAATTCATAAAGTGTTTTGCACGTAAAATATGTATTGTTATCATGAGCGGTTGATGGTAGTTGTAATCACGTTAAATTTTTCCTTTTGATCGACTTTTGGTAATTTACTTGATAATTTTTCCCAGTTTAGAGGAAAAGATCTGGGTTTGCTGTTCTCACGTTATGGCGCCGGAAGGATTGTTTGTTAATCGCCTTTGCTCCGTTCTGTTTATCATAACATCATTCCTCAAACCTGAGCATCAATTATGCTGAAGGGAATCTTTCCTTTACTCGTATAGCTGCTCTCTTGGTTATCGCTCTATAGGGTAGGGTGGGGTAATTTGAACATGTGGGGCAATTTGAACATAGTGTGAATAACAGAAAATTACGGAAAATCCATAAGTGGCATGACAATAAGACCAATGAGAGAAATTATCGTTACTAAAAGGGTTATCATATGAACGGGGTTTAAAGTTTCAGGGAATGAAGATGTTGACGCACAGTGTAAAAAATCAATTTCGCAAGGAAAAACGCCTAACAACTCGTCATTGCAACTTCATTGCAGCGCAAAATCTTGCATTGCTAGCGCCTAATACGCAACGGCTTTTGTTGTATAATGACCTAATCAGTGCCTTCAATCCAAGAAATTTGCTTTTGAACCCTGTTTTTTAAAATGGCAAAATAACTTTTAGCTTGGGGTAATTTGAACATAGTGTGAGAATTTGAATGAAGACAGGGATAGCTCCGAAAAAACGACGCTCCCAGTTTTTTTTTTGCCAATATTTTCGACCCAAGGCAGTAGCAGATAAGTGATGCCAGTTTTAGAAAATTTACGTCTAATATCCGTCTTATGTCCGGCATTGTTGTTGATTTTCCGTCCAAAAATGTTAAAGTCAACTATTTGTCCAAATATGTCCGAAAATTATGCAGCTATCAACACTCAAAACCGTCATTTTTATTGCTTATCATGTAATTTTACCAGCCGAAAAGAGTTCATTATATTGAGAGCTTAACAAGCTTTCCATTCGCCAATCAATGCTATGCACGATTACTTTATAAAAAGCGCTGAAGTGTAGCAAGCCATCGTCCAATGTTGTCCAGTCTGCTACCTTTGTCCAACCAATTCCGAATTGGACATTGGACAAAATCAGAACTCCAAATGTCCAGGTTTCGATTGGCACCACTTTAACAGATGTAGTACGGTTGGGAGAGTTTTTATCGAACAAAAATGATAGACGTTCTGTTAATTGAAGAGGGGCGAATTCTGTCAACTGACCGGTGTGCAGCGTGCAGATATTGATACTCTGCAACTGTTATTTTTGCTGTTGTGTTGATTTTTCAAGTGAAGGTATGTTTAGAATTGTTCTGCCTATTTGTTTATGGGTCAAACAACATCGGTGCTGGCGAGACTATCGTTTTTATGACCGGTTAAAGGCAGTATGTTCAAATTACCCCACGGTGGGGCAATTTGAACACACCGTGACTTGATGGAGAAGTGAGGCTATGCTATTCAAGGTATGCTCGGCTCGTCCAAAAATGAGGCTTGCATGGTGAAAGCAAGTGACACTTGCGCTACTGAAGCAGTTTTTCTTCATCCTGGGTTGAACTGGAATTTGGTACAACGGAGAAGACGTAAAAATATGTTCAAATTACCCCACACTACCCTAGTCTGCGATATTCCCTTTTGGGCTGTATGATGGGATATTGACTAACGACGGGCCGTGTGCTGGTGCGGTCACAGCTGCAAGGAGCGCCGAGGGACGGGGGAGCAGTGGGGCGGGCACAGGCGCCAGCTGGCCAGTTTGGAGCCGCAGCCCCCCCCCCCCCCCGGCCCGGAGCTGCGTTCGCCCACAGCTGCGCCAGCTCGGCCGGCCGCCGCAGCCACACTCGCTTTGTTTTGATAGTGACTGCCTCCCAGACGGCACTGCCACCGGCCAGATGCCGCGCAAAATTGCCTCTGTCGGTGGTGAGCCGAAACGCCAGCCGGCCTTGAATCATGCCATCGATTTTACGCCACGTGGAAGGCGATGAAACCACGTTTAATATGAAAATGGAATACTAAGCTGTGATTTGCGGGAAATGGAAAGTTTAGAATAGACTTTCATATCAGATGGCGACTGGTGAATAGCGCCAATTTTAGCACCCGGTGCCACCCTACCGATTCGGTCTCGCGCCTCCTTACCGGTTTACTCTGTGTCGGCGGGGGTGGTGCACCGTCTTTGGTGGCGGCCGAGGAGTGGCCTGTGCTTTAAGGAGTGCGCCATTCGAGTGCATCGTGCACGAGCGCAGGTGTTCCGTGCAGACGTGCACGGGCATTGCATGCCGACGCGCTCCATCCTGGCTGGATAGGGGCCCAAGACACGTGGGATCGGATGTCACATGGCCTGGACTGCTGTCCACTGGCTGTGTCTGGTTTCTGTACCCTTTGACCGTCTGGGACAGGCTGTCCGGCCATGTTTCTGTCTGGAGGCTTATGTCGTTAGCGTCACCTTGTTTGCTTTTCGATTATGGCTTGACTTACCTTGCCATGGCTCCCCGTGTGGCTTTCACCCCATAGCAACCTCTATAACATACAGCTCAGGCAATAGCGATTTCCCTGTGTCTTGCTCAACGAAAGACCTCTTTGATATCGATATAGAGTTAGCGATATAGGTTCCAACCCACTGTAGATAGGTAGCTGGCCGGGCTCGGTTTGTTTGGCTTCATACCTGCACAGTGCACACGCCTCACCGCCCGTTTGTATGGCTCCCGTATTGAGCGCCGCACTCGTTCGTTGCTAGACATGACGCCAGGCGTCGCTCGTTCAATACCCACCGCACGCGCCGCGCTCTTTGCCGGTGACCTGTTGCCGTTTTGGCCGCACCTTCTGTTGGTTGGTAACCAAATGCGGTGTTTGTCCCGGTCGAGTTGGACCCGAGAGGCCGGGGGAGCTACGTTTCCATGATGGAGTTGGACGGCAGCGTTTTCAACTGGAAAATACCGGCATTGATTGTTGAGTCCCCGGGGGGAGTTCAGCGAAATGAAATAGCTGGTGAATGACGTGGGCTGTTTTGTTGAATTATTCTATTTACACAACGTGCAAAACGGTTCTTGGTAGGTATGTCGCGACTCGGGTTGCAAAGCGATTCATTCCCCGTTCTGTTATTCATGAGGTCGGTTCTTACGCCAACAATGGAGGAACTCGGCCATTGAGGTCACTGGCATTCATTTAAGTATAAGTTGATTCTATACATAGAAAACCGGTTGCATATTTTATCTACATAGTTTTGTTGCATAAAATATAGCAAGGAAATCGTTATAGTTTTTATCATGACCAAAGTTTAGCTTCACAACCGCTATTTTATTGCATGCTCTTTACTATCTCAATTTTATTTTATCATCTGCATCCGTGTTATCGTTAAGTCTTCACCACTCTCCGACCTGCGGACTTCATCCCGTCTTGGTCCAATCTTGTTCGGCCCTGTCCACTAACTTCTGAAAGATTGACCGTCGTGCTGGCAACAGAAGGATGCCCTCCATTGGTTATCGTTACGAAACCGTCGCTGAAATATGAGCTCGGACCCCCGGGGGTCAATCTATCGGTGGGTTGTGTCGGCGGGCGACCGGTGTCCGGTCCAAAAGACGCTCCAGATTCCCCTCGCTCTTTTTTCTGGTCGGCTTGAAACTCGGCTGGAGAGATGTCGGATTTGAATGGATCGGTGATATGCAAAATGGTGAAATTAAATCATCATTTAGAATGAATGAGGAGCCCAGAAAGATGGATGTTAGGAATATGTCTTGAAATGATTCACACCAGCAAGTGAATACAAATGAGGTACATAGATGAAAGATGTCTGTAATATTACTATAAGATTCGTAATTTATCTGGCTTTCTTACTGGTCTGGCCTAACTAGCCTTCTAGGTTTTGCTGCATAAATTTGCGTTGCAATATGCACTTTAAAGGTAAGCGCTGAAATATATACAGGGAAATGTTAGGTGAAGTTACTTAACCAAATATTTTGAATCCAAATGTCAATCAACTGTTCGATAACTTGTATCACGCTGCACCTGTCGCAGTCCCATTATGCTGTGTCCGCGGTGTGGGGGGTTGGAGGGAGAGGGGGGGGGGACTCTGGCCATAACGGATGCATCTTGTCGCGTGCGTTCTGACAGAGCTCCTGTATATTCCGTAGGTCAGTCGCTCTGATCGCCCCATCCATCCATCCCATTTACCCGGCGACAGCGTGCGTGCGCCGGTCAGCCGCAAGTGCGCCACATAAGCCGCTCTCGTCACGAGCCAAGGCCAGCCAGGCACGCGAGCCTCGCGCCGGATACGCTCATGGTGCAGCGCGAGACGTTCTTGGCGCGCCTGGTTTGAAATGGCCGCTGCTGGGGCAGCGAGGGGCCTTACCTCCTCAATGCTCGCTTGGTATCTTCCTAAAACTAGTTTGTTTGCTAAATGAAATTTGGCCCACAAACTATATACATTATACGTAATGTAAACGGTGTTTCAGTTGTACATTTCCGAGCCCCCCCCCCGCTCTGTGTTGTGGGTCGAGGTCGGTCCTTGGGTCGAACCTGGCCGGGGCAGGGGTCGACCCACCCCTGGACCTGGGTGCGGCCGCTGGGGGTTGGGGGTGGGGGAGTGGGGAGGGGTCTGTTTGGTGCGGCGGTCACTATGACTACCGGGCGGCATTGATCTATTTAGTCAGCGATGTCGGCGCCGTGGGCTCCCTGCCGGCCCGCGGCTGGGCCGCGGCAGGCCCGCAGCTGCTACCATGGCCCGCTGATGGTCCGCTGCTGAGTAACAGTCAAAGACAGGTGAATGACATTCTGCTTTATCTATTATGTGCAAGGCTCAGCGGGGATAAACCGTTAGTGCTCTTTAAATGCCTACATTTTTAGCTGGCACTGGCGCAATATGGACATAGCTCCGCGATTCTATTTGATCTTTTTTGTTAATCATCTAATTAGAAAAGGGCTTCAAGATCACAATAATTTAGCCTCATTGCCCCGTAAGGCCTTGGACAAACACTAGCGCCTTTGGCCGGAGGTCGACCCCTCCGGCGTATATTGAAATCCAGTATGAACAGAGTATTGTCTGAAAAACAGCAAACCCTATTCTAACCTAACCTTACCTATAGCCTGCCTAGATGCAGCCTTACTATTTTTGATCTTTTTTTTTTTACTGGACCATGCTCTTTTCACGCTGGATTTTAATATGCGCCCCTCAGTGGGGTCGGTTGGAGCTGCGAGGCCGGGTGACCTGACCTGCTGACGTCACTGTCGGACGTTGACAAACTGCCTCTGAATGTCATACACACCGTGTAATCAGCTAAGTAGTGCTAATATATGGCCGGCGCCGTATCCTTTTTGCATAACACCCGCGGCCGAGCGGGACGCTGGTTAGTGATAAATGGGGAGATGATACGGCACATTTGGACGTCTGAAAATGAATAATTGGATTGTTGTTTGTGGCTGGGTTTGTAGGAAGCTCTGGTCTTGGATGCGAAATCGCTCCGAAATCTATTAGGGCAATGTTTGCAGAAAACATGCTTTGCAAGGCCCAGCTAGTTTTCACGGCCAAGATGGAAGTGATTATTTGAATTAGTTTCGTGAGAGTGGCAGGTCGACTGAAAAAAGAGCCTGCCCTTAATCGTGGCGAGTTACACCTTTCCTTCTCTGGAATTGAGGAACGACTGGTGGCTGATTTGAGTTTATCTGAGTTCGACCTAAGTTTATCTGTTATAAAGTTATTATATTTTATGATTGTCTATTTCATGCTGCAATTATTCATTCGAGTAATCGTTTTAATCCTCAGATATTGTGCACACTGTAAAGCACACCAGTAATCGAATACCTTTTTTGCCAGCTGAACTTTCAGCTGGCACATTACTATAAACGACGTCGTTCGTTCACGGAGCGGATATCACATTGCTGAGAACATATTGGTCGGTCGTCAATGCGTCATCGGGCGACTACTGGAGCTGGTCTCTGGCCGTCGACCAATCAATTTCTGTCAACAGCAGCATGAACGTACAGGAAACTGAGCTTCCACCTAACTGTCCGGCCATTGCTGAAGGTCACTTTTAGGTCAGTGCTGAAGCCGCTCTCAAAACTCTGAAGTGGGTGTTAATGGGACTGAAGTTGACGAGCTGGTTTCGCGGTGTGTTGAGACTCTGAAAGTCGAGTTCCTGGTAAAAAGGCTGTTAGACTGGTGCGTGTTTGGGTGTGAGGGGTGTTCGGCGGTCTAACTGGGGGCAGGCTGACGTCGAAGGATGAGTCAGTGGCATTCGTGACCCACTGGGGAGCATGGAGAACATGAGGGTTCGTTTAGACCATTAAACTCGCGGAGCGTTGGGAGGAGTGCCGGGTCGCGGGGAACGCAGAGGCCATCTGCTGACCCTGCAGGGACGGGGCCGCCTCTGAAACTGATGCAACGCTGCAAAGAAAGACGAACTGTGCTATGTCAGGCTGACTGACAAATCAGTTCTTAGCTTTACTAATGATGGGACATAATTGGATATTGATTGATTTTGTTGATTACGTGAAAGATAGCTGCGGCGCTCAATTGTAGGATACCCAAAAGGGGTCAGGGGAAGGCGCAATGAACAACGCCTCTCCCTCCCATGCCATCATTTATGTACTATCCCAATAGTCAACCAGGACCGCAGTAGAGCCGAATCATACCTTTCAGCAATCGGCATGCTAGGGATCTGCGTATGGGGCTACCTTGGTAGCTCCGTCCGCCGGGTCCGACCGCGACTGAGGCCTTGCGTTCCGACATCCACGGCCCGTTTTCATTATTCATGCTAGTTTGGCGGTGCGGCGATGACCTGGCGCTGCTTCCTCGCTCCAGGATGGACCCTCCATGTGAACATACCCCACCGTTCTCGGAACCAGAGGTGTGCCGCCCGTGTTCAGAGGCCGTATGTGAAGAGTGGTTCATATGCGTGGTGCCCCAGAATGTGTGAGGGGAGGGGTGGGGTTTTCCTGACGTTGCATCATGCTGGCTGCTTTGGACGGTCTGAGGACTGGCCTCAGCCACTTTGCTTTTAGATATTGTCCTCATGAAAATGTTCAAATTCACCAGGGTTGATTGTCCACTTTTTGTATTATTTGCTTCATTGATTCATGACTAGGCTTTGCAGTCGGCATTGGCATCATGATTATTGAGTTTCCGCTATAGATGTTTGACCTCTACCTCTCCCCATCTCTCGGTTTGTCATCCCAACTTGTCTGTTCATTCACCCACCGCTCCTCGAATCTTTTCTTGCCCGCTCGCCCGCCCGCGGTGCAACTGGTTACCCCATAGACATTCCGCCCACGCCGCAGATTTCTCCCGATTACATCCGACCACCGTGCGCCCGCGGACCACGGCGGCGGCGTGCCTGTTGACAGACAGCGGGGGCGGTTTGTCAGATATAGGGGAGGCTGAACAGATGTGCGAATGTGTTATCAGTGGACAGCTCGAGTCATTTTGTAGCTTGTGAAAAAAGCAAGTTCGTGATCATGTGGTTTGCGTATTAGCGACAATCCCACTTTGAAGTCACAAAGTGCCAGATTGGAGGCACTTCTTCGTGTGTCTAGTTAGATTTGTAACGACTGTTTGATGTATTACAGTAGCTATGATATATTTAGTTACTAATATTGACTTCAAGCTATGATTTTGATTATAAATTGAGGACTATTTGAACGGGAATGGAATTTAATTTGACATTGGATTGTATTTTACTCTCGTCACGGATGCCCGCGGTGAGCTGCTACTCCCTGAACAGTTGGGAGGCGCTCACTCGCCCCGCTCGTAAAACGTCATCCACGCGCAATATTGCTGTCTAGCGACATACCCGGTCTATATGTGCTTTATATTAAATTTAGCTGAAATATATAGGACACAGGCGCTTTGTAGTATACAATTTAGCACTGGGGGTGGAAGCAACTTCGACATACGTTACTGCTGGGCGACAGTTTTCATTTTGGTGCCTTATGAGAAGCACAAACTTGTGATGCCGTTTATTACATGGCCGCCGTCTTACCAGGCGTCCAATATGTGCTCCGTTGTCACGGCCCCGGGCCCATACGGTGCAAGGACAGGCGATATTCCGCACGGAATCGCCCATTTGATGGATCGTCGTAAACGAAATAGACCCGCTTACCCGTGCATTATTTCCCCACGGACAACTTTGCGTGTAGTTGTGTTGGGTGGCTGCCTGTCATCTCATCACAATAAAGCATATAATTTTGTGCTGTCACTGCCTTCGCTCAAATATATTGTTAGATTTTAATTCTTATGAAGGTCTTCTGTCAAAGGTTAAAGGTTAGATTGTTCCTTCAGAGAAAACTGCGCACCAGGCCCTCAAGTAGGTCGTAGGACGGGGAGGGGAGGGGAGGGTAGCTGCGCAAGCTGTCACTTCAGGAGGCCCTGTACTGTGTCGGGTAAATCACCGGGAGGGGCGCGAAGCGAAACCATCGAAACCTTTCGGTGACAGACAGACGGGTGAACTTGTCATGCTTTTTATCAGTGTCTCAGCCCTTTTTTCTGTTCTCTCGTCCTTATTTTGTTGCTGCCAACTTGAAGTGGACTATCTATCTCGCACAGGAGGGTCTCGCGACAGGGTGACGCGACATACCATGACTGGTTCAGTGGGGGACGGTCTGGTGGACGATCAAGCTCCCCCGGAAGTGATGTCTGACGGTGGCCGGGCCCGCCCCTGTCTGACCGACCGGACATTTCTCGTCAGACCGGCGCCGGTCGGCCAATGGCTCTCCGGGGATAGCTGCAGCGACACTGTTCGTTCAACCGCTGCCGTCGAGCCCAGACCGAGTGGACTCCTTCCCAAACCGTCGGCGACCGCTCCAACCCTTTCCCGACCACTCCAGCCCTCCCGAGCGCCCCCATCTCCGGTCCCGCCCCCGCTTCCGCCTCCACCTCTCCTGTCCGTGTCCGTGAGACGGGGTAGGCGCGGAAGGAGGAAGTACGATCACATATCTGATGTCGTAAAGGACCTTTGTTGGCTTAGGGCTGATCAACTGGTCTGCTATCACACTCTCTGCCTGCTGAAGAGAGTCATGTTCACGGGTCAGCCAGGTGATATAGCCGCGATGCTGACTACTGCTGACCATGGCTATGATACGAGACAATCTCACCAGCTAAGGCGCTCACATGCTGTAAGCACCTCAGGAGTCCGCCGATTTAGTTTTAGAGCAGCTGATTTGTACAACCACCTCCCACCCGATGTACGTAATGCCCAGCATATCTATCAGTTCAAGCGCCGTCTTAAAGATTTTCTTCTAGACAATGATATGATGTGAGGCGATGATACGGATGTGTCTGGTTGGCCGATTGACCTCTGACCCTAGTGGTGGTGATGTTTGTGTGTGTGTGTGTGTGTTTTTTCATGTCATCTTTTATATTATCTCGTTTTATGTCCCACCTTTTTATTCACAAGACGTGTAACTTTTAAACAGCCACTGTAAAGTGGAAAGTTGCTAAATACATGAATTGAATTGAATAGGCTGAGAAGTGAGAATGCCGGCCCTTACGCTGCCGTATTGTAACGACCTGCGGGCCCGCTGTGGCCAGCCGCGCGTCTGATCGTTACCACCGCCTACCTGCTGCCCACGCAGTGCGCCTGCATCCCGGAGCATCCGTCTTTCAGTACCAGACAGTGCGGCTTATCCTACATTGTCATGGCACATCAAAGATCTGTTTAAAAGTTGAATTGAAATGATGTATCCATAATGGTTCAATAATGCTGAATATTTAAAGGTTTGATCTTATACGCTTGCGATGATGAAGATTGGCCTATTTTGGGAGTAACGATCCCCGATCATGGTCCATTAAACTTTAACCGCGGGTCGTTAGTGGCTGCGTGGATCCTTCATTGCTCCGTGCTAAGTAACCGCACTTTCTGCCTTGCTCAGCGCTCATTAAGCAGTAGTTTGGCGAGTGGAATGGTGAGCCAGTGCTGTCTCAGAGGTTCATTGCGATTGCTGATAATGGTGGCGAAGGGGATAAGACAACGAAAGTACGAATACAGACACAAGCTAAACAGTTTTGCGACAATGTGGGCTAATGATTGAGCCGGTCCCGTAGCTCAGTTGGTTAGAGCGTTGGACTCCGCGTGGTGAGAGCACGCGTTCCCGGTTATAACAGTCCGGGTTCGAAGCGCGATGGGCGCTCGACATTTATGGGCCTCCTGACAGGTATGGTTGCGGTTGGTGGCAGGCCGTAGCCAGGCGAAGTCAGCGAGGGGACCGGCCGTGCGCGGCTTTGTGCGCACGTTAAACTTTGGACTCTAAATTCTGCCATAGAATCGGAATTGCGCGATCGGAGGGTAGAGGGCAGGGTCATCGCAACAAGCTTCGCTTAGCGGTGGCTCTGTCCTTGTGAATCCTTCCCATCAAAAAGGTTCGGACAAAATTTATAAAAAAAAAATGCTGGAAAACCCAGGTGAAAGATCCGCATAAAAGCTTTCTTCTCGTCAATGTAAATACGTCGTTCTCCGCGGACGCCGGCTCAGCTGTTGGTCGAGGACATCACAAGCTCAGCTGTTGGTCGATGACGTCACAAGACCATGTTTTATTCACGGGTTCGAGTTAGCCCTGCATCGTGGCTCGTCCCATGTCGCCAATGTGTCTCTCCGGGAAAGCCTTCTGATGTCCGACGGCAGAGTTTCGTGCTAATGAACGACGGAAAACGGTCGATTGCCCTGTTTTGATACTTTTTACGGAGTGTTGCCCTTCAGCATTAGGTACTATGTCTGATTGATGTTGCTGTGGAAGTGTTCATTAAGTACTGTTGTTTGAACTGTATTTATTGTTTTTTTTTATTTTTTTGGTTAGTTTTGGTAATCCGAGTTTGTTGTGGTATTTCTGCGAAGGAGAGCTGAAGAATGCTCTCTTAGAATCCACGAATGCCTACGTACCATCACCGTTCTTTGTTGGGAATTGGTATCGTTGCTTTTCTTACGGTCTAGCCATCGGTGTTTATTTCAAGAAGTATCCTATTATGCAGATTTAGCCAGGTTTATTAATAGAAGATGGAATTTACGGCGCTATTCTAGCGGTATGGAGATAGGGAGTATGCTGTGTGGTAGATCCATGGTCATGAACCTAATTTATGAATGGTGCTGCAAGCGTTTTCCTATGTATAACCCGCCCGATACAAATTTATGAAGACTGGTGTTTGGTGAATGAGGAGGCTAGTCACAGAATGACGAATACGGACACCATTTATTCATATTTTTGGGTTCAATTGGTGGTCCATGATGAGTTGCAGTCACACATTCCGTGGTTACAAATGTCGTCTTGCGAGTTTCCTAGAACTGAATTAGTCAAATCGTGACTGAGGTGATTATGGGTGCCATGCGTGTCAATAAATAGTTGATGTCCTTTTAACAGCTGAGTGATACACTAAAGCGGACATTGGAATGCTGATTACCTGTCCAGGTACAGCTAATGCTTCAGCCTATCTCAAATGGCATCTGAAGTGTCGTATGTGTTGACATTAAAGACGTGGCTTTGTCACGTGTCTTTCAACATTTCTGGGCGCATTTGGCAGTCTAGGCAGCGCGCGGTGACTGAATAATTTATATAACCCGAATGTGTGGGCCGTTCCATGTCCCCGGGTCCAGCCAAGTCGGGCTGAACTTTTTGGTTTCTGCGTCCCCATGCCCGATGCCATGAGGCCGTAGAGGGTGGTATCACCATTGGCCAAGGGCCATCCACTCTAACGGGCATATCGTAACGAGATTGCTGATCCGTCAAACGCCTGAGAATCGATTAGCTGCGGGTGCCTAATGGCTCAATGGAGGACGTAACATTACGAGTTTGTATCACTTTTACAAGTGCTGAACGTTTAGTTATTTGTTTTCCTACTTCAATCGAAAACATACCTTTGAAGTATGTTTGAAGTACAGAGTACTATCGTCACCTAATGATCGGTTTCTTTGAAGTGTGCTTTGCTACTTGTCCTTAATGCATTCGCTGCTTTCTTCAGTACCTTATTTTTCACATTGCACCCAATTTTCGTCACACATTCTATCAGTTTCCATCATTTTCTCCGCAGCGCCGTCCGCCGTATGGACGCCGCTAGTAATCAGCCATGTTTCGCGGCACCATGTTCATTTATCCTCGCGGCGCCGATGCTGTTGTTTCGAGTGAATGCCTGATCGGGCACCGCCCGGCGCCGCCCTCTGATCTCATCTAGCGCCGCGCGTGACGACGCCCGATCGAACACCCGCCTTATTAATGCCATCAGGATGGTTCGTTTCGTTTGCTGCCCCGCCGCTGTCTTAGATGGCGAGAGTCATGCACGGCTTTTATGTATCAAGTACCGGTGATGTGCTGGGAGATTTATGCCTTTAGTGAGTGAAACTGACTCTGAGAGGCGGGCGCACAGTGTAGTGGGTGGTGTGTGATGGCGGTGTAGGTCGTTTCAGCTGGCTTTTTACTGTTGTCGTTAGGCGACTCCCACGCTGCGAGCAGGGTGGGTGCGGGGCTGACGACGGACGCTGGAGGTCACTCGTGACGCGTGTGCTGTCGACGACTCGTCTTTGTGGTATCTTCGTGACGTTGGTCGCGGTGGCCATGAAGTGACGGTGCTGCGGTGTGGTATGACGTCTTGGTGCCTTACTGCTTCTTCTTCTTGTCAGACTATGACACCTGTTCTGAATAAACCGTTGCTTCCTTACGCATCCCTATCGATGCCTATCATCACCATTGACACCAAGCCTTCCGCCTGTGGCTGCTACCACCCATCCGACAACCACCATGACCTCGTCGTCTCCATGGCACCCAACTACCCTCGAGAGCAGACCGACCTCCTGAAACGGACAGGACAATCTGGATGGAGTGACAGCCGGACGGGGCCGGCGCCGCTGGCTCGGTGATGGCCCGACCAGCCGAGATTGCCCCCTCGACTGCTATTGTGCCGTCAGTCACACCCTCATCGTGAGCATACGAACACGGAGGAGGTAGCGGTGGAGGTCAGCGCTCCCGTGAGGCCAGAGGAGAGGCGAGTCGGGAGGATGGTGGTGCGCAGGAGACTCAGAGGTGCAGGAGTATGGACTCCTGAGCAAGAGTATAGACCTAACGTTGGTAAAAGAACGAGTGGGATCAGACAGAGCACGTTAACTTTTACTTTTTAAGTAAATTTGTATAGGAAAGAAATCCCCGAGCAAACTCTAGGGGATGCTCCTGCAATGCTCAGATTTATATCGTTTCTGTGATATATCTGGCCGCCAGGCGAAACCTGGAGCTCTTTAGTCCAGAAGTCAGCTTGGGCCTTGTTATAGTTTGCCGCCCTTGCGCGCCGTCCCGCCACCCTGCGGTTGTGTGTCTGGCGCCGCCACTGTGCTGTGCACCGTCCGCGCTCACCGCCGTGGTGCACCTGGCGCCGCCGCTGTCCACTGTGCACTGTCACGTGACCGCCTGCGGCGGTAGGGTGAATTCCGTGGTGTCTGAGACGAATACAGCCAGTTGGAACCGAGGCACGTCGACTATTACATTGGCGACGAGACGTCCCGGACAGCGAGTATGGCGGGGCGTGTGCCGGACTTCGACGGGACCGTGGAGGATTTTAGTGCGTACGCGAGGCGGCTGCAGCAATATTTTGTGTCGAATGACGTGAGTGATAGCATTAAAAAACGTGCGGTGTTTTTGTGTGCGATCGGTGCAAAGACATTCGGCCTTCTGGAGGACTTGATCGCACCGGCGTCAGTGGAAGAGAGGACTTATGAGGAGCTAGTGGCCGTGCTTAAGCAGCATTTTGAGCCTGGCACCTCGACGATCGTAGCACGTTTCCGTTTTCATACGTGCGTGCGCGAAGAAACCGAGTCCGTGAGTGGTTTCCTGGCGCGACTTCGGAAACTGGCGAAGCCTTGTCGGTTTCCTTCGGAGCTTCTAGACGAGCTACTTCGAGATCGTCTCGTCTGTGGAATTCGTCACGAGCAGCTGCAGTCCCGGCTGTTGAGCGAACCGCAGCTGACTCTGCAGTCGGCGGTGGGGCTAGCGATGGCTCAGGAGTCTGCTGCTGCCAGTGCGGCGGAGCTGAGCTCTACTCTGGCGGCAGAGTCCGCCGGTGAGTCAGCTGTTCATCGTGTTGGCGGATCGGAGCTGCCGGCCCAGACACTGCAGGCGCGGCGGCGGCAGGCTGCCGGCCGGGACGGTGGTGGTGGCGGTGGCCGGGGCCGGGCCGCTGGATCCTGCGGCCGCTGTCTGCGCCGCCACCGTCCGGAGTCGTGTCCCTTCCGCACAAAGCAGTGCTTTCGATGCGGTCAGTTGGGACACATCCGGGCGGTCTGTGCCAGATGGAGTCAGCCGCAGCATCTACGTCAGCTAGAGGAGGGGGACAGCGGTGCGGTGGCGACCACTGAGACCCGGTCCGGTGGCGAGGACCCACCGGGTGAGTCCGTCGCTCTGGTGGACAGCGAGGTGTATGCCCTGTTCAACCTGCGTCCGGAGGCGGTGAAGCGGCGCCCGCCGCTGCTGGTGGACCTCGCGCTGGACGGACGACCGGTGAAGATGGAGGTGGACACGGGGGCAGCTGTCTCCGTCTGTTCTGCTGCCGGCTTCAGACGTCTGTGGCCCGACCACGGGCCCGATCTGCTGCCCTGCTCGGTACACCTGAAGACCTACAGCGAGGAGGCACTCTCCGTGCTGGGTCAGGTGTTGGTGGACGTAGACTACGCTGGTCGGGTGGTCCGTCTACCTCTCGTCGTGGTCGACGGAGCCGGACCGCTCTTGCTCGGACGGAACTGGCTGGACCACATCCGGCTGGACTGGCCGGCCATCTGCCGGGTCCAGGAGCAGGCTCGGGTGGATGGCATCCTGGAGGAGTTCCCGGAAGTTTTCCAAGATGGGCTGGGGTGCTACACTGGAGGAGAGGTCAACATCGAGGTCGACCCTGACGTCCAGCCGCGCTTTTTTAAGCCGCGCACCGTTCCACTGGCCTACCGGGAAGAGGTCGACGCCCAGCTGGAGCAGGGGATCAGAGACGGTCTCTGGGAACCTGTTCGACACAGTAAGTGGGCGGCACCTCTAGTAGTAGTGCCCAAGGATGGGGGCAAATCTGTGCGGATTTGTGGCGATTATCGTCTCACAATAAACAAAGCAGCTAAAGTTGAGCAGTACCCCTTACCCCGAATTGAGGAGCTGTGTTCTAAGATGGCAGGCTGTACAGTTTTCTCTAAGATAGACTTGAAAAGCGCATATAACCAGCTGGTGCTCGACCAGCGCTCACGTGAATATCTCACGGTGAACACCACAAAGGGCTTGCTGCGACCTTGTCGGCTGGGTTTTGGGTATGCTAGCGCTGTGTCTTTGTTTCAACGCACTATGGAGTCAGTGTTGGCTGGCATCCCCGGGGTCGGTCTGTTTTTAGACGACATAGTGTGTGCGGGTCGTGATCAGGAGGCGCATGACGCTAGCCTCCGTCAGGTACTGCAGCGACTGCAGGAGGCTGGTTTCCGTGTCAACAGAGCAAAGTGCACATTCTCTGTAAGCGAGATCACGTACTTAGGTTTTAGACTCAGCAGCAGGGGCGTGGAGACCTCTACAGACAAAGTAGACGCCATACTGAAAGCTCCTGATCCACAAAACATCAAGGAGCTTCGTATGTGGCTGGGCCTCATTAACTACTACGGCCGGTTCCTTCAGAACCTGGCTACCTGTTTAGCCCCTTTGTATCAGCTATTGCGTACGGGTCAGGCATGGAAGTGGACGGATGTGGAGAGCGCTGCTTTCGCAAAGGCTAAGGCGTTGTTGGTGAGACCTCCCGTTTTGGCCCACTTTGACCCGGCCCTGCCGGTCATTGTAGCGTGCGACGCGGGGCCCCGCGCGGTCGGTTGTGTGCTCAGTCAGCGAACCAGGGAGGGGGAGAGGCCCGTAGCATTTTATTCACGAACGCTGAACGATACGGAGACCCGATATTCACAAACAGATCGCGAGGCTCTGGCGGTGATCACGGCGGTGAAAAAGTGGCATTATTACCTAGCCGGGCGGGCATTCACCATACAAACGGATCACAAACCCCTGCTGGGTATCATCGGTGAACAGAGGGCGCTGCCAGTGATGGCGTCTCCCCGCATGGTGCGCTGGGCTCTCATGCTCGGAGCCTATGACTATACAGGGTGTCCCATAAGTTCGTTCTCACATTTTATTTGCATGTGAAACAGAGTACTTTGCGTTTTGATATATTTATGACCCCTCAATGTGCTCCCCATTTAATAGGCAAACACATGAACACATGCTGCGGCATGCCAACCGGCATGTTTGGCTGCATAGCAGGCTTAAAGTTAACCCAGACTGACTTGACATGCGCCGTGAGCTCCTCGAGGCTGGAACAGCGCTACGCTTCGACGAGCCTAAATTTCAGCATAACCAACAATTTTTTATGAAATTTTGATCCGATGAGGTGCCTGGCATGTGGTCTTGCCACAAACGCCTGTCACAGTCTCCTTCCACCGCTTTTAAGCTTTGCTTGGCCTGTGCACTGATGCACTGTCTTGCCTGAAGATGGGCCTACGACCTCTCGGATGCCATTTTCTCCTCTATAAATGTGTTCATACTCGCGGTTCGAGTTCAGCTTGAGGGCTGAAACTCCTCCTAGATTTTCTTGGAAAAGCATTATGCTTCCCAAAGCTGTTTCTGGGACACCAATCGCAACCTGGTCAGCGTCTGGACGCCTATAACCCCACAATACCGTGATCTTGGCCTCTCGCATAGGAACATAACGGGACGAAACGGAGGCCTCCTCCTTCACCCTTATGGGGTTGTTTTCGGGTTTGGACGGGTGTTTCATCTCGAACGTGGACTAGTTAGTCCAGATGACCTGGTTGATGTCCTCAGCCCTTTAGTTTTTTAGCCTCAGGCATAACGAAACTCATGTTTGGCCATTTTAAGACGTTTTTGACTGTTTTGAGCCCTCCGGTAAGCAAAGCTTAAGTCACCTTGAGTTATGTACCCCGTAAGAACAATTTTAGACAGCTGGTAATCCATCCTGAAAAGTCCTCTTACCAACTTTCTAACCCTTTGACCTTTTTGATGGCCACTTTGGCGCTACACAGTTTTGGCCACATGGCTCACTCCTGAGAGCTGACAAAAAAGAGGATAAACTTGCAATGATTGACTCCCGACAAATCATCGGTGTCACTTGCTGACTAAGCGTCCAGTTAGCGATGGACATTGTCTACAGACTGGTAGGCCTCAATCACCCTCAATCGTCGCGAATGGTCACGTGCTGACTAAATACCGAGACGTACCCGTATTGGAGACCTCTATGTTGCGGCGTTAGCCGTCTGTGTAGGAAACGGGCTCTCTAGCAAAAACTATTTTGTCTACAGAAATTAGTTACTGTGGAGCATATTTCTACTAGCCATGGCAACCACGGAAGCTCAGTAACGAACCAATTTCAGCGTGCCTTTAAGCAAGAGAGCCTAAAAACGTAAAATTTAGGTGAGAACGAACTTATGGGACACCCTGTAGGTTAGAGTACCGGCCTGGTTCGAAGCAGGTTCACTGCGATGCGCTGAGCCGCTTACCTGCTGTGAACCCGGCGCCCGAGACCGTTCCCCGGCCGGCTGAGTCGCTGCATCTGATGGAGTTTTTGGACTCCTCCCCGGTGAGTGTCGCTCAGATCCGTCGGTGGACCAGCGTGGACCCGGTTCTGTCACAGGTGTATCGGTTCGTGCGTGACGGCTGGCCGTCCACCGGCGGGATCCTCGGTCCGGAATTCCAACCGTATAAGTCCCGTATCGGCGAGTTGAGCGTTGAAGATGGGTGCATTCTGTGGGGAGCGCGGGTGGTAGTGCCGCCCCAGGGCCGAGCGGATGTGCTGAGACTTTTACACGAGGGTCACCCGGGGGAAACGCGCACCAAAATGTTGGCTCGAATGTATCTATGGTGGCCGCGCCTGGATGAGGATATCGGGGACGTGGTGGGAGCATGTAGCAGGTGTCAGGAGCTCAAAAACAGGTCGCCTGACGTTCCTCTCCATCCCTGGGTTTGGCCGACCCGTCCCTGGCAGAGAGTTCATATGGACTACTGCAGTATGAACGGAACTCTTTTCCTGGTGGTTGTTTGTGCTCATTCAAAGTGGATGGATGTTTATCCCACACACTCATCAGACACTGTTACGACAATTGAGAAGCTTCGTATATCGTTTGCAGCTTGGGGAGTACCACAGGTACTGGTGACTGACAACGCTCAGGCGTTCGTGTCAAGAGAATTTGCTTCTTTTTGCAGAGTCAATGGTATCCGCCACCTGACTACGCCCTGTCTGTCCCCGAAATCCAACGGTGCGGCCGAGAAAGCGGTAGATATTCTAAAAAGAGGTTTATATAAACAGAGAGCTGGATCAGTACAGACCAAAGTGTCACGCTTCCTTTTTCGGTACCGAACGACACCTCAGAGTACCACTCAGTGTACCCCCGCTGAGCTGTTTTTGGGCCGGGTCCCTCGCACACATTTGGATGCTTTGCTTCCAGGCAGAGAGGATAGAGTGCGGATGCGGCAGGAGGCTCAAAAGGCGTACAAAGACCGCGGGTGTCAGGACCGCCATGTGTCTGTCGGTGACAAGGTGTGGGTTTCATCTGTGGAGAATCTTAGGGGTCTCGGTAAATGTCGCTGGGTCCCTGGTCACGTCGTATGTCGCAATGGTTTAAAGCTGACTGTTGAGCTGACAGATAGGCGGCTTGTTGTCAGACATGCTGATAAGGTTCGGAAGCGTCACTGTGACGTGCCGTCGGTGCCTAACGAGCGACCTCTCCCCCAGGAGACGTCCCCACCGGCACCTCCGGAGGAGCCCGTAGATCGGGAGCCGCCTGAGGCCGCGGCGGTGCGGCTGCGGGACCGGTCACCAGTCGCTCCGCTGCCGGCTGCTGATCTGCCGAGCAGGCCGTCCGAGGCCGGCGACGGTGATTCGTCGGTGAGCCGGGACCCCAGCCGCGCCGTCGTGTCGCCGCGATATCGTCTGCGGGACCGAACCCGTATACCGCGGCCCGATCGGCTCATGTATGAGTGACCATTGTTTATTCGTGTTGGTGTCATCCGTGATATCTGCGTTGTGAACAGAAGTGTGTTACGTCTTTGTTAGCCGTGGTGGAGGGATGTTATAGTTTGCCGCCCTTGCGCGCCGTCCCGCCACCCTGCGGTTGTGTGTCTGGCGCCGCCACTGTGCTGTGCACCGTCCGCGCTCACCGCCGTGGTGCACCTGGCGCCGCCGCTGTCCACTGTGCACTGTCACGTGACCGCCTGCGGCGGTAGGGTGAATTCCGTGGTGTCTGAGACGAATACAGCCAGTTGGAACCGAGGCACGTCGACTATTACAGGCCTTACCGCCCCACGCTGTCACCTTCGATTTCCTGTCACCCTGGCGTAATTGGAACAGCTTTCAGGAGTTCACCCGACCCAGTTCACAATCTCGGCCGTAACTCTCAGCCGTGCAAACTGCCAGGTCTGCGCCTTCCCCTCACAATCCCTGCAATGGAGCATTAGTAGCTGTTCAATAATTCATATCGCTGATCCGTCTGGGTTGCCGGTGTGAGCCTCAGCCAGGCTGCTTGTTTTTGTCGACGCCAGTTGAGAAGCGATGCGGCAACGTCTGTGAGCATTATAACGGTGCCGCTTTAGAGACGGCCGCGAACGGCCCGACAACAAAGCTCTTTGATCTGAGCTTCATTCGAAGGGCGCTGCTCTTTTCGCCCTACCCTCGACGCTAACCTAAGCGAGATCTGTCCTGATGACAGACCTCGCTGGTAGTGCTGTCAAGAGCACTAATATGGTACATACCAACTGTGACCGCCCACACTTAAGTCATTGCGAATTATCTCCGTGAATCCGTCGTGCTTGTCAACGGTGTGGAATTTTCTTCATGGTTGGATGCTAAGCTTCTACACCCACGCGATGGATAAGTTTATGTCATTTAGTCCCACAGTACACCCCCAGTCTCCTTCCGGCGGACTGCGGCGTCTATGCTGAGCCTGCTAACCACGCCACAGCCCGTGCACCGAGTGCGGGCGGTGTTGTGTCTGCCTCCCACGTCCCCCTGGCAGACTTGTAAACGACTCAAATTTTTTTTGAGTCGATTCTTTGTTTGAGTCTGGAAATTTGAATCGATTCATCAAACGACTCATGATGTTAAATTTAATTGATTTGAATCAACTCATGACTCATCAAGTTCCTCGATGAAATGATTCGAATCAACTCATGACTCGAGCAACTAGCCAACGGAATGATTCGAATCAACTCATGACTCACACATTTTGATGAATCGATTCAAATCAACTCATGACTCACACGACATTTTTATTGAACTTATTTCATTCAACCCATGACTCACTATAGGCATTTGTTGATTATTTGACTCAAAGCTATGATAAAATGAATATGCCGCATACCACAATTGTATTAAGCAGCATAGTAGCCTTGACCAAAGATTCAAGCAGCTACCTAGTAGGACTAGGTACATAGGTACCTACCTTACACCTACCTATCTTCAACACTCAACAGTCAACAGTGCAATGTCAGATAAATTTGTAAGTAACTCTGAGAGACAATTATAAGTAAGGACTAAGGAGTAGCATAGTAACCTATCTCTTATTATCACCTAGAAAGTCTTATTTGAAAATTCAAAAGAACAAGTTCCGAGAGGCATTCATGTTTTTTTTAATCAAACTTTTTCTACATGATAATGAGACAAATGTTACTACTTCTTACTTATCAGATAAAATTATTCAAACAGTACAACCTCAAAAAATAGGATCAATCCCACCTGTGAAACATTTCAGCATCAGCAGGGACTCCATGGGCGACGAGGAGGCCATGACCTTGCATGAGTGGCTCAGGCCTCAGAATCAGATATGATCTTGAGTTGAGACTCATTGAAAGTAGTTAATGTAGGTATACAATATACATTCTCCAAACGGCACCTAGTTTAGCAGTGCCAACTGGCTGCCAGCTAGATAGAGCCCATCCGTCACTTACCATTTATGTTGGCTCAACGTGGAGATTAAAATGAAGGAATATAAAAAAATATTGTTAGTCTACAATTTTAGATTAAAAATGACGTCATTGAATATTAATCGATATCAAAAGCACCGGAGCACTGACCAAGTGGCTCTTTTGGTAAAAATAAATTGTTCTTTCTTCCTATGCATCAAATAAAAAATATTTTCAATTTTTTATTTGTCATCGTATATTTCTATTTTTCAACAAAATTACTCGTTGACTTCATATTTATCGAGATTCAGACGTGAAAGTTATCAACTGCGCCATTAATGTAGTTTTCTTAAAACATACTATGACTTTCACATTCTATTCTCGAATTCATGACGTCACTCATAGTACATATTTTAGGCGAATGGAGATCGCTGAGGAAATATTTCAAAGCCGCTCCTTTACATTATTCTGAAGATTCTATGATGTCATGAAACAAGTTTCTTTTTAAACTTCTATTTCATGGAAAAATGTGCATTTTGTGGTTTATTGGCAGTTGAGCATCGCAATTTTGCGGTTTATAGGTGAGTTTATTTATATTATAGCATAGCCTATAGGTAGTTTATAGGCTATAGGTAGTTTGGGCGTATTTGACTCTATAGACGCCCAAACTCTTATGCTGTTGATTGATTATTGGGACCAAATCGGGACTGGGAGAAGGGGAGGCAGCCGCAGGTGTCAATTCTGACTTCTGACATGTAAAATGTAGGTACCTAGGTAATGTAGCAGGCACTTGGTTTGGTAAGTGCCTACCAACTGCCAAATGCTTTTGGCTCATTAGGCGCCTGTGCCTGAGCCTCTGAGGCTCTTGTAAGTCTGAAATATGGAGTTAAGTGATGGCTAAAGCTGAGGGGGTGATCTAGCATTGATTATTAGGGTGTTGATGGTGACTTGTAAACGACTCAAATTTTTTTTGAGTCGATTCTTTGTTTGAGTCTGAAAATTTGAATCGATTCATCAAATGACTCATGATGTTAAATTTAATTGATTCGAATCAACTCATGACTCATCAAGTTCCTCGATGAAGTGATTCGAATCAACTCATGACTCATCGAAAAACGGTTTGATTCTGAGTCGATTCACGAATCAACTCAGAGTCGTTTACAAGTCTGCCCCCTGGTATGGTCATCGCGCTGTGGATCTGGCAGGCCCGTCACGATAGGCTGCAATGCAGCTGCGAATGAGGGGCGCCGGGCAGTGAGGCTCTTTGAGGCTTACATAGTCTGCAGCTTAGAGGGGCGTGTTGTGCTCCATGGAGCCAAATCTGCGGCCTCGCGAGGGGAATGATGACCCATGTGTGGAGATGATGTCGGGTACATCCGCAACACTTGCAGAAAGGTTTGAGGAAAGTATTGACTATTGATGCTGGTTAGATACACGAGGGAGGATTGCATGCAAGTGTCGAAGTGGTGCGTCATTTCACTGCCGAAATATGGGTGACCTGAAATGTGGTGAGATATTTACCTCGAGCGATCACATACCATCCAGAGGCTCTGGGAGAGTTGCATGCCATGGACGATAGCAACGCCCCGCATGCCGGAATATGTAATGGCATCCACATGAGAGCGGACGCGCTGCGCCTGACGGTAATAGGTTGGCAATAGATAGCTGAGGGATGAATAGCAACAAACATAATTGGACTCTGTCAACGGTAGGTGGTGTTTATGACCCCGTGGAATTGGGTTTGCTCGGTATCCGTCATATCATGTTTCTCGCTACAGGATCCATAGCCACATGCTTCTCGCTACACGACTCATAGGCCATAGTCGTATCATATTTCTGGCTGTAGGATACAGTGTCTTTTGTGGTTAATGGCTACCTCGTGATACACGACGAGCTGCGGTGATGCCGGATCTTTCACCAAAACGCACACGGATGTGGTTTTCAGAGAAGACACATTTGTCCGCCGGGAGTTCTAAAGCAATGGCCCGCCGGCTCGCGTCCCCTGCGCTCGCCACCGGACGCGCCGTGTTTTATGCCCGGTGTCCCTCCTTGTCCCGCCCCCGCGGTCAGCACGCTCCCCGAGGTCCCTTGTGTTGGACCTTGTTTGGATGACCTCTATTCCGACTGACCGCATGATGGGGCTATGATGGGAGCGGACGACCAATGTCCCACAGATCTCCCCTGCTGGTTCCAGCGAACCCATGGGATTCTGAGTGGGTTGGTGGCCTAATGGTGCGCCGTGTTCGTCACGGTTGTGCTTTGTGCTTGCACGGAGTTATCTAAATGTGTGATATGAAGTGGTGCACTGTGCAACGTGCATAAGGTATATTTTTTCATAATGATGAATGGTTGAACTCTTGGCAGATGGTTGCTGGTTGTCATTTGACTTTTTCAATTAAGTTTTTATTCGATTTATCGTCTTTTTTGTAGCTGTTGCAACTTCCCTCCTTTTTGTCTCTCCCCCTCCCTCTTCCTTTCTTTATTTCTTTCCTCCCTCCATCTCTCTCTCTCTCTCTCTCTCTCTCTCTCTCTCTCTCTCTCTCTCTCTCTCTCTCTCTCTCTCTCTCTCTCTCTCTCTTTATTTCTCTCCTTCTTTGTCACCCTATCTCTTTATGTCTGTCTCTCTGTCTCTCTTGGGTGCTGCACAAAAACAAGCTACACTTTGCACAGCTTCCGCTAGGACCAGTCGTTGCAACTCTGCACCGCTCTAAGCTGGTCTGATCTGCCTCTGCCCCCCTCTCTCCTCTCCTCTCTCTCACCCGCTCGTAAATCCGGCTCATGTCTTTCTACACTGCTGTTCGGACAATGGCCGACATTACAGAGTAACCGTCGCTCGAACGCCCCAAGCAATCTATCGACGACGTAATTGAAAGCCGTCTCCCCTTCTATGCAGCGTGCAGTTTCTTGGGAGGGCTAACTTCTGGGAAGTGTTGATGGATCTTGCATCCACCGTTCAGCAGCCATAATGCAGAATGGCTGTGAGGAAGAGAAAGGATGAAGGTTGATAATGGTCAGACGTCATGTGTCGGTCTCCTTTCAAGTAGCCGTCTGATGCAATTAATGATCTTTCATCGACAACTATGATTACACACCATTAATTGGAAAATAATTTGTTGTTCAATTTACGAAATGTAAATTTTGGCATCAATTTAATTAAGCTGCGTTGATTGTATACCGCATTTGAACAAAGTTTTTGAAGTTTTGTCGTTTTTAGGGGTTAATGTGGTGTTTCACTTGGGTATGTTGAGCCAAATGTCGCTGCCTTTTTCTTGACAGTTGCTCTGTAATTCATTGTTCTCGCGCGTACGGAATAACATTGCATTGTAATGTGGAACCGGTTTTGCCCACAGCGTCGACAATTTGTCGTGTTCAGCGCTGCATTTGTGCGATCAAGAGGATGTTATTACACTAGGATCTGTTTTGCTTCATTTTAGTCTGATTTTAACGTGGGGTTACTAAGGCATTCAAGTTGTTGACTGACTTCGACAAGAAATCTGCGTGTATCTGACGCATTTGTTCCGCTCTTTTTCTTCGCGTTCGATCTTATCTCAGATATAGCACAGGGTGCTATCCTGCAAGCTATCTTTCCTCGATAGCCGTATGCGACCCGAGTGGCTTTTTGCGTGCGTGCTATGGACAAGTCATTTGTCGTGGTCACGCACGGTCGGTTCGCAGGAGGGCGTTGTCGAGCCGCTCGCGCATGACTGAAGGCTAGCTAGGGTTAATGGGACAGCGTAGTGGTGGGTTCCTGGCTCATCAGTTTTGTGGGCTGGTTAGATGGTAATGGAGGTAGGGTGAGGGACAGCCAACTGAGGGTGGATAGGCAGTCAAAACTCAGTGGTGTTGCTTACTCGGGATAGACTTTGAAGAACATCCCATCATACGACTAGATAGTGGACGTCATTAGTCGCCCAGCATCAATTTATCAATTTCCATTTTCCACCCCCCCCCCCCCCCCCCCCGCGCCGGTGCGGGACTGGCTCGCACCACGAGCTCATCTACAGCCGTCTGTCCTGAAAATGAAGATAAAGACGGGCACCGGCACCGCCCCGGCACTGATGAGGCCAACCGGCCCCAGAGATTGTCGTGTCCGCCTGTCTGGTGAAGTAGCTGGTTTAGTAGTTGGAAGATCATCAGCATCGGTGTCGCATGGTGGTTAGTGTATTGGCAGGGACTAGCGTTGGGTGTCCTGATAAATGGTGCTGAGTGATGTATTTTGGCGGCCGATCTGGGCGGGTCATATCCCAGAGCTAAACGTTTTGGGTTTATGACGGGATGAACTTCCAAGTGCCAGGAGACGGCCGGGGTGTAAGTTTATCGATCCATGAATTGGGTGCTGAGTAACAAATTAACTGTCTGCCCCAAGTTAAACCGAACGTCATTCGCCAATCAAAAGTTTCATGGGCGGATGTATATCGTCTCAATGGGCCTCTCCGCAGTTTGCAGTGGGCTAATGTTTAATTTCATTTGTCGCCGACTGCAGAGGCCCGTTTTCACCAACTTGAAATTGGTCGTCCTGCCGTACGTCTCAGTTAGCGTTAGCACTATCGACTTTTCAGGCGAATGCCGCATAACTTTGACAGCTTTCTGATTTGCGAACTTTTTCACCTAATCATCTTGATGTTTGCATAGTTGTAACATCCGGTGTGTCTCAATCTGGAACTTGATTTGGAATGTCGGCACTTTTCTGATAGAACATTTGACTTTGGTGAGCATCGTCAGCTGTTTGTTTGTGACCATTGACCGGTACCAAGCTCACCCTCAACTATTGCCATGCTGCTGTTGTGCTGAAGGCATGCTTTTATTTTATTTCCGCCATGAGATTGACGTGACCCGGCTCTGAACTTTGCCAGACCAGAGGGCAGAGTGTGGACGCTATGCTTATTTATTAACCTCTCAGAAGAGATTTCCTGCTCACTGCTGAAAGCGGCATGAAAAACTCAACGGACCAGTTGACCCTGCACCGATTGAATCTCGACCGCCTGGATTCCACGGACGGCTGACTACCTAAATCTCCTCTTTCTCAGCAGTGTCTGGCGTGCAGAGATGCTGGGGTGGCTGTCCGCTACTGAGCAGCGGTAGTCAGCAGTTTTCTCTCACAGCAGACACCGGCCATTTGTCAGGCGCTCTGACACATCCTACTAAGCTGTTCCGCCGCGCCACCAGCCTCCCGCGACTTCCAGTGACCTGGAGTCTGACCCCAGGATGAGTTGTGACCCCAGCCTCGGGGGCTTCTGAAGGGTCACGGGACGTCACTTCGTGTGTTAGCGGCAGAATGCTGCTTGTCGTGGTTGCTGCCGGTCATTTGTTATGATTCAAGAGCAAGCGTAAATTGCTGCGTAGACAAAAAGGCATTACTAAATGTTGAATAGTCTGGTTATAGGACCCATAGAAATGCAAGAATTAACACATTCCAGGAGGGTTTCCAAAATAATTTTGACCACAAGTTGCAGATGCATGCCTCATTAATTGCAGAAAATCTGCATTGCTTTCGCCTTCCCGTCGTTTCTTGGTCGGATTCCGCCGATGTTTTCGCTATACTCTGTGTGCGTTCGGCGTTGTGCGGCTGCCGCGGTGGGGTTGAACAGCTGCTGTTATCGGGTCCGCCCCCGCCACCCCGCTCAGCGAGGTAGCCATCCGTGGCGGTATGCTGCCTAGTGACGGCGCCTCGCGCTGGTCCGGGCCGAACACACCCCAGCCGGACGGCCTCGAAAAACAGGGGCATCCGTCAGCGCGGTATGGAGTTACGGCGGCTACGCAGTGACTCTGGCACGTACCGCACGGCGGCACGCACCGACACTCGCCAGTAGGGGAGAGTGGGGCAAAGCGGCCACCCTAATACTTCTCACGATGCCAACGCTTGATTTTTAAACTTGGAAAGATTCTTTCTATACCAATGTGATCCCTATTAAGTTGCCTTTAATTTCAACTGCGTTTTATTTCCAAAGGCGTTCACATATGAAAGATATTGACAAAACTTTAAACCTATGCATATTGGCCACTTTGCCCCATACCCTGGGGCAAAGCGGCCACCGGCGTCTTCTCAAGTCCCGATATGAGAAACAAAATAGTTGCCTCGTGTACGACTAGGGTATTTGATGGTGACAAGGTTAAGCGAGGATGGATGTTTACTTTATCATCTTCCACCTGTAGGTAAACAAAGAAAGGATTTTCATGAAAATAAACATTTAATTGCATTATTTGGTAACTCATGCAACTGAAAAGTGGCAAAGATGAATGCATGACGACACGTTTGAATATAAATAATGTTTTTTATCCAGATGGAAGCAACTTATGCCCAATTGGGGGGTGGCCACTTTGCCCCGGCCACTTTGCCCCGCGCATACCGTCAAAAATATTCCAGCTTAGCTATTAGTGGGGTAAAAAACATTAAAATTGGTAGAATACATGTACAATACCCATGCAATGCATGGACAAGAACGCTTATAAAAATTCCAAACGGTTATGGAATAACATAACATTTAAAAATTGTAAACATAGTTGGTAACCTGGCAAGAAATGCTTTTCCGTGTTTCACAGAACAATGGTGATGGGCCTGAAACCCCGGTCTGGCTCATTCGAACGACCGTGCAGAGAAGTATAATTGGAAACCATGAATTGGAACTGACGCCAGCTATGAAGGGCTAAAACGATGGGTGGCCGCTTTGCCCCGGGTGGCCGCTTTGCCCCACTCTCCCCTACTCCAGTAAGGAGGCGCTAGGCAGTCAGGCAGGCAGTCAGACTGGCAGGCGCACAGGCACGTGGAACGTACTGACGGCCACGGGGGAAAAGGGTAGCGTCGAATGCCTTACCCGTGAGGAGGCGAGATCGCAGCCCATTAACGCATGGCGTGGGGTCCCGGGTGACGGGGTTGGGCCAACAGTCGCGGGAGGGCTGGCGGATTCCTGGCATCTCAGGGTCGTCTGTGAGGAGGGGATGAAGGGTTGTCGGCTGGTAACTGGGTTTCCCAGGAAAAATGTGTCTTAGCATAAATTAGATGGGAAGGAGGAGAAAAATAATTCTCATAATTCCACGGACAGGGAAAGCGAATCCTTTTGACCTTCTTTACTCTCTGCCCAGCAACACCCTTGACCGACAAATTATGGAAATCGTGGAAAGAAGGGAGTGAGGGGAAGAAAGGACGAACTTTTTGCTGGTATTGGTAATGACAGTAAAGTGTGTAATTACCCATTGGTAGATATGGTTGACTTTTGTGGCTTTTGACGCCTGCGATCGCGCATGGGCGGCCGTGAGCTATGTTTGCTTTCGGTTTTGTGCATTCTTCTCTGCTGCCTGGTGGATTCCTTTCCCATCTCTCCCGCAACGTTCAAACATTCCTGAGATGCTATCTCTGCCTGCACCCAGCTGCAGGATGCCGTGAGAATGCCGCGTTACCGTCAGCCGACGCGGTTCGGCAGACTATAACCGTACCGCATGGAGCAACTCATGGCACATTCTTCACACCCTCGCCTCTCTTCTCTCTCCCCCCTCTCTCTCTCTCTCTCTCTCTCTCTCTCTCACTCTCCTCTCTCCATCCCGCGGCCCATATCTTGCGACCATCTCGACCAGGCCGTGTCGTGCCGCCGCTCGATGGCGTACGCCGCCGGTGGTCGGCACAGAGGCACGACCCGTTACCACCCCTCGTCTGCCCCGTCCGACCGGTCGGCCCGCCGGGAGAAAGCCGGGACCACAGCGCCCACCTCCCGGCCGCCTCCCGGGCCTCCCGCCTCCCGTCGGCTCCCCGTGCGGCGCGGCTCGGCTCGATTCAGCCCGGCCAGCTCGGGCAGGTGGGGCACTGCGGAGGCACGTGCGCCTGGGACGGCTCGCCGGCTCAGCAGCGGCCCGGGTCACGGAGATGGATGGGACGCGGGCTATGCACCGGCGACACCGCTGGTGTCAGCCGGTTTCACGCCGGGGACACGGCGCTGACACGGCGGTGGGCGGGGAGATTAATGACCGAAATGGGCCGCATCGCCAGAAAAGGCCTTGAATTGGGAGACGTTAGAGGGGTGGGTATTATTCGATGACGATGGTTTGTTCGAGACTTTGCAATGATTTTATTAAAATCACACCGAATGCCTCCCCGAACTCGTTCATCGGCTGCATAACCATCGAGACGTTGTGTGCTGAGCGTTTTACCTGGGCTCCATCTAAGCAGCGCTCGTCGCGGCCTGTCAGCTCTCCGATACGCCGGCTGACGTTTCTCTCTGTCCTCCCGACGCACCTGGCACCTTCCCGAGGGCGGGGGCGGGGGCGGGGGCGGTGGGTGGTGACGCACCCTCTGAGGGCAGCTGACTGAGGGGCGGTGCCAGAGGTGCGCCCGCCGAGCCGCGAAATGGGTCAGTCACAAGACTCTGGGCCGGGGCGGCGGGTCGCCAGGGCCGGGGTTGCTGAGGTCAGGAGCTGGGCGGTACGGTGGGTGGGTGGAGCTGCCCGCTCGTGCTGACACCCCAGCCGCCGCCGCCCGTCTGATTTGACACGGACTCGGGCTGATCGGCGCATTTAGCCGGCGACGACATGCCGCGCTATTGCGATATTCCAACTCTCGCTCGTTCGACATTCCAGTTCACTTGTTGGGCCTTCCAACTGAGCATTCAGAACTGAGCGCGTGCCAAGTGAGCCAGCTCATCTGCAACGGAGCTGGCCGGCCTTGCCCAGGGGTTCGAAACGAATGACGCCACGGGAACTTGGTGACGTCACGGTGGTAACGAGTCTGGCGTCTTCGTCCGGAAGTCTTCGTCAACGACCACTTTGTAGCACCAACCCCTTGATGGTGGCATGTGCGGCTTCAGTTGCTCTGAAAATTTATCATGTAATGGGTTTGCCACTGTCTTTAATGATGAAGTTCAACTTTACATTTTGAAACTATATTGTGTTGCTATCCGGACAACTGAATGTTGAATAACCTGTAGCTTTTCAGTTTTTATAAAAACTCACAAGTTGCATTTGAATACGTCTTTGATGCCTTACGACTTTCTGAATTTACTTTGATATCGGTGAGTGCAGCTAGCTGGTCTTCACTGGTTGTTTACTGCAGATAATGCAGGGACTTTTCCGGTCCAGCTGCTGAGCTAGAACTGCCTTCGTGCCAGCAGATCTCTGCTGAAAAGCGAGGAGCTGGCTGCTAGCTGCTGAGGATCGCGGGATTTTCCTGTTTTCCTGCATAGTTACCATTCTGACAGACTGATAGTGCCGGGCGGTGACACGGGGGCTCACTCGTCGTCGTGATGTGACTCGTCCGGTCACGGAGACGATTCGTGTTTGTGGGGATGGGTGTGGTTGCTGTTGCAGAGGTGGGAATGATGGAAGGTTTGGATGGTGTGTTGTGAATATCATTAGATAAGACCGATGCTGGAAAATCTGATGTGCGGAGCCGAGCCGAGTGACGGTTTGGATGCTGATGCAAGATGTTTGACCAGTGGCTCGCTATATTTGCGAATGGATTGATACTGGATTGGTTCGGTTGTTCACAAGTTAGAAGTTTATGCTTGCTACATAAAGAGTGGGTACTGAATTGTTTAATGCCACAATGTCTGCAATGCGTTGCAAGACATGCCAAGTTTTTTAGCGTCCCGGGACAATGTCAAGATGCCAGACCAGCGATGCGCCAGCTGTCCAGTGCCGTTGTGTTCAGAATTATTGATTAAATCCATACCCGTTCTACACCCACCACTAGGCCGGTCACGCTATCTACCTTCCGGTCCCAGCAGGTATCCCGCCCGAATCATAGCAGAGGGACGCGGTCGGATGTTTTACGGGCCTATTACCATTCGCCGCGGGCTCGCCGCTCCCCGCTGACTTTTTAACGTTCAAATCGCCGCTCCTCTACTCATGGTGGAGCGATGCGGCCGGTCTAGCTATTCCAAACACAGCTATAATGGTTGGTGGCCGATTTAAATCCCATCGCTAACCTGTCGATCGGTGGATGTAAATTGAGGTGCGGTCAGGATTGTCCCGGAAGTGACAATCTGTGTTGAGGAATGTTTGGTCTGCAACTCTGAACGGGAACGGCGCTCGGTAAACTTGAGCAAATGCAAACGGCCAAGTTGTGTGTGGCCGGAAGTCATTCGGGACGTGAGGAGGCTACTGAACAGCCGTGTGGGATGAGTCGGACCGGTGCGGCGGTTCGTGGGGAGACGTGACTGATCTGCTCTACCCAACATCCCTGGGACGGCTATGAGTGCGCTCACCCTTCTGACAGTAAATCAAGCTCGTCCTTCTGAGCTGTCGCCGCAACAGCAGCAGGCGTGACAACAGCATTCCCGCTTTGGCCGGAGTTGGCCGTCTCTTAGAGGTCGGCGCTTCTGTTCCTGAAACACCCAAACACTTCTCGTCGGCTCTGACTCGTCACGTCTGGTCGAACTCTGAAGAGAGATTCACTCGCGAAGGTCAAGGGCGCTTTAGCGCGGAGTGGACGGAACTGGGCCAGCTGTATGAGTTACTACCAGATTCTCCGTCCCGATAGGAACCGGTCTCGTCCGGATGCGAACTCTTCCTACCCTCTGAACCCGCTGATTTGAATCTGTAGTATCAATCGGATAGTCGAACTAAATCCGCCGTGCCCTGTGAACCTTCAGTCTGAGACTGGAGTTTCGGTGCGGACTCAGGATGGGATTTGGTACCGATTGGGCGGCGCGGCAGACGGATCGGCTCCGTCTGTGTCCACCAGGAAATGCCTTTTCTCTTCAAGGCACCGACCCCGCTGTTGGGGAGACGCCACACCGCCCGACTCCCGACTGTCTAAGAATAATGAGTCCCCAAATACCTCCCCCCCCCCCCTCCTCCAGATACTGAGTGCCCTGCTGGAGTGCACACTGCAGACTGCAGAGTGCACAGGTTTATGGGGGATGTTTACTCAAACCTGCCATCACAATACTATTATCATCTCCGCCCTGTGCCGTACTCTGTTGTCTTCAATCAGAGCTCTTCACCTGCTGAAGCAGACTGTAGCGGCTTGTTTACATAAACCAGTGCTACATGCTAGCATTTCAACGGGCCCTCGTATCGCTCTTGAACATTTAGCGTGCTTCACCGAAAAGCATATTGCAGCATCCTCCAGCATCACTCCTGCCACTTCTGCACTAATCCGCTGTACTCAGCCTGGTGTTCCAGCGTGGCGCGGACTCCATGCGACCGCCCTCCTGTGTCGATACCGATGGTGAAGTGCGGCCCGGGTCGGGCCGGGCCGCCACTCGCTGTATTGATTGTGTACGCGACGCCACGGTGGCGAGGCGCCCTTTCACGTGGCTTATCGCCATCAGGGCGGTGGGCCGAGCGCCACCGGTCACGCACCGTTAGAAGATTGAAGGGAGGGGCTGCTGAGTACGGGATGGAGTGGAGAGATATTGATGTGGAGCTGAGGGATTTGGAAGTGGAGGTGATGATTTTAGATTTGGAGAGATTTCGGGGTTCGATTACGATCACCCAGCCTGTAATAACCCGCATAGCTCACCGAAAGTGGTGGATAATTATCGCTTATCATGTATGCTGTTCGATTGGATTCGTATCTAGCGTCTAGTAGTTCACTTCGGCGCTCTTTCCGTTGTCTGGAATATCTGGTGGCGCTAACTGGCAATATATGTTTCTGGAGAAAATGCTTGCCGGTTTTTGTAAGAGCCCCATATCGATCCCTGGAATTAATTGGTTCCGTAGCAGGTGACGGCTCCTGTATTTGATTATATCAGCGATGATTACATACGACTTTCTGTCTGTCGCAGTGGACACCAGGTGTTGTTGATCGCGACAATATTCTTGGAAGCTGGGGATGTCGATAATCACAGGTGTCTCGCCGATTAACCCAACCCAACCCATCTGTCGATTCCTTCAATTACGCACGAGAGTACAACAGGAACGCAAAAGGGGTATTTCTAAGGTTTGCAAATGAAGATTCACTTGTAGACATCTGGAGAGTTAAACATCCATACCAATCAGAATTTACTTGGGCCAGAAATAATCCACTTAAATGCGGCCGATTAGACATGTTTTTTGTTAGTGAACACCTAGTAACATCAGTGCTTGAAACAAAAATTAAACCAGGATATAGGTCAGACCATTCCTTTGTAACAATGATCCTAAAATTACCTGAACTAGAGAAAGGACCTGGACTCTGGAAAATGAACGAGGCAGTTCTCCAAGAAGCTGAATATAAAGATATGATAAATACGTTAATAAGAAATACTGTATTTCAGTATGCAGCTCCCATTTATAATAGAGAATTTGCAAACCATTTTTCAAACTACTCCTCGATCCAACTCACAATTAGTGATAGCCTGATGTACGAAACGCTACTAATGACCATTAGAGGCGAAACTATAAAGTATTGCAAAAGAAAAGCACGCAAAAGAAGAGAAAAAGAAGAGGACCTAAAAAATAAGATTCAGTTAGCTCATCAAGCATTTAACAGAGATAAATGCGATGAAAATGCAAATCGTTTACGCAAAACTCAAGAAGATCTTGAGGAACATAGGAAACCATACATAGATGGGTTAATAGTGCGGTCTAGAACACAATGGCACGAAGAAGGAGAAAGAAGCTCAAAATACTTTTTGTCCTTAGAAAAAAGGAACGCTGTTAAAAAGACAATACAATATATACAACATGAAAATAAAACAATAACAAAACAAAATAATATATTATCCCTTTTCACCCAAACCCTGCAAAATAAATATCAACGTAGGAAGGACAATGAGACGAATCCATCCTTTATTCAAAAGAACGTTAAAAATGCCCTATCGGATCGCGAAAAAGGGTTGCTAGAAAAAAATATAACACTTCAAGAATTAACAACATCCCTCAATAGTATGAAAAAAGGAAAAACCCCTGGCAGCAACGGATTTACAGTAGATTTCTTCCGTTGTTTCTGGGAACCACTAGGAACTTTATTACTCCGCGCATTTAATGAGTGTCATGACAAAAACTCCACAATACCAACACATCGTGAAAGCATCATTACTTTAATACCGAAAAGTGGAAAATCAAACCATGTGTTACAGGGATGGCGACCAATATCCTTGTTGAATGTTGATTATAAAATTATTTCCACGGCAATAGCAAACAGGTTTAAACAAGTGATAAGTAGCATAATAAGTCCCACGCAATCGGCTTACATAAAGGGACGATATATTGGAGAGAATACAAAATTAGTATATGATATTATAGCTTGCAATAAGTACCAAAATAAAAAGTACCAAATATTAGCTGCAGATTTTGAGGCCGCCTTTGAAACTATATCTTGGGATTACATGAGAGTTGTCTTGAAAAATATGAACTTCGGAATAAAATTTATAAATATTATTAATAACCTGTATTTAAATCAACAAAACTTTTCTCGAATATTACTCAATGGCTTTCTAGGCGAGAAAATCTACATACAAAGAGGAATTCGACAAGGAGACCCAGCATCAGGATATCTATTTAATATAGCGGTAGAAATTTTAGCCCAACAAATAATAAATTCACATAAAATATCAGGAGTTGCTATAAATACGCATACAGAAGTTCGCATCAGCCAATACGCAGACGACACTATCCTGTTCCTCGATGGATCTGAGCGCTCACTTGTAGGCGCAACTGAAGAACTAAATTATTTCTCGTCCCAATCTGGTCTGAAGCTCAACTGGAATAAAACGTCATGTCTGTTGCTCAGTCCAGTAGCTCCACCACAATTTCCAAACAATAGTATAGCACACCAAATAAAGTTTTTAGATGAAATTAAAATATTAGGGATACGATTTACTCGGGACGTTACCAACGTAACCGATCAAAATCTCGCATTGAAAATAACATCACTAGAAACCGAAATTAAACAATGGAAAAGACGCTACCTTACCCCAATAGGCAAGATTACGGTAATAAAATCATTGCTGCTTGCAAAACTTGTACATATATTAATGGCTTTACCGAACCCGTCTAAATTATTTATCAAAAAAATAGAAAGCATGTTTTATGACTTTCTATGGAATGGTAAGCCAGATCGTGTTAAAAGAATTAAATTAATCCAGGGTTACAATTCAGATGGACTCCAGATGGTCGACGTTAACACATTCATACATACCTTGAAGATAGCATGGATTAAACGACTCACAAACGAATCTGCTTTTACAGCGATTTCAAAAAACGAACATATCGATCCTTACAAACTTCTAATATATGGCACGGCAAAGCTAACAAATGTAAAAACTCGCATATATAATGCATTCTGGCGTGATGTTATTGACGCATTAATTCAATTCAATAAAGCACTTGACATGGAACCAAACAAAATACTTACAGAGCCAATTTGGTTTTCAGATTACACGAAATTTAGAACTTCCACAGTTTTGTCGTGGGAAAAACAAGGGCTTAGCTTTATCGGTGATCTTTTTAACTCAGATACAGGGAATCTTCTGACAAGGGAAGAAATAAAAACAAAATACCGTATCTCAATGTCATTCCTATGCTATGAATCCTTAATTCGAAGTCTTCCCCACGAAGTAAGAACAGCAAACAATCTATTACTCCAAAGACCAAACATACCGTACAGGACACAAATAGTACTGAGTAAACCAAAAGTCAATAAGTTCATATACACATTATTAATAAAGGCCTTAGGGGATAAATATAAAGCATCGAGTGACAAATTAAAGCAAAAATGGATCCGCGACATTGGATGCTTCCAAGTAGGAAGTATGTGGCAAATAAAAACAGCTACAAAATCTGTGTATTTATCATATCTTCATTATCGAATAATCAACAGAATAATAAGCACGAATACTTTCTTACATAAAATAAAAATATCGAACACGGAATCCTGCACCTTTTGCAAGCGAGAACCAGAAACAATAATACATTTGTTTTGGTACTGCTCAGTAACCCAAACATTCATGCAAAACACAGCAAGTTTTCTCAACACGAAATATAACTTAACCTTTCCAAATGACGTTCAGTCATGGTTCTTTCTTCAAAATAAGGACTCATTGCAAGTACTTATAATAACAATCACCAAAGCAGTAATATTTAAAGCACGTAATAACAGTGAGAAGCCGAGTGTAGAACATTTGGTAATAGCAATTAAAAACGAAATTCAAAAAGAATACCTTGCAAGTCGCATTAATAATCAGATTGACAGGTTTGAGCAAAAATGGAAATCATTGAGGCACATTCTCCGTTAAAAGCGAATTTCTTTGTATTATGTGCTATAGCAGATTTACTCATGATAGCGAGAGCACACATACACAAGCACACAACTCCACCTACACAGTTACACGCATACCAACATAAACACACCTACATAAATACATGTATAGTCGGGTACTGTCCATCCCCACTCGGGGAACAGTTCCCGCTGAAGATTAGGCCCCCGCCCCTAAGACCCATCCGGGCCAACCCGGGACCGGCCCTCCCTGAAGGGGCCGGTCGGCCGGCCGGGCGAGCGGATCGCCGGCCGTCGGGTGGACGGTTCGCCCGCCCGGTCGGTGGTTAGGGGGCGCCGCCCGACAAGTTGCCGGGCGGTGCGGGCGGGGGCTGGCGGCCCGTCTGGAGCGCCAAACACACGCACACCTACATACACAAACACATACCCACACACACACACGTACACACAAACACACACAGGCAAAACTATACTGACTTATTTAATCCTATTGACGTATTTTATTTACACTTATTACCTAAGTTATTTGTACTTCTGTTTTGTTTGTTTCATTTGTGAAAAGTTGTGTTGTTAAAGCAGCGATTGATGCAATTTTACTGTTGTGTTTGTAAAGGAAAATATACTAACCCTTCAGTGGGACAAAAAAAAAAAAAAAAAAAAAAAAAAACTGGCAATATATGTTTCTGGAGAAAATGCTTGCCGGTTTTTGTAAGAGCCCCATATCGATCCCTGGAATTAATTGGTTCCGTAGCAGGTGACGGCTCCTGTATTTGATTATATCAGCGATGATTACATACGACTTTCTGTCTGTCGCAGTGGACACCAGGTGTTGTTGATCGCGACAATATTCTTGGAAGCTGGGGATGTCGATAATCACAGGTGTCTCGCCGATTAATAAACCTTAACCACACAAGAAGTATCTGCTCTTTGTACAGCTGTGTTTTGTTATGTTGTTGTGCTGCCTTTTACCGCACTGTCTCTTTCATTTAATGACGAAATATTTCCTCCTTTGCAGGTACGTTCGGTGTCCAGGAGGGCTGCCTGCAGATTGCTGAGTGAGGGATCCTGTGCGAGGTACAGTCTTTTGCTGCGGCACTTTTCCACCGTTCCGATACGCCGACGGACCTTGTGCATTAAACAACGGACGAGATATTGGTATCTAGTCTCTTGCAACGGCCAAACTGGCTACTAAGGTCACATACTTTGTGCGATACGACTTTGTTTTGGGTGTGGTAAGGCGCGGGATAATGATAGTTCACTGGTCGCTGCGTTTTTTATTAAGGTGACATCCCCGAAAGAAAAACAATTTTAGTGCTCATTCACAGCTCAGCTTCTTCCGCTACGATATCGCGAAAGTGCAAAAAAGAAAACAGTCGAACTAGAAGTAGCACACTAGTGAATTTTGAAAAAAAGTTTGATTGAACATGTGTATCGATAAATTGGGTTTCTGTTTCGTTGTTGCAGCTTCAAATGAGTGGGTTTGAAATCCCATTTCTGTCTTTTACTATAAAGTTTTTCCAAGTCCAGTCACGTTCAGTGACCTGCTAGTCCGCGATGTAATTCCCGTCCACCGTCGTCCTTCGACCTTACCTCACCAGGTAAGCCAGAACTGACCCACGAGCGCCTGGCAATCGACACAGCGACCGTGGCGATCACGTTTTCTCATCAGCTAGGAGGCAACTGCCAGTATCGGCTTACTGTGGTGATCCCTGCATTTAGACGGCTAAATGGGGACTGGGAAGCGGCAAAGCCAGGGAAATATTCAGTAAGCGATGGGCTATATAAAACCAGGCTAGTTTTTAGCCCACGGTGCAGAGCTTCCGATGAAACCACCGACCGCAGCTCACTCCTGAAGGCAAAGCTCTCCCGGAGGCGACCTATATATCGCGGTGTGGTTTTTGCGGGGCGCGGATTTGTTATTTTTGGCTGCGATTGGTCGTGCTACGACCTCCGAGTGGTGCTGGCGGCTGCTCCAACCATTGCCGGATACGTCACAGGATTGGAACGGGCCAGAGGAGTCGACGGAAGGGATCTTTGGGTGGAGGAAGGGGTGGATGACAGAATGAAGGTTAGAGTGGTGGTTGACATGTAGTGCATCTTGTCAGCTGTCCTGAAGGGTGTTCCTGGAGTTGTCAGGTTGCGTCGAGCTAGACATTTGTAGTTTCGTGTTTTTTTCTCGTTTTTTTGCATTATTCGAAAAATGAACAACATTCCAGATCCCGCAATAAAACAATTCCCTTTACAACGAATAATCATTTGGAGTTACGCCTGTTTCGACGTTTTCTTTAGGTGTGCTGATATAGCCTCTTAGCCCAACATTTACCCAAGTCAATAATAGCAGTAAAGGGAAGACAAAAGTGGTGGTCCATGTAGTGTTTAGTGTCTTTGTTGAGACTTATGCCAACATGTTTGATCTTACACCAGCCGTAGGCTTGTTTTTGCCGCTAGTGTGCTCTTTGTGTTCTCTGTTTTCACAACCATTATCTTTCTTTTTCATGCGTAGCTGGCGGTCACGATCAATGAGAATATTGGCCAGACATGTTCTTGCGTAGGTATGCCTACCGTCCTTGTGATTCTTGGCATTGCGATGAAACCATTTGCTGTCTAACTGCAGCTTGATTAAGCACGATGTTGGTTCACGATGCCTCTCTGCCCGTTGCCACAAATGTCTCCGTCTGGATTCGTCAAACCCGAGACTCACTGAAATGGAGCGTAGAGCTGGGCTGTTATCCACGGGGTTTTCCTGGCCATCAACACCCTTAGTCCCTCATGACGCATAGCGTGGTGCTTTTAGACGTGCCGTGACCTACGGTAAAACACCGTAACGCTTCGCACGAGCCGTAACGCAAAGCGACAAATCGGTGTGACGTATGTGTGACAGACGTTGACGGCCATCAACACTCAAACCTGTCACGTTCTCTCAAACGAAACATTGGACGTGCTTATCGACAAAACGTCTCTGTTAGCAGAAACATTCTCCTCTATGTCCTCTGATGTGCTCATATCACTGTAGCTTTCCGCTTTTCACAAACTCTTTACACTGGAGAAGGTGTCACTTGAACTCTCGCACCTCCGTCGCGATAGAGGGTCCACCCTCTTCAGCAGAGAGCCTGTCGGAAGAAGAGGTGCTTATGTTGCTGGGCGCTATGTCGCGTTTGTCCAGAACGGGGCGGCGTTAGGAGCGTGTTTGTTTGGGAAGCAGTGTTGGGCTTGGCGGTAAGAAGCTGCGTTTGAAGCAAACTGTGCTAAATGTGTGCTGCTGAGTCACTGCTGGTGCTCGCCTTGGGTGCTCGCGGACAAATATGATGCTTGTCATGCCAAAGTAATGCATTACTATTTTCTACATTATCATGGTACCAGCTGCACTGGAAGTCTAACCATCACATGAAATGACTACGACTGACATTACCCATCAAAAGGCCACTCCATTACCGGTCACAATGCCTCATCATTGTTCACCATATCCGTGGCGTCCGCCGCCGGAGCCCAGCCCGTTTATTTTCCCATAACGCACTCCGGGGCCAAGAGTCTCCTGTGGGATCAATATGGCCTCCGCCCCTCCCCCTTCTCCCCTTCCTTCCACGGCCACGGGCAGTGCCCCCGGGCGTTTTGGGACCGACGCGTCACTCACGGCGGAGAAGGCAAATATTTGCGTTGTTACACTGGGCCGGCGAAAATGGTCGCTGATGAAGGGTCGCCGTCGTGCGCCGAATATGGAGCGGCTGACGCCGATGGCCGCGCCAGCCGGCTTCCGGCGCGCACTCTGACATTTCGCCCTTTTGTTTGGTTGTTTTGAAGAAGGCACTTCCAAGATTAGTTGATGGATGTTGACGTTTTTGTTAATTAGAATTTGTTGATTAGTTCGGCTTCGCAACTGCATAATTCCTCGACAGTCTGACGCCGCTTTGTTGACCAAGCCTTGGTCCGTGCTCACTTGTGACTTCAGAAAGGGACAATACTCCTAATCAAGTAGAGATTCGTGGAAAATTTATGTGAATTTATGGCTGCCTCATCACCTTAAACGTGCGCCCTAATGTATTTCTCTCTCATACGACCTGAGACTCGTTTGCGCACCTGAAGACCGTAATTCAGACTCACCTTTGTACGCCAGTGTCGGCGCGCACATACGTTCCGGCCGGCTGTTTTTCGTAGTGGCAGGCCCGGATGCGTTTGCGCCTTTCACCCTTTGTGCGCTGTAGGTGCGTCTGTGCGTGTGACGGGGCGTCACATTATCATCGGGCGGGTCACCGTGTCGCCGTGTGGGAGGGTGGAGCGACTTCAGGCCAGGGCGGTGTCGGGCCCCTCGGGGCGGGGACACAATCACTACGTTTCCATGACACGTCTAAATCGATTTAGCGAAATTTCACGTGCGTTTTTCTCGGAAACTATTTACCTTATGCAAAAGAATGAGCGTATATATGGTTTTAGCTAGCACCTAATCCTATATTTACATTTTTAAATTATGCCTAAATGCTATGATGGAGCAAATCCATTTTTCAAAATCGGCTTAGCTTTTGTCATGGAAACGTAGCCAATGGGTTAGCCTGAACCATGGACGGACTACCGCAACTTTTGTGAGCTCCTGGTGGCTGGGATGTTTGGAGAAAGTGAATCCCTAAAGGTATCCCACCCCAAAGCATCCGGCTTTGTGAGTCTCCCGGAACATTTATTCTTTTTGCTGTTTCCCCTCCTAGCGCAGGCCGGATGAAATATTCACATCACTGATGACTGGATAAGAGTCGGTAAACTCCTCGGGAAAAAAGAAACCAGACGACTACTGTGGCTGTGGTCGCCTGAGGCTGCATTTGACCTGTCGGACTTTTCTCCAACTTTCTGCCTGTTGCACTATAAGAGCCTGACAGGAGGCGGAGAACCAGCGTCTCCTTACGGAGCTGACTCGGCTGAACTTCTTTGGTGAACTTGGGTGGCCGGCGACCAATATCCTCCTTGAAAATCCGGAACAGGTCTGACTGAAAGGTGATGAAGGTGAGCGGGTTCCGGAACCCGGGAGTCGGTGTGAAACGGTCGCTCTGCCGACCGGTTGTTTACGCGGCGCGTGTGAGCTCCCGCGGCGTGTCCGATGGTCCGCCGGTGTGGGCGACGTGTGATGGATTCCCGGGCCGACACCACGGACACTGAGCCTCTAACAGCAGGCATGCATAGGCAATGCGCGATACACTGTCGCCTCGTCGTGTGACGACTTTCCCCTCGAGCGAGAGAGGGGCCTTCCAGGGCATAAGCAGACTGACCGGGCGACAATGGTGGGCCAAGCGGATCATGTCGTTGAATGCGGGCTCAACGTAATGTTTGCTATTCTGTGGCACCAGAGAGAGGTTATTTTTGGCTTGAATCGTCAGTCTGCCGATGTCCTTGGAGATTGTGGTAGCAGTCCGCATTCAGACGTTCTGATGATTGCAGGCAGACACTTGTTGCCACTCAATCAAAATGTCGGATGTTTCCAGATTGCGGTAGGGCTCAGAAGTGACGAGAATAAGCGGCGCCAAAGATGGTGATGGCGGTGGGATCAGGGATGGGAATGCTCCCAGTGATTATGCAAATGTGTGGTTAACTGTTGATATGCATTCCGGCTTCTTTGTGCTCATTTGCTGCTCACAAGCCCATGATATATGATACTTTTCTTGTCACAACTTTGATTCGGAAAGGCTTATCTGATGCCACTTATCCGTAATATCAGCTTTGATTGCGGTCCGGCGAATCTTGCTCATGGGACTCTGCTCCCAAAACTAGATCAGCCCGAGGTTTTGACCGCGCAACAAATGGTTTTGCTGCGATCTGAAGGTATCCGACCATCTATTATCAATGTCGCCCAGGCAATGGATCGCTCCCCGAGGACTCACTTACGCATCAATAAAATCGGAAAAAGCCCGACGGCACAGGAAGAAGTGTCATCCAATCGCGGCCTGAGCCGATATGGCTTCGAGCCAATTCTTGCGGAGAGTCGGCAGCAACCCGAGCGTGTATTTGCCGTGGCCGGAGAGCCTTTCCAAAGACGACCGTTTCCCGGAGGCGACGGCTTTCAATTTTCGCCTGCCACTGGAGGCTCTTTGTGGCGGATGATGGCCGCGAGCCTCTGTTTGCCGTGCCCTTTGGGCTGTTTGCGAGTCTCGTCTCCGCCCCGCCGCGGGTGCCTCATGAGCGCAGTCTGCAATCAACTCTGGTCTCATCCTGCCTCGGGCGCTGTTTGGATGTGAACCACAAAGGCCGCAGAGCTACCCGCGGTGTAGAACAAATACCTCGGATAGCGAGAGGCTTAGAGCTACTGAAAAAGGTGGCGAGAGATAAACTACCTACCGGTTTTCTGTTGTCCACATAAATCCAGTCTCAGGCCGCTCTCAAACCAACTAACGCCGGTAGAAAAAAAAATGGTCTGAATGGAAGCCGAACCCGGGTGACTTATGTGGCGACACGGAGCGTAATGTTCTGATGCCGGCCGCATAGCTGAAAGGAAAGGTCACCACCATAGCTTCAATCGGTGATGGAGTACCACCGGGGAGAGCCTCCCGCTGAGGTGGAAAGAGTTGCGCTGGAACACGTATAGATGTTTCACGCGCGGATGATCGGACACTACGGCTAGCAGTGGGTGAATGTTTCGACATCAAACGGAGGAGTGCTGCTTAACGCTCGGTCAGATTAGCGTTAACAAAGACCTGGACTAATGCGTGTGAGGCATATTTCATGATCCATAGACTGTACAATTTTTTATCATATCACTTAGGTATACCACGAACGTTTTGCCTTGCGGAGAAATGGAAATTGATCACGTTGGAAAGATATGTTGGCATTCATTTGCAGTGCTTGCAGGGCTCCGTCTCCGACTCTGACTCGGTCTTCCGAAAACCGACTCCAACTCCAACGCCGACTCCGGGCAGATCTATCGGCTCCGACCGACTCCAACTCCGACTCCGTAGGCCTGATAATGTAAATGTTGAAATGCTTGCGCGTTTTTCAGGTGCCATTGCTAGTCGTGTTTTAGTTCGTTAACCTTTTCAAGTGTGCCTCCCGTCTACCGTCTTCGCCGAGCTGTTTTCCTCATCCCTGGTTCCTCTTCCAAGCTCTGCGACACCCCTCCCTCTCTTCCCGTCCAACCCGTCAGCTGTAGGAGCCGTCTGGGTTCGTATTAGCGCCTCTCCCGGGCAGCGCTGCTGCAGCCGACACCGCGCTCCAAGACGCGCGTTTTGAACTTATTACCCGACCACTGCCGTCCCGGCTGTTTAATTTGGCCGCGGGTGTACCACGCAGCTCCGTCAGGGGATGCTGGTCAGGCTCTGTGGTGGTTAGATCCACTGTGCGCCGTCTTGCTGCACTGCCAGTGGTGGATTTTGGCAAAGCTGTGCGGCGTTTTTACTGCAACGTGCAGTGCGCTGACGCTCTCTGTGGCCTTAGTCACTCTTGAGGTATATTTTGGGAACAAAAATCGGTATGATAAAGCGTTGATGGTTTTAACAGCTTCAATTTTGTTTTGGTGATTTCGTAGGGAAATTTTGAGACTGTGAAATTGGCTGTATAATGTACCGGAAACGCCATTTTACTGTAACCAAGAAGCTTTCGTATTTTTTCCTTTCCTGTGATGAAAGTGCCAATTTCCTTTGACTCTGGCTTCCGTGCTCCAGCACCGTCCACATCACGACTTCAGAAACATCGCCACAGATGCTGCACGAAACATTCACCTGGGTCACTCGGAACGGCACGCCGTTCGCGCCTGCCCCGCGTGTCACTGCACGGATGCTCGTCCACGCGACTGCTGGCCGCACTATAAGGCGTCGGCATCTTGAGCTGGTGGCGCCCCTCCATTACAGCGCCCCAATCAGACATTCCAGTTGGCCAGAGAGTGAAGAGAGCGCGGCCAATCAAATGAGCACGAACGTAGCTGATGCGCAGATTCAGGAGCTGGTTTTGCCGGCCCGTTCTGCATTCTGGATCCATTCATGTTACCAGTACTGTCAGCATTCGTGATCTGGAGCCAATATGCCACGGCTAAAATGAATGAAACACTGCTGGCTCCGCTACGCAGTAGCTGACGCAGGCTCAACTCGATAGCCGTTATAATAGTCACCTTTGTCTATGACACTCGCATTTCCGGTTTCTGTGAAACAAGCTTCCGCTTACATAGGTATAATAGTTATTAATTACTATCCATACTTGCTTTGTTTGTGTTTTATATCGTGTTTACCTGACACTCGATTCCTATCTCTATTGTTCATTGGCCCCTTTTACTGCAATTCAATTTCCAGAAGCTTCTCGCTCATTGTCTTTCCTAACATTTTTTTAGTCATGCTTGTTTGATTACTTGCTTCACTCGTTTCCTCTCAACAATTTACATAGGGTTTTTGCTCTATGCTGTTAACAGCATGTTCACTAGAACAGGCATCTGAACCAATTTTTATGGAGACCCTTTTACGACCGATCCGGCGTGACTCGCTCTATCCTGTTGGCCCTTCTCGAGCCCCCATCCCTCTCGGTTGGTCCGATAACGCGTTCTTGGCACCCGCCTCGACCGTTAGATGCTAACCTACCGTCTCGTAACGCATCACAGGACGTACCCTGTTCCCTGGCCCGATGACGCGGTAGGTATGAAATACCCGGACCCGTGCCAGATTCTCTGATCGGTGCGGGGATGACCCGAAACCGCTCCGAACTAACTCGAATCCAATCTACAGCCGGTCTGGTACTGAGAGGAAACTAGTCCGAACTGACCTGGGATTTCGTACATCGTAATGCTCTATTCAACAGAGTGCTAGTTGCTACAGCATGCTCGGAAGAGGCGACACTGGCAGTCTCAACTTGATAGCCGGTGTAGCGCTCGCAGGTAGAAGGACCGGACGGTCGCCGGCTAGGAAACTGAGCCTCAAAGTTCCACAATGTTTACCGTTATGGGCGATTTGGTGAATTTACGCTCTGTTGTACGACCACCGCGGTGAAGTTGAGACAATATGGCGTGAGGGGCGCCGGGTTCAACGGCTCGGTGGTTAGACTGGACTGAGGTCCGGAGGGTAGGTCTGTGGAGTTATCTGAGAGACGAGAGTTGGGCTCCGGGCAGTTTAGAGTTTGGAGTTTGTCTCGAGCGATGGGCTGGTGGTGATAGGGGGAGGGATTGAAGTTGATTGAATAACTGACGACGGATGTGGGACTAATTGAACAAGTGCGAGCTGCGAGTTTCAGATCTGCCCAATTTTATCCGTCTATCGCCGAGGCCAGAAAACAAACAATGAAGAGTAGCCGCTCCAGCTCATTTTGCCGACTAGCCCGATTGGTGTGATATATTTCGCTAGATTCCACTGACCGAACGTTTTTCGTTGACGTGCCCACCAGTCCATCACCCGCCTTTCACCTCGTTCGTTCGCCCTGCGGCTTCAGGGCCGAGCTGTGTCTTATTGCCTGTCAGGCTGAAATATTGCAAGCACTGCCGGCCTGATTAAGAGCGTGCTCGTTTCTCGGTGAAAAGTGACGTAGTTAATTGAACATCTGGTTACCTCACGATGGTAACTAGGTGGGAAAATGTTTACATTGCTGAACGTGATAGATTGCTGAAAGATGTTCGTTATATCCGAAGATGAATGGCCCATCCATTTACCAGTTCGTCAAGCTTCAGAGTGGAGAGGCTGACTACAGGTTCAGCACTACTCCGCCATCAAGACGACGGCGATTAGCTCATCAACGCCTCATCCTTGTACCAACCTTGCACGGTGCACCCAGGCAAAGACCACTCCATTCGACTTTCCCATGCTCAGAGACCTCTCGACCACCGGCTCGCGCTCGTGGGCCTCCGGTCCGGGACCGCTCGGGACCGCAGGTGTGGTCCGACCGGCCTGCGTCGCCAACACAAACACGACCGTCGGCCACAGGTCTGGCTACCGGTTACTGTCGGACTCGACTGTCGCCGAGCGCCGCGCCGGGAGGGCGTCGCTGCGCCGCCCGACTCCGGTGACACAGACACCTGGTGTCGCCCACCCGGAAACTGGCACTGCTGCACCGCTGGGGGTCATCTGGGGTCACTTGGTGTCGGCCTTGTTTTGGTGTCGTTGATGTGTGTGACTGACGATGCAAGTGGTGCGGAGTGTCACGGATGTGGCTTTTGGCACTCAAAGTCCCGGAACAAGGATGCGACTCGCTCTAGTGTTTTGAACCCACGCCCACCAGCCCGTTCGTTTGCGGATGTGTGGATGCTCTCTCACAGCGCGCTGTAAGGGCGCAGGCGTTTTCTCTGACACTGACGCATTGGTACGGTCATCAGTAATCCGACGAAAGGTGCTCGCTCAAACGCTCGTGACACTCCGCGGAGCTGAGAAAACACATCGCCTTTGCCGCCTCGCCTCCCGCCGCCTCAGCTGGTTTCCTCTCCTCTCCTCTCCTCTCCTCTCCTCTCCTCTCTTCTTCTCTCCTCTCCTCTCCTCTCCTCTCCTCTCCTCTCCTCTCCTCTCCTCTCCTCTCCTCTCCTCTCCTCTCCTCTCCTCTCCTCTCCTCTCCTCTCCTCTCCTCTCTTCTCTTCTCCTCTCCTCTCCTCTCCTCTCCTCTCCTCTCCTCTCCTCTTCTCTTCTCTCCTCTCCTCTCTTTCCGTGTCGGAGGCGGCGTGCCGCACTTCCTGCGGCTTCTCCGGAGAATAAATCCCTCCGGCCCGGGAGCGATCACACGTCCATCCCCGGCGGCGTGAGGTGTGGGTTTTGACGGCCCGGCGCCGCTGAGGGACGCGTATTTGGGTTGGCGGTGGAGGCGGGGGCCGGGGAGGGAGGAGGGGTGAGCGCGGACGGTGACGGTGTTGGTGCGCTGGTGGTGATTTTAGAGCTCTGTGATCGACAGGGCTGGGCCGGCGCGGCGCGTGCCGGCCGGTGTTTGCCGTCGGAGGTGGGAGGATGTGTTTGTGATGGCGTTTACAGGTGGCGCGTGAAGAGGTGGGGCGTACCCGGCGCGTTAATGTGTCTCACCAGGTGCCAGCTGGCAGAAAGGGTACATTAGAGCGCACTTTGGGCCTTCGATCGTTTAGACGTTGTGTTTGTATCCTTGGCCATCAATTTGTAATGAGAAGTCCTCATGTTATAAATGTTCTTCAACAAAATCCAGAAATAATGAGACTCAGCTAATAAGTCAATGTTTCTGGAGCTCTGCTTGGAAGGTGGTTTTCAGCTGAGAAGGCTGGACGCTGAAGGCTGCCTAAAATCCCCTCAGACACACGGCTTGCCAGTGGATTAATTAATGTGAATTATAGTCAGAATGAATGGGTGCTGCTGGCGCCGTATTCGCCACCCTATTCTTCAACGAACTTATGAGCTGCTGAACAGAAATATCAAACGATTAGTTACATTTCTGCAGGCATTCGTATGTGCAGTCGTTCTAATTCGAAGCCGCTTGCCTTGAGTTCTTTGTATTTTTGACGAATGTCGTCTACCTACTGCTGTTTTTCTTCACCGTTTCTGCCCTATTTGTGTGACTGCCTTCGTGGCCATTTTGTTGCATGATGTCAATGATTTTTTATTTATTTAATATCTGGGTCACATTTACAGAACAAATTCAAGTGTGATGGCGATATCAGTTACGTAATATGTTGAGTGAAACCCTTGGCAATGTACGAAATGGGCAGCATTATCAGCATTTGTGCATTCCGTGTAGCGTTATTTCCGTTGAACGTCTAGACTGTCGGACAATGGGCTCAGCATGTTTCACACTGAAAAGTGCATTGAGGTGGGAATATTTACATGATTAGGGTAAAGTAACTCCAATCCGTGCATGTTTCCTTTTTTACCACGTTCTAAAAACAGACACGCTCCTCTTTGAGAACAAAAATGCCTCGGTGACAGCTCTATTTCTACCAAATTGAACAACCTGATTCACTCAGCACCCTACATGAAACCATTTTATGTCTTCGGATTGTCTGAAAGGATGCCAAACGTTTTACCTACGCTATGCGTCATTATTGAATCGTCACATTGAACTGATAATGCCTTGGAATTATATATTTGATAATCTTCATTGATTCAGTCAGAAGTACGAAAGATGCGTTGTCGTATAATGCATTGGCATAAGCTGGACGTACCAGTTTTTCGGAGCTCGAAATCATTTTGGTTAAATGCATTCATTGTGAAAGTACCCAACGCTCTTTTTTGTATTATGTTGGATTTTCCTCGGGTATTTCTGGACTGTTTTCAGTCTGTCTGCAGTCTGCACCGACTTACGTCATCTTAATTTCCGTCTGCTGAGCGAAATGTGCCTCACATTGTGGGCTCCATAAATAGAGAAGCATGGCATTAGTCATCCTGTTCTATTACCTTATTTCATGTTATGCAGTTTGAATTCCTTTGATAAATGGGAACACAATTGATATTAGATGTGTGTAGGCTGCAAAATAAGGTTCATTACTGCAAAGCTGAGGCACATAATATGGCAAATATGCATTGTTTTTATACAATGCTGATGTAAAGTATGCTCATGTCATATAATGATTGTTGCGTTATGGACGTTGTAGCGTTTTAATGCTCGGCCAATGCTTCGTTTGATTTTGTTTTGTTTTGTTTTGTTTTGTTTTGTTTTGTTTTGTTTTGTTTTGTTTTGTTTTGTTTTTTTTGCTTTAGATGAACTGATTTATTTATAAGAAATTCATTATTTGCAGGCGCAAGACATCGTCTTGCCCACTGCCCACTGCCCAATGCCCATGGTCCCTTAGGGTTGATTGCAATTCGACCCGTCCCTCCATGACCTAACCTAGCGTTTCTGTGTTTATATCCGGGCCACTGACTCATGTGCAGCGATCTCACCATGTCACTGATACCCGGGCATGTTTTTCCTACCACGGCACCGGTAATCGGTCCGTAGAGGACCCAATGAATCACCTCCGAGCAGACTTGTAAACGACTCTGAGTTGATTCGTGAATCGACTCAGAATCAAACCGTTTTTCGATGAGTCGTGAGTTGATTCGAATCGCTTCATTGAGGAACTTGATGAGTCATGAGTTGATTCGAATCGATTAAATTTAGCATCATGAGTCATTTGATGAATCGATTCAAAATTTCCGACTCAAACGAAGAATCGACTCAAAAAAAATTTGAGTCGTTTACAAGTCACCATCAACACCCTAATAATCAATGCTAGATCAATCCCTCAGCTTTAGCCATCACTTAACTCCATATTTCAGACTTACAAGAGCCTCAGAGGCTCAGGCACAGGCGCCTAATGAGCCAAAAGCATTTGGCAGTTGGTAGGTACTTAGTCTTACCAAGCCAAGTGCCTGCTACACTACCTAGGTACCTACATTTTACATGTCAGAAGTCAGAATTGACACCTGCGGCTGCCTCCCCTTCTCCCAGTCCCAATTTGGTCCCAATAATCAATCAACAGCATAAGAGTTAGCCGGGTGTCTATAGAGTCAAATACGCCCAAACTACCTATAGCCTATAAACTACCTATAGGCTATGCTATAATATAAATAAACTCACCTAGGTCGGTAAAGCTTGCGTCACCGTCGCCTTCCCGCCAAGGTAGGCCGTAATGACCAAGGTCACGTATGTCAAACTAGTGACAGCTTCAGATCGCAGTTACCGTGCGATCGTACTAACTTACTGCAAATTTGTGCTAACCTGCTGCAGTGGAAAACAAGTAAGTATTATGTCCGTGAAGTTAGCGTCAGCAACAACAACGAATACAGCGTCGGATTCAGAATCGCTCAAAAAACTCTTATTCGGTCAATTGGGGGACGGGGAGCAAGAATATGACCTTTATTTGGCCCTAGCTTTTACCCCTTACCCCTGAATCGGCCCTTAAAGGAAGGGGCGCGTCAAAAGTGCCTCAAGGGTTCGTCTGATCGCCAAAATAAGGGTCGCAATCGATTCTTCGGGTCGATATCTAGCCGCAGCCTCGGGTTCCAGATGTGTGCAACTTACCCCTTACCCCTTAATCGGCCCTTAAAGGAAGGGGCGCGTCAAAAGTGCCTCAAGGGTTCGTCTGATCCAGGGTCGCAATCGATTCCTCGGGTCAATATCTAGCCGCAGCCTCGGGTTCCAGATGTGTGCAACTTACCCCTTACCCCTTAATCGGCCCTTAAAGGAAGGGGCGCGTCAAAAGTGCCTCAAGGGGTTAGGGGTAAGTTGCACACATCTGGAACCCGTGGCTGCGGCTAGATATTGACCCGAGGAATCGATTGCGACCCTTATTTTTGCGATCAGAGGAACCCTTGAGGCACTTTTGACGCGCCCCTTCCTTTAAGAGCCGATTAAGGGGTAAGGGGTAAGTTGCACACATCTGGAACCCGAGGCTGCGGCTAGGTATTGACCCGAAGAATCGATTACGACCCATATTTTGGCGATCAGACGAACCCTTGAGGCACTTTTGATGCGCCCCTTCCTTTAAGGGCCCATTAAGGGGTAAGGGGTAAGTTGCTCACATCTGGAACCCGAGGCTGCGGCTAGATATTGACCCGAGGAATCGATTGCGACCCTTATTTTTGCGATCAGACGAACCCTTGAGGCACTTTTGACGCGCCCCTTCCTTTAATGGCCGATTAAGGGGTAAGGGGTAAGTTGCACACATCTGGAACCCGAGGCTGCGGCTAGATATTGACCCGAAGAATCGATTGCGACCCTTATTTTGGCGATCAGACGAACCCTTGAGGCACTTTTGACGCGCCCCTTCCTTTAAGGGCCGATTAAGGGGTAAGGGGTAAGTTGCACACATCTGGAACCCAAGGCTGCGGTTAGATATTAACCCGGGGAATCGATTGCGACCCTTATTTTGGCGATCAGACGAACCCTTGAGGCACTTTTGACGCGCCCCTTCCCTTAAGGGCCGATTAAGGGGTAAGGGGTAAAAGCTAGGGCCAAATAAAGGTCATATTCTTGCTCCCCGTCCCCCAATTGACCGAATATGAGTTTTTGGAGTGATTCTGAATCCGACGCTGTATTCGTTGTTGTTGCTGACGCTAACTTCACGGACATAATACTTACTTGTTTTCCACTGCAGCAGGTTAGCACAAATTTGTAGTAAGTTAGTACGATCGCACGGTAACTGCGATCTGAAGCTGCCACTAGTTTGACATACGTGACCTTGGTCATTATGGCCTACCTTGGCGGGAAGGCGACGGTGACGCCCAAGGTGACGCCACTTTCGAGTCTCAACTCAGGATCATATCTGATTCTGAGGCCTGAGCCACCCATGCAAGGTCATGGCCTCCTCGTTTGCTCCTCGTGGCCCATGGAGTCCCTGCTGATGCTGAATGTGTCACAGGTGGGATTAATCCTATTTTTGAGGTTGTACTGTTTGAATAATTTTATGTGATAAGTAAGAAGTAGTAACATTTGTTTCATTATCATGTAGAAAAAGTTTGATTAAAAAAAAAACATGAATGCCTCTCGGAACTTGTGCTTTTGAATTTTCAAAAAGACTTTCTAGGTAATAATAAGAGATAGGTTACTATGCTACTCCTTAGTCCTCACTTATATTATAATTGTCTCTCAGAGTTACTTACAAATTTATCTGATATTGCACTGTTGACTGTTGAGTGTTGAAGATAGGTAGGTGTAAGGTAGGTACCTATGTACCTACTACCTAGTCCTACTAGGTAGCTGCTTGAATCTTTGGTCAAGGCTACTATGCTGCTTAATACAATTGTGGTATGCGGCATATTCATTTTGTCATAGCTTTGAGTCAAATAATCAACAAATGCCTATAGTGAGTCATGGGTTGAATGAAATAAGTTCAATAAAAAGGTCGTGTGAGTCATGAGTTGATTTGAATCGATTCATCAAAATGTGAGTCATGAGTTGATTCGAATCATTCCGTTGGCTAGTTGCTCGAGTCATGAGTTGATTCGAATCATTTTATCGAGGAACTTGATGAGTCATGAGTTGATTCGAATCAATTAAATTTAACATCATGAGTCGTTTGATGAATCGATTCAAATTTCCAGACTCAAACAAAGAATCGACTCAAAAAAAATTTGAGTCGTTTACAAGTCTGCCTCCGAGAGCAGAGATGACCCGTGACCCCTTCTTCCGGCGGTGGTAACGTTGCCTCCTCCAAACCTACCCGACCCCCTCCGATCCCGCGGACCTTTCCCACCCGGTTATATGCACAGAAGTCGCTTGGCTAACAATTCTCCTCTTGCTGTTGTTGTGTTTCTCTTCAGTGTGCATGTCCCCACTGGGTCTGGGTCCGACCGTGCCGCTCGGTGTGGGGTGAACACCGCATCCCGGCCGTTTGTTGCTTTAGTGACTCGGTGCGATTTCTGAGCAGCTGCTGGCCACCTCAGCAGTGGCGTCACCCGGGCGTGGGCAGGGGGATATGGCCCTGATAGACCGTAATCGGTCGTTTTGCTGCCCCCGACCCCGCTCCCCGCGTCAGCTGCCGCGTCAGAGGGCTGTTTTTGGAAGCTGCTGACTTGACGACAGCGTACCGTCGTTTGGAGACGATTGAAACTGACAGCTCGTCGGATGTGCACTGTCATTTTACACCCGTCACCCAGCCTCCGGCAGGGAACTGTCTGCTGAGCCAGGGTGTGTCGATGAACCTCCGTATTTTTTCGTTTTTTTTTGCTTTTTACGTGAAACAATTGCCTACGTGTGAATGTTCCGTATGCTCTCGCCACGTGTTCAGCGCTGATATTCTGAATGAATTTCCTCTCTCGGATTTACTGGATTTCTTCTTTCAACAGACTTGTAACCTACTCTTCAGCCACCCACATGTGCGTAAAATAATTTTTTTTTCTGATTGCCTGCCGCGAGATCTGCAACGCTCTATCAAAGGAAGGCCTCTACATATTAGGGCCTATCTCTATTAGGCCACATCGAGCTCGGGGAGCTTTAGTTGGCCAATTGCATTTATAATCGCGTGAGTCACCGCTTGGCACCCTGCGTATTTTTGTGTTTATCCAGGTGACTGACGTGTGAGTCAGGGTGGTGTTTGGCCATCAGTGGTCATATATTCGCCACTTGAGAAACGACGTGACTTTGGAGACCAGCCAAACGGTAAAAATGGAGAGCTGATGACATTTGCCGAGATAGCCATCTTCCTGTGTCAATCTCTAATTGGTTTGTGTTTAGGACAACTTGGCTGTTTTTTTTCAGTGACGTTTCTCGTAGCCACGAGCTGGAGTTTCTGCAGTGCAGACCGCTCTATCCCGACTCGAAATCCCGACGCTTACGCGCACGCCATCGAAGGCTTAAAGGGATCTGTGCTGCGCTCGGCCGCGGCACGCCGGCAAATGAGCGGGAATGAGATTCATTGGATGGCTGCTCGGCCCGGCCCGACGTGGCTAGTCGGAGAAGTTGGCAGGCTGGCCCGTTGGACGTCGGCTGCGGGGTGGGATTAGCAGGCAAACGAAGGCTGCTGGCTTCTTTGCCTCGTTAGAGGTAACTGTCAAGTGATATGTCCCGGAAAGTTTCAGTGGTCTGTTTACATAGGTCGGCAGGGATGATTGAGAGATTTTTTCTCTTTTGGTATGCGATGTCAAAATATGTAGCAAAAGAACTGGTATGACCATCTTGTTACATTTTACAAGATACATTGTGTTACAAGGGAGATTTGACGTTGCTGGGAATCGTCATCTACCTTACGCCATTTTTGGAATATGTCCAAAAGTCATTTGTCTTCATTGCTAACGTTTTTTGAAAGGAAAAATGTTTCAGCTTTCTGATTAACGGCTTTGATTTGTCTTGCTTCCTGGATCTTGCGTTCCTAGCGCACAGCTTTGATGCACTCTACAACATTAACGCTGGATGATTTCTCGAATGCCGACTTCTCCGATTCAATGCTGCCGATTGCAGTTAGACGAGGCTTCAAACCACTATACCACTTCCCGATCTTTAAAGTTGCCGTTTTAGCAAAACGGTACTCGTAGGTATGTAGCACCTGCTCCCTGCAACCAATCTAAAACACGTCCTCAACTTATCCCAGCTCGTTACCGACTAAGCCCTCGCTTGAGCGCGACATATCCCCCGGAACAAGCCACAGTTAGCAAGGCTCTAGGAGGGTCGTCCAAAGGGTCGTTGGACACTACCCCCTCGTTCAAGCCCCGGTTAAGCCGGCCCCCTCAACTCCCTAAGCCCCGAATGAGTGGCGGTTTAGCGTTGCCGGTCGCCCGGTATCGCCCCTCCCCCCCCTCCTCCCCTTTCCGTCGCCCGGGGGTCGCCGAGGCAGTCGCTGCGCCCCGGCGGCGACCACTGCGACTCGTTAGCGACCGAGCTGCCTCGTTTGCCAAATTAACTGCCTCGCCATCCGGCGGGCGGTGCCACTGCAGTGGCCGCGATTAGAAGTTGAACGGAGGCTGCTGCTCATGGCGGCAGAGCGATCTCTCTGCCGGATCTTGCTCTCTCTCTCTCTCTCTCTCTCTCTCTCTCTCTCTCTCTCTCTCTCTCTCTCTCTCTCTCTCTCTCTCTCTCTCTCTCTCTCTCTCTCTCTCTCTCTCTCTCTCTCTCTCTCTCTCTCTCTCTCTCTCTCTCTCTCTCTCTCTCTCTCTTTCCCTCGCATTGATTTTCAATCATGCCTGCATTTAACACTGGTGGCTACGTTAGACATTGATGGCGCCATGAGTTGCGGCCAATGTCCACCAGCCTGCCTCAGATTCGGTCTACAGCTGACTGTGATGCTCCGTACTGAGAGACTTTCGTCAGGCTGACGGCTGGAATCAGAACTCGAGTTCCCCGCTCGTTCAGTCCGCTCTTGATGCCTCCCGGATCCATATAGATCGATGGTCTCCATTTGGTGCAGCCTACTTTTGCAACCGGCACTCGAGCCGGGGCGCTGAATTGACCGCTCTCGGAGACATACCAGGTTTGACAGGTCACATTTAGCCGTGGAGACGCCACAGCCTGTGGTGTGAACAGAACAAAGGCACGGCGCTCCAAAAATGCCTCGTGGGATCCCTTGAAGTCGATGGTATTTGGAAGGAGGAGATATGACAGGGAGTCGGCTATCATTTCAGAGCCACGGCGCGTGTGTGCGAAATGACACTGGGCCGACGGCGTCCCAAACAGGGTGTCACTGGGATCAATAGGTCCTGCGTGTCGAACATGCGAGCTTTGACAAATATACGCTCACTGAGGCGGAAATGATGCCTCCGCAATATACGGCCTGTAGTGTGCGCTGTGAAGAGCAGTCAGCAGATTTAGGAATTGACGGCGACTTGGTATGAGTTGAGACGTTCACTATGGGCCCTTAGTTTTTACTGTCGACATTTTGTCAATTTATTTATGTAACACCAGCACAATTAGTTATGTTCCTTGAATCTGTTCTGCAAATCGCACCGATCGCCATGCCTCGCTGACTGACCCCCAGTAGCCGTCAAATCGTGACCGTCATGCGACAAGAGCATCAGCACGACTCATCCAAAAGCCGACACATCTGCAACCTCGCACCTAGCTTTAGGTAATCTGGCCTCTTAGTCCACGCGATATCATCTGAGCGCCTTGGATCCTTGAATGTCCTTATTTTAAACCCGGTCTTTGTAATAGACGAGAGATTACATTTTGACTCGTGTTTGCTTTGAAGCCCTCATGTGATCTGCTTCTTATCTGTTTCTATTTTGAAATATCTTAATATTCGTCCGGCATTGTTTCGTTTGATCTGGTGAGAGCTCGGTTGGGTCTGATCTAGTTTGATTTGATCTGATCTGTCAAGCGGCCGTCATCAGCAGCGGTCCAGACGACGAGAGGCACGTGTCGTCGGCGACCCTCAAGGCTGTCTGGTGGGATTATGTAAAAGTTTGCCGAAGGAGCGAGCGCTTCACTGCCAGGATCATCACACTGAACTTAGTTCAGTAGGCTCCAGTTCATTGTGCTCCAGTTCATTGTGTCCTTGTAAAGATGGACAGGTTAAAGATGATGTAAAATAAAGGTGTTTACTGACAATCCCAATTTTCTATTGAAAATAGGTAGTTGCAACAAAATGTTATTTCCTAAATGCTTGGACTTTTCCAAAATGTGCTTTAGCTCAATGACCATCGACGAGTGAGTCAGCGAAGAGAAAGGGCAACGAAAACGCGGTAATGCTAATTGTATATGCAAATTGTGAGAGCACGAATTAAAACCTGCATACACTGTTGCGTGGAACAGTGACCCTAACCACTGCATCGTGTCCCCTGCTGTTGCGTCCGATGCTGCCGTACCCGATGCTGCGTCGGATGTTGACCGCTGTGACCGGCGCGGCAGCCGGCTCTGATGGGCCACCACACGGCGTCCCTGATGAATGGCTGTTTACCCTCCATGATTGCAGACCGGCGCCCGTCGGTACACACGATCTGTCCCAGAGGCGGCGCGGGCGGGGTCACTGAGGCGGGGCCGGGGCGGGGTCACTGAGGCGGGGGCGGGGTCACTGTGGCGGGTCACCCAGGCTGCCACCAGGATGACTGGTAGGTCACCGCGGCAGAGCCCTGATGCGTGGTCCCTGAAGCTGCGTTTACGCTTTTCACGGACGGAATGCTGGCTATTACCATATACACCTGGCATGCATCAATGTTATCCTTCAAACTACAAAGGCATCCGCTTGTACGAAGCCTCCCTTCTGCTCCAAACACAGTCGTGTTTTTACCCAAATAGCTTGTTTTCCAACGCCCCAAACACCGTGCTCTGCAGGTAATCTTTCTCACTCGCCTCCGCCACACTATCATTCTTCCCCGGCGCCTTTCTTCTCGCCACAATGGTGTCTCGCCGGCGCTCCGCCACATCGCCACCTGTTGACGGACACGGACGGCGTCTGTGGCGCAGAGGCGACGACCGTGGCGCTGCTGCTGCGATCTCGGCGCGTTTTTCGTCGGCTGGCCTCCTGTCCACGGCGACAGTGATTGCTCCGTGATGGATTGAGCGGCGCAGCTCCAGACGGAGATGGGCCGCGGGTCCCGCGGGTCGCCGCTGCTGGATGTTGGACCGCGATGTGACACGGACGACGAAATGTTGAAAGGGCTGTGTGTTGTTAGAGATGTAGGGTTGATGGAAGAATATGTAGAAGTGTTGCGGTTCTGGTAACCTTTGTCATTGAAATATGATGCACGTCTTTAGAGCTGATTGTCGTCACGTGAAAGCTATGATTAAATATTTGAATATTTATATGGGTGCAAATGGCGTCCACAAAGGCTTCAGCGATCCCGATCTCACCAGTACTGGAAGAAATGGAAGGTTATCTGTCACTTTACCACCCACTCCGCCCGACACACCCTCTAACTCCCCTTCTTTCTCATCTTCCACAGGGTCGTCCCGGCCACGGCTGGACCTGGTGTCACCCTCGGACGGCTACCACGGCCTGGTGCGGGAGGACCAGCGCCTGGTGGACGTATCGCCGCCCATCCGAGCCGTAGGCGCTGCCGTCTGCGGCTTCCGCATCGTCAACAAACACCACGGCGATGTACCCTTCGAGGTGCGTAGAGAGAGGGGAGAGGGAGAGAGAGAGAGAGAGAGAGAGAGAGAGAGAGAGAGAGAGAGAGAGAGAGAGAGAGAGAGAGAGAGAGAGAGGAGAGAGAGAGATAGAGAGAGAGAGAGAGATAGAGAGAAAAAAAGGGGGAGAAGGAGAGAAGGAGAGAGAGAGAGGGGGGGATGGGAATGTATGGGTAATTTGGGCGAACATGCCATGTTGATGTAGGCTGATATATTCCAGTGAAATTCTCTTCAGTTCTGTCATTAGTCGTAGATGGATCCATTTACGTTCAGCCCATAAGCTCATCTCAGTGGGCACATGTTCTTAATTTCCCTGGACGCCCAGTCTGTAAGTCCGGCTGGGTCTCCGCCTGACTCAGCGGATGTGACCCCTAGCTGGCTCGTTGGCCCCATCCGGGTCTCCGACTGACATTACCGGCCGGTCTGATCAGAATTCTGCGCGGCTCCGAGGGCGGAAACTGCGCCCGCTCAGGATCCCCGGAGGCCGTATTTAAATTACGCGCAGCCGGGTGTTGGGTCGGAGCGTAATTCGGCTATGAGCCGTGCCGGGCGTTTGCCGACCGGAGAATTAGTGCCATCAGAGACGGCGCCGGCGCTGCCAATTAACGCCCTGCCGCTCCGGTGAACAGCTGCGACAGCTCTGGGACGGGGAGGCTGCTGGAGGGGGGGGGGGGTGCGGTCTGCAGCCGCGCTTCGAGCGGTGTCCAAACCCTCTGCAGGTCGCCGGTCGGTGGGTAGGATTTGCGCCAGCTCCCGGGCAGACCGGCCGGCTTAGTTCGCACCTCATATATTCAGGTGCCGGTTCTGGCTGGCCTCATCTGTTGAAGCCAGACCGGTGTGGCCGTTGATGGCATTATGGGATTTGGAGGATCTCGCGCGCGTCGGAAAGTAATTGCACACGTGGGAAGGCTTCTGGAGTGTGAAAACGGACATGGTTGGCGAGATGGAAGATGTATTGGCTACTTGCTGTCAGCCTGGGACTTAGCTTGTTCTGACGTCAAATGTCATTATAGGTACATTTGCGGTACAGGTTAAATAGCGAAGTTATCATATCGCCTTCCATCTTCTGTGTGATCTATGTACTCAATACTCGTGTTACTTGGTTGTTTATGTAGGATTTGTCTGACACGTGACCGTTTTTGTCACAACAGCAGTGAACCGGTTCCGGCCGGCCGGTTTGACCTCTGTTGTCTGCGAGCTGTGATCTTTGGGTTTGATTTATGTCTCATAGCTGGCCCGTTATCGAGAGAGTGCAGTTCGTCGCACGATTGGTCGATGGCGTTCAGCTCGATCGTAAACGACTGCAGTTCCATGTGCTATTTCGGTCTTCGTTTTATACCAATATGACAGACTTTGGCGGCAAGCGACGAACACCTGTTTTGACCCTTTGATCTGTTTGCCTCCTATCTTTGATGATTTAGCTTAAAAGCGCGTTTGTTTGTGGTCTTTTCAGCGCGTTGTGTGCCACCTCTCTGTCCTGTGACTATGTGTGACCTTGTGACCTGACCTCTTTCGACCTTTCCTGACCTGACCTGACCTCTGACCTCTGACCTCTGACCTCAGGTGGTGTCCACCGATGCGAGCACCGGCGAGGCGGTGATTCAGGCCCGCCGGCCTCTCAGCTGTGAGAAGAGGAAGAGCTACCGGTTCGAGATCGCTGCCGTCGGCTGTGACCCCGGCCCGCAGGTCTCCGACAAGTGAGTCACTCAAACGCTGGCGGGGTCCACGGCGGGAGGCTTCCGCTGTAGTGTGATAATGCATTTTTGGGTGTGAACAACCTGCATAAGAACCCACGAGAAAAAGATGGACGCGTATGTGTTTTTAACTTTAAAACCACCACTGTTTTGAAGCGGCATATCTTGCATGGGATGACAATTTCCTATTGAATAGCATCCTCTGTTGTCCTTTGCAGATCCTCGGTAGTTGTCAGCCACACAACTCCATCCTTCCGACTGCCCGCCACCCCAGCGGTACCTGGCACGCTGGCGTGCTCGCCACCCGCTCCGTCCTCGTGGCGTGCTCGGCTACGGCGCGCTACGTCCGCCCGCCGTGCGTGTGGCCCCCTGTCGACCCCATTAGGTGATGCCGACTGATCGACCCGACCCGACCTGACCGGCCGGCCGGCCGCGGTGCCGGCGGGGTCCGGTGGCCTGGTGATGCAGAGGGGTGGTGAAACCTGGCACCAATGCTGGTGCAAGGTGGATAGGCGGAGCCATGCACGGCATGGGATGTCGGCACGGGCTGGCTCAGACGGATGGAGGCTCGTGGGACGACTAATGGTGTAGACTCAGAAACGTCACGGCAAGTGATGAATGTTCCAAGAGGCTGGCGACACGAGTTTGTAGAATGTGCCGATGGCATGAGAATGTGTCGTAGAATGGAATTTGACGCTGCGCTACTGGGGTTGAAGTCTGGCTGACATTGGGAAACTGATGGACTAGTTTTACTTTGGAAACTTGTAATGGCCTTAAATTGAAGCTTGACAAGGGTAATTTGAACGGTAATGCTGAATTTACTCACACCCGTTTGTGTAGTTTGTGTACCATACTCTTATTCTAAACATTCTATGAAATGGAATGATTGTGTCGCACTGAGTCGCCCTCGGTTCTAACGTATCGACATTCTGCAATGCTGCATGTTCGGAAAGATAAATTTGCCCGTATAGTCCCGACGCGATCCTCTTTCGAACATACCGCTGATTGTCACTTACCACGTTTCTGACACTGTAAATTCACTGCCCGATTTAATTTAAACCTTTCAACGTCACTATTCATTGCTCTCAACAAGCTCCATCTTCATGAGCTCTGGACAGCTGACTAATGAATTCATCACCCTCAACTGAGCGTATATCAATCACCGCCCAGACGTAGAAAGCTTATGAACTGTCAGAAAAGCTGACGCGCATCGTGCGTTGAAACTACTTCTCGTCTGACAGTTTATCCGGCAGCAGCTGTGGTCGTGGCCACTTATGAATCACTGCCGGGGCTGAATGATTGGCGGATCGGACTTGGGCGCGGGGTTAGTGTCGGTTGACGGTCCCCGGGCCGCGCTCTGCCAGCTGGCGTGCTGCCCATGTGGGCCCATTTCGATTCATGCTATGCAGATTGCGTCCACGCGAGGTGACGATGGGCTGACCGTAAGCGGAGGCTGTCGCTTGCGATCCTCCCCGTGACCTTCGAGGTTCGACCACTTGGCGCAGAGTCGGATGGGTTTTAGCCACGGGGCACGGGATTTCTTTGCTTTGAAAGGGTTGCAACGTGTGTGATAGTACATACCTAATGGTATTGCTTTGTTGTTTAAAAATGAAGACTGGCAAGTGTCGAGCAGGGTGGAAGCTGGTGGTGTCTATTTAACCCTAGAACGCCTAGGGGGGGGGGGGGGTTGTATCAACCCCCCCTGAGGTTTTTTCGAGGTGCACGCTAAACGGCTTGTCGTAGCGGGCTGAAATTTTCAATACCCTCTGGGGCAACCTTTGCGCATCTTTTGCCGAAAAAAATTGATCGGGTCATGTCAGGTCACGGAGTTATGACGTCCTAAGAGGTACAGCCTCCGGCCGACAGTTACCAAACGTGTGCGCCGAATCCCTAGGTTTTCTGCCGGTGATGCCCACATTGTTTGATGGATCATGATGAAACTTCCCATGCATGTTGGGGCAAGCATTGGCTATCGTGTGGTGCAAGAAAATTGACCGGGTCAGGTCAGGTCACGGAGCTATGACGTCACAAGAGGAACAGCGTCCGGTACTATTTTTGAAAAGCGCCCGAACCACTATTTTGCTAATTCTTGTCACCTCAATGGGAATATGCAGCAATATTAGCTTCTATAGGGAGCAAATGGACCTCCCAAATCCAAAAATACAATCAGATTTCAAAAATTTAAATTTTGATTTTTCGAATTTCTGCCGCCGACTGTGACCTTGCCGACTTCCGGCGCTCCCAACGCGCTATTTTTAGAGCTAGGGAAACGAAATACATACCAAACGATAGAAAATTGATCAAGGAACACGATAGTGAAGGTTTCAAGTCGATATCTCCCACCGTTTTGCCGCAATCGCCGCGGAAAGTTGAAAAAGTTTGATTTTTTCGGAAAATTTGACCTTTGACCGGTCATAAGTAGGTCAAATGTTGACCTAGGACCAAAAAATATACCACCAATCGCGAGATCTCGTTGAGAGCAATCCGTTGTTTTTTTCCGCTAAGCTCTACGACCTTCCGTTTCGAAACGCCAGGGGGGGGTCGTAACAACCCCCCCCCCCTGGTCGTTCGTGTTATGAGAAATGGCCTGGTCGTGCGAGGGTTAATGAACAGATACGTGTTCAAATGTTGAAGCTAACATGGCAGATCTTGACAGCTACGACAGTTGCATGTCGAACAAAGCAACTAACCAGAGAACTGCTTCTTTGGACTTTCAGAGTAGCTCTTGAACCAGTTATTCATTTAGATGAACCATTAATCATCACATAACAACACATTGTGCTAACTGGCTTGTTGAATCAATTATGATTAAGTGATAGACCGGCTAAAAAACTGGAAGAGAATGGCTTTATACAACAGCTGACGACTTACAAATGACTTGCAACGTGAAGATGTCAAATCAAACGATTTAAAATAAATCGAGCCCAATTCTCTTAGCTGCGGCTAATCGTTTGTAACGCTGCTACTTCTTAGGTAGCAGTTGTAATTCTAATTCACCATTAGTTCATTTTTTATTTCTTGTGACCTTCTATGGTTAGTGTGTATTTTAAAACTAACCATTTTCCACACTAATGGATTTGGATAGTCGTTTCCGGCCGTCCAGCATAAACGGCTCATGACTCATCAAGTTTACGTCAAATAAGCGATGTAATGGAGTTCTCTCCGGTTTATATTAAAGTTGGTAGCGCCCGCAGCTGTGTGCCGTCAAAATTAGAGAATGAGTGGTCTTTAATCGGCTCCTGGATGGGTTGTCTTGAAAGCTGGAACACGGAAGAAAATTTGCATGTTTTAACATCAAACCATAAACCAGTCAAGCACTTGTCTTACGCTTATTTTATTTCGCATACGCGATTATTTGCATCTCTGAAGGAAGAAGGTTGTAATTTTGGAGCATTACCAAGGAGTGACCATACATTAGCGCGGGGATGTTTCCTGGCCTATCGAAAAAGAGGTCCGGGACTGCCCAAAAGTTGCGCCGGGTGAGTCGTTGGTCATCGGTCGATTTTCAAAACAACACAAACAGCCAACAAACAGTCACCTGGTGTCAGAAGCTGCAATTGCCTTCAGGTTTGAGCTGGATGCTGGATGTGTTAGCTGGATGTTGGAGGATGTCAGTGCGAGGCGATCTTGCGAATGAGTTCCTGCCAACATGGCGTATGGCCAAACCGTTCTTCGGCACGGATGCGGTGAACTAGACGTCATGGATCGCCTTGCTTGTGCTCCTTGTACCTAACTGGCTGAGAAACCACGGTTGTGATCGGATCCGTGTTTTTTATCAAACATCAACCTCAACCTATTTGCTAATGAATACATCTCTTAGATCACTATTTTCGGAACTAATTATCCTGAGCGCCTCTTGTTTCCGTGCATCCCACGTGTTTTCGTCACGACCTTAAAACCACGTAAATCCGGCCAGTCCAATGCCCATTATCTTCCGTAGAGCCGCGGGCAGTGGCTCTGCTTTCGTTAGCCTGATGCATGGCCGGTCCGCGGGCCGTAAATTACTCCCGCGACGAGTGTAATGAAGGGTAGGTCCACGGTCGCTTCCGCCACTGAGCCAGCTGAGACGGCAGCGGTGGGGAATATAATCAGCGAAATACGTGCGGTTGGTAATGCTGGAGGTCCCGTGCAGTGGACTGATTATGTGATGGCCAAGTGGCTGTGCTATTTGTAGTTTGGGGCAGGTACAGAGGTAATTAAATGAGTAGAAGGGGCTCTAAGCTCATCTTTATTACACCGGTTTTTGAAGACATTGTGAGCTTTTCCGACGATGCCGTAGAGTGATTCGCTAGCTATTTTTGGCCAGTTAGAAAATGGCGTAGTTGCCATTTGTTAGGTATATATTGTGTCTTGTTATCATACTTCGGCCTTGATCATACTTGCAGTTTGAAATGTGCAAGTGCGTGGAATTTATACGTCTAAAGGAAGGCATTGTGTGGCATAATTACTTACTAACGTTTGGCTAATGGAAACGTCCTTGCGCATATTAGTTGCTTACTAACGTTTAGACAATGGAAACGCTCTTGCGCATATGCGACCGAAGCAATATGAAATGTCAATATATTCACATTTCCAGAAGGCCTTAGTCTATTCAGGATAGCAAGACAAAGGCATAGCTCTGTTTCACAATTAGCGTTGTCATGGCGACGGAGCGAATCCAAACAGAGTTGCCACGGACCTTTTATGATGCCGTGGGCGACCGACGGCGGCTTTGTCGGGAAACATGAGCTGAAAACAGCTATCGTTTGGAACTCAATTCCGCTCAGTGCGAGTCCGTGATGCATGCCCCAGAGCTATTCCAATTTGAACCTGATACACACAAACGTCAGAACTGCGTATATCGTTGTCTCCCCGGATAGAAGCGAAACAGGCAACTGATAATGCTCGTCCTGTCCATCCGTGTGGGTTCGGATAAAAGTCTTGTTTTATGTTTGATGATAGATAACGATGGTTGTTTTTCGCGCAGTTTATCTAGGGTTATCAATTATGCTTGCTCTTGACTGGACTGCAGGAGATGCGCAAAAATGGAAAAGTATCATTACCATTACGCAACAGCATCAATCTTCCGTATTTCTGGAAAATCAGGCAACGTCCTTTCGTTCTTTGCTGGTAACTTAGTCCCACGTTCTTTCTTATGTTTTCTGTGCGTAGTAAAGGCGAAGCTTGTTTGGCTCGCATCCGATTTCGAAGTTAGTCCTGTGTTTTTTGGTTGTTTTGACTCGATGGATTAGCTAATTACACCGCTGCTGCTGTGTCGGCAATGGATCACGGTCTCGAGCACAGCGTTTCCAATCAGTAGACATTTTCCGCTCTGAAAGGCACAACCTCAACGCATTCGACAAATGTACAAAAAAGCAGATAATTGCATGTAGGGCCGGAAAAAATATAGTATTTCAAAGTCCTTTTCACCACCGGCTTGACAACGGGTGGAACGGGTTGCCAGTCGCTGAAGCCTGAATGTTCGTGACTTGTGATGCTCTGTGACGGCTGCTACCGCCCTGGTGATAGCCGGTTCCGATATTGATTCTCACTCCTGGCTGTTCAGTTATTGATGATCGCTCGCCACACACGCATCTTAGACCGACAATGAACGCTCACAAAGCCCCGTCCCGTCGTCGCTTTTGTTGTCACCGGTCGTTATATTGGTGACGTTACCACGAGCATGACTTTGTTCGCTATCTGGCCATCCGCCTGGTAGTTTCCTTTCCGCATTGTTCCTTTTTGTAGAAATGGTACTTTTATAATGTTAGTGGATGGGAGCTGGCGTAGAAAGCTCCAACTCGGTTGTACATAATACCAGCTCAGGCGCTGAGGGACGATAAGAATGCAACTTCCCAAACATTTCAAAAATGTCGTATGTCGTGCCAGGGTATACAGTACTTCCAAGTGTTGTATCTAGTTACCTGCTGACACGGTTGTGTCATTCTTGGACATCGTTAGACGGAGCTGGAAGTTGGACCTCTTAAAAAATGGACCTTTTTAAATGGCATCCAAACATGGCCTAATGGTGCTCCATGCTCAATGTTTATGGTATTGGGCTGTGTTAGGCGGTGTGTCTGTGGTGTTACGGTGGGTAGGAACAGTCGAGTGAATAATGAGTTTTAAATTAATGTGACCATATATAACATGAATCCATCGATTCATGTAATCCATAGATTCATGTTATCTATGATGTGACTAAAAATTGTAACTGGTGCCTGATCTACTATTCATCCACGATGGAATGGTTTGTTTTCTTACCAAACATTAAAGAAACATTAAGAAACATAAATGATACCATGCTTCGCATGTCCTCTTGTTTTGTTTTGCCCTGTTCTTTGACCTACTGAACGTGCCACTTCCTTGTCTCATCTTATTTCTTACCAACTGCGTCATTCCCTCTCAGAGGTCCGCACCCCAGAACCGCTCCACAATCAAACATTTCTTCCTCAACTCCTCTCTCATCTGCCTAATGTTTCCATGTGCGCAGCGCGTCTGACTTTGGCCGACCTCAGTCCTGCCCGCTGTTCCGCGCCGATCCCCCGTTCCGGGCCGGTGGCAGACGCTCCTGGGAGCAGACGGTATCTGCATAATCGGCGAGCGATGCGACATCAGGTCGGCGAGTGGCGCTCCTGACGGGACGGCGGCGGCTCAGGGTGGCTGCAGACGGTTAAGGCCGCCGGGGTGGGAGAGGAGGTTTGAGGACAGATCAGAAGTTTGTGGAGGGAGGGAGTGGTGACAGGGATCTAGGGAATGATGATTGAGCTGATGGTGGTTGAATGTGGGTGCGTTAGATGGATGAGGTGACATTGAGATGGAGGCAGGTGACGACATATTGAGAAAGACCGGTGCTTGTTAAACATGTGGGAGGGCGATGGCTCTGTCGTAAGCTCAAAGTGGAGAAGCTGTGTTAAAGCCAAAGTGTGGGCTGTTCAAGTTGTAAGAGCTCAACACAAGTGACAGCTCCTCAGCACCGGCTGCTGCTGCAGCGCAACATCAAAGGTGGGCGCGAAGACAGCCTAAACTGCGCCCAGTCTGAACAGACATTGCGGAGCGGCCGGGTGCTATAAAGAGCTGCCGGGTACTGTTGAGCGCAGGGTTCTGCCGCTGAGTTAGGTGTTGGCTGCTGACTTGCCGCTGAGTTGGGTGTCGACCTCCACCGCCGCTGCATTATTGACTGTCTCAGCAGTTTATGCTGGTGAATTACCACCGGCCCGGTCCGCTGCTGCGCCACCCACCACCGGATGGGCGGCGGGGAGCCTCCAAACAAATCCCCGGTCCGATCGGCCGCTCCTCCGCCATCCATCAGGCTTAGCGGTCCTCTGAGGGGACGAACCGGCAGAGGTGCGGTCCGTGCCGCTCAAACCCCCGGACCGGCGGCGGCGCCTGTCAGCGGGTGTGTCTCGGTTGGAAGGAGGGGAGGGGCGGGAGAGAGCAGTTTTTGGAAGTTTGACGCCGTGCTGCGCCGCTCTAGCCCAATCAGTAGCGGCTATCGTTTCGGTAAGGATCAAAGAAGAACATCAAACACATTGATTAGCTCAGAGAAAAATCGAGGTGATCGTTAACCATACGTGGAACAGGAAGTTGTTCTTTGAAATAGTAGTCGATGTTGTTTGATCGTTATGGATTAAAAGTTGCCCCATCTTGTAAAATAATGAAAGTCGTGTATGGAAATACTGCGGAACACTCAATTATGTGCTGAACTCTCAACTAAATTTAGGAGCACTAGGGGCTCTTTTCTTCTTACCATTCAGTAGTTGTAAAATAGGTATCCGGGCTAAAGATACTACCGTATTCACTATAGCATACTGCTGTCATAAATTTGTGTAAAAAAAAAAAACGAATTTCATCTTCATTAGAAGCGTACGTAAAGTCGGCGTACTGATGCATCTCGCCATCGCATTAGATATATCAAGTCACAGTTATACCTCTGTAAGCCATGGCCCCCTTCATGGGCGACACTTTTCCCTCCAATCGTCCTCTAAAACCGTCGGCGTGGGCCATGCATTTAAATTCGCTCATTGGGTTCGGCGTCCGCTAAATCCTGGCCCTGCGAGTGGAACTGGTCACTGGACGGTACGGAAGCCGGCGCCTAGTCTATGGCTGTGTTCCGACTGGCTCTGTAGATAACCTGAGAGTCCCGAACATACCTGAGTCAGGTCTGGTGTCGGTATAACCCCTCAATACGAGATGCACGGGCTTGGCGTCGTGATATCATCGTGTCGGTGTTGGGTGGTGACGGGTCTCCGTGACCCCAGTGGGGGGGGGGGGGAGGGGATGGGGGTCGTCCTGGCACGGCCGACCTATGCCTTGATTGCCGTGACCTGTCTCATCACCGCAGCGTGTCACGCGATCAGTTACTCGTGTCCCTCATCACCCCTGTTCTTCCACCCAGTCCACGACCAAAATTACAGCAGTCCTGTCATAGTCCTGTGGGACCTGTGTAGTTCGTAAGATTTCCACCAGGTGTCAGCTGTGGCTGGTCGCTGGTGTGTAGTTTCTATCGGTTCCGCTAGGTGGTAGGGCTAGTTCGGTGTATGGCCACTAGAGGTAGCAACAGCTGTCATCCAAATCACTACGGTAAAGGATTTGGGATGGTGTCCATTGCTAGCTACATGGGGGCAGGGGTGGACAGTTGTGCCGAGTTGGGGTAGCACGAGCCTTCCCAATGCCGCGCTGGCTTGGCTTTGGAGCCGCACCAGACGGCGGAGGTCAAAGTCACCGCTAGGGCGGCGGCGGATTTGCTGCGCCCGTGCAACCCCAACTCGGCATAATTATCCAATTCTGCATGGGGGTCATACAGGCTATCAACATGCCAGCTCAAAAGCACTGAGATTATCGCCGACGCCGCCTACCTCACGCCTGCTTTTACGTATCCCGTTTTTGCGCACCATTTTGTAAGAAACGAGCCATACTCTCCCAGCCATTTCAGACCGCCATTTACGGTGCGGTGCCATATCACTGCGCAGTTGTCCAATATATTGGACTTTTCCGGAGAGGCTACTGCTCAAATCGTGTCTTCCAGACGACAGCATCCTCGTTGGACTGCCGCCTCTGAAGCTGCGACACCATTTCGGAGCCCCCGGACGGGACAGTGGCGCTTGTTTGCTTGTTAGACCGGCCTGCTCAAATTATTTCCGATCTCTGACAGGGTGGTGCTCGTCAATTTCCAACTTGCTCAACTCCAACACAAGATACTAGGGAAGTTTGCCAGTACCAACAGCCAGCGAACTTGTCTCGTTTAGGCCGCTTAACCCTTGTTTAAATGCGCAGCGAGGCAATATCGCTGTTCAAATAAAATAAGTTGTTATTCTTGCGCACTTGCTTCAGAGGGCGGCGTAATTTAATTTACGCCTGAAGAGGATGCAATGGCTACGGGGCGTAATATATTGGCCAAAACACTGTCGCTGCTTCCTTACTGCCGGACTTTGTGCTACACGTTAGATTAGTAATTAATTTAACCGACTTCTGTAATGGTTTGAATTACAGCCGCCCCTGGGCCTTTTCAGCACCACTCACTTCACTGCAGTGTCGCCCATCAAACCTGATCAATCTGTGCACAATATGTATCACCTAATAACCCCAACCCTTAAAGGTAGTGTGCCAGCTTTCTTGGACCGTATGGAGTTAATGGCCCAGATAAGGAGAACCGGATTTTTAGAACTTATCCATACCTTCAAAACTCATGGAAACGTCTTAAATTCTTCAAATTTTGAGTACCCCAGTGCGAAATTCGCCCCGACGGGTTGTCGGTCGTACCCCAACCACATTTCACATGACTATGAACAATAAATGCACACACTGAAATCGCTATTACCGATATGCTCATCCAATCAAGTTTCGATAAACCCGTTCATCATCATCTCCTGCGGTTTCAAACACGCCTGTTAGGTGGCTTCTGATGCTCGTCGAGGTCGGAATTTCCAAATACGCGTGGTGCGTCGGGCCGCGCGCTCTGACTTCGGCCAAGAAAAATGCGTCAGCTGATCATTGTCATTTCTGCCACTTGCGTGTGGTGAAATGGGGTCAAAACTTATAAGACGGCTTTTTCATATCAATTATTTTACATAAAATCATATTTCAAACCATAAATAATGTTCGACAGCCAAATAAAAGAAACAATACCAATACGGGCTTACAGTTTAAGGCTCGACATTGTGTTGTCTACGATTAGACAGCTGATAACTCATTCCCGTACGTCGTATGGTCGTAACACTATATAGTGTTACGATGACCTTTGCTTATTGTCACAAGTGCGCCGCATTCGCGATTGTTGCCCGACGCCTGTTTGCAGGTGAGCCCACTACAGTTGTTATACATATCTAAAAACCGAAAAACTTTTAGGCGAAAAAGGCACTATTCCAGGCCCATTTTTGATTTTTTTTGCGATATTAGGTAAAAACAGAAGCCTCTTATCCTAGGAAAAATAAAATGGGAAATCTTTCAAAGGTGGCACACTACCTTTAACCTTCACCCGTCACCTCTCTAACCCCGCCCCCTCTATCCGGCAGTGTCACCGTGCACATCGAGGTGGAGGATGTGAACGAGTTCGCGCCGCGTTTCACCGAGCGCTCGTACATCCTGGACGTGGACGAGGGTCGGCTGTACGACGAGATCGTCCAGGTCGCCGCGGAGGATGACGACTGCTCTCCAAAGTACGGCGACATCTGCCGCTACGAGATCCTCAGCAGCGACCAGCCGTTCGTCATCAACAGCCAGGGTGAGCGCTTCTGACCAGAGGCCGGCTTTACCAACAGAAAAATCGCCGGCTGCTGGAATTTGCTGGAATCGGAAGGAACCGACCGATGCATTTTATTTTATTGCATTTATTTTAGTTTTTCAGTCATTATGGATATCATATCGGATTATTTGCTCCATTTATATGCATTGTGATAACGTCAGATATGCTCTTAGAGGTTCGTTACAACAGTTCTAATCAATTTTACTCGCTTTTCGCGCTAACATCCTTGGTTGATTTTATTTCACTTTGAGAGGGACATTATGAACGACGTCATTTCACAAATGAATTTATACTGATGGGTCTCGACATCTCTCAGAACCGATATAAATGAGACACGATTAACTCTGTCCGTGCCACCTAGTGTCCCAAAGTTCAGCCTCAAAGACGCTTCCGTTTGATTCTATACTTGGCCCTGCCTCAGACACGAGCCCGCCGCTGCGCTCGGTCTCTGTATAATTATCAGGAGTCACGGCGTGTAACGATCGGGGTGGTGTCCGGCGGAGCCGAGCCCGGGTCAGTCGTCTCCCTGCTGATTGGCCGTAATGACTGACCTCATCAGGCGGCGGTCGGTAGCGGCCTACCGCGTCCCCTGGGACCGACAGAAGACCGGGCTGGGCTCTGCCGAGGCATGAGTGGGCTGTTCAGCATGGCTGGGGATTGGGGTCCATAGAGGCACGGTGTAGATGAGCCATGGTTGGTGTCTTAGGGTCTATAGTGGCATGACATAATATCCCCCACTGTCCTAGGGTCTAGCGAGGGTCTAGCGAGCGAGGGGCTTACCGTCATGGCCAGGTCTTCTGGGAAATAGTCTGACTCTGAGATGCGTTCTTTGAGCCAGCCCTGACGTGCCCCCTCCCAGGGGAAAGAGGGCGTCTGACGAAGGATCAGAGGGGACGAAGCTGATCCCCTCTGGGTCTCCGGAGATAAGTATGATACGACTAGGTCCCCCAGTGGCCGGCGGCGCCAGACGTATAATTACAGCGGGCTTTTTTCGTCACCATGACCCCGAGTGATACAAACAGTGTTCATGGGGAATGTATTCACTTGTTGCGCATCATGGACTATTTCCAAATGACTTGGCTGAGAACCGTGTGGCTTAAAAAGCATATCTGCCGCACAACTAAAATTTGAAGTTGCTATGGATACCGCTAAATGGAAGAGTATCAGAGCTGAACAATTCCCGAATTTTGTGGCGATCGTTTTAGTTTGCTTTTGCGATAGAGCTTTTATCGTTTCGTTTTTAATGTGGAAACCTTTGCTCTGCTAAAGTGATTAACACGAAAGGTCAGTTAAATGACATTTGCATGCCAGGAGCTCGTTTTGATAAGGTTTAGGTGCTTATTTCCCCTTCCGCTTCCCATTCCGTGCAGACGTCAGGGGTCGGTCAAGCCTATTATCTACCTCCACTACCTGCATAGCATGCGTGGCGGAACAGGGGAGCGTTACCCATCCCCCACCATCTCTCAAATCGGGCCACCATCGCGTCTGCCATTATCGAAACGAGCCGGCCAAATCGATACGGCCGAACGAGGCGGAAATTTCGGCACGGCTGCCCCGAGCCGCTAGCGGGCCGCTCGTAAAGGCGAGTGGCTGAATTTGGCCGCTGGGCCGGATGGAGACAGATGCCGGCCGGCTCGTTACCTCGGCCGATCTGGCCGGCTCGTATGACGTGCTAACGTGGCCAATGTCCGCGGAACGCTTCGACGGATGGCCGGTGTCGCAGGCGTCAATTTGGTTGAGTGACCGATTTGGTCGGCCGGCAGCGATTAGCTAGCTGACGATATTGAATCGGAGAGGAGCCGAGCACGCGTAACCGGGCTACGAGCGCCACGGCGACGGCCCAGAGTCCGCTCCGTGATGGCAGGGAGGGCTCGACGACAGTCGTAGGGTTTATGGCGACGGATTGATGGCAGGCGGATTGATATTATGCCCTGAAGCGATGACATTGACGACAGTGATGAAGCGTGGTCCGTATGGCATGTAGTGCGCCAGGCTTTACCCACTGAAAGGGCTAGCCACCTAAGACTTCTCATATTCATGGGCTTTTTGGGATCTTCATATTTGTTTTATTCGATGATTTGATATGTATTAATTTATGTTGAAAGTAAAGGATTTCAGTTTTTATCTTGCAAAGTTTAAACAGGCAATCGAAAATAATATTTAGAGGACAAGGAATGTTTTTAAAAGCGAGCCAATGTACATTAGTGATGATGTCATTTCGTTGGAATCGAATTGGGCTCACCCCGATATCTTATCTGGCGATCGCCTCCTAAAGACACCAACCGGCTAATTGGTTTCTGTCCTAAAGTCATTCTCCGATCTGAAATTAGTTCAGCGTGCAATTTCCAGGCGTGAGATTAAGCCCGATCCAATCAAAGATGTCCTTGGCGAGTCACGGCTGACGCGTGTGTGCCTTACGAGGTGAGCGTCAAACTTCTCAACTCTTCGAGTGAGTCTGTTTTGCGAGCGACTTGAGAGCAACTTGTGCTGGAGACACAGTACCTATATGCTGCAGGATGGTGGTTCGAGCCCGGCTTATTATTTTTTTTGTAGACGACATTACTATCGAGGGGTGTTTTCTGCACAAAATATTTTAATGACTATGCAAGTCAAGTGCCTACTGGGTCTAAATTTGACATCTGGAAATCTTAGTTGGAAATGGGCACACATATAAAGGAGCAAAACACTAGGGCATTGACAGTTGCGAGCTTCACAGCTTCAAAGCGATGGTGCGTCTGCCTTATCGCGTTCTGCATAATTAACGGGATCCGAATCTAAGTGGAGCTGCCTGGGACGTTTAGTTCAGCTGGAAATAGCAGTCTGTGGGAGAATTGAATTTCACCTGCTATATGGATGGATATGGTTGTGTTTTCGTCAGTCTATTTTGGGATGAGTTGCCTTGCTGTAAGTGCTGTTTCGGTACCTTGCAACATCGCTTATATTCAAGCGAATGTGTGATTTTACGCTATTATTTCCGAAATAAGACCTCAGGCCAGTGACCAGCAGATGCCCATATTTTACAAGTTTTAAATCTGTCTCTGCGCCCGATGACCTAGCCACGGCCTTCACGTCGCGTCTCTGTCGACTGCTGTTTGTATGTGTCTGTCACTGACGCGGCCATTTGGACGGTCGTCAAACACAGGCTGCCGTCGGAGGTACCTCAATATGTCGGACGACGCTTCCGACGACAGACAGCCTGTTGAGTCGGGTCGACGGGGCGTCCCTGGGCTGTGCTGTTGTCTTGGGGGTTACGGAAACGGTGTAGATGATAAACGACGAATGCGGATGATGATGGACTATGAGATGTGGCCTTTGCTAGCCTGATGGCGTTTTAAGGTGGCAGGGAAGGTCTTTGGAAGCCTCTACGGGGGTCTGAAAAGGTGGTGTGCGTTATGGAAATTTTGATGAAATTGACGAAAGCGCTTGGTTTGGGATGGACACCGATAGACCAACGAACTTACGAAAAAGGATTGTTTCCGTTGGATGACTGGGAAGTGGGCTGTGCGTTAAAGGGACTATCCCACCTTTAACATGGGGTTTGAGTTGAGATAGCCAAGTTTGCGGCGAGGTTCAGAAACCACTATCTATCTAGGTTGCAACCCCCGCGGCCTCTTGGTGTTGAAGAAATTCGTTCCCTTCATTTGAAAATGGGCCTTGTACAAGGCCCTATCTTCAACATGGAGCGACCGTTAGTGTGACGTCACCTCGTTTAGTCATTCTGATTTAAATGGGTTTGTTCGTTGAAAAATCGCTTAAAACTTGGTCTGAACTTTGTTGTGGTGCCTACAGAGTAAAAAGCTTTATGATAGTAATGTGGCCTGGGGAAGGAGGTAATTTTGGGCTGTGACGTCACATATTTGAAAGTTTGTGTTTTGAATATGGGAAGCCTAAGATGTTTAATGAAAAATAAACGCCAGAACCGTGTTCCTGGTCATCCAATCTATAAAGTCAGGCACAATTTAACTGGTTTTAACAACATTTTAGAAGGTGGGATAGTCCCTTTAAGCTCTCACTTTAGCGCAGAGTTTTAATGGTCACTGCTTGCCGTATCGGGACTTTAAGTTTAGCACAGACTGCTATCAGTCTTGCCGATATGCTAATGAACGGATCATGCGTAGGCCGTTTTATCTGGTCATCTTGACTCATTAGCATGACATAATTAACTGGCGCTGGGTTCATTTTATCTTAAATTCACTTAGACGCCACTTTGTTCCGTTGAGCTGGTATTTTATGTGACACACTAGCTGGTGAGGAATGAAGTGCCAGATTAGGACGGTCGAGTGGGCTGCCAAGGAATGACGCTGGGAATTAGATTAAGCTGCTAGTTTGCAAATGAGTGAGCCCATTATGAGCTTAGTGTGCTGTGTTTTAACACTGTGTTCTGACATTGTTTACAGGCACCATTCGGAACACCGAGCCGCTCTCTTATGAGAAGTCTCATAACCACATTCTGTTCATCGTGGCCTACGACTGCGGAATGAAGATGTCGGACAAGGTCACCGTCACCATCAAGGTCAACCGCGTCTGCCACCTCGGGTGGAAAGGTGAGACAACTTACTCTTGCTTACTTCAGCTTACGGTACTGCCAGAAAATAGGTATCCATTATTTTACTGGCACTTTATTTAAGTGTACCGACAACATTGTGTGAAAATATTTTAATTCTTTGGAAATTCTTTGGAAATCATTTGAACGCGTCCCGAACCATCTGCTCAATCCTCTTAAGCTCACCGTCCTATCACCCTGCGGTATACAAGTCCGTCCCCCTCTGCCGGGCGAGCCCGCTCCTCCGGCCAGCATTGTCTGTCGGTGATGTGGACCGCCTGTAACTCGCCGCGGCAGCGCGGCTGAGGCTGACACGGCTCCCTGGTCGATCGTTCGTGTCCGGACAGCGTGTCGGCGATCACCGAGGGCCGCGTGTCATCAGCGTGTCACGTGTCGGTGTCAGTGTCCGTGTCAAACCCTGATCGAGGTGTCTCGTCCGAGAACTGATCGGGTGTCGGACGGATATGAGAAATGACAGAACTTGGAAGCGGCGACTAGAAAAGTTGGCGTACGTATATAAGGAGAAGTTGTGAATTTATCCTCGCTGAACGCATACGATATTTATCATATGTTGATCGAGGATCGCAAGTTTTGCAGTTTGTTGTGCACGGCCGATCGAGAGCTTTCGTTAGAGCGTAAAATGTGACCCAGCTATCAAGACCGATCTCGACAACAGGATTTATTATCCAGTCATGCGACATTACCATTAATGCGTCACGTATTTGTTCAATCCCCCCGTCCAAAGCCTGTCACACACCCCCGCTGCAACCCGTACACGACCACAATCTACGTCTTTCAGTAAAGGGTCACGGAATTTCTGGAGGTCTCTGAAGCCTTGGGAGGCCTGGGTCACCACATACGGTCTGCTGGCCCTACAGCACTGATGGCCGCGTCTCGTTCACCCAGTGGGAATATTCCACCCGGAAATGTCTAGTGCCACCGCCATCGTTCTGCTCATTGGCTTCGAAATGCCGCCGAGATATATAGCGGCGGTGTAATAGAAACATTGCGCCACGAATGAAGCCATTCATAAGCATCAGTTTGTTGGCGTGCCGTATGGAAGGCATTTGTATACATGAAGACCCGCCAGCTCGCCAGTTGCATTCAAATGCGCGACAAGGGGAACGGGTACAGCGTAAGATCTTTATGGTACAGCGGGCCATGCTGTAATGAAATCAGTTTGGAATAAGGCCTAGCTTCAGATAAGTTGAATTGATGTTCCAAATGTTCAATCTTTAAGTAGGTGTTCTAAATATTGTTGCCGTAACATTCCGTATCTATTAGCCTCAGGCTAAGGCCGTCTTCTATGCAGTTATCCATTCCGTTCATGCGGATGCTGGCATGTTTTAAACATGACTCAAGAACATAGAAGTTTGTGAAATTAATTATCATGTACCGATTGTCATATTGCCCGCATGCATGCATTGCATAGGCATCGACGACCAATCAAGTCGGTATGAGTAAATATTGCTGGGATGAGTTCGAAATATTCCGCAAATTTACTGAGTACTGGACGGAATTATAAGGCGGATTTTATTTCCGACATGACCCACAAGCTCGATACAGTCCATCCGCCTCTATTCTCCTCACGTTTTCTCGTTTTCCTGTGGCTGCATCTGGTCTGGAGCGTCTCAAAACCGCCTTCATTTCCGGCGCACCCGTCGCCGAGGCAGCCTCTTCACCGGGTCCGAGGACGAACACATGATTACGGCGGCCATGAAGCCGGCAGTGAGCGGCGGCGCGGCCGCTCGGGGACCCACTGAATCCGGCTGTTAGCAGGTGCCGGTCCGAATCAGCCGTCCGGGTGCGGCTTCGCGGGTCGATGCCGGAGCTGGGACCGCCGCCGGCCCAGCGCCCAGCCCTAATGTCCGTCCCGTGTCAGCCCCGCCGCTCCCATCCGCCCAGAATGGCACCGCTCAGGTGGCGGCTCAGAGCGTAGTGGTTGCTCCATCTCGGGGGAGAGTGTAAAATCAGACATCAAAAGAAACATGTATTTACCGGGCAACAGTAACCGTGTTGGAAAAAAACGTCAATCGCGATTTTAATTTCTTTGTTTCATAAGCCTTCCTTTCGGTCTTGTTCAGCCACTGTTACTGGTCCGTTTATGGCGATACTGATCCTCCTCTTCCATCATCCTCCGTCAGCAATACATCCCTCCGGCACCCTATCTCGACACCCCCCCCCCCCCTCCCCTGCATCGCTTTCTCCCATCCGCCTTTGTCGGTCAACATCGAACGATACATTTCCGTCGAAGGACGGGAGGGTGAGCTGAAAAATAGAGGAGATGAGGAAAAGGAGAAGAGGTGATCTTTTCCCGGGTCCGGTAGGACCTATACGGTGCTCCCCAGAGTACCGGCGCATATCATGTAAAGGAGCTATTCAGTATCAAGCTGGGGAGTGGAGAGCTCTCTACTTGGCTGGCTGGGCCGGCAGGCGCTTGGCTGGTCTCCCGGGCGACAGATATAGCTCATTTGGTTGGATACTGCGCTAAAGACATATGATGGATTGATGACACGATTTAACCCCGATTTTCTGATCTAATGCCCAAAAATGACGGTCATTTGATGACGGTTACTCGTTATAATCGGATTCCTCGGGCATAAAAACATGCATTACCTATATCAGCATTATGCAATTAAGTCTGTTTTTCCCAGTTATGATTTCTATCTGGGCAGTTTTCTTCAATAACCTGTTTCTTGCGAAATCCGAGCGATATCGATGCGAGAAGAAACCAAGTGATTCGAGTAACTTATACATCTGACGCTAGATGGCAGCAGTGAGGGCGCCTGCCAGTTATGCTGTGCCGCATACGCTTCTGTATTGCGGTACAGCCTATTCTGTGCCGAATCCGCAAAGCTGAAGCCGGCACGGCACGGCTTATTGCCGGCTTATGTGGCATTCGCTTCAAGATTGAATGAATTACAAGTCATTGCAGTGTTCCACATCATGTGTGTAGGACCCTACGTCGACTGACGGTCGCTCCCCCCCCCCCCCGGCAGATCTGCCCGAACACGTGGAGTACGCGCCCAACTCTGGCGCCGTGGCGCTGTTCCCGGACGCCACGCTGGACATGTGCGAGGTCCCCTGCGCCGTCGACCGCGTCCAGAGCAAGATCTCGCTGCAGACGTCTCACATCGGCAAGGGCTGCGACCGGGACACGTTCTCTGTGGAGAACCAGCGCCGACTGTGCGGCGCCGACGCCCGCGCGGTGGACCTGCTGCCGTCGCCGACAGCGGAGAGCCAGTGGACGCGGCCGCTGCCCCGGGATCACGGCCACGAGTCCGACGAGGTGTTCCAGGTGAGCGGGAGGGAAGGAGAGAGTGGGATGAAAGGAGAATGAGTTGATTCGATTATAAAGTAGTTGCATGCTATCACTGGAAAACAGAATTTGTTTTTTCATCCAGTTTGAACTCATCGATGACGATTGACGACATTTCTCGTCCTCCAGTTAAATCGCTTGAGATGTGTGTTGTACCGTGTATCCACTATCCAGGTTTGATGACCCTTTCTGTCTAACTATTTCTAACTATTGTCTAACTATTTCACCAATGCGACCCGCCCTTTCTTACACTCAATGATTATCCCCAATACGTTGATCCGTGGATTGCATTTGATGTCCCGCGCCCCTGCCCACTGTGTCTCCCAGTTTGACGACTCCCCACTCCCCGCGTCCCCAGTTTGACGGCACGAGCACGGCGGTGGTGGTGCCGCCGTCGGTGATGGAGCCCCAGCTGGGCAACACGTTCACCATCTCGGTCTGGCTGCGGCACGCCGACCACCCCGGCCAGGACAAGCACGTCAAGGAGCACGTCCTCTGCAACGCCGACGATCACAGTAAGTGGGCAGACGGGTATACTGAAAATGACTTTTACCAAAAGAACATCGAAGCCGGGGTTGGAAATGTGTGCTTGTAGTTTATACTGGCGGGAGCTTTTTATCAGCTTTTCATATTAGTGTGGGATGTGGACAATACGATATAAAGGAGATATTGATGGTATATGAGACACGGTACAGGATATTACGTCAAATTCCACATCCTGTTATCTCTGCAGGATATCAGGTGAAATTTCCCATTCTTTCATCTGTGATACAAGCGCAAATGAGAGACGCATTTAGAAGTTGCGTGTTTTCGAGGCTACTCAGTTTCCCCGCGCTTGAAACTGCTAAAAACAACCCAGAGTCAAACGCAAAAAGGCTCAACGGCTCCGGTAATTGTACGTTCGAAGCCTGATATCCCACATCCGTCCCAGTGCTTATTTCAGTACCTACGGTCGTTTCTGTGAGCTGGCTACATCAATGGTACAACGCTAATATCAGTCGTCGGATCATAAAGGAGGATCTCGCTATTCATTTCCAGCCGTGGCGCCGGCCCGAATAGATTCAATTTGCCCCACGCGCGAATACATTTCCTCCGGTCGGCCGTTGAAGCATGTTATTGTTGATTCTCCGCCATATGAGACGGCGCAGCATACAATAGTTCTGAAAGCGCTGACGCAATGGCCTCTAGGCTAGCTGGTTTGAAATGAGTCCGACAGCTGCAAACTGTTTTTTTTTCACGGGTGAGACAGGATATCATATTCTGACTGCCGCCAGGAGTTGTTTGCCGCGCAGTAAGTGAAAGACGGGCAAACAGAATATGCGGTGACCAGGCATTGAAGGAAGAGGTTTTTGTGTAACCTCTTGGTGCTCTGTGAAGTTTTTACTTTTTGAATCATTAGTGTTTCAATGTTTATGTCGCCTGTCCCCCTCTCTCGCTCTCTCTTTGCCTCCTCTCTCTCTCTCTCCCTCTCTCTCTCTCTCTCTCTCTCTCTCTCTCTCTCTCTCCCCCCCCCCTCCCTCCCTCTCTTCCCCCTCCCCTCTCGCACCCCCGGCGCCTCTCTGCCACGTCAGTGCTCCACCGTCCGGTAGCTGATAACATCGGACGGCGGCGCCGCGGCCCGCGCACCAGAGCTGACGTCGGTGATTTGGTGATTGGTGTCTGTTGAGTAGACGGAGAGCTCTATGGCGCTGCAGCGTTATCAGCGCCAGAGAGGTGCAGAGAGGAGAGAGGGAGGGAGGAAAAGAGGGAAAAGAGAAATAATATAGGGACAAGAGTAATTTAGAATGTTGCCTTCCTCATTGCTTCCTTACCTTTCTTCCCTGGTTCGGCTACATTGCGTTTTCTACCTTTCTCAAGCTCACCCAGTTGAATATTTCGTGGCTCCTCGAAACTTCTTTCCCTCCCACTTCCCTACCTGCTCTGAGTTGACTATCAAAGTAATGTCCGCCTCGCCCAACGTCCCCCCCCCCCTCGATTGTTCCCTCCCCATCGGACCCGGCCCGGGACATTAGCGCCGACCGCTCTGTATGTGGGCAAAGGTCACCACTCTGTTTGATCGATAGACCGCTAATCAGCTGCTCCGGATGGCCGTCGATCGGAGAAAGGAGCGATGGGGACGAGAGGGTGGTGGCGGTAGGCCATCTTTGTCGTACAGTTTTCAGATCATATCCCACACTTGTTCTACCAGACAGACCAAGCAAGCACCCGCGTCAGTTCTTAGCTTCATTCAGCTCAGCCCCAACCTCAGCCTTGGGGCTGGCCGTAGCTCTAGCTCTATCCCAAACCCTACACCAGCTCCAGTCCAGTACTGGCTTCAGATTTCAGCCTTCAGTTCTGTCCCTGTCCCGGAGGGATGACACTGGCCGGCCTGGCCCGGGGTCTGTGAGATTGAATGGGCTTGTTTCCGTGTCTTTCGACGAAGCTGTTGAACTACGTTTGTTTTCAACAGTGTCGCCCGTTGGGATGAACAAAGTAGATCAGGCTCTATCTGTATCGACTTTTTTTTTAAATTTTATTATCATGACCATCACGACCATCATAATCGCCACACCACACGATCAACATCATTCCCACCATCAGTTCCGCGACCGCACAGAACCACGTCTGTTCCATCAGTACACACGGTGAGACCAGTCCATCTTCGTTCGATATCATCAACAGACGTCACATCACCGGGCGACGCAGGCACTTTGTGCGCACATCACGGACGTCAGGCGCCTCTTACGGACCGCCCGCTGGACTGACGCGGCGCAGTATGTGACGACGTCACACGCGCGAGATTCCCGCACGTGACTCGCGAGACTGCCAGCAACAAACTTATGGAAGATGGAATGATAACATTTTCGTACGATAGTCTACCGGCACTGCCCCTTGTCCGCAACCGGTGACTGTGTCCTTATAAATACCATGCCTGCTGACACAGAGAGCAGTCGTGGGCTAAACCGCCCTCAGCGGCATTCAGCTCTGCTCCCTCCTACAGGCGCATGTACAGCCCTCTGCAAACTGCGTGGTAGGTATTCTTTTTTCGACAAAACCGAGAATAACGCGAATACTATGCCATCGGTCACTCGGAAATCGTAACAGTATGACGCGCGAGACTTCGCACCTTAGATTGGCATTATCATCGTGTTCATTTTCTATCCAGTTTGGCAACAAAATCCAAAAGTTTATATTTGCCCCCAAAACAGACTTTTGCATTTTGTTGCCACACAAGGCGTATACTTTGTCTAGTGATGGACCTAATCGAAGAAGTGGAGCATAGCGCATCTATTTGCAGTGAGTTCCGACCGACTGATAACATAGCCTTTGAGTTATCGCCGGTTTTGTCGAAAAAAGAATACCTACCACGCAGTCTGCTGAGGGCTGTACCTAAGTCTACCAGCGTACACCTAAGCCCAAAAGAGTACATCTAAGCCTACAAGCGTACATCTAAGCCTTAGCTGACACAAATCAGATTGCGCAAGGATAGAGGTTACCGACAGGTGGGCGGCAGCGCGGGCCCAGCGAGGGCGGCGGCGACACGCCACCAGCGAGGGCGGCGGCAGCATAGCCCCAGCGAGGGCAGCGGCGACATCATCCCAGCGAGGGCAGCGGCGACACAGGCCCAGCGGGCTAGCTTGCGGCGGCGACGGCCACACGGGCTCGGCAGCGTCCAAGGGACGGTTACGAACACATAATGTGGGGCCGAATCAGTGGGTGAAGTGATAATATGGGCAAGGGGTGGAGGTCGGGGGGGGGGGGTAGGAAGAGGAGGGGAGGGGGTGATAGGTGTATGCAAGTTTTGAATTCGGGAAAATGTTGCAGGAAATCCGCTAAATTTTGCTGCTAAATTCTGATTTATTCTTCAAGAATGCCAGCTAATCTGCCCCACTTGGTCTCGTGTTTATCTAAAGTCTGCCGCCTGACGGCAGCGTTCTTCTCTACTGATGCTTCAGCTCTCAGTAGTGACAAAAATAGTGACATGCTAGGGGGGACGTTTATATACTTTGAGCGCAATATCATACGTTTAGCTAATGTTATTATCAATATTTTCAACCTATCTTCGCTCGGGAGACGAGGGAAGAACCATGTTTCTTTTTTTACATTCAAACAATGCTAAATGTGGATGTTAAGTGTGCTTCAACCTCTTTAATAAAGCGCTGCACCACATCGCAGCTCCACAACACATGTAAAGAGTTTCATCTTCCATTTCACAAAAAGTGCATAATGGACTGTCCGCTTTTCCGATACGATATAAAAATGTATTCGTGGCTACTATTCGGTGCACTGTTCGGAAATGAAAGCTTTGCAAATAACTATTTTTGGTTGAGAGGCGTATGTCTCATTGTGCCAAAGTGCATGTCTCCCACATCTCTCACCCACTTTTGTTCTACTTTAGATGGTCTCTCTCTTTGTTTCGTGTAGAGTGCCGTGACAAGGCTTTTGTAAAGTATTTTCGATATTTTTGACTTTTCGGAAAGTAACGCAATTTTGAAAGGTAGAACTGGTGCCTCTATCCGTTGTTTTACGTTTTTAACGTCAGCTGGTATGCTCCTCATAAGAGAAGAGTAGCATAAGAACGTCATTTGTATATTATACATGGAGTTGATTTGTTCCCTTCTGTGTAGTAAGCCTGTCTCTTTGCAAAACAAGTCCGCTATGAACCGCAGCCCTTTTCTGTCCCAATCTCTCACAAAGGTCTTTTTGTACTTAGTGTTGTCCGAAAACCATATCTTATCGGAAAGAATTTCGTCTCCATCTGGTACGTAGGCGGCAGAAAAATTTGCCCATTCTCTTACTACGTCTTTCCAAAAGTTGTTCCTAGTCCTTTTTTCTAGTTCTTTTAGCTTTGTTGATCCGAAGCATATGAGATTTTCTATTGGGGGTAGTTTTAGTTTAGCAATGTTTGCCCATGTCACCTGACTGTCGGCACAGTAGAGCCTTTTTACCCAGGTTGACTTCAGGCTGGACAAAAATGATCTAACGTCGATCATCTTTAGTCCCCCGCACTCGTAATTTTGCACAAGCCACGACCTTTTGATTTTATCTGGTCCATTATTCCAAACAAAGCGAAAAAGGATACTGTTAATTTTTCTTAGAACCTCGTCGCTGGGGTTAGGTAAGGCTGTTAGCACATGCACAAGTTTTGCAACCAACAATGACTTTACAACAGTTATTTTCCCAATTAATGTTAGGTTTCTTCTGTTCCATTGGGCTATTTCTTTACTTATCTTTGGTAGAATCGTTTCCACATTAATTGATGAAATATTTTGATTTGAATTGCTGAACAGTATACCAAGCACCTTAAGTTGGCTCACGGTGCTCAGTCCGAGATTAACTATAGCACTTGAGTCAACCTCACCAACTGGTAGGCATTTCGTTTTTTGCACGTTTATTTTCAAACCGCTCACTCTCGTGAACTCATTTAGCTCATGCAACGCACCTTCTAATGAGTTCGAATCCGGACTTGAGCAGACTATAAGGTCATCCGCATACTGAGAGATTCTTACCTCCAGACTGCCTATACGAATTCCTTCAAAGCGCGTGGAACATTTTAAATGATTTGCGAGGGGCTCCATTATTAAGTCAAACAAATAACCAGAAATTGGGTCACCTTGACGGATACCCCTACTCATAGCTATTTTTGACCCGAGGCTTCCTTCTAGTACTATCCGCGAATTCAGGTCTGGATTTAAATAGTGAACACTTATTAATTTCCGGAAGTATTGGCCGAAGTTGTACTTTTTAAAGGCCTCAGTCAAAAACTCCCAATCTACTGTATCGAATGCCGATTCAAAATCTACTGCCATGATGATGCCAGCATCTTTTGTGCTGTTTAAATGTTCAATAACATCGTACAATAAACGAGTATTTTCACCTATGAACCTGCCAGGGATATACGCTGTTTGGGTGGGCGAAACTATTGTGTGAATAACCGTTTTTAATCTGTTCGTAATTGCAGCTGAAATTATCTTGAAGTCAACGTTGAGGAGCGATATCGGTCTCCAACCTTTTGGAGAGTCTGGGGCGACGCCGGGCTTGGGAATGAGAGTTACAATGCTTTCATTATGAGTAACCAAATTTTTATTCTCTTGTAATCTTTCTAACCAAGCTCTGTACAGAAAGCAACCAATATATGACCAGAAATGTTTGAAGAAGTCGGCCGTAAAGCCAGTGGCGCGGGAACTTCTTCCAGACTGGGGGGCTGAACCATCATAGAGATCAACCTAGGGTACCCCCAAATCTAGTTTTCTCATCGGTTTTAGCCCACTTATTTTTCAGACCTTGGCCTTTTCAACGAAAAAAAAGAAGAAAATATTTGCAAAAAAGTGAGATAGGTATTCCGTCTCAGCTGAGTGAAGAACTACCGTTTTGGCAACCTGGAATAAAGGTTTTAAGCTGCCAAATGAGTTGCCGAGTCAGTAAAATAGGTAGATTTTTTCACTTACATGCTTTCTTTCTTTGTGACTCACAACCCCTAATTTGGGGAGGACAAGCTGCCCCAACGGTTCCTGGCCTCATAAAAAGATGTGAGGCACCGCCCCCACGGCTCCAGAGTTGTGAGGGCAAGCTTCCCCCACTGCCCTCTCCCCCGGTTCCCGCGCCCAAGATTACTTTCTCGCGCCTATGTATGAATCTATGAAATTGTGTTGGTAGATTTCCGATTTCGATTCCTCCAGCTGGGGGGCTCAAATACATTACGAGCCCCCCCCCCCCAGCCGAAAAGTTGGAGGGGCTCAGCCCCCCCCCCCCCCTAGCCCCCCCGGTTCCCGCGCCACTGCGTAAAGCCGTTTGATCCTGGTGTTTTACCACTCTTCTACTCTTATACTTTTAGGGCTAACTGCAGTTCATTAAAGGATATTGGTTCGTCTAACGCACGACTTTGCTCGTTTGAAAGCTTACATGTTATGTTGTTTTGTAAGTATTCATTAGGGTTGGCATTGTTACTGTTCTTACTGTACTTATTTCTCAAGTTATCTGAAAAATATTTGAGTATCATTTCTTTATCAGTGATAACACCGTCGTTCGTTTTAAGAGCATTAATTGTTTTTTCTCGTTGAATTTCTCTTTTCGAGTGACAAAAAGTATTTCGAGCATGTTTCGCCTTCTTCATGCCAGTTAACCTGGATCTAGTAATGTGGCCCTGAATTTTTGGTTTACGCAGTTCTTCCAGAACCTTTTGTTTATCTTCTAAACGTTTAAGGATTTTCTGGATTCGGATAATCGTTTAGCGATTTTCGGATTGACATTATTTCATTGCAGATTTTTGTTTCCTTTTCTCTGTATTTTCGAGCCCTTTGCTTGATATTTCACAGTTTCCCCGCGAATTAGCATAAGTAACGTTTCATAAAAAGATTATCATTTATTGTAAACTGAATTGAATTCGACGTTAACTGTATCAGACATGTATTTTTCCGAATAGACCGGTATTGCATACTGACCAATTACATTCACTATTAGATCTTTGACGATTTTGTCATACGAAGCATCTGCAATCAGAGGCCTGTTTTCACTAAAAACTTGTATTTACAAGTGTTTGTAGTTTACAATTCATAAGTATTTTTACCAACTACGTAAAAACCGATTTCACTAAGCTTCATCGCCAGTGGCACCTCCGATAAGAAAATGTTTGCAAATAAACTTGTAAACAGTAAAAAACAGTAAAAAGTTTTCTAATCAAACTATAGCATGTTAAAGATACTGCTTCTTGTATCAAATATTGTCTAGTATTCATGTCAAAAGTTGCCTAATTAAATTATATTTAATGATGCTGTTGGAAAAAGATATAAATGATAATTCACATTGTCCATTATTGTAAAAAATAACACGCAAAACATTGACAGCAGAAGACTGTTGAATGCAATTATGGCGCGCGATGACAAAACTTGACGATATTTTAATACCGATTATTTTGCTTCTTAATGTGTGTGCTAAGTGAAAATTGAGCATGAAAGACTCAACAAAGCATAGTTGTTCTAAATATATGACTGTTTTTGCATTATTGCACAAAAGTATCAAAATTCCGAACGTCAGGACCACTGGAATTTCAGGTTTGTAATTACGATGTTTCTTTCAAGTTTTTGGTCTTCGTGAAACAGAAAGTTTGCGATTCCCATGTTTTCCGAGCAAACTTTTTCTTGTAAAAAAGTTTGCAAATTTTAAACTCAAAATTCATGTTCAAAGGTTTCGTGAAATCCAAATCTCAAATGTTGGTAATTATTTCTTGTAAACTCAAGCTTTTTCTTTGTAAATACAAGTTTTATTTGTTAGTGAAACAGGCCTCAGAGAGTCGTTAAACTTCCACAAGCGCGGGCCTCTTCTCCTTTGCGGAACATAGTTATGTGTAAGGTAATCATACTGTGGTTCTGACGATAGCCAGGCGAGCATGGAACTCGAGACTGGCAATATTTCTGAGGTTGGTCGCTAATAAAAAACATATCTAGGTCGTCAAATTTGTGAGATTTTGTTTAGACCAAGGTAAATGCCTTTTTATTCGGGTTCAGCTCGATCCATGCGTCAATGAGCCCGTGCTCTTCTATTGTTTTTACGAAAACATCCTCGCTCTTGGGTTATTCTGCCTGTGATAATTTGAGTCTCGCTGGACTTGAGAACGAAATTAAAATCGCCACCGATGATTAGTTGTCGTTTGAAAGTCATTTAGACGCTGATTAATGCGATAAAAAAATACTGGCTGGTCGTCATTCGGACCGTAAATGTTGATGAATGTAAAAGTGTTTGCAAATATTGTGCAAATAAGTATGCAAAGTTTCCCTTTGGGCAAAATTCCTGGTGTTTTATGCTTCGTATTGGAGCCTGGGGCTGAATAGAACCGATGTACCTCTGCTATTAAATGTCCAAAAGCATGATAGCCTTTCATGCCCATAGGGTTTTAAAGGGCATATTCATTACGTTTGGTTAAGTGAGTGTCTTGCAAAAATATATATCGTAATTAAGATTTCGCAAATAATCTAACACGTCACGCCTCTTCTCCTGGCCTCCTAACCCTCTGCAATTGAATGACAGGAACTTTAGAGCATCATAGCATTTCTTTTTTGGAACGCTGAAAAGGAAGCGGGGGCAGGAGTGGAGGGATAATACCGTTTTGTCAAGTCACAGAACGTGATCGTGATTTTATGAGTTACTGCGCCAGAAAGCAGCTCCTGCGCCACCGAGGCCGCCGCCGCCACCGCCAGCTGCGCCGAGACGAGCACCACCGCCAGCTGCGCCGAGACTAGAGCCGCCGCCAACAGCACCGAGACGCGCGCCGCCGCCAACAACGCGAGGACCAGCGCCGCCGCCAACCACGCCCGAGGCAGAAGAGCAGGCGAGGGTTGTCGTAAGTCGAATTCCTGAGGAACAGAACATACAGAACGCGAGAAGACTCGGAAAACGAGGAAAGAACGAGAATGAAAACACTATCTGTATCGACTGGGAATTCGATTATGTTTGGTTGTTTTTGGACGCCTGGATGAACTGGAACACTGTTTGCCACTTGAACGGGATTGACTCTACAAAACGATACACATGTGCATAATATCCATCAGTCGCTGTAAACATAACGCCTTTTCTCGATTCCACCTTCTAAGAAAATGCTAGAGACTCGAAGCAGAGCCAATTTTCCCTGTATCAGTTTCACCGCGGATGTGTATCGCCATGCTGTTTTCCCGTCCGTCCGTCTATCCGTCGGTTCCGCTCTCATCCGCCCCCGTCACGGTGTCGGCAAACACCTGTCTGCCGCGGGGGCGGGCCGGCCGGCCGGCCAGATTGTGTGGCGCTCCTGGCGGGCCGGCGGCACGCCATCGTATCACACCGGCACGAAAACAGCGTCCGGCGCCGGACAGAGGCCCTCACTCTGACGGGCACTTCCCACGGGAGCGGGCCAATCGCTGCAGTGATCGGGCGCGCCGCCACACCGGCCGGCCACCGAGGCACGCCAGCTCATACACCGCGCCGGCCGGCCACCAAGGCGCGCCTGCAGCCCATACACCGGGACGACGGGGCTCAGCGCAGGGGGAGGAGGGATTTAACATTTGTTGGCTCAATTCGTATCGAACTTTACCTTTTGTTATCTGGAGAATTATGTTATGGTAAGTGAGATTGGGTTAGCGTCTAAGACAACGACGACAACCTTATGTATATCAGTAAAAATAGTACGCTAGGCTGCTAATGGTGTGGTATTGCTTGCCTGAGCTATATGAAAATAAATCCGGCGGAGATAGGTGCACTCACGGTGTATGTATATAAATATGCACACTGATGTCTCATGCCTACCAGTCTTCACCGGTTTGCTTGGGATTTGACCGTTTTTTTTTTTTTGCGTCAGACAGTGCAACCCTAGCTATCGCACTGGGCTGACATTCGATGCTTTCGGAAAGTTTGCGTGGAGATCGAGGAGCCTAAGTGAAAAACGTGCTTCAGGCAAGGGAATCGGTGAGGTAGTCTTGCAGAGCGCGTTGCCTTTGAAGCTTTGTGAAATGTTGGAAAGTGGAATACAGACAGAGTACTGCAAAGTTTCCCTAGCCTTGCTCTGTCACGTTGGTGCCATTGTGAGCTGAAAATGTACCCGAGCACATAGGTCATATGGAAGCTTTTGGACAGTACGTTCAAAGCGCCACTTTAAAAAGGAAAACTACATAACTAACTAAGCAAAACTATTCACCAGCACACCTGCCTCGCTATACAAGTAAATTAATATCATTGCAGAAAATAGGTCCTGATTCCTACCGGTCCTTTCCCCGACCAGTGCAGTGCCTGGTTCTGTTTTAACCAGCTGAATGCGATCTGTTTCAGGGATGAACCGCCACCACTATGCGCTGTTCATCCGCAACTGCCACCTGATCATGCTGCTGCGACGGGAGTACGACGAGGCCAACCTCAACACATTCTCACCGGCCGAGTGGCGCTGGCAGATCCCGCAGGTCAGTATCGAAAATCACCGCTCGTCTTTTTCGTTTGTTTAGGCGCTCGTTTTACTAGGCAAACTACTTATGTATGTGTGCTCCTTTTTATGTATTCGGAAAAGTGAGCATGGAGATGATCGCCTTTGCCTGAGAAGACGGGCAAAGCCGATCACCGGGAGGCAAACGACCGTCATTATCTGCTCAAAGCCGATCGGGGAAGACAGCTGCGAGCCGAGAACGTCGGTCTGTGGACTTACCCTGCGATCACCCGCCCTCCTCGGCCGACCGATAATGGCCCTATTGATTTCAGTTGTTGGATCAGGACATTGATTGTCCGTGTGGTGGACTGGTGTCGGGCTGCCGCTGCTGCCGTCCGGCGCTGTCCTTGTGACTGTGATTTGTTAGGCAACGTTCCCTGCAAACTCTGGCCAAAACCATTGTTTGTGCCGTGTCAGAAGGCAAAAACACTGCTGCCTTCTGTTCTGTACCTGTCTGTTTTGAATACTAACTCGGCTGAGTGGCACTTGGGTAAATACCGAGCACGCAGAGCGGAAATATTTCCAGCTATTTTGCTGCCTCGGGAGGGCAACACAAGTGTGTTCAGGCCGATTGCCTGTTGACATAACGCAGCCCGATGATTTCGTGGTCTGTTTTGTGGTGATGAAGGGCGCTGCTGGCCCGTGAAATGACCAGAGTGTGTGGCAGCGGCAGCGGAGGGGACCATAGCGGGGCTGAAGGTGGAGCCGACTTTTGTCGGTTTTGTCTAGTTCGCTCATGCTACGGGAAGAATTGTAGCGCGGAGCTTCGGAAGAGTTTTGTTATAACAGCATAGAGCTTGGTGTAACTGGGAAGAGGCATATCTTTGGTCAAGGGAGATTGTGATGTTCTTGGATGCCCTTAAGATTGTCTTCGCGGACCCAATTTACCTCACCAATTATCGTATACATTTTCACAATAAACTGCCTTCCTCCCTTTTATCCCCTCCCTCCGCCCTATTTCCAGCAATCACCCCGCATCCACTCGACCTACCGAGTTATCGACCTGACCCCTCGTCGTCTATCATGGCGGCGTGTGACGTCACAAATCACCTTTGTGACGCACATGGCGCCCCAGCGGCGAAATTAGCGCACCGACCTTTGGACCCTGGTGCAATGCCGATGGTGGTTTTTGCGCCAGCTGGTGGGTAATGTACAGGTAGATGGTTATGATACGGTCAGCGCTATCCTGTGATGTGTCATTTGGGAATTGTTTGGCATAAGGGATCCATGCTGATGTATGATTGTGACATGGCATATGGTGACGAATAGGCGCGGTATATAAGATATGTTCGACGGGTTTCGTAGCTGAATAACTTCAACCTGGCGTCCTTTGGGAATGTTTTAGTACCTTGTACTACCGTGCCACAGAGTGACGTTCCTAATGGTTTCTAACTTGTTTGCCTGGTGACTGAAGCGTAGGATACCAGTCATGGCGATTTTCGGCTGGCCTCTGTTCCCGTATCTCATGTTGAAACGACCCTGACTTCTGACCTCTGACCCCTAACTTGACCCCTGACCCCTGACCCCTGACCCCTGTTCTCTCCGACAGGTGTGTGACGACGAGTGGCACCACTACTCGCTGAGTATGCAGTACCCGGACCTCACCCTGACCGTCGACGGACGGCCCGTGTCCGTCGAGCCTCAGATGCACGAGGTCATCGACGACTGGCCCCTGCACTCGGCGCCCGACCTGTCCACCCGGCTGGCTGTGGGTGGCTGCTGGCAGGGTGAGTCTATTTGTGGGGAAAGTCACCTTACCTGTCCACTCGGCTGGATGTGGGCGGCTGCTGGCAGGGTGAGTCAGTTTCTGGGGAAATCACTTCACTGGACCTTTTGGCTGTGTTTCAACTTTGCGTAACTTAATGCCGACCAGTGTTTTGCGAAAAACGAATAGCGAAACTAAACTTCGTGGTATCAGTTCGTTTTTCTAGATTGCCTGGGCATTTAACTTCAATCGCTCGATACGTGTGTAAAATCAAGTCACAAGCCGTTCGTTTGCACGCTCCCATTATCCCTCCTCGTGAAGTGATCTGACCTCACCGCTAACCCTCCCCGTTTCGCCAGGCTCCGAGTCGCGGATGAAGCACATCTTTAACGGCTACATGGCGGGTCTGTCGGTACTGCGCGGCGCCACCGAGAAGGCTGAGGTGCTCTCCTGTCTGCACAGTTGCAGCGAGTCCCTACAGGCGCCCGACGTGCAGTTCCTGCTGCCCGGCATGGAGCTGCTCGCCAACAACGGTACGCCACAGATGGGCAGGTGTCAATAACGGAACGGTGGAGTAGGGGACGGTGGGGGTAGCGGGGAACGCGCTGCGGATATTTTTTAATCAGTTTAAATATTAATGCTTTAACTAGTTGCTGGTCTTTGCGCCAGGCTATTTATTATGCTTCAATCCATTCATGTTCGGTAATTGACCAGGCTGTAGCCAATGATCGATGTTTTGCAATCTGTGTGGTTCTTCAGTCTGGAAGTTTGCCACTTAATACGCTTTTTCTGGTGACTTTCACATCTATTTCCACTTCTCCTGCCGATAATACGGAGGCTGGGTCCGGCCAGCCAGCCGACTCGCAGGCCCCGATAAGAGACTCCGACAGAAGTTCTTTCGCTGGCTGCCAATTTGTTCCAGCTCAATGAATTAAATTCCGAACTTTTCAATTTGGCTCGATGGAGCGAAGGCAACTTGGGAGTCGTCTTTATAATTCCTGAAACAGACGTGAATAACTTCATCCTCGCCGCATTACTTATTTAGCATCTGTTTTATAAATTAAATAACAAAAATACCTTAAGACAAAGAGGTAGATGGAGCTTTTCCAGAATATTTCACCCACCTTTCGCAGAACATTTTGCCGAAATTTGACACGCATTCGGCGGACATTCAATCAGCCTGTGCGTCGCCGCCTGTCGGTGTCGGCCGTAAACCAAACACAGGCGGGAATTGAGCCCCGGGCCTGTGTGTGTGTGGAGGGGCGGGCGGTGATGGATCCGAAATGGGCCGTGGGTGGAGCGTGGCTGTGGTGGGCCGTGGGATGGTGGTAGAGTTCGGATGACACTGAGCCAACCACGAGATATGGTGTTCAGCCTCAGAATAATAGATAAATGTAACGTTAGACTCTGGAAAGGACTTATTTGCTGAAAAGTTAGTGGTTGTATGAATGATTTGATCATATGATGTTCGTTTAATTTTTATATATACTAATGTTGAAACGGTTTAATTTGTAGGGTTACTTTTATGTGGCCGTACTTGATCCCGTATGACCCCGTATGACCTCGTGTGACCTGTTCAACAGACATGACCGAGGTCACTGTGGAAGGCAGTAACCGCACCCACATCCAGAGCTTGTTCCGCAAGATCGCCTACGTCAACAGTCGCGAGTTCCCCACGGCCGGCCGGCGCGGCCTCAAGGTCATCACCAACCTCGTGTAAGTGCAGATAATCTGTCCACTGGTCCCATGTGATTCGGAAGCTGTGAAGCTAGTGTTGTGTGGGTTGGCGGCCAGAACCATCGTAGTATCTGGTGCTGGTGGGAGATGAATACCGAATTGATAGGCTTTGAATTGATCTCACTGTTATTGAGGGTTGCAGTTTGATTCGGTATGCTGTTTGATTTTTAATCACAATCCTGCTGGTGGTGATAGTTTTGCCCAAGGGAATTTTTCGAAAACTGACGTTATTTAGTTTCTGTATTGTTGGCTAAGTGGCTGGTAAATATTTAGTGGCCTTTTAGGAGTTTGCTTCCCTCAGCGCAGTGACCAAATTTATGTTGCCGATCATCATTTATTTCGCTTTATAGGCCGATTGTCGGGCAGTGTCATTAACTCCAGAGCCTTTGGCCGTGTAAGTCCCTCAGACGAAGTGCCGCTTAGTCAGTGAAAATGGCGGCGAGCCGAGAAAATCCTCCAATAATTCATTGGCGAGGGACGCAGTTCGGCCTGCGTCCGCTCAGGAGGACTGGTGTGCGGGTGTGATACGCCAATAACGACCCACCGAGTCAATGTATTGATGGCCGCCAATCTCTGAGGTTATGCCCATCAACTGAGCAGGCGCCAGCCGCTTAGTGCTTAGGTCTTGTAGCGAAGGCCGCCGGCTAAATTTGTGGCCAAAGGATCGAAGAGTTACGGCAAACACCGAAATATCGTCAGTAACCAAGCAGCTGGGACATACGGCTATTTTAGGAGGTTGCTGGCATTTTGCCGGTGTCAGTTGATGGGTTTGTTATTGTGTTCTGGCGCAGTTGGAGCCTGGAGGTAGTTTGGATTCGGTCTGAATCGCACACGGTGGTGGCAGTTGTTAATGACTTTATTATTGTTGCAGATAGAATGGGTGGCACAGAGTGGTTGAGCGGTCAGAGAAGGTGTTAGGCTAGCAAGCCTGACGTGCTTTTGATAGATGTCTTAGTTAACACAAACTTAACGAGTCGTTGTGGCATGTCGAAGTTTTGCTTTATCTGACACTACCAAAACGATCTCCATTATCAAATGAATACTGTCTAGGTATACCAAATAAAGATACCGCCGCTTACTGCGTCTAGCAACCAAGTTACAACAACGCCCAGAAGCATGCCTTACACCAGCACCCCCGCCTCTCTCCCTCCCTCAGCTGCACCAACGGCAAGATGGTGAAGATCCCCGTGGTGGACAGCTACGTCATCGTCCGTCAGCCTCGCTACCTGCACATTGCCGTCAACGGCACGGACAACTTCTCTGACGACTACGAGCAGCTCAAGACGGGCGTGTCTGTGTTCCCTGACATCCGCGTGCTGGCCGGCACCGACCAGCAGGAGATGAGCGGTAAATACGAGGACGGGACTGATGGGAATCTGGGGTGGGCGGGGAAGAAGGGAAGGTTGGATTATAGTGGATTATGGGATAAGACTCACAGGAGTCTATGAACTGGTTCAAGGCGTGGAAGGAAGATCTGAGGGCGATAAGTCTTCAACGTTTTTTGGTAGTTTTCACAGACAATTTGTGAGCGCTCGTGTTTGAACTGGGTCAAGCCGTTTTGATATACCAGTTTTACAGGCCTATGCTGCATGAGTACGGCTCCCAGTCCCACGTGCACCCTATTAACGGCCCAGGACCTTCGTCAAAGGTATAGAACGATGCCTTTTAGGGTCCGCCACATTATGCTCGCATAATTTCGTCTTGGAGTTTTCTCAGGCACCATTGCCTTTGACTAATTCAGCTAGTGTGCATCTCGCTGAATGGGTATTACGAGTATGTGACGTAGTATGCAGTTTAATGCCCGAGGTGTTCCCCGTCTCTGGAACAATATGACGTGCGTCACAGCCGGTGCTTATTAATACCCACGGGCCCACCGCGGCGGTCTAGGTCAGCCTCTATTACGCATTTCAACAAACCGATCCATCCCCCTCCCCTCCTGCACCTGTGAGGCCAAGCTTAGCACACGGCTCAAGAGAGCACCAGTAAGTTGAGCCCCTCGTCCCAACGTCCACTGGCAGCTCCTGACTGGCGTATTTGAACTGTCAAAATCCAGCCAGCACTCGCAGCAAACTCTGCCCGGCGGCGCCGGCCGTCGTCAGAACGCAATTACTGTCGTCTGGCGCGGGTGCCGGGCCTGTGTTGATGAAATGCTGCCCACTGGAGGCCGGGACGGCCCGCGGGAGGTGACCTTTGGCGGCCGTCTGGCCGTCTTATCGCCGGCTTGGCCACCGTCTGGTGTTATAGAATGGTGCTAATGTGGCTCCGGTGGAGGATACAGGAGGGGGAGTGGGAGGGAGAAGGTGATAGCACGGCGGGAGGGAAGGGGCGAGCGGTGATAGGGGGTATTGGATGGTATTGGGAGACGTGATAGAATGTGCTGAAAGATACGGTGGAAGTTGTGAAAGACGTGCCAGGGACGCGATGGAAGGGGTTGAAAAGGTCCCAGAGACGTGATGAAACGTACTGGAAGACATGTCTGAATAGAAGGCGGCCTTGGCGTGGAACGCTAAGGTCCGTCAGAAAATGGCGCCCGCATTCTTTGTTGGCGGCGCTAACGGGCTTTCTTTGAAGTTGGTTCTTATTGCAGATTTGTGAGCGTGCTCCGGATTTGATGGGCGCCTGACGCACGTCAGCTGCTTGTTAATAAAGGAAGGAGTAGAGGGGATGGGAGGGGAGGAATGGAGGGCGTGACGCACATATTGTGAGAGCCGGAATGTCTTATTGGACTTGTACAGTGAAAAGGCTACTTAAAGGGTGACTCATAAAGTGCGTGATAGCTTTTCGTTAAGCTACGCATCTAAATTCTAAGTGCAGACAAGGAGATAATTTCATGTATATTTCAAGTAGGACAGCGAAACTATTGTCCCTAATAAGCTGAAGTACCCGGATGCCCTTTTCGCTCGATAGTTGCGGTTAGTTTCTGTAACGTGGAAAGGTTCTATGAACTGGGTAATCAATACTGGAAGCAGAAACTTTACCACTCATGCTCGTGCGGGAAGTTGGTGCGGTCTGGTGCGCCTTCAAAAGTGCTTAATGTTCACGTCTTGTTAAACACGCTCCCACTTAAGAATGACCTGAATGGGAAGTGTGGGCACTGTAGTTCTGCAGTTAATGCTTTGCCCATCGCATTATCGTTATTTGTTCTGTGTTGCCATGTACCAATGCAGTGTATTATTATCTAGTATTGAAAAGGCACCACCTCTAATCTCCCCCCCTCGCCTCAGCCGGCAGGAGCGTCGGCCACAAGCTGGACAAGTGCGCCGTCACGGTCTATCCTCCTCTGAACCCGGAGCACGAGGAGCTGACCCTGAACCAGCGACTGCTGGACAGCTTCCAGCTGCGGGCCAAGCTGAACAAGGACGGTCTGGTGGTGTACGGGCCCGGCCAGCCCGACAGCTACCAGGAGGTGGGTCAGAGACGCCGGACAGGGACCGTCGGGGTCAGAGGGAGGACAGTAGGATCGGGGTGGTTTCATCTGGGGTCAGAGGGGAATACGGAAGGGTCGGAGGTGGGTCCGTTTGGTGTCAAAGAGGAAAATGGAAGGGTCGCCGGAGAGCGTGTAGAATAAGAGGGAGGGAAAGAAGGGTTGTGAGCAAGGCGAATCTCATTTTCTGTTAGAAATCTCGCGATGAGTTAAAATAACCGTGCTCGTGTTGATAAGTTTCACGACTCTAGATACTGAAGTGATGAACTTAGTTATCGGTTGAAAAATAATGTGTCGAGTGGGGAGGACAGACCCATCTGACATTAGCTACTCAGGCGGAGGTGTTTGCATTTCACGTTCCACAATCCACATGTACAACCACTGGGACAACTTTCCACAAATGTCATGAATGATTGCAATAAAACACGTCTCTCTTGGCAAACATCCGCCAAACCGATATCATTCCCTCGCAGTGAATATATCTACCGATTTAGCAGCACTGCGCCGGCGTTTCGCGCAATACCACACATGACACTGGCGAGACTGCACTAGTGTCTGGTTTCGGCCTAATGCCAGCCATTAGCTGATGTCCCCCGGGGTCGATTAGGGGGCGGCGGTGACCGTACACGGCCAAGTTCGGAGAATCAGAGGCGTGCCGTCCGTCCACCATCATACAGAGGTCGTTTGTGCAGAGCCGTCAGAGTTGTGCGGTGTAATGGTGTTTGCCGCCGCATAGGTGTATTTGATCGGGGGCCTAATGATAGCGATCTTTTCTTACTCGGCGGTGATCTGGGCCTCGTTTCATAAAGCGACTCCGTAACTTACGCCGGTTTTGGGTCTTGTATTGCAAGTGCATATGAAGCGATGACGATAGTTTGAACCGTTGAATTTATTTATCTTGCAAGCAAGAACAGAAGGGAGAACGGTAAATAAATTTATCTCTTCACATGCACTTGCAATACAAGACCAAAAACCGGCGTAAGTTACGGACTCGCTTTATGAAACGAGGCCCTGGACTTTGATTTATGTTTCCCGACGTTTCCTCATAGTATGTGAGTCATTTTTGCTTTGTGTATAAATCAACCTGTTCCTGGCGCTAATGTAATTTTTGTTATATTTGCGCCACATTTAATATTATGTAATTAGGTATGCACTTACTGATATCAGGCGGCTGATTACCTAGGAGCGTCTTGTAGCCAATTTCAGCATGGGGAACTCCTAAACGATATGAAGTCGAATGTCGATGAAAACTCCAAAGGTTCTTTCTTTCCAACTGCACGTTTATAACGGATCGCTCTCGCTCCCGGCAGGCGCTGCGTTTCGTGCAGTACACCAACCGCAAACCAGCCTACTACCTGAACCGCGCCTTCAAGCTGCTCTGCTCGAGCATGAGCCAGCGGTTCATCAGTAACGAGTACGTGCAGACGCTGACGGTGATCCACCCGGCGCGACGCACCGAGCCGCCCAAACGGCTGGCCACGGCCGCCCCTCCGGCCGCCCAGGACCAGGAGCCCGCCGCCGCCGCCGCCGCCCCCGCCCAGCCGGAGGTCGAGGAGGCGGTGCCGCCGCCGGCCGCTCATGTCCAGGACGCCCGTCACCACGTGCAGCTCAAATCGTGGACCACCGGCCATCAGATGCGCTCGGCTGGAGCCAGTGAGTGATAAGGAGGGAAGAAGGGGATGGGAGAGAGAGCAAGGAGGAGACGAGATAGAAGACGTGGAACTGTAGTGAACTGAACTTAATAGATATGGATCAAATGGTTGTATGGCGCTGTTTTTTTTTAATTTTAGCCGTTTTAGTCAGCTTTCTAATGCATTGACCTGCTCACTTCCTCCGTCATGCAAAATATTGGCATTAACAGTTATATCACGCATTAACAAAAAGAGATGTGCAGTCGATAAAGTACAGTAGCACGAATAACGAGACGTTGTTTTGCTAAACTCATCATTAATTTCTCTTGATTGTGCGAATTATCCAAGGTAAACAGCTGACCATTGTCCCCCCCCCCTCCCCTCCGCGCAGGCCACGCGGTGACCATCATCATCGTGGTGTGTATCGGCTTCCTGGTGTCGATGATCGTGCTGGGCGTGATTCGGATCCGCGCCGCCCACCGGCGACACCAGGACGAGGCAGCTGACGCCGAGATGGCCTGGGACGACTCGGCGCTCAACATCACTGTCAACCCCATGGAGGAGGTGAGAGAGGGACGGAGAGAGAGAGAGAGAGAGAGGGGGAGGGAGGGAGGGGCTTAACATCAATGTCAACCCCATGGAGGAGGTGAGAGGGACGGAGCGAGGGAGGGAGGGGAAGGAAAGAAAGGGTAGAGTGTTAGAGGGAGTAGGGAGGAAAGGGCGTTCAGTACCCGTCACATTACACGAGTGCCGAGTGCGATTAAATATCAAGGCAAGAGTGTGAAAAGAGGTGGTGATGAACTTTGCCATGCTGTTTTATTACCCCATATATGTACAAGATTTCAAAAACGTGTCCCGTTTTTTTTTTTTTTAATGGGCAATATTTGCTTTCGAATAAGAGGCAATGGCAATTGCTACAGCTTTTTTGATGGAAGATGTGATCCATCTTCAAAGGAATTTTATTTTATTTGGTTAAATCTGCTTGATTAAATAAAGGAAGTTGCCCTGGTGAAAATCGAGTGGCTGGATTCTGTGGATGTTCAAGATAATGCCTAATCACGCAAGAGACGTACTAAAGGTTTTCCTAACTCACGGCAGCATTCAGTTTTACAAAAAGTCCCGCCCATCTCCTCCCCTTTTTCCCGTGCCCGGCGCGGTTCACCGGTCGCTCAGAGCTGAGGGCTTCATCGCCACGGCGTGGCTGCGGCCGGCGGCGGCCGAGTTTAATTTCTGTGCCGCCGCCGCCGCCGCCAGAGGCTGCGAGCCTGATTGAACTACGGCTCCGGTCCTAATTTGTGGCCTCTGTGGGAAGGGCCCGCCGCCACCCTCGGGCGCTGGCCATATTGAAACGTGGCCTGCCTCACAAACAGCGGAGAGGGGGGGGGGGCGTGAGTGGTGGGGAGGGAGGAGGGGCGTGGGGAGGGTACTATGGAGATGGATCTGGGTGGGCCGGGAAGCTGAGAAAGAGCTCCAGTCCGGCCGGTTCCTTTTTGTTTGAATTATTTTTATCGCGTGCTGGGCACGCCAGTCGGTATATGTCTTCGATGTTGGGGCAAGCAATTACGCATAACATGAGGTCGTGCGTACTCTCCTGTGCATTCTCGCGTACTCTCCCGCGCGTGTCGAGGCCTGTGTGGTCCTCTGTTGCTCTCCCTGACCGTCCCCCCCCCCCCACCCCGCCGTCGCAGGATGCCGCCACTGCCGGACAGCCTGCCGCCGTCGACGACGACAGCTCCGACGACGGCAGCGACTACGACAGCTCGGACCCGGACGACGACGAGGAGGAGGTGCCGCCGCCGCGCAAACAGCTCGAGTGGGATAACAGTCACCTGGCCATCTGAGCGGCGCCGGCGCCTGTGTGATAGCCGCCGCCCCCGCCTCCGCCCCCGCCGGCTCTGCGGAGCCGCGCTGCCCGCCTCCGTGAGTCCACCATCCTTGCTACTAAAGCCTCGTGGCGCTGGAGCGGTGTCATGTCCTCAGACTTATCCACTGCTGGTTCTCCTTTCACCTCACATTATCTCTCCCTGTATCCCTCTTGCTGTCTCTCTTGCTGCTCCTGTCGCCACCGCCGCCGCTACTGCTATCGCGGTTGACGCTGCCTGTAGCAATGCTTATATAGTTGCAGAAGCTGAGTCGCCGGGAATTGAGTGCCATACACTGTAGAGTAGATACACAGCGTGGGGCGCGTCTCGAGGGCCGGTCCCTCGGTCGTCCGCCGCACGTCGGGCTGGCCGGGGCGGTGGGCGGTGCTGATGGCAGCGGGCGGGGGCGGTGGGCGGGGGCGGTAGAAGGCGCGCTCTAACCCACTTCTAGTCCGCCGGAGGTCTGTGCTGACAGGCCCCCTTCCCGGCCGCAATAACCACCCTGTCCGGACCACAATGGACGCTGTGTCCACTCTGGCGCTTCTGTCAAACTGTCTGCTCGAGACATCTCCTTTCTATCCTCTGAATCTCATTCGTCCTTAGTGCTCCATTTATGCTTATTTCCTTTCATTTCATATCTTCCTTCGCCTTATATCACCTTTCACTTGACCATATTTTCTGTCATCCGTCTTGTCCTATCCACCCTTGCTCTCTTTTATCCGTTTTACCCCGCTGACGGGCCCGGGATGGGTTGTCTGCTCTCTTCCTCTCTCCTCTCCCTCCCTTCCCCGGAGAGGTCTGCCGGCCTCCGCCGGCGCCTCCTCCCTGTGTTGGCAGCTGCTCTGTGACTGACGTGTGGTGATGCGAGTGACGGCGAGTGAGAGCGCCGGCCGCCGCCGTTTCGAGTGCCTCTCGCCTGCCGATGGCACCCCGGCACCCCTGGCTGCAGCTGGGGCCGACCTGGCACCGCCGGCTCCGGAGCACCTCACACGGCCCGGCCTGGCTCGGCAGAGTGTGAGGCACCGCGCCGCCGCGCTCTGGGACACACGACAGGGGCGGTGGGTATATGTGCGGGTGCGTGTGTGTGACGTGGCGTGGACTGTTGGGGGTGGGAAGAGTGACCGGATATCGGGCCCGGCGCCCGGCCGGTCCGCTCGTAATCAGCGTCGGACGACTGGGGTCGTGTTTGTTGTGGCTAGGTTTTAGCTCTGTTGACCTGCGCAGCGCGACATTCACTCACATATCTTTGGGCACGAGCGGTCACCGTCGGCGGCGTGCCGGAACCAGCGGCGGCGCCAGGAACCATCCGGAACCAGCCGCGACGACCGGAGCCGCGCGGCGGCCGAGAGAGAGGCGCGCGCGCGCGGCCGCTCCGTAACCATATCATGGCGCCGGCGCGAGCCGGAACGTGACGTCACTGTAGCCATCTCGGTGTTTGTCTGATTAACATTCCATCTCGCATCGCGCGGTGTGCGACTGACGGGCGCGGCGGCCGAGCCGCCGGACTGACGGGTGACGTCATCGGCGACCGGAGGTGACGTCATCGACGCCCCAGAGCGCGCCGCGGTGTGTTCTGTTGTGAAAAAAATATCCAGTGTTATAATCTCTATCCGTTAAGAGCTGTCGCACCGATAGGTTTAGAGCTGTAAACGCCGAGTCTTTTGTAATGTAGATCACCAATACATTCTGTCACCACCAATGTGCGTGTTGATTGCGAGAACATTGAAGGTAGCCGACACCCGAAGGACCTTTGAAGTGTGTGTGCGATTACAGCTAATAGGAATGCGACAACCGTTAATCTGCAATCAGCAATGGCCTTTCTTGGGCCCCACGCCTGCTTCTCGATGCACCTGCCCCCCCCCCCCCCGGCTGGCCTCTGAGGGTCCCATCATGGCTACTGGAGGCCCCATGACGGCCTGCGAGGACCCCACGCAGGTTCGACGGCCTGGACAGACCACACTTAAACACTCTCACGACGTCATCTGAGGGCCCCACACTGGTTCTTGGGGGCCCATACCGGCTCCTCGAGATACCATAACTTCTCCATGGATCCTCGCCGGCATTCGAGGCCCCAAAGGCCTAAACATCCATGCTGTTTCTCTGTAGATTATGCCATTGTGCTTTTACCGCCAGTGACGCGCTCCCCTGTCGTGTAACGCTACCGCCATCAGCCGCGACCCGTCCGTACTACCGTCCTGTCATTGAGGCTGTCATGCGGGACAGCCTACCTTCAGGCGCTTGAGACGCCTGCCATCTAGCGGCAGGAGTGCAAGCTTTTGTCCGGCTCGGTTTGCTTACCTCGCATACGTATGTATACGGATGCTTAGGTATGGAAACAGTCTACCATATAAAAAATCTACCAGGATTAAATCCACCGGTAGCTAGGGTTCTTATGGCTTAGTGAATAGGGCGGTAGACTTGTACGTCAGCAATCCGAGCTCGATTCTTCGATCTAGCCTCGCGTCGTTTTCGTTCTTTTGACAAACGAATCGGTCCCTGGCCTAACTCATTTGTAACTCGCCCCTGACAGCACACGCCTTCACATGGCACACACGTTGTTATGATTTTATTGGGCATTTCGGATTAGTTCTCGGCACTCTATCGATCGCACATTTTATACGACACCACACAACGGTCTCAAGACAGCGACACGAAGCGACCAGTCGGTCGCTGCCAGTCCTCGCGAACACACATGACTGGCACACCAACACAGTAGACAGGTCGTCAATTACGAAACGCGTCAATCAGCTAGCCAAATCCGAAACGCGCCCGTTGACGATAAGGTGCGCGAAAACGCAGCTTGATTCCACATTAAGTGGAAGGGCGCTAGCATGGGCATCCGCTCTGCTAGTTAGGAGAGCCGGCTTCAGATAAATCGAAGCTGTGATCAAATATAAAACACTAAATGATAATGACATATAAAATGATGAATGTGAACTTACAAGTAATAATACTTAGCCGAGATTCTAAAGGCCTCCAAGGAACTTGAGTTCGAAAAATGAATACAAGAAGTCATGACATAAAAAATGAAAAATTCCCCGAGCAATTTTCAGCAATTATTGTCGAAATTTTGTGCTTCAAGTTACCTGGGACGGGAACACCTAAAAGCAGAGCGATGGTCTCATGTTATTCCCAAATCCACAAGCATAATCGGACATGCCTCATTGCTATGGTGATCGATCAATGCTGTCAAAATTTATCAATGTCAGTCACCAAGGCATACGGCTCAAAAGCACACGGGTCCACCATTTATCAGTCAGACTGGGAGTTCGATCATTTTCTCCACACAAACACTGCGGTACACACACACACACACACACACACATACAAACAGGCCGCTGGCCGCCGGAGCAGCATCGAATCGGCTCCCACCCGACTGCCCCAGGTTAATATCACAGTATTACAACGCGTCAGTCGCACAACAGCGCCTCACTGCCATCTGTCGGGCGACCATGCAACTAGCGACCTGTGGGGCCGCCCGGCTTCTCCCCACGCTGGGGAGCAAGGAACATGACTGGGCATTTGAAGGGGGATAGAAGTAGAGGGGTAGCTCAACCTCGGGATGCGATGCCGCCCGAAGAATGGTCAGAACTCAATCTGTCATTTAAGCATAACCAGAGGTCAGAGCTCAGCTGGATCTAGAGTCTCAACTGGAGTCCTGGATTTCCTGAACCCATCGGGAGGTCATTCGAGGTCTGGATGAGGCTCACGGGATGCTTGACCACTGATGACCGATATACATGGATCGCTGGTATTTCGCCGTTTGTGACCGGACCGTACCACCGTTCGGCCACCGAGGTAACCCACGCAGCCGATTTGTTAGGGGGGTGAGCGCCGGTGGAGTTACTGGAACGACGACTCGTTACGGGGAACGGCGACCGAATCAGAGGAGCACGCGCAGGCAATGTGAACAGGGGAGGATGAAAATGACAGATGACGGTGTAATGTATAAAAGGTTTTACGAGAGTCATCTAGCTGCCAAAACATACTAACTAGACTGCATAATGCTAATCATACAACACTAAGCGATGGTTTAAGCACACTCAAACCTGCGCGACTGAGGGGCGGCGTGGGCAGTGGCAGTTGTGTCCGCCCTCACTGGCGGCCACCAGAGGACGCCGGGACGACTCAGTCACCAGTTAGCAGCGCCCCGCAGCGCTCCTCCGGCTGGGTTAGCGCCGATCCAGGCCCTGCCCACCAGTCCGCACAAGGCACGCGTCTGCAGAACCGTCTCACGCCTCGCCACTGTGCAGCGTCCCTTCCGTCCTGCAAGCTCGCACGTGCCTTCACAGACACATATTTGGCACATACTGCCGATGGCACAACTGGCTTCGAGCACCAGCACACGGCGGCCGCTGCCCGGCCCGTCACCGCGGCGCTTTGGACGGCTCACTGTAGATGGCAGCACCTGCGCTCGAATAGATGTCGCTCGCCAACAGCGGCTCGCGTCTAGCGGCTGATGTTGGACTTGAGCGTCGGGTCTGGCCGCCGGCGTTTGAAGAAGCCCAGCTTCCAGAGGATGAGGCAGATGATTGCCAGAAGCAGGAGTCCGGCCAGCACGGAGACGACGATCACCCAGATGGGTACGCCGCCGTCCTCGGCCTTGGCCGGCACCGCCGGGTACGCTATCGTCTCCGCCTGCGGGAGCACGGCACACAGTCAGACGGGGAGCGTATTGGCAGACATCGAACGAGACTAACAACACTTAGCTGAAAGGGCATTAGAGCGTTCAGAGCTGCTTACGGCTCGAGCCATCAGCTTTTAAGCAGGCGGCAAAACATATCTTTTATTTGGAGTGAGTGCGCGTGGGTTTGGTGTTATTAGTGTGTACGAGTATGTGTGGGTGTGGGTGTGTTGCTGCGCCAGACAATTGCTATGTTATGCCTTGTACCATTTTGACTCCCCCAACCGTTTTATTGATTGACAATGGACACGTAATAGCCACTCTGCTGTGGTGTGTCTGCTGAAGTGAATACAGGAATACAAGCTCAATGTTCCTCTGTCCTATCTCCATACGACTATCGCACCTCTCATCCGCCCTTTCTTCTCGCGCCAATGCAGAACACTACACCCACCACTCTCCATCCTTCCATCTCCCATATTCCTCCGTCCACCTACCATGGAGACATCATCGGAGACATCCTGCAGCTGCTCCAGGGTGGGGTCCATCTGCAGCGTGGCGCGCGACTTGATAGACACGTACGAGACGCGGTCATAGTCCTCGACCAGAGTGTGGTTCCAGATGCGGCCCTGGATGTGCACCAGCGCGTACTGGTTCGGCTTCAGGCTGTTGATGCGGCACCGGAACTGAACACACTTGGCTGTGTTGCGCGCGCAGTCCTGAGGGAAGGGTGGTGGAGGGTTAGATCGGCGTGGTGGAGTTCAGACAGCGAATAATTAGTTATATCAATAGTGAAGCACAGTACAGAATGTGAGAATCCCGCTCTCGCATGTCTTGCATGGGACGGCAAGTTTATTAATAGCCGCAAAATTTATCTATCATATCCAGCCATCACGAGGCAGCTGCTCAAAGAGCATTTTGAAATGTTACTATCTCTTCCACAGCGTAATTAAACTATCATAAATCAACGACCTAGCCATATAATTGCAATTTGAGGTGAGGCAGACCCTCCCCCTTCCTCCCGCCTCCCGCCCCGCCGCGGTACTCACAAAGAACACCACCTGCTGCACCTCTCCGGACGGCGACGTCACCGCCTCGGGCATCACCACCATCTCGCGCTCGCGGCGCCTCCTGACGCCGACATCGCGCCGCGTGCGCCGGTCCTCCTCGGTGGTCAGCTCGCGCTCGAAGCCGTCGCCGCCGTCCAGGTCGCGGTGAGCCTGGTAGGTGCGCCGCGTGCCGTCGCCCAGGTCCTCCACCCTCTCGACGCCTCCCTGGACGCGGCGCGAGCTGAGCTCGTCCCGGCGCGTGGCCAGGTCGACGGGACCCAGTCCGTCAGCGGGCAGCGGCCGGCGCGACTCGTACTGGCGCCGATAGGTGTACGACTGGTTGCCGCCGGTGGCGCCGCCAATCGGCCGGCGGCGGCGGTAGTAGCCGCGCCGGCGGCCGCCAGGGCGGCGCGCGCGGCCGCCGGTGGCGCCCTGGTAGGTGGAGCCCTCGTACTCCGACTCGTACTCGGAGCCGTCCTCGTACTGTCGCCGCAGTCCGCCGCCGGTGCGCGCGTCACCGCCGGCGCCCAGAGCGCCCTCATACCGCCCGCCGCCCGACTGGCTGTCGAAGGAGTTGGTGCGGAATCCCTGGCCGGCGCCGTAGCGCCGCTCCAGCTCGTCGCTACTGCTGCCGCTATAGCTGCCGCCGTAGCTGCCTCCGGTGGTGGAGCCGGCGCTGCCGCTACTGGAGCTGCTGGTCTGGTACCCTCGCCGGTCCACTGTGGCCGATACCTGCCCGCCCGACTGACCCGAACCGTAGCGTTTCTCGGAGAACGATCCGCCCTGATAGCGCCTGTCAGTGGCACCGCCCTGGTACCGGCTGTCGTATCCGCCATCACCAGTCCCCGCACCGGCACCAGCACCACCCGTGTAGCGCCGCTCCGTGTAGCCGTACCGCCGGGTGGTGTAGTCATCCTCTGTGTCCCCCGCCACCGTGCCGTACGGCCGGCGTCGATAGGCGTCCTCCTGCTTCCGCCTGCGATCATCGATGGCATTCAGACCGCTACCGTAGTCGGTCTTCCGAACGGTGGTGTCCTCCACAACGACTCTGTCGTGGTGATCGCCCGTGAACGAACCTCCTCCTCCAAACGACCCGCCGCTGGAGGACTCCTTACGGGACGAGTTGGAGAAGCTGTACTCCTTCTTGTAGGAGGACTCCTTCGACGACGAAGAGGAAGAGGAAGAAGATGATGAAGATGATGAAGAAGAAGAGCTGCCGGAGGTGGCCCTGGAGTATCCGCCGCCGGCCGACGTGAAGCCCGACTCGGTCTGGTAACCGGAGGCGCCCACGTAGGCGCCGGTGATACTCGGAGAAAAGACGGGCTCCTCGACCAGCTGCTGCAGATTGCGCGGGTTCACGATCGCCTTGTCGAACGTACACTCGCCGTCGCCTGCGGAGAGGGCGGAGATGGGTACGGGTTAAAGAGTTGTAGTAGTAGATCGGGAGAGGGTAGGTGTCGCAGCGTGAAAATGGTAGACACTCAAGGTGACAGAATTAGATAAAAACAGCGTGGATTGTACGAACTAAAGCACGACGAATGAAAAAGTTCAGAAACCTGTTAGCTGGACAGTTATCGAAACCGTGCATAAAAACAATCAGCTAAGTCTCCAAGGGTTGTGGGTAACAGCATATCAGATCCCAAAACCAAATCATCTTACTTCTTCAAGCCCCGAAGCCCACCCTCACCTCTCCACTTTTTACTCTCTCATCCCTCTCCTCTTCTCTCACCTTCCACCACTGGCGGCTTGGTGAGGTAGAGGAGCCACTTTCCGCGCGGCCCTGGGCTCTGTACCTCCACCGGCCAGTCAATCAGCACGTCCACCCAGTCCACCGTGGACGGGCCATCGTTGTACACCTCGTACTTGTGCAGGATCGGGCTGCCCACCTCGTCCAGACTCTTGACGTCGCTCTCGCCCTTCACCTCGCCGCCGTAGAACACCTGCTCTGGCCAGGCCACACTGAGGGAGGGAGGGGTGGGGAGGTTAGAGGTGGTCCGATATACGGCACACGGCAGTCACAGCTAAACAATTAACCGATCAAAAAGGAGGAAGATACAAATCAACGATCCGTGTTAGTCACAAAAAGGCAGATAGGCGCACTGGCGGCGTTCGCCAGCATTCGGAGCACCGGATTCCATAAACAAAAACATAATAATGGCGTTACATTGTTCAATCTTCATACCCCTCCCACTGTTATCAAATCCCAGCTCCATCCCAACCCACATTTCAACTCCCCTCCACTCCCCCTCGATCCCCTCCCCCACCCCGTTCACCGCACTCACCCGCTGACGGAGATCTCGCTGCGTTTGGCCACCCGGGCGCGGATGATGCTCTCGCCCTGCGGCTCCGTCTGCTCCGAGGTCGTGTTGGTGCTGAAGCTGAGCTCCACCATCTCCTCGTCATCGTCCAGCTTGTCGACGTTGAAGCGCAGCACCATCTCCTGCGTGCCGCGGCTGACCGGGTTCCCCAGGTTGCAGATGAGCTGGTTGCCACTGTTCTGGCAGGCGATGTGGTCCTGTCGGGGGGCAGATAAGAAGAGGTGAGACGGGATGGTTACTCAATCAACTGAGGCCTGAGGGTTGGCTTGGAGGGGTTTGATACCTGAATAAAGCGTATGCTGAGTGCTTATTACCGCGATGAAGGGTTGTAAATGTATGGGAATTTATTGCAAATGCATATACGGTTTTGAGAATACGTGAAGCTGGGGATGCCAGTAGCGGTGGAACTAACTTATCGATCAACAATCATTCCGAGCATGCCATATATATGTTCTATCAGCCTTGTCCTCTAATGCATTTTATATCTAAAGTCTTTACATCTTGCAATGAAGCTATGGTCATTGGCTAGACAGCGTTCGCCATTCGACAATAAGTGCAGTGATGAATCAACTACTGATACTCCTGCAAATGTCCCTTCAATAGGTCAACAAGCAGCTGGAGAACGAACTGTAAGCTACCAAACATTTGCATAGTGTAGTACAGTCATGCTCGTATACCAAGTCATGTTATCACTAACGAAAGAGCTAAATATTTACGCCGCATACGAGTGCATTCATGATCAACATGCACCCTATAACTCTAACGTCCATGCCCATGAGAACAGCGCTAAATACCACAGCGAACACCACTTACAGGCAGGCAGTCCGGCCAGAAGGGGACCATTCCTACCTCAGGAGCCCTGAACTGCTCCGTCCGAGCCATAAGTTAGTCAGCGGGGAGAGATCGTACACAGGTTCAAACGTTAGTGGGAGCTATTGGCTACATCACACGCATTTGTTAGTGGAGGTGAGGTATCAGTATGATTTCTTTTTCAAGTCGTGCTAGAAATACATTTAAGGGTTAATTCTAACGACAATAGCCTCCGATATATTTAGGTTAGTCACAGACCACCAACGTTACACCTATCAGCTAAGCAAACAACACACGGCAAAAACACCAAACCACCTATCGACGCACACCAGCCCACACACCGCACACACGCCGTGAGACGTCACCTCCCGATACCTTCCCCCTCTCCCACGGTGACACTCTGTCCCCTTCCCCACCCGGTGTCACCCTGTCTCCGCTCTGATACTGACCGTGGGCTCCTTGCCGACAAAGCTGATGCTGGGCGGGTAGGTGACGAACAGCCGGGCGTTGTAGGCCGGCTCGCCGTCGTTCCGGATCGTGGTGTTGATGCGCAGCAGCTTCCCGACCTCCTTCTCCAGAACGGAGAAGCCCTCCTCGTCTAAGGAGAGGGGTGAATGTCAGTTATTGGGATGGTGGGGTTCAGACGCATGCTGGTCATCACAATGAGAACGGTAGACCGTGGGTCAGAACAGGTAGGAAAAAAGTACAGGAAAAACTGTGAGGCCAAAGGGTTTACAAGGCGTTTGTCGTCTAACACTGACTTCAGCTGACACTATTCTCAGTCATAAGAAACGGTAACACCCTATAACGCATGACCGCTCAGCTCTTCAAAATAGCAGAGCCAATGCCTTCACCATCCCACCAAATCTCACCTGTCCTAAGATCGAACACAGGCTTGACCTTCAGCTGACTCTGACACACTTCATCGGAGCCGCACTTTTTGACAAACTTGGCGTAGAAGACCTTGGACGCCTCCTCCTGGTTGAGGATGGGGAAGTTGTCGATGTCTGGCAGCGACCCACCGGGGTACGCCTGGCGGGGCACCCTCTGCTGCAGCGAGTAGGTCAGCTTCATCGGGATGCTCGTCTGGATGTCGCGGGTGTCCTTCTGCGGAGAGAGGAGGGCAGGGCGGTGTTAGGGGGACGGGTCACAACAGGGGGAGGGGCGTGCAGGGAGGGGTAGAATCTGAGAGGCGGCACTGGCGTGCAGCATCAGTAAGTTTTACGAAGGGGGACGACGGACGTAAACCAGCGAAGCCAATGTCTTTAACTAGCTATACTTAGATGATCTATTTCATATAAACCTTTCGCTGGGTCGCTGACCTAAACTATTAAATTCACTCCCTTTCTTTACCCTCCCCTGCCTTTTCCCACCCCTCCCCTGGACCGATAGGTCCGCACCTTGATGAACATGGTCTCCTCCTGGCAGAAGTACTCGCGGGTGTTATCGGCGCTCAGTGGCAGCGTCCTCTCGACCACGTGGCGCCGCTCGGGCAGACCTTCCAGGAAGCGAACTCTGGAGAAGCGCCGGTCCGGCTGGAAGGTCTCCGCCTCCAGACGGTACTCGAGGTTCACAGTAGTCTTCAGCTGCTCCAGCGACTCCATCTTGAAACAGGCCTGGAACGTTACGCTGGAAAAACGCAGCAGAGGGGAAATGTTAGCAGTGTGGTGAATACAAGTGCAGATACTAAGCGGTGTCACAACTTTGAAAAAGTTCAGTTATGAAGTCAATCCAAGATGCAATACACTCATTTTGTAGACGGACATTCAAGCAGGACGTATATTATGACTAGGTTAAACTGAGCAGTGGCCTGTGTTTGCCGTTAGCACAGGCGCTGATCCATGCTAATCTAATGCTGATATCACGACAGCTCTATGTCGCTATCTCGCGGCAGCGCAATCGGCGTCCACTTGACGGCTGCCGACATACACAACCTCAGCGTACAGTGCAAACACTCTGGATCCCATCAATACCCCGCCCAGCAGCCGCACTCGGCACTCGCAGCCACAGATCACCCTGGATAAACAGCCGCCCACTACAGTTACACCCACGGCCGGCGCGGCCCGATCGCAGCGCCCCTGGCGGCCCAGTGGCTCACCACTTGAGTCCGATGCCGGGCTGTTTGTCGCAGCTGAGCTCGGATGGGTTGATTCTGGTCAGCTGGTCCATCCCCTCCACCTTGGTAACAATGCCGACAATGGGCCGCGCTCTGAGGATTAGGAGTGACGTCATTGTTTACGGGGTGACGGCAAACCGAAACAGTAGGTATTGACTGGGCGAATAAGACAGGAGAGCACACAAAAATTAAAACCAGCCTCGCATCTTAAAAATGGTCGAAAATTGAAAAAAAGAATCGGATAAATAACACATCGCAAGGTTCAAAAGAGCATCGGAATAAGCCTGGCACCAGAGAAAAGAACATCAAACAGAGAGATACCCAAAATGTGATTTTTCGTAACGTCGGTGCTTATATCTGTATAGATTCATTCGATCAGAACTATCTTTCAAACGCTTCACCATCCCACCCCGCCACTCTGCCCCCTCCCAGGCTCCCACTGCATTCAACTCTACCCACCTGATCAGCGACACCGTATCATTGCAGAACGACCCGATCAGCAGATCCGGGTAGCCATTTCCGTCGATATCCAGACCTCCTCCGAGGGAGTATCCAAAGGTGATGGGCGCGCGCGCTCCTGCCACGTCCTCGGATCGTATCACCTGTGCCGGCTCTGTACTCAGACCTTTTGAGCCGCCCAGGTAGATGCGCACCACGCCGGCGCCCTCGAACGGAGCGCCCACAGCAAGGTCCGGATAGGAGTCCTTGTTCAGGTCGCCCAGACTGGCCAGCGCGAAACCGAACCGGGACTCGGGAGCACCTGGTGAGAGAGGAGCGAGTTAGATAGACAGGGGACCGGGTGAGCTGTGGGTGTTTAATAGATAAATATAGAGCTGACTCTCATAGTGAGAGAACGTCGTTCAATAGAATCATCCTGAGGAGCTCTGAACTTAGGGATAGCTCAACCTCTTATATAGAATCTGCAAGCGTTCAACAAAGGCATCTCACAGGATACAAATTGTAGCAAATCAAGCATTGGTATATTATCTTCATATATCATCTATTACTCATCTCCAAGTACCTCGCTTGAGTATAGAACCCACCCACCATCCGTCTTCACTCGGTCCTTACCCAGAATGCGGGTGGGTTTGGTGCTCTTGGTCAGGCCCGAGCGGGGTGTGGAGTAGATGTAGATGGCGCCACCGGACGCCTCGCCATCGCCGGTGAAATGGAACGGAGCACCGACCACCAGATCGGTCATACTGCAACGAGCGGGATGGTACGTACGTCAGTCACATCCTGGTCCATCGGTCAGGATCGCCAGCGCCACTATCAGCAGCAAACAAACACTTTGTCAGGGTATGAATTTATGGAAAAGGGACATACCTTTTCTGCACATACAAAATAAAACACTAAACTACATGGTTAGCTCAAAAGACCAAACACCACAGCTTGGCAATCCAAAATATTCATGGCTAGTGGCAGAAAAAGATACTTAAGGTTTTATATTTTCTATTGCCATAACACACTAGCATAGCAGTTACAATACGACGAACACTTACCCATTTTGATCGAAATCGTCAGCGCAGAGTTCGTATCCGAACTGGGAGAAATGCTCCTCTCCATCAATAATTAGGTCGTATCGTAGTGTCTTCTGGCCAACTCGCTCCTGAAAAAAAATAAGAGGGTGGGATACGTCAAAGAAAGAGAGAGGAAGGGAGAACTATGAAAGAGCGAGAGAGCAGAGAGCAGAGACCACCCTGTTCTATCGCTGCAAACCGGTATGGTTGTGTCCACTTGTACTGTGCATTAGATTAGCGGTAAATGGTCATTAAGCGAATATTAATGAGCCACAGAGGTAATAAATTCATGAAAAACTGCTCCGCAATTAACCGAACACACAACAACTGATACTTTTTACGCCCTCCAGCCGGTTATGCAATAAATATGTCGCATATAGCATGGATCCAAGCCCCAAAGTACACCAATCAAACAACTGTACAACTGTCCACGATCGTAGCAGGCGCCCGGCAGGCGGCAACTTCTTAAGCGCCGCGAATAATCAGTCCAACCTGACGTATAACCCTGTGCGTGGACTCTGCATGTGCTATGTGCTCAGCGTGCTGTGTTCTCAGTGTGTTCTGTGTTCAGTGTGTTCTGCACTCACCTTCGAGAAGAAAACCACCTGTCCTGTGCCCTGGGAGCGCGGTGCGCCGGCCACGATCGACTGGGAGGCCAGGTTGGGGAAGAACGTGCCGTACGCCACGGCCATACCTGTCGCCGAGGACAAACGTGCAACAGGTGTTATTCGACGTGCTCATTGAAATAACACGAGTCTGCGATGACTGGTGGTCCATCCTGCAGATATTGAATAAGTGGATTGATATGGACAAGTGGACAATAAGAGCAGAAGACACGCAGAGTACAGACAAAAATAAAGCCAATCATTACAACCCAGCAGATACACAAACCCGCGACAATTCGGACACCTTACATCCGTTCCCTCGCACTTCACCCGACACAACAATGACACTGTACTGTGACACCGTACTGACACCTTCTGCTGACACCCCCCCCCCCCCCCCACGCGAGCCGCACCCTCAACCCGATTCAGCCGTCACGAAACACAAATGAGACTGTCCGTCAGACTACCTACCTAGCCACAAACAGTGACAGTCGCCTGATTGGACGACGCGGTGGTGCGTGAGCAGTGCCCACAGAGCGCAGAACACGATTTTGAACAGGGATGGGGTGAGGTGGGATCTCTAGGGTCTGTGAGGGATGGGTCGGAATGCCTGACAGGATTTTCACGAACATCACACTGGATGAAAGCACGGTAACAACTAACACATTCAGCTGTAATATCCAAAAAGCTGGCCTGCATTCTTTGTTGCACGACTGCTTTGCCCGACACACGTAACACGCCGTCCGCTCGCGACATTAAAAATATTACTTTGTCGTGTCTGTTTCACACATGCAAAACACATCTACGGAAAACACCGACGTTCTATGCGAAGAATATCAAAATTGGGGCGCTTTCGCAGTCTCGCGGACGACGAAGATTCTATGTCATCCGGCCAATAGCGTTCGAGAATAGAGGTGGCAAAAGATGAAAATTTTGGGAACCAGACTCGAACCAGACCCGGCTGGACATTTCTGGAACCAGTCGGACCCGGTATTAGTTGGAATCGGAACCAGTTGGACCCGTTCCCCAAAAGTCAATTAATACAAACTACTTGCAGGTATCATCAGTTGCATCATGTAAAACAGCCTATTTCCCACTGGGAATACTCATGAGCTACTGTGTGCAAAGATACATTCACTTCATATTTTGCAATAATGGCTAGTGTGCAAGATGTATAGTTTATGGTAGGACCCGGTTGGAACCGGCAGAAAATTTCCAGGAACCGGTCTGGCCCCATATGGGTCCAGACTGGTTCTTAGGACCGGGTCCTCGGGTCCACATTTTGCCACCTCTATTCGAGAACCGTGGCCAAGCCCCCCGTTGACATTGAACGTGATTTGGCCGGACGGTGTAGAATCTTCGTCGTCCGCGAGACTCGAAAGTGCCCTAAGGCAAATACACAACGCGATAATACCAAAAGAAGACACTTATTAGAAGCATTGCTAGACAAACATATCCTTCAGACGCCTTTCGCTCACGTACCGAGATAGCTGTACTTGTCGACGGGGCTGGTGGAGGCGGTCACCGGGCCAAAGTACTGAGTCTTGTCGCGCTGCAGAAAGTTGTCGGAGATGTTGACGGCGAACACGGTGCCTCTCCAGGTGTAGGGACCCGGCATGCCGATGACGGCACTGTCATCCTCTGTCAGCAGGCCGGAGGTGCCCGCCTGACAGTAGCCGTACTGCTCGTGCTGCCTGAGATCGGAGAGGAGGGCTCCAGTCAGCTACCTACAGAGTACAGATGGATGATAGTTTCCACACATCAGCTCCCCACTCCAACTAACACTGATTCAAGTCACTAATTCACTTCCATCACCATTCTGACGAAGCCAGACTGCCTAAAACAAAGGATGACATTGCCAGCCCCATCAAATGACTCAGTAAACCGCAACGAGATCCGACTGTCCAGGAAACTCCAGGCATTACGTCTCAGCACACACCAATGTAACTCTACGGGCGGACTCTGTCACTGCAGTCTTCCATTCACATCTGACGAGCGACGGACAAACCACAATCGTCGTCCAAACTACCGGAACAGTGCGCCGACACACAGACAACCATGCCAAGGACGAACCGCCGCTCCGTCATCCCGAGACACGAGCGCTCCCAATTCCCATCCATCGACCCTGTCACTGGCGCCAGTACAAACACAGCGTACACAGCAGTACACAACAAACAGCCGACACCACACCGAGGGCGCGGCGCCGCCAGCCGCTCCACAGCCAGCGGGCTATGCGTGACAAAGGCAGACAGCTCAGCCGTCAATTGTGAGCAATTTGGCACTGTTGAGCCCCCCCCCCTCCCGTTGCCGTGCAGTGTGAGCATTTGTGCCGGCTCGGTGAGTTTTATGGGAAGAAGGCTGTGAGTTCGCTGGTGACCGCCGCTGGAAGTTCGGCTGGTGTATACGACTGGAGGAGCTTCATCAAGGAACAGGAGCTTCCGCAATGAGCTGGGGGAGATATCAGATAGCGCTAAGATCTGGGCTGCCTCCTTGAGGAGTTGGGATACATTTTTTTACGAAGTTCGGTATGAGTTTCTTTGGCGGGCTGATAGAAAGTTCAGTAAGGAAGATCAGATGAGTTTCTCCGAGCGGCTGACAGGAATTTCTTTTGTGATTTTTTTTTTCTTTTTTGAAGGTAGCAAGAGCTTTTCAGGAACAGCCGGAAGGCTTCTTGTGGTATGATGCAGATTTACCCAAAACCAGCCGATCATGCAGGTGCGAGTATCATGCCGATTTATCGGTCATGACTCAGCCATTGATAGTGCTCACAATGCAACTAATAAGCGACCGTTATCACTCTCCTTGTTTTACGCCTCGATAGGAGACACCGTCTCGTCACTGTCTCTCAGTCAGGCAGTCTAACAAATGAACCACAGTCTCGTGTTCTGACAGCGGCCCCACACACCAGAGTGATCGCATGCACCGCATGTTTGACATTCCTCAGACAGCTACTCATTGTCGGGACACACACAGTGGCGCGGAATACGGGGAGGGGTGCGAAGGGGAGGGAAAAGACGGGAGCAGAAGCTTGAACAAGAAACACGACACGCGAAGTGGTTCACATGCCCTCAGAGTCCTCAAATGGGAATTTCCTAAGCACCGAATGCTAAACCAGCGCACGGGTTGACAATGCCGGCGACCTACGCACAAGGAAAGCGGTCGAATGTCCATCGACTGATTGTCGCGTGTCTGACGGCGCGATAGCAGCGCTGTCGCTCCCTGTAGCTTGTACTGTCATATAGCGACAAAATCTCGGCGAAACTGTGCGGCAGAAATAGCCCAGTGTGGCGTGTCGACCCGACCTGCTGCGGCACTGGTGATGGGGTGGGGATCCCTCACTCTCCTCAATCCCCCTCTATCATTCTCTCCTGCCCTCTCACCTGGTGACATCCAGATTGCGGCAGGGTATCCACTCGTGCTCAAAGTCGAGGTTCTGCTGCAGTGTGTAGCAGAGTCCGTGACCCCAGTGCCATTCGTTGGCCAGGCCGCGGTTTATATAACGGTGGGCGCACACCTGAGGACCAGGAAACAACCAGGGTTAACACAACGGCAGCTAGCGCGTACGGGTGCGATTCCTGTCGAGTTATCAGTAGCAGAAACATAGTAGAGTGATACATGATCAGGTTCTGTTATTTTGGCATTTGCACGTAAGCGATTGAAAAGGTCACGAGCAAAAGTTATCAGCAGAAAATGGGGAAATGAGAAATTATACCTAAGTCAGTACGGCAAACGCTTAAAACATGCCGAAAAGAAGAAAATTTTTCGTTTACTTAACTTAAAGTATATTAACTAGTCTGTATCAAAATTAATATATGAACAGCAGAAGTCTGAGCTCCATAAATATCAATATCAGTGCAAATGCCACTCTCCCGATCGGCCGGCCTCGGACACTGTCTGGTCCGGGCGACCACTTCATTAGGGCGACTGGAGCGCCCGCCCTGGTCGGGAGCCCGATTCGAACGCTCGCCGAATTATTCCCGGCACGCAGGCCCTGTCCACTCCAGATACCATCGGAAAGTGGCGTCACTGAGACCAGTGACGCCACGCTGCGCCGTCCAATGCCGATTAAAATCGCCCGAAAATGAAGCCTTGACGCTTGGCTACATAAAAATTAAAACACCTTCCACTTACTGGCATCTTCACGAGCATTATATCTTCCTAATGGTGATACAGGTGATCAATATAACTGCAACTGGGATTTCTGGTCATGTGAAGATAAAACGCCTCTGACTTACCATAACCTTGCGTCCAGGCCCCTGGCTTCGGACGGTGACACCCATCCACTGGCCTTCCTTCAGCTCGGTATCGGCCGGCGGGTTCAGAGTGATGCCGTCTGCAACCCGGCGTTTGATAGTCAGATGGGTACTCGGGACACTCAGTAGGTCAGACGGGTAAAAATAACTATATACAGTCAGACGGGTACGGTCAAATGGTCAGACAGGGGCAGTCAAACAGGTACGGCTCTCCAGCAAAAGAGTCGTTGGTTAACCGATGTGTTTTTCGTAATATAACTTTAAATGACAGGGCCACCTCAGTAAAACGACACAATGGAAAAGAGAAGAGGGCTCGTGCGGATACTTTGGCAACGGTTTTCAAACACCATTAGACGTATTCATCAACGCAGACCGATTTTTGTGAAGTTGGTAACCAACAACTAAATACCTGGAGAGCCGTACATTCAGATGGTCAGACAGGTACAATTAGACGGTCAGACGGCAGGTCAACACAAACGTCTAGCGGTCACACACGGGTACAGTCAAACGGTCAGGCGGGCACAGTCAGGTGTTAGACGAGAGAGGTCGAATACAGCCTAATCATACACACAGACGGCCAGACGGTTCAATACGACAGACACAGGCATACCGTAATAGTCAGACAGACGGGTATATAATATAGTCAGATGGTCAGATTGAACAGTCAGACTCAAAACAGTCGTCTCAGTCAGACGAGCGCTGCCAGTCAGGCAAAGTCAGAAGTCCTCAAATGGTCGCTCGATTCGCACAGACAAACAATCAGCGACATCACCGCATGGGACGGGGATATGGGAGGCAGGACACCCTAGCCAAGATTGTGGCACTCACGTGTTGCCAGGAAGGCTACAGCCGCGGTTCCATGTGCAGAGCCGACTATTAGCCAACCACAGATGGCTGCTGCGGCTTGTGGCCATCAGATGTGGTCGCAGGCAGGAGGGGTTCGCACAGGAAAACCAGCTCGACTCGGGAAGGCGCTCACAGGACGTGCAGTGGAACCGCGGCAGGGCTGGATGCTGGTTTACATAACCTTGGCTGGATGTAAATGAGGTGGGACTGGTAGCGGTTTCTAGTGTTCCACGGTAGGATAATGCACGGAGTCGGTTTGTTTTGAGCAAGACAATATATGTCGACGGTAACTGTGTTGTTGTCACGACAGTGATATAAAAATGTCACCAGGATATAGACAATATCACGGTCAGTTAGCTCCACGCCCAAACCATTCCAAAAGTTCGCACACATCATTCAGTTAGTGGTGAAGCATGCTAAATATCACGAAACTCACGGCAAACATATTGTATCAGTGTCAGGGGGTCTTACAAGACAATTCAAGGATTTTAATGCACCACAACAACTCATTCCATGCTGAAACGGTACCGTCAAAAAATATTTCCTCTTAAAAAAACTCATAAAAATGCAACTGTTGCGCGCAACAAGTGCAATATTGGCTGGTACGATTAACGCAGCTTGGCCGTCGAATGAATATCACCCATCGATTGATCAGAGAAATCAAACATTAACAAACATGTTCACGATACACATGCACAGTGCATTGTTCCCGGCAATCACCAGAAGCGGTTGTTCAGCTGGCATCGCCTCGTCGCCCGTCTACCATCTGTTCACCCTGTGCCTTCGCTGGAAACCGCAGGAAAGCAGGAGCCCCATATTCCATAGCAGCTGGAACGGCGTCGGTCATAATTTCCAAGTCCCAGGCAAGGCCGTACAAGCAATGCCAAACTTATTTAGGAGCCAATGCCACATTTGAAATAGGTATGCACCTTAATTCTGCGTTATGGTAGGTATGCAATGCAGGCATACAAACTGGTGTCTTGCATTTCTACAAAGGTGTGATGGTTACTACATTACTTATATTTAGTTGAGCTGAGTTAGCTAAAGATTTTGCTTACAGAGTTAGCTGATATTTATATTGGCCGCTTAATTCACAGCTCACTGTAATATGGGCTGAAGGCCCGACCTCGCACCTGGTTTCCAGGCCGTCCGCTGGCGCCACCGTAATATCCCGGCCCGGGCTACCAATATCGGTGCAGCGCTATCTCAATGAGCGCGCTGGCTGTTCAGTGTTCACACAAACTGTGTTTGCCAGCGATAAGATAGGTGCTATTAGGTGTGCAGACCGCAACAAGGACCCGCTATCTACCGCGGTGACACACACGAGAGGGAATTACAACAGGAAAAGTATATCGGCAATTACCGATAGACATATGGCACAAAAAAAAACTATAAAACAATGAGCATTTTGCGTCGGAAAGACACGACTTCGTAACGCTCAGCTTTGGCCATGTTGCGATCAATCCGCGACAAGGCCGTTCGCATCTCCCCTAATGCAATGTTCTGACACATTCTGGGAGACTGGCAATCTTGTCACGATTTTAATAATGACGAGTTATTTTGATTCAATGACAAACTGTGAGAAGTAAACGTTTAGCGGATCGTAACTTTCATGTCACTGGAAATCAGGATACTGTTGCACACCTATCATACGTGATTACGCTGCAGCCGATACCTACCTACTTCAGGCTCGGTAAATTAGCGTTTAGTAAGTAAGGAAGCATTGCAAGGCGAGTTTTTCGGGATGCGGGCTATGTAATACACGTGAGATAGGCATTCATCGTTGACATTTCGCTGAAGTTCCTGGAGAGCCAGTATAACGAACTTAGTAGCAGCTACAACCATGGCAGATTAAGCCCCCATCTAATCGCGGCCTATGAGGAGCGTGAAGACGATAATGCTACCCTGCTAATCCGCCTGCGTTCTAATGACATCACGCGAGCCCGGGGCGGTTTGATGCGCGCGGCTTATAAATCCTGGCACTCACAAAAACGGCCGGGAGGGCTGCCAACGGAGCTGCAAAAATTTCCCAGCAACCCCCGTCACAGTCAGCAGTCCGACGAGCAGCAACGTCGTATCCAAGTCGAGGAGCATCCAGTCGTGGTACCAATCACGCAGCGAGCGTCCTCTCAGCAACCGCCCGCGCATGCAGCAGAGCTGTAGCCGTCTGGGGCCCGCCGGTCCCCTCAACCCGTCCTGAAAGCTATAAGCCAGCTGTGGTGTCCGTCTCCGGTTCTTGGCATAGCGTACAAAGCACACTCCAAACCAACCAGCAGTGTGGAATCATGCAGCTAGAGGGGTGAGCCATTGGCAAAGGAACCGCCAGCCATATGGCCTGCCCGAGCATGCCTTTTCGTCTCTTTGGTGACCACTTACTCTTGATATACCGTCCTTTAACGGGATCTGAAAAGCACAGTGTCTGTTAGATGGGATATTTACACCGGTTTGGAGGGAGCCAGCCTGCCACCAGAAACATGGATAGCCAGAGTAGAATAGTTAAAAGCCAGTAAGCAAGGCACTAAAACACACAGTGAAAATCCCCATAAAGTATAAACAACACAAATACTTTGTGAACAAAGGCAGTAAATATTCCCAGAGACATTCATAGCAAACCTACAGAGAACGACAGCCATAGTTTCCCAAACTACAACACAAGCCAATACGACGTGAGACGTGAAAGACACATACATAGAGTAAGCAGTATGAAAAAGAAATTCGTCAGAAAGGTAGACACCCGTTACAGAGCAACGAGGACAGGTAGATGATCAGAGCTGGCGTCGACAGGCGTGACCCGGCCCCGGGTCAACCCTTACCTGTCCCGGCGACCCGACCCGCACCGATCGACCCAGAGGGATCGACTCGACTCGCGGACGACCTCGACGGGACGCAAGGAGGCGGGGGCGGAGACGCCTGCGCCTTTTCTCTTCTCGGCAGCCGTTAGAGGACTTATATTACTAGGCGTGACTAGGAGACGGATGTGCTTTACGTGACCGTCCTTTGCTATGGTGATAGGTCCCGCTTGTCCGTTCTGGGCACAGCGTGCTTAACAAATTGAATCTCATCATCGAAATGAGCTCTTGAAGCGAAGGTGAGGACTTTCAAGGAGCAACAGTTCTATTAAAACGTTGCTCATCTTGCCGCCACGTCAACAACTCGTAGCTATATGTAGCTTCTTTCGGCATCAGTGGCGTTATTCATGGCACTGCCACTTCCCAAATGAGCAGACGACGATGTCCCACTTCCTCGTCATGCCAGGTGAACATGCGCTGCGCTCATTATGCATAAAATATACGCTGTAAAATGCCGTTAAGTAAAATTGGTCCGATATGTATGCTAACTAGCATTTCGTAATAAGTGATCAGTTCAATCAGGCTCGACATAATGTGCAGGTATTTTTTACTGATATCCAACCAGCTCAATAAGCTCAGAGCAACTAAGCCTGGACAAGTAGCTTAGGCTTTTCTTCTCTCGCTTCTCGGCTCACGCGAAACGGCTCAAGCCGGCTCAGCACTGTCTCTTGCAGCTCAGTTAGCAGATCGTCCTGTTGATGCTTAGTACGACTTGGTCCACCCCTTGCCACAGTATAATATCGTTCAGCTGATGTCCAGTTCAGCTGGCGATTGGAATTTCGTTAGCGAGCTCTGACTGATGGCAACCATTTATGTCATTAATGACGCCACTTTTATCGGAGAAGAAGGACACGCATCGCTTTTCAAAGAAGCTAGAACAACTGTGACGCAAGTGAGCAACGCCCCCAGGGCACTGGCCGAAGCATCTTGTCTTGAACCAGGGAAGAGTTTTACCAGACAGCGCTCTTAGAAGCGTTGCACCCTGCTGAACAACGTTCATCACTGCAAAGTGGCAGCTTAAAATGTGACGCCGGCGTTACACAACACTGGTAGCAGAATTATGCGTCAGGCTGCGAACTTGCGCTCCCAGTTTGGCCTGTGGGTCTGAGAGCCTGCCGGACCAGTCGCTTGCATAACGCTCCTCTAGAAGCCCGGATTAATTGCTGTGACAGTTAAATTGTTCACTGAGATCAGCCGACAAACACATCGAACGGGTTCCGCAGGACCTCCGCACCGGTCTGAGGAGCCGGGGTTAATCGCTGAGATGCCAGCTGCAGAGCCCGCCACCAGTGACACGGCCCAATCCTCGCCTCCAGACCTCCCCCGCTGCCGGACCGGACAGGGGCGCAGCTCGCGCTCCACTCACCATAGTGACCGTCCGTCTCCACCTGCTGACAGTCGTCCTGGCGCGTGGAGAGAGGACACTTCCAGAGTGCCCCGCTCTTCTCCGTGTTGGGCTGCAGGTTCTTCCCCAGTGGAGCGCCGACCAGAAGCCTGCAGACAGACAGAGAGACAGGCTGTGAAAACAATTCATCGACTTCGCCTATCATGTCGGACGTGCGACGACTAACAATAAGGGCCATGCTATGCTACGGGAGTTTGTCGTTGAGAATCACTGCACGAAATATGAAAGACACCTTGAATAATGCTTGATAAATTGTGTGGTTAATGATATGTCAATCACGAACGATAGACGGTGCGGTACGACCCATGACACATGGTTTTTCAACAACAAACCTCAACGACCACAACAAAACAGCCAAAACTCTGATCATCAATCCACCATCCCTTCCATCTCATAGCAGCACATCGGCATTGCAACACGAACCACTCAGCCAGGGCTAGCGCAACGTTGACCGCCGGACGTACTAAATTTTCCCTTCACCGGATTCGGAAGTTGGTCGGTCGACAGGGCGGCCACAAACTGTCTGTGAACCAGCGGCTGAAAATCGCGCGCGTGCCGCCCGCCTGACACCCACACAGCCAAAGGTCAAACGACGCGCTCGACCTGACAATCCAGTCACACGGCGACGTCTAATTATACATAGTCGTGTTGTGTAGGTCACAGTGCAAGGCGAAAAGTAAATCGCCCGGGTCAACACGAAACAAATGCAGTGCCGAACTGCATGCAAGAAGAGTAAAATCGAGCGACGTGAAATCCGACGCAGGTTTAAACGGTTTAGGCTATCGCGTGATAATTCTGGAGTTATACTCACGCTGCGTGAAAATCGAGCTGAGCTCAAACACGCTACATGTCTTTGCGATATAAACCTGGAATGGTTCAGCATCTTTGCAATGCTCCCTCCTTCCAAAAAGCGCCACCATCAGATTGTATCCCACAGCCCCTGACAGCAACCATCTCCGCACCTCGACAGAAAAGGGCATCATCCTTCACCAATTCCCGATGCCTGTCGAGCAAGCTACACCCGGATCTTGACTCGGGCAGCCGGCACCAAAGTTCGCGATTAGGTATGCATGACACATACACACACGGGTCGGAAGATCTGTTCTGCTGGCCGACACACGGGCGCCGGGCGACCGTGAGCGTCAGCACGGGTCACGCTGTGCACCGGGAGATAGTGCACAGTGGTGCACGGTGGGGTGTGTGCATGAGGTGCTGCACGTGTCGCAATGTGAACGGGTTAAGGCGGGGGGACGGGGAAACATGCACCGCAAACGGAACTCGGTGACAGAGGTCATAACACAACGATGGCAAGCGATCCAGCATTCAGGAACATGGGTACGTAGAGCGCTATGTAGTTAGGATGTCCTTAGCTAAAATGAAAGTGTTCAACTCAGGAAAGGCCAGCTTAACATAGCCTCACTCAAATCAGAAACAAAGCCCTAATTGGGGTCCAACACAACGTTTCAAAATTCACCGCCCGTCTTCTTGACATTGATCCAGGTGGTGGGGCAGTGATGCGTAATGCCCCGCATCACATCCCGTCACTCGTCAGCACCCAGTATGGTGCACCCCGTTCCTGGCTGCTGGCGTGCGAACAAAATACCTCCGCACAGCTGACGCTCTGAGTTCTGATACCCCCAGTGCATTTGCTCCCAGGTGCGAATCATGTCACCTCCAGCTGTGGGCCATTAGAACCCTCGGCAGCACACAGTCAGATCACTGTGCTAAACAAACAGGGGAACAAAGCCGTCTCCAAAGGCGTGTATTGTGCCCCACACATGGTGAGCACACAAGCATGAAAAGTGCGCACAAAACACGCAATTTGGTATGCTCGTAAGTCGTATGTCCTGGAACGGCGAGTTGCCACGGGCTGAACTTCTCAACACTACCCAGAGGTATTGCTATACCTCTGGGAATAATCAGAGGGATAGCAATACCTCTGATTATTAAGACGCAAAAATAAAATTTCCCAAGTCCTCAAACTATCAATATCTCCACTTTCCATGTATACCTTCAGAATGGTCTCATCCCTAGCTGAGACATCCCATGCCTGCACTCCAAATTCGTGTACGACCTCCCAAGGCACCGCCCAGTCCTTCCACCGTGGCGCACCAGTCAGCTGGGAGCCCGCACCCCGACGATGACAATGCAGGCGGCCTCACGCCTAGCGCCGCAGCATTCCACGTGCGCGCGTGTGCGGCCATTGGACCTGAGCCGGCCGAGTGTCCGGGTGGGCACACACATACCCACACAGGCGCCGGAGAAAGCCCGTCTCGAGGTGCCGCCACCTGCGTCTCCTGATTAACGGCTCCTCACGTCGGCGTACCTCCGGCCCCATCAGGGCGGTGTCGGCAGCTCATACTAATTGAAACGGCAGGAGAGCGGCCGGCAGGCGCGGCGGCAGCGGCGCGGTGGGACGGTGATGGGCGGGAGGAGCATGGGACAGTGTGGTGGGACTGTGGGGCGGGAGGAGCATGGGACGGTGGTGGGACTGTGGGGCGGGAGGAGCATGGGACAGTGTGGCGGGACGGTGCAGGGCGGGAGGAGCATGGGACAGTGTGGTGGGACGGTGCAGGTGGGGCGGGAGGAGCATGGGAAAGTGTGTGGGAGAGGCAGCTAAGCAGAATAATGGTGAGTCGGCAGGCAGTGGAAAATGGAACGCTGGGCGATGGGACGGTGGGACGGTTAGGTGACAAGCGATGGGCAAATAGGCGATGGGGCGATGGGCGATGAAAATGGGCGATGAGATGGCCGTAATTGGGGCGGAGATATACGGAGGGCCGGCAGAGCTAGACGGACGGTCGTGGGCAAAGACACACAACGGTCCACGACATTCAGAGGAATACAGATGATGACATGGGGTCGAAGTGGCCCGAGATAACCGTAAGTTCAGATAGAAGTCTTATCTAACTGCCCTATCACTGTTAGTCAGAGAAACAGACGGTATATAGCCCGGTGGATCAGGTGAGACTGGTGAACTCAACGAACGGCATCGTAGGGCAGGCGAGATAGGAGATAGTAGGTAACCGCACTCACAAACTTAGCCACTTCAGAACCTGATGACACAGGACCTCTGAACATTCACAACGATAGCCCGTGCTTTCATTTCGCACGGGGACCGCAATAGATACCACCCACTACGCGATGACGACACAGCTGTTCATCTCCGCTGAGCCGTCAGGATTGCTCCTATGTATATCAAACCAGTAGGGACAGCCAAAGTTACCTCCCAGTTCGGTGAAAGGCTCCATGCGCCTCACAATTGACCGGTTCGTCGTGCCTGCCTTCATTTCGTCCCGTTGTCTCGTTACGACGGTGCGTGACCCCAGCGTCACGGTCGCATCACGGCCGCGTGACGACAGTTGACACCGAGACCCTCATCAGCGGCCGGCGACCTCTCCTGGCCAGGTCACGTGACCCGACGACCTGGTGACCTGTCGCCCGGCCGCGGCGCCGCGGGAAATAACCTGCCACACAAACACTGCGGCGCCAGCGGCATGGCCGCACTGCCGGCTTGGTTGCCAGCCCACTTAGCAGCTCGCAAAAACGCAAACCATTGTCGCAAAACGCGCAAAAAGCCGGCGCCCGGCTGGTAATTGTGATCGGGTTTCACGCTCGGTCGGAGAGGAGCGGTGAGAGGTCGGGCGTCATAAGCAGGCAACCGCTCGGGTGCTTGCAACCACCGGCTAGACATAAGTGAGGGGAAGGACGACTCGAGAACTTGTATCGTCACACTGCCCGATCAGACTGGGGTGGGGAACACCTGGAGAGCGGAGGAAGGTGGTGGGAGGAACGGGAGTGAAGGGGAAAGAATGGGACCAGGTGCAGCCTCGAGAACCATCCCGCTCCAGCGGTATCCATACAGACGCGCATTGAGTGCGGAGCGAGCGGGTTCCGTCCTACCGGACCAGGTGTGCCGGTGGCGGGGCTCAAGGCCGCCCTCCCACGCGCTGCGCGGTATCAGCCGTGGCTGGCTACCCCCACCCCTCCCCATCCCCACTGACCGGTCCACCTGGTGCATGGGGGGAGGGGCGATCTCGGGAGGAAGGCGCTATCTACAGCGACACGGCGCCGGCCAGTTCCCTCAGCCCATGCAGCCGCGGCCACGGCGGCACCCGCCCGCCGCGCACGTGCACCGGCACCGCGTGCCTGACCGGCGACCGTGCCGGCCCACTGAGCCAGCTGTCCCCTCCCCTCCCCCCACGGCCCGTGTTTGCCTCCCTGCGTCGTGTTTGCCGCGGTCGGCCCTGGCGCGTCAACAGCGCCGCTAACTGGCGGCGCCCGGAAGCGGCCTGCGAGCACAGCTGAGCGCGCTGTGAGTGACGTCAAGTCCCGGCGGGCCGCCCCCGCCCCCGCCCGCGCCCGCGCCGGCCGCCGTCGCTGGGCCACGGCACACAGGCGCGGTGTTTGTGGGCCGAGTGTGACCACAGCGCCGCCGACAGCGCCGTGACACTGTCCGGCAGCGAATAATGGCGCGGCGCCGCGCCGCTCCACACCTCAGCCGCCGCCGCCGCCGGCGCATTCCTGGAGCTCGGCCGGCAGGGGCGGCAGCGAAATATGGGAAACAGGGGAATAATTACGACAACCAGGTGGAATGTGAGGGATGCACCGGTTCCAGCTCATCAGGTGATAGCGGAGGCGACGAAAGGAGGGTAAGAGGGGGAAACGAGACGGAAAGGTAACCGATACACAGACGACTGGCGAACGACGAGAGCTCGATTCCCACGAGTGCCTTGGACTCCGGCTGAGTAAGCTGCGTCCGTCCATTCGACTTGGGAACGATGGAGAGGGATGAAGGACTCTGGGGTCGCCTAATCCCACGAGTGATGAGCTCGGCACTGGGTACCTGGGTGCGCCGCGGCCCGCGGTCCCACCTCCCCCACAGGGCTGGGGTGCCGCTCTATCCGTCAGCACCAGGCACGTACGGTCACACGGGGCCGGCGGAAATGAGGTGCGCGTGTGAAAATCCGCCGGCCCACCTGTGAATCCGAGGGCAGTTCGCGACAGGGCTCTGTGAGATGATGGAGCGTATCGAAAAAATCTAGTGGCTGGGCTCTCATATTCGTGGTTAGGTTTTTCAACGTTGCCAAAGAAAATTAAACGAGAATAAATTTAGATCGCGCGATTTTCAGGAGCCTGGCGTCACGAACTCACCCAGGAGCTCAAACCACTTGATGCGTGAATAATTCAAGAGCATTCCGAAAGTTGTCTTCCCTCATATACCTATATGATGCGAAACCACTGATGGTGATACTTACACATATTTCAGGTACCCTCTTTTTTAATAATAGATGGCAGCAGGTCTCTGCGTGGGTCGCTATAAGCAAAATATTTGCGTTTCTGTCACCTCAAACCTTGAGAAGACATTCAGCACTCCATTCACGAATCTTGCCACCTACCAGCGTTATCCGTAGGGTGTATATAATAGATGGTCCATGTAGCGTCATCCAATACCTTAACCCGCGACCGCCTGGGGGGGGGGGTCGGATCCGACCCCCCCTCCGTTTTTCTTGAATAACTCATGAGCCACTTTCGCTATCTACTTGAAACTTGGCATACCTTCTCCCCCATCAATTTGACGTCTCCTGTGCAATTTTGAAGAAAAATTTCCAAAAAATTTTGAGATATATCGATTTTAGTGATGTAACTACATGGCGTTTTTAGTCAAAAAGTGGTAAATGTTTAAAAAATCGCCAAAAATCAGGGTTTAAAGCAAATTGCAAATCAAGGACATGAAAAGACGCAGCTCAACGAGTTCTTTAAAATGGCTATCTCGGATTTTCCATAAAATGCGTTTTTCACCCCTTAAAATTCAAAAAACTACATTTTTTGGAAAACAGCTAATAAAATCGAAAATTTTGGGAATTTCCAAAAAACCGGAATATACGTTGTAGAGCTCTATTAGAACATTAGATGCCCCAAATTTCAACTTTCTATCTTTATTTTTAACCCCCAAATTGTAAAAAATAGCTCCAACATGCATAGGGCATGGTGACGTCATAAGCATTTTCGTGAATTAGAGGCACTTCTGAACATCGCATGTGAAAACAAATGGCACCACTAGATTCCTGGGACAAAGCTCGTCTAGAAAAGTGTATTTTTGTGTCAAAAATAAAAAGTTGAAAAATTGACTTTTTTTCTTAGCCCTCCTTTAGTTATGTAGGGTATAAACGATTTTTTATGCTTTCAATGCACACTTATCACCAGCACAGTGACTTGGGGTCACATATAACCATTACCATCGGATTCGGCGTGAAAAATAAGCCATAAAACATGTGTCGCACGCCCATGTAGCAGAAATTGAAAACCGTGACCTTTCGTGACCTGACCTGACCTTGACCCGTACTTAGTATGACCCCTATACGCACATGGTACCTTCACTAGGCCTTTGAGGTCATTTTTGGTGAGTTTCGAGCAGCAGCTATCGATTCCGCTGTCCGTAAGCCTAATCATGCAAAACCCCTGAATTTGACCTTTGACCTGACCTTGACCCGAAAGTTGACCTCAATCTTAAAATCTTAAGAGTGCTTTGGGAAGGTCTCGTAGAGACCTTTCGAACGCCGCCTCGCGGGGCTCGATACGACCATTGGTTCTCGAGATAACAGGGGGGGGGGGGGTCGGATCCGACCCCCCCCCCCCCCCCGGCTGTCGTGGGTACGGAAATAGCCCAGGCGGTGCCGGGTTAAAGTGTATTATCAGCACCCACCGCTACCGCCGCCTCTACCGTCATCGCCCGCCTCTACCGAGACCGCGGCCACCGCCACCGCCGCCCGTCCAGCGTTCGCCTGCACCGCCCCCCCCCCCCCCCCCCCCGGCTGCCGGCCGCAGCGCCGCCCAACAGTGCACAGCTCGCCCGCCGCCCGCCGCCCGGCGCCCGCCGCTATCCGTCTTGCCGGCGCGGCCGCGTGCGCCCCGCCCCGCTGCCGGCAGCGCCCGACCCCGCCGGATCCGTCACTGTCCGCCCGTCATCATCTACCCCATCGGCGGATGGATCTCCACTGCTCTCTACGACAGCCGCCGAGCCCGACCTATCGCAGCCCGGCGCGGCTCGCCGGCAGAGGAGAGGGGAGGGAGGGAGGAGGGGAGGGAACTCAGACCCCAGTTCGACCATCACGAGTGGTGATGTTCGACCATGAATACCAGCAAACAGCCTTTTAGTTATAGTTTTACCATCACAAAATGTCACTCTCCTCTTGCAAGTTGCACCCCAACCCTGTGCCGCTGTCGCCGCCTCTGCCCATGTGTCATGAGTCCATGACGTCTGTCCGGTCGGTGCACCTGCACCGTCCCGCGCTGCTCCCTCCCCACAGAACTGTGGGCCGTCTCAGGAGTTGTCAGGTAGGCGAATTCCAGAGCGTTCGAGCTGCTGCCACCATAATCGATACCGACCACCTGTGGCCAGGCACAGGTTGCGCTATGAATCGCATATGAATGACAATTGATAAGGCTTTAATCGTCATCAGACAAAATTGCAACTTTCAGTGGAGAAAATATCAAGGTCACTCTTCGAAAAATAGGTCAAAAAGTCACGTACTCACGTGATCAAAATTTTCAAAAATGAAAATCCGAGATAGCCAAAATGTTTGTTGTTTGATTGTGAGTTGAACCATATAAAGCTTTTATCATAGAAAACCAATAGTTTCTGAGTTATAAGCCGCCAAGCATAGGGTTGCAACGTGACCTCCAGGAATTGCCCGAGGGCCGAGGCTAATCTCGGAAACCGTTGTTCGAAGAAAAAATCCTTGCCACAGCTGGCTTCCCCGCCCATCACAACCCCTTACACCAGTTTTCAACGAAGAATAAAATATGTGGGTGCAAATTTAATTTTTTATTTGTCGATTTGTCGTGGAAACACATGAGGATAATCGGTTCTGACCACATAACATGGCCGCAGAGATTCACCTCGAAAACTTTGTGATGTAGCTTAACCTTTCAGCTTTAGCCTCACAAACTCACTCGATTGGTTTGAAGTGAGCAGGCCGCTATATAATGATCTCCAGAAACTGCGCCGACACTGGCGGGGGAGGGGGGCGTCCGCGGTCGTCAGCTGATCTACCGATCTACCGAACTGACTCATTATGTACCTATTGAAAAGAAAAGACGTGATTCGACAATGACATTTTTTCTGTTACAAACACAAACAGCAGTGCATGACATAGGTACACCTAACGGCTAATACCACCGAAGAAACATTGAAACTACAGAGAAACAAAAGAGAAGCGCATTCACTCACAAAGCACACCACAGAGCACACAGGTCGCAACACGCTGACATGCTGGTGCAGCAAAATGCATGCTGCAGCGCACACCACTAGATAGGCGAAAAACAAAGCCTGAGCTCTGTTGTCTGGTCTGGTTCAGGCCGGTCCGTGTGCGGTGGTTGTGCCCTTCTGCGGACAGTGTCCAGTTGTCCACTGTCCGGTGTCCAGTGCCGTGATGACGCAGTGTGACGTCAGACGCTGGAGAGCTCGAGGGCAGGGGTGCGGCCGTCGTCGAAATCTTGCATTGGAAGAGGCTTCACTTCGTAGACTCCGGTGGTCCGCAGGATCTTAAGCGTGAACCATCCGACATCCAAGAGGAAAACGACGGCGAACACGGCAAACGGCAGCAGGAACCACACGTAGTTTTTGAAGCCGAATAATAATAAAATAATCATCTGCATGATGATGATGATGAGAAACAGTCCAATGGCAATCAGCCAAGGCCACATGAGTCCTCCCCTGCTCCGGTACGCCCCATACATGGCGAGCGCACCGGTAAGGATCAGAGGAAGGGCGATGGCGACTTGCATGCCGGATGGTACCAGCAGGAGCCTCAGCTCGTCCACAGTGAATTTTAACACTACTTCCGATTCACAAAGGTTCGTATAGTTTTCATGTAACACGTCTAAATCGGCCTTCACAATGCTATTCAGCTGGCAGTATAGATCTTCTAGAAATTCCTCGCCGTTGCTCAGGTTAATGGCAGAAGTTATGCCAAAACAAAGTCCGACAACACCTGTGATGAATATCCATACATACACCCGATGTAGATGTTTAAATTTTATTGCACACTTGGTAATAGCCATGTCGCACGGGAAATTATCGGCGCCGCGACCGCTTCCGAACTACTGACCGCTCCCGGAAACGCGACGAGATTATATACGCATCGGGCCATGGCACCCTTTGCAACCTTAGAGCGACGGCATATCGCTCCCTCACCAGAATCACGCCACGCCGATTCCGCCAATCACAGCGGCGTTTAGAACGGCGCGGCCGGAGAAGCGTCCGCCTGCAGCCCAAGGCGGGCGGGACCTGGCGCAGACCTCATTACTCATGTAGCGTCGTCTGCCCGCGCGGTCGCGGCGGCCAGTCGGGTTTGAAAGTTCGTTTTTTTCTAAGTTTGCCCCACACTGTAAACATCTTTTTAACACAGCACGAGAATTGCTAGATGAATTACTGAGAAAACTGTTCAGCGCACATTGCATGGGAGATATGAATAACTATTAATATATTAATATATTAATTAATATATTATAATATATTAATAATATTAATAATATTATAATATATTAATATATTAATATATTATAATATATTCAAAATAAGTTTTGAACACTGATAATGTATCGTTATGTTAAACGCCGTACGATTTATTAATTAGTTCAATTATCATTCCTGATGAGTCTTCTATCCCTGTGGGGTCATAAATAAGGCCAAATACGAGCTACGAATCTGAGAAATAGGAGCCAGGTAGACATTATTTTGATCAAGTTGATCGTCTGTGAAATCAATGTGCGTCAACCAGTTTTCTCAGTAATTCAGCTAGCAATTCTCATGTTGTGTTCAAAAAGATGTTTGCAGTGAGGGGCAAACTTAGAAGAAAAAAACGAACAATAGTTTGAAGTGAGCTCGATGGTCGTGTCGTGGTCGCCCCTCCGTATAACCACGGTCGACGTGATCATGTCGGTCGTGAACACACGGCTAGGCATGCATATTGCGTAAGCTGTCAATTGCTGTTAATGGCTGATAAACGATACATTTTCAAATATTACGTAGAGGAAATGAGTCATAATGCTAACAACATAGCCAGCATAAAACGCCTAATAAAGATTCAGCAATTTCCATAAACATATATGTTGCATTCATGCATTCTGAGATTCTGAGATGGTTCGCAGGGAGACAGCAGCCACTTTGTGCCGGTTATTTATATTACCAATAATGATATGCGGGAAGACAACGCCCACCGGCGATAACCGAGAGAGAAAGGAGCGTCCCGGCGTATTCAGCTCGCCTCTCAACGCAGAGGTAGACGCGCGTTCATTCGCATCCAAAACTTATCCACTATCACGTCTACCTGCCAAACCAATTGAAACTGCCAGGCTGCGGCTAATCCAAATCGCGTGATCATCATAAGGTAGATATGCATGTACTGTAGATTGGCACTTATAGACGGATAGCTTTAACAAGTCATGCTCTAAACCCGCCGGTGATCGTGCCAAATCTGACGATTGTTGCGGAGTTTCGGTCCTTCGGAACAGTCTGCGCGGCTGCTAGGTAAACGGCTGACGGTCGCAGACTCGGAGCCCACTTGACCCCGCCACCTGGCCAAGGTCGGAGGTGGCGCCCGCCGGCGCGACGCGTCATCAGACAGCTGTTGCGCCACCTCGCGCCTGGCGCCAGTCTCGGCGGATCACTGACGCCCGCCCGATCGGCCCTAGTCCTACCTACACAAGCATAATCAGACTGCTCATTTAACTACTGTTGAGGTACTAAGACATGGTGTGGAAATTCGGAACACTTACCCTGCGTTCGGCATCCGGAAAATCAGGGAGAATTATCCGTGATCAGAGAGTTATCGGGGATCACGTTCGGTATCGCGATAGCGAGACATGCTGAAGATAGGGGATCACCAATAATTTTCCGCCCGAGAATATCCCAACGATAATATTTTCCAGATGCCGAACGCAGGCATAAGGTGCCGCCAGTCAATTGTGTCGTGTCAGGTATTTTGAAGTCAGCGCCTTCAAAAAGAAAATGTACAAGATGAAGATACCCGTTCCAAGTTTGTCCAATCAGGCTCTATTCAGGATCGAGTTCTATATCACTGGAGGGGGCGGGGGGAATTCACGCCCCCCTTCCCCCCACGATTTGAATGTCACACCGTCACAGACACCGTCACAGGAAGTACACCCCGTTATCACGTCCATAGATACAATCCAGACTCGCACCGGGGATCCTATCCATTCTGTCTCCCCCTCCCTGCTGCGGCGAACCAGCGCACACGAAAACAAACCGCGCACTAAAAACACACCGTAAATAAATACTCGGCCGGTCGAGCGAGACACATTACCGCGCGACAGCTAACAGAGGTTAGGCCCCCGTTGCCCGCGCCACTATCACCAAGCGTTCGCCTCAGTTGGCTGTCAGCGGCCGAAACCACTCGCGTCGGCTCGTTTGTAGGGTAGGATGGCCCCTAAAAAACGCACCGACGGAGTGATAACGACGAGGTATATGGTCGGGATTAAGGATATGCAGGTTTGACGAATCTCGAAGTCGCATTTATTAAATAGGTGAGGGTGGGTGGGAAACTTCTCGCCCACTCTCTGCTCCACTCGCCGTCCGTCGCAGTCGACGACTGCCGTTCGCGCCTCTCGGCTCTCCTGCCAGCGGCGCGCCCGTTCCTACACTCCCCTTCGCACCACCCCTAGTCAGGGTCTGCCCCGCGTCTGTCGGCGGGGTGATTTATCTGTCTCCGACCCCCGTCTCCCTTTGCTCCGGTCACGTTCAGTGGCGCCCGGGCAGGGTCCTAACCTTCCATAGCCGCGTCGCCGCTATGAGTTGATCCATGCGGCACACCGAACGACCTCTCCCTGCACGCCTCCGTCGTCAGAGTTTTATCCAGGAATCTCCGGCGCCGCCACCGCCCCCGGGCCAGCTGTTCGAATTCGGACGTGACTGCGGTGAGCGCACGCGGTCCATTACTTCACACTGGCCGCGATCACGGAGCTGAGCACGATAAAGAAACTGGTCGCCGTCGCCGGCCGTGCCAGCTGAATGATCAGCCCACTTATGACGTCATCAGCCGACAGCCCGCGCCTAGGCCGGCTGCAGGGCGAGGCGAAAACCAGCCTCCGAAGCAGGGTACCTACTACCTATCCCGTGTGACGTGTCGCTCGGGCATTTGGGACGTCTGGACGTTTGATGAAAGCACTGGGTGTCTATGGGCATGCACAAATACATCCGGGAAGTCAAACTTTTGTTACGGTAGTTGGGGTGTCATCGCTTCCGTCCCCATTTCAATCATCCCCTCTGGTCGTGTCAACTCGTGAGCGCGAGCCAAGAAAAGCGGAACATTACTCTCCCATTGCGAAACGCCAGTGGGAAGAAGACCATAGCGTGCGCTCTCAATGCCCGCTCCACTGGGCTCCGTGTCAGGGGTCCTATCTCCCCGGCTTCAGCTGCTCCGCCGCTCACAGCCAGCAAACTCACGAGCCGCTGCTCAGCTGAGTCAGCCTCTCACCGCGCTCAGTTCGACTGTGAGCTGTGAGCTGAATTCGACTGTGAGCTCTGCGCTGAGTGAGCAATAGAGGTGGCAAAACTGGAAAATTTTGGGACCCGGACCCGGACCCGGTCTGACTGGCACATTTCTGGAACCGGTCAGACCCGGTCTAAGTCAGCGTTGGAACCAGATGGACCCGTTCCCGAAATTCATTATGAAAATTGTGTACAATTGTAGGTATAGCAAAAGAAAATAGTTTCTTTCCAATTTGGCATACTTGTGTTGCAAAGTAAAAAACTCATGCCATGGTCATTTCACTTCGCTTCGCAGTTTGTATTTTGGAACCAGATTCAGGTCATATTTAAGAATATAAGAAGTAAGTAGACCAATGAATTTCATGCTAACCTAAGCCACTTTTACTACAGCTGCTAAAAATGATGTGAACTGGGGATCCATGGACCAGTGCCTTCACCAGAGTCAGAACAAGAACCTAACATCAACATGGAACAAGATAACCAATAACCATACTGATACATACCTTTTCTAATATTCTTGCTAAAAGATATTCCTTTTTAGAATTAAATTCATTAGTCCTCATGGGTGGAGAACCTGCCCCGGCCACCCCGGCCGTGGCCGGGGTAACTTTCAGCCTACCCCGGCGCGGCCGGGGTAACTTTGTCCACTTTTGTAAATCCTAAAAGCTATCTCCATGCGAAAAACTGCCACCTATAAGTGTCTCTCATTATTTTTATCTACCTTGAAAGGTTTTTTAAAATTTACTTTATTTTCATTTTGGAGCTTCTATGCTCTCAATTTTTTTCATTGCGCAGCCCGACAAGTTTCATCTAACAAACCTAAATCATATTTAAGGGCCGTTATCGTAAGATGGCACTGCAATATCATCACAAGAGAGGACGAGGGTAATATCAGTGAGATAGAAGGACGAGTTGTTGGGGGCTGGGGTTCAAGGCTCCTCCAACTTAACCCGCGCCAGGGTGGTGGCCCTATCGTACCTAACACGTTGAGTCGAGCGGTCGGCGTTTCACGCTCCTTCTAACTCGGCTTCTGGGCTACGAGGCGAAAAGCGGAACGACGTTTGAAAGAGGGACAAACGTGATCAGAGAAATCTGGTCAAGTTTTAGGCAAGCTCAATCATAAAATCACCATGGATAATAAAATCCAAATTTCTCTGATTTTAGCGTTCTCCAACGACTTTTCTCAAAGTTCATAACATAAGCCTGTCCCGTAGCTCAGTTGGTAGAGGCAACGGACTCCCGAGAGCCCGGGTTCGAGTCGCTCCGGCGCTCGATATTTGAGACTCCTGACGGTGATGGTCTGCGGTTGGTGGGAGCAGCCTCAGCCAGTTGAAGTCAGTTGAGTGGGACAGCCCGTGTCCGGCTTTGAAGGGCACGTTAAACTTTGGCATCTAAATTATCCCGTTACCCGGAATTGCGCGATCGGACGGTAGGGTTCGGGGTCTACCTACGCAACAAGCTCTGCTTAGCGTGGGCCCCCGGCTCTGTCAATCGGTCCATTCAAAAATTCGAGCTAAATCACTGCAAATAAAACATTGGATAACTCGTAACGGCAGACATCCATTGTTCCATGCCACAGAATAGGGGTTTGTTGATAACCGTTGCGTTGACAAATATTTGTGCATCATCGTCTTTCTGACTTTCGGTCGCCGGCCGGGGTAACTTTTTCAAACATTCTCCACCCATGTTAGTCCTTACAAATATTATCAACTATCAAAGGCCCCAAAAGATAAAACATTCAAAATCAAAATAGTAACATGAAAACTGTGTGAGGTTCGCCAGAAATGTCGACACGATAGCAATGGACAAAACAGGCGTTAAATCACTGCAAAATTTTGTTGGGGATAAAGTACTGCAAAATCGTAATGGCAATAAACTTTTAAGTACTGCAAGTTGGTTAAGTAGGTTGCGATCATGACTTAAGTGCCAATTTATTAACGTAGAAAACAAACTACATTTTGTTGTTAGTACCTAGACATAGAATAAATACCAAGGGTTCTGAGACTTTCTTCCCGAACGTGTTCCAAAATTGTAACCTTTATGCAGTAGATTAGCGTGCGTAAGGTATAGCATATATGACGCTCAAATGCGCCATTTTCACATCAACACGGAATCATTGGCCTTGGAGAAGGGCATTGGTATTGACTCAGTTTTTTGTCAGCTGCTGCCGTATGATGGCGCTAGTAGAGCGCTATATGTATAATACGCTCTGCTAGCGCCACCATGCGGCGCCAGTTGGCTAAAATCTGATCAATACTACGGTTTCTGGAGAATGCCTTGGATTCATTTTTAGCTTTATGGATTTATGCAAGGGCATGTTGGTTTTATGAGTTGTCTTCTGGCCGTGATAGAAATAATTTCAAAGCTGTTTTGAGTTATGAAATGCATTTGAATATCAAACATGAACTCTGATTTCCGGTGGGCATAGTGACTTTGGTAGGTATGTCAATGTCTTTGAAAAGGCAGGTGAGAATGCCACTGGTCAGCCTTGCTTCAATTGGATTTGTGTCCATTTATAAATGGATTTCAGTCATACCTACTTACCTACATATGTTATTGGTATTTGATTTCTACAGCTCAAAATATTGCTAGGTGCTGTACAGCAAACTGAATGGAAGTGATCCGTACAAACATTTGGTGAAATGTTTTCTGGATTGCTAGCACTTAGAACTTGTTTATTCTGTTGTAGGTGACAAGATAAGAAATTGAAGCAAGACTGACCAGTATCAGTATGCTATAGAATAGGTAGCCCAATCTGCTGGAATATTAAAATTCAAAAGTGGAATTGGGACTTATGAACTGGAAACTGCATCAACTATGACTATGTTTGCCAAAGCATAAAAGATATTAATGTTTACCATAAAGCACAGGGAAATGATAGGACCCGGTTGGACCCGGCCAAATATTTTGGGGGACCCGGTCTGGACCCATCCGGGTCCAGACCGGTTCCATAGACCGGGTCCCCGGGTCCACATTTTGCCACCTCTAGTGAGCAATGGGCAACTGAGCACGTGGACTGTAAACGGACCACTCAGGAGCCAGGACCGAACCTACCCACCACCTCACACCATCGACAGGGAGGCTGGACTGTGGGCAGCCCCGTGCACTGAATATGGAGAGGAAAAGGGAGGCCGTTGGTGACACAGATGAGCGGGGCTCCATCTGTCCGTCTCCGTCTCCGAGCGGTTGGCGGTTGGCGGTTGGCGGTTAGGCACACGATGACGTCACGGGGGCAAGGAATACGAGCTGCAGGTTCGGCTGACAGTTGCAGTTCGGTGCTCACGGTTACTTATAATGCTGTGGCAGTGGTGAGTGGCCAGTGTGTGGCGGGATTGGATCTGTTCTTGGCTGAATTGTGTGTAAGGTATCACTAAAATAGTCCCGGTGTAATTGTAACAAGTGCCTAAGTCCTTCAGGATAACATTACGAACCACTCTTATCATCCCAAACCTTGCATCACAGCATTCCAAGTCGCCCCTTCACGGCACCACATCCCCCTGCCTACCTAGTCACCGGGGCCCTCTGGCTGATCAGATAGACCACTAACCAACCACTCCATCCCGCGGCCGGCGGCGACGCGCCCACGCCCACAAATCACGGCGTCGTTAGCCGTGCGCGCGTGTTTGTACGTGTGGGAGTGCGTGCGGCGCCGGCGGCTGTCGACAGTGTTATCGACGCTCGGCTGCTCGCCGGCCAGATGAACGAGCACTCGGCGCGCGATCGGTGCACCCCTGAGAAATGGTGGACTGGCCGCGCTGCACAGACAATACATCGAGATTGATGCAAGAGAATGTAGGTGTGAGTGCAGTATACGAGGGTGTCACAAGGTGGAAGAGAAGGTAGGTGAAAATAGGCACCGGAGTTTCAGCTTTGAGGCTGCATCCTCTACGTGCGGTAAAGTGCCGCAGTAGGACAGTGGCTGGACGGAGGCGGCGGCGGGGACGGCGGCGGCGGCGGAGGCGGGGGCGGCTCCAGTCCTGGACGTCGTATGACCATTAGTCACGGTGACATCACGCCCAGGCCGGTCAGGCCGGTCCGTCTCGGACACACACGCCGCTCGCCCCCCCCCCCCCTCCGCCCACTGGGACACCCGACGCACAGGGCCACTGTAACACCTGCGTCCCGCCATCCTGCACCTGCGGCCACCAGACGTCAAAGCCGTCCTCAGACTCGGCTGCCGGCTGGTCTGTGCCGACAGCTCTGATCTGGCTAACCCACTGGGCGCGGTGCCCGGCGACCGACGCGCGCGCGCCGCCGCCCTCGGCGACGGCTGCGATCGGTTAGGAGCCCTCAGGTGGCAGCGGCGTTCGCGGGGCCAAGGCCGCCGTGCCCGCCCCGCCCCAGCCCTCCCCACCGGCACCAAAACCGGTCTCCGGCGCGCCCGGGGTCCGTGGGCTCCTTATAAGGCGGTCGGTCGGCCGGCCGTTCGCCGCCGACGCGACCCCGTATATAGAACGGACAGACATTTGAAATCATTTCAGATTGGCTCGTTTTGCCGCCTCTCGGCTAGATGGATGGCACGCACGTGAGACCGCCGACTGCGGGCCGGCGCGTGGGGCCGCAGCGGAGGGGTGTCTCACCCGGCGGAGGGCAGGCCAGGTCGGGTGAGAGACAGTGAGAGACGGGTGAGGGACGCAGGCGTGAGAAGGGTGATGGAGAAATCCATGGTAGGTTGACGCTGAGGTGAGATGGACTCCGCACAGGGCACACGAGAAGGCGCGTGACGGACTGGCTCAACACATACTTAAAAGGCTATCTGCACGCGACACGATGCTTGAAAAATACCTAAGGGGAGTGTGGCCAACAGTCAAGCCATGTCGTCCAAAAATAAGAAAAAATAAACAAAGTGACTTGGTAGTAGCAAAAAACAACTAACAAGTCGAACACTGGGCGATGAATCCCCCACACAACCGCAGCCAGCCTGCCAAAACAGCGCCATCTGCGCCCACTTCAAAAGCGTACACCATCAGCTGTTGGCGCGGCTGCCGACTGCCGTGCAGGTGGGCGGGTCCAGCCAGCACTGCTGAGCTGAGCCCACGCCTGGACAGCCTGGCACCGTGCCAGAACAGCGCCTCGTCTGGCGCTGACATCCCCCTACCGTGCAACTCCCCTCCCCCCCCTCACACTGCAGAGCCTCAGTCAAGTGTCGACCGTCTCAGCGCGGGCCAGTGTTTATTTGCACCCCGCGCAGTCCGCGTGTGGTCCGCCGACGCATTCGCAGCAACTGCGCCAGTAAACGCCGCAATGCAACGGACGTAACCGGATGCAGGCTGCCAGCACACGCGGATCATGTTTTCTGACCAGCCGGAAGCCGTGTAGCGCGCTGAAATGATGATCAATGTTTGGCTTCTACTGACCACTGCTAGCGATCGCAAGCTTCTCAGTCAGTTTTAAGTGAAGTTTACTTTTGAACTGGGTTTAGCGTGGAACCGTTCGTCGTTCCCTTAGTGTCAGATGGGTCGCCGTTCGTATTTGTATTGTCTGCCTACCGCTCACAGCCAGTGATGTCAGGACTGGATCGCGCCCAGCTGGCCAGCAGCTGTCTCTGCACTAGTGCACGGTGTGCAGCTCCAGTGTGCAGCTCCCGAGACGAACTGTGGGAACGGGCCAGAAGCCGCGCCGCGCCAGTGAGAGCGGACCAGTTGGTGTTGCTCCACCCGGCGACAGGCCTCGTGCACTTGACGGTGTCCTGCAGCGTCTCAGCTCGTCACGGCATCTGGGCGGTGGCAAATGTCACACATGGCACGGCATGATGTCAGCCGGCCCGGCAGCAGCCGCTCACAGGCTGCGCGGGAGCAGGCAGGGGTCCTCCTGGGCACTGTCAGACTCAGAGCCAGGAGCGGAGCACACACCACAACGGCCACCGTCTGCCCGGCATAACCCGCCGCGCCGAAACAAGCCGGCATTCTATCCGCGAGCGCGATCTGGGCGCGGCGCTGAGCGCCACAAACGGCGCACGTCGACAAAAACGGCGCAGCTGGGCGATAGCGGCGCTGCGACGGCCACGGTCCGTCGGCGCGATGAGCAGCGCTCGGGCTGTGACGGTATACCGAGACGTAAATGGCCGGCCGGCGACAGGCAGACCACCCCGGACGGCCGACCCCACGCCGGGAGGACGCCGGCGCCCGGCTCACGCAGAAGAATGGCCGACCTCCTCCGTCTTTTTTTGTGACGTTTACGGCATGTTTGGGACCAGATGGTAGAAGACTGGAGTCCGCGGGGGAGCGACACCGGAGAAACATCCCCGGTGATCGCTAAATAGTAAAACGGCTAAAGAATGAAATGCTCTCACTCTTCACCAAAAATTTCACCTTTCATAACGCCGCACACAATACAATCATCAAATCACAATTTGTGTTGTACTGGCGAGCAGCACATCCATCCCAAATCACCGTCAGTCATGCCATCCAGGCCGCATTGTTCCGGACATGAATGAGCCGCTCTGTGACCGACACGACGCTAATGTTTCGTGAGTTATGCGCCGCGAGCTAACACGATGTCACGGCGGACTCACGACAACGCTATTGGACACCGGCAGCGAGTCATCAGCATTCCGAGGTGTGCCGGCGGCCAGGGCGGCTGTTCGGGGCAGGTGGCCGCCTCTGGAGCGCGCAGTTGGTATCTGACTTGACGCGTGTCAGGTCAGAGGGGGTGAGGGAGGGGTGAGAAGAGAGAGAGAGAGAGAGAGAGAGGGAGAGAGAGAGAGAGAGAGAGAGAGAGAGAGAGAGAGAGAGAGAGAGAGAGAGAGAGAGAGAGAGAGAGAGAGAGAGAGGGCACACGCCTTGGGACAGGTCACACTTCGACAAGATCTCCCCGATGATGAACTAGCACACTGGGAGAGACAGTGGCTTGTTGTGGCCAGATCGAGACAACGAGGTCAAACGGTGACCCGGTTGTGACAGGCCGTGTCACAGTGGTCGTTACGGGGCCAATGGGCGGCAGCTATGCAGCGAACGACACCGCTGGACAAAAGCCAGGGTCCCAGCTGCTATTGTCTAAGGTGAATCGGAGGGACGCGGGCACGGCTCGCCTGACCAGCGCGGCCTGACCATAGGCAGTCGCTCTGAGTCGCGCTGCGACCACATGGCCGCAGCGGCTGCGTCAGCGCGCGTACGTGACCATCTGCGCTCCGTCATCCCGGTCGGCAATTTCGGTAATTTCCTCCCCTCTAATGCACCACAAACTGGGACATAAAACTGGCGCTCCGGCTCCGCCGCCCCCTCGGTAACGCTGCGAAACAAGAGACGCCGATTTCTCATTGTCTCATTGCTATTCCCTGCGCTTTAGCAGTGCGACCAATACTCGCTATCGAACTTTAGACCATTATTCCCCTAGTGATTGGTTCATAAATCCGACGCCCAATGAAACCCACCAAAAACAACCCGGAAAGGAGTCGCGTGCGATAAAATCGATTCGGTTTGGTTTCGGATAGGCATGTCGGACGGCTTTATTCCACTGCCAGCAGCAATGCAGGCTGCAGCGTCTGTAAAGTGGGCAATGCCCAAAAGCGAACAGAGCAGTAACCCAGGGCTGTCTCCGGGCGTCTAACTTTCCCTGTAGCACCAGTCGCCGGATATCAAACTAGACGGGCAGCATTATAGCACGATGGAAATTGAACCCTACTCGGTGCTCCGCATTCATAGCCCATCAATAACTGTGTCAGGGGTGTCCTCTAAAGTGATCTCTTGAAAGCAATCTCCAACTTCAAGCATAGTCGCCACTTACATCAAAGCATTTGACTCGGTGCATGTTTACTAAGCCCACATTTCGAACTTTCCGTGAACATTTCAAGGATTTAGCGGTCACGTCAAAAACATCCCCATCTCACAAATTCAACCACAACATCTAACATACAAACGAAGACACGACCAGCTTCTCAATCCACCACAGAAATAGTCTCACATCCTCAGCCAAACGGCGCTACGCTTCTAGCACTCATCACATCACATCACCTAACTCAGCTTCACGAACGACGTCACGCTAGTTCCTGACATCACCGCGCGCGAGCTACGACCGAATAAAGTCCGTCAACGCATGAAATGAAGACGACCCGGGGCGCATACCGCGGCGTCAGCCCAGACGCTATTTCCTCCCAAGGCCGCGCCCCGGCCCCACGCTGCGGCCGGAACTCGGTCGAGTCGCGTCGCCATCGACGAGCTGCGAGCGGCGTAAATCGTCGCCAACGACGCTTGGCCCGCGCCGCGGCGCTACGGTCGACGAGTTAACTGGGGTCTCGGTCGCTGTGGTCATGACAAAATGGTGACGGAAATGCGGTCAGCCAGTTGTCTACAATGCTCGTCGAGGAGCATTTGACGAGAAATGTTGGCAAAGCCTTCAGATCTGTATGCAGTGACTGCCAACATTGGGAACATCCCTCGGGATTCGGTATCTGACGATGTGGCAGAGAAAGGTAAATAAATCCACAACACAGCACGCACTGCATGAAACGAAAAAGCGCAATTGAACACAGGCACAGCCTGGCATGACAAGGACGGCTCACCACCCGCCCCGACTCGCCCCAGGCCGGGTCGGGTTGTTCCGACCCGGTTCACGGGTCGCTCGGCGGCGGTGGTTGGCGTCGGTCCCGATGACACCAGCGGATGCTGAGTAACCGAGACGAGGTCACGACGACAGCTGACTGGCAGCCGATACAGCTGAATCGGAGAGCTGCCAGCGCCGCGGCGCGGGAGCAGGTCGCCAGAGCGGGCCAAAGGATACACGCGGGTCGGGACTAGAGATTGCAATCCCGGGATCGGGATCCCGGGATCCCGGCAGGATTTTAATCCCGATCCCGATCCCGAAGTTCCGCCAATCCCGGGATCCCGAAAAGAATCAGTTTTTCAAAAAGAATGCAGCCGCTGCACGAGTCTTGTTTACACTGTTTATTGTGCTGCGTGACATAAAGCAGATAAACTATTTACCTGGCACCCCGTATTGGCCGTCGACAATCAACCGTGTTGGTAGCTCTCGGGTATCACCCACAGCGGTTAAGCCGCTTAACTACGTACGAAAAAGGGTCCCGAACGCCAAAAAAAAAAAATTGCAGCATCAGCGCTGCAACATCTTTATCAGGATCACAGATCGTTCAGCGATTCTGACTTGCCCGTCCGTGGCCGGAACAAAAGAGGTCATCAAGACAGTCTTTAAGCTCGTGTCGCAGAAACATGTCACAGATGTCACGCAAGTGACGGCAGAGCTCACTGATTCAGACAAGACGGTAGAGTGGAGCTCTCCCAGTCAGTGACTCTGCCCTCAAAGCGACTTTCGAGCAAATTCTGAGAGACATTAGTGATGAAAACGGAACCGGAAGGAGGTAAAGTGACCAAGCGACGTTTTGAAAATGTCTCAGCATAGCAATGGCTTAAAACTGTCGCGCTAACTACGAGTAGCATAGAGGAAGAGTGAGTGAGGCGTGGATGTGCTGGAACCCGTCTAGTAAACGTACTGGTCGAGGCACAGTTTTATGAAGGCCAATTGGGAATAAATGCTAATGCTAATCAAATCGAAACGTTTTATTCGCAAATTCAATCGTTTTTAATGCAAATGACATGGTCTAAGGATGGCTTTTGGTTGCCTCTTTGTTTGTGGTAAGCTAAAAGACGCAAAATATGTCAGTAGGAAATCACTCTTACGACATTTAGTGACAAGACCGGGATCCCGGGATCCCGGGATCCCGAAATAAAAACTTTCGGGATCCCGGGATTGGTAAAACGTTCCGGGATTGCAATCTCTAGTCGGGACAGGAAGGCCAAATGGGTGGGTGGTGGGTAGGCAGCCCGCACCGTGACGGTATTAGAGTTGGTTTGTGTGGAAAGTCCAGAATTGTTTGTTTTAAGCATACCAATCCATCAAAGAGCGGGAAAATCTGACAGGTGGTTATTCAAAGTTAGCATGCATATGTTAGTTTTCCTGATATGTTTGAATAACTTTGTGTAAACAACGGATTTCTCACGAGCTCCCTGAAGACTACCCTACCAAGCAGTCAGCATGTTGAGATCTGCTATAGGCTACACCAATAGAAAGTGTAAGCTTACATAACCTCTTCGGTATCAGCACACGCTGACAGCAGACGCGAATGGCGCTGCGAACAGGGCACGCTCTGTCTGAATTCATAGAGCTCGTTAAAATGGGCCGCGCGGAGTCGGCGGGAGGCCGGCCGGTCGGGGTCAGCCCGCCCCGCTGACGAGACTTCTCTCTCCATCACACATCTCGGCAGCTCTCTGACGGACGGCACGTTCTTAGCACCAGCAGAAATAGGACACGCCCTTGAGTAGCCTAGTGCGGCGCTGGCGGCCCGGCCCGGCGCGGCGAGGCGCTACGTGCCCGCTCAGCGGGAGCGGGAGCGGCACCCTCCACTGCAGCGCCGCACTGCAACTCAGCTGCAGACGCGGCGTCTCCAGTTCGAGTGTTTCGGAGTTCAAACAAACCGTGCCGAGTGGCATGCACCGGCTGGAGGTCACACTGTGACCGAGCCGCCGCCCTGGGGACGGGGACGGCGTCCCCGCTGCTCATTGCCACGAATTGGAGCCGGCGACGAAATACGACAGCAAAAACTGGCCGCTGCCAAGCGAAACGCGCGGCCGGGACAACAAACAGCGCATGAGACGAGGCGTGGCGCGCCGCTGCACGCCGCTCCACGCCGCAGTTGAGCAGTAGGCTGCCAAAGTGTTCCCAGCCGTCGCCACTGGTCGGTGACCACAGCAGCCACCGCGCGCCGCCGCTCCGCCGCGCCGGTTCGTCACAGCGGTAGCGGCCGCCGTCCGCGGACATATACGGCGCTGGCGCGCCAGTCGTGGCGTCCCGATGGCCCGATAGGAGCGCGTCTTTAAAAGGCCGGCCATGGCGGCGGAGTATGGGGTGGAAAGGCGACTGTCATCCTGAGTCATGGCCCACTGTCCCGTGTCTGTCCCGTGGCCGGCGTCTGAGAAAGCTCGTCGGAGAGAGACTGGTGAAATGACGGGGCGCGTGACGGGATTTCGGAATCGGTGAATAACTCACAGAAATGGCGCTGGAAGCGGGTTGGTGAGAAAATTTGGGACAACAAATAGTGAGTTCCATATTCTAACGGAGATGACCCACAATCATGGGGTTCTTCAAAGCAAAACAGCGATCAGTATCTGTCGTTTCATGCGTTCATGTATTAGATATTCACATTCATACCCTCCCAAGGCCACCCACGAAAGGTCAATCAAACAGAACCTTCACACTGCCTCGCAGCTCGCCACCTGTACTCGCTAACATACCCGTAGCTTGTCGATCACACCAGTCACTCAAACCGTACCGTGTCGCCGCCCCCCCCCCCCCTCCGCCTCCGCGTCACCGCCACCGCCGACTCCGCTCAAGATAGCCCAAGGTCGAATCGTCTCCGCCAGCGTTTGGCCTCTACGGCCGCCGCCGTTAGACAGTGCCGCTGCGGCGGGAGAAGCCCGGTGCAAGACGACAGCGTGGTCATTACGATATATGCCTGATGCAAGCCGACGTGCGATCGCCCGTCTGCCCGGCTGCAGACGCTCTCTCAGCGCCGGTGACGTCATCCGTGCACAGAAGATGACGTCACTAGACGGAGAGACGGGTCGGAGGCGACGGCGGCCGGCAAGCTGCGGTGAAGCGGCGTAGTTGGTACAATACACGCAGTACGTTATATATCTGACAGATTGTTTACAGCTTTTATAAACAATGGTCGGTGATGATATATTAAACCCTTGTTTAACTACGCCTCGTGACGACCAATGTGGACAGGGTGGTCGCGCCAGCAGGCAGGATAACAGGCTAACCGCTAAACGTCGGTTGACTGGGGCCTGAGAAAAGGGCACAGCCGAGGTCGTACACTAGCTCGGAAACCGTAGCCACCCGACCGCGAGGGCAGGCAGAGAGAGGCGAGCCCGGACTCTGATCAGCGGCCAAGATAGTGTTCTGTGACCTAAATGTCGCCCTTTTATCTCAGCAGCCACTTCAGCGAGCGTGGTGGACCGTACGCCACCGTCCCCAAACACAAAGGCCTCGTCTCTTCTGGGCGGGCGCTCACCCACCAGACAGTCGGAATCTCGCAGAGCCATCGTAATCCCCCGCTAAGCAACCGCTCTTGTCACGGTCGCCTGGGAAAGCGCATCGACCCCATCGCTTCGATTCCATCCGCGGCGCGGCTCGGCCGATGAAAAGGGATCAGTTTGCGCCGGAAGTGGGATTCGCCCACCACAATGAGAATCTCGGCTGGAGCCGCTTCCGTTCGCAGGCAAACGGCGAGCGCCGGCGGCTCTAGGCGGCCGCTCAGCTCCGCTAAACCTGGCTAAACCTGGGCGGCTGAATCACAGCTCTGAACGGCTGCCCAGCCAAATAAACAGGCGTATTTTAACGCGGCCCGGCTCGCCGCCGGCTCAGGGCAGCGCGCTGTGACGCTGTGACCTGTGCCAGCCAGAGCAGGGGCGGGGTGAGCTGGCAGACAGCGCCGGCCCCGACAGCTCCGACAGGCCGGCTACAGACCGGTTCTGTCGACCCCGGCACCTCAGATCGGCTGCCGAGGCGCTCATCGTGGAGCGATCGCCAAAACAGAACGCCGAGCTCATCGTGTAAGCGTCAGACGGGAGCAAATACGGCGTCTCCCGAGTGGGCTCCTTGGTAACGCCGAGATATGTGCTCCGATCTGCTACCGACCAGGCAGCCTCCGCAGTGGCGGATTGAGACGACCGGCCGAACAGGCCGGGCCTTGGTGAAGGGCGGCACAGATCGGGAGCGGGAGAGAGGGGAGAGAGGGGAGGGGAGCGGGAGGAGTGCGAAGATGGACGGGACAGAGCACGGTCTTGACGTGGCCGTCCGATAAATTGCAGAGACGTGTTTGCAACAAGCCACTGATTGAATTTGTCCGACGACGACAGATTACTCGGTGCTGAAACCCGGTGACGTAAAAAGCCAGTCACCGCTCGGCGCATTAACGCTATCAGCTTGTAAATGGTGATCAGTGCTGTCCGCTTCTTGTGTGGTGAGGAGAAAAGCAATGAAATGCAAGCTGGTAATAAAAACGAGCACTTCTAAGATAGAGATATTGACAAGTTAGGTTAGATTTTATTTAGAACGTTAGATGTCAAACTGAGCGAAGGCATTTCTGAAAGGTATAGGCATGAAAGACGATGGAGCAAGGGAACTATTGGCGAACGAATGAGTAAAACAAAATCAAACGAACAAAATGACGAAGGATGCTTAAATTGAAAATCCAATCACCAATGCAAATACCGCAAAACAAACATCGATCGACAGAGCTGCATTGCGACACACCTGTGCCGGCGGGCGGCGGCGCTGTGCCGCGGCTGGTTGGAGAGAGCCTCAGGTGACCGGGACGGAGACAGAGGGCGTCCGTTAACCGGGCGGAGTGCGACAGGTCACAGGGCGGGGCACCCTTCCCCGGCCGACGAACCGGGCGAGAGCGGGGCGGGTACAGGGGTGACACCAGTCCGGGCCGTGCAGATTGACCTGTCAGCTCTGCACGCAGCCGGCGACGCCCCCCGACCCTGCGCGGTGCGCCGGCCGATAGGATCTCGACAGCGCCGCCCTCAGGAGCGGCGGCTGCATGCCCTCGCCTCGGTTCCAGCTGAGCCCTTCACACAGACAGACGCACTCTGGACGCCCTCCAGCCCGCAGATCCGGGTGGACGCCTCAGAACAGGCGTCATACGCCGTCATACGCGCGTCTCATCCCCATATGGTCATCTGACACGCTGATGGACGTAGGTACGACATCCGTGGCCCGCCCATGCCATCCGCGACCATCCACAGATCAAACATCCCGCGACCGTTCAGAGCGCCAGTATTGACTTTTCCATTACAGTCAGCCCTCGGATCGCCACTCCGCTGCGCCAATAACCGGGAGGGGGACCGCGGCCAGCGATTACACTCCCGGCGTGCCGGGGGGGGGGGGGGGGCGCGGCACGTGCGGCGGCTCCGGCGGCGCCCCAGGGCACGTGTCGGTCACTTGTCGCGGGGCAGCAGCGTGTGACGACAAGGGCCTTGACCATGGCCGTCACTGTCGATCGGCCGCCGCGACAGGAGGGGAGAGGGGTAGATGAAACGGACGAGCGAACGGCACGAGGGGACCATTCAGGCGTCAACGTACCGAATCGGCCGCCGGTCGAATAAAGGAGGAATCCCCGCGACAGGAAACGGCCCCAGATAGAGCAGTCACTATGACAAATCGGAGCAGCGCCGGGCCAGACCGATGGCGGAGGGTGCCGATCTGGTGCCGATAGTCACCACGGAACGGTCGGGCGACGCTCCAATCACAACCACAAAGAGGCGGACACGTTTTCGATTTCCATTTTAACGCAAATAAATGGCGTCAGTAACAGAGCGCAGGCATCATAAAGCTAACGTCGCCTGTCGCCCCCATCGTTTGTATAGCCACGTTCTGACAGTGTAATTTGTTCCACAAAATACGTCCCCTCCATCTCGTCATGGTGATTTACGGCAGAAATGCATCATTTACTTACTTTCCAGTCATCCCAAGGCTCAATTCTAGCGCTGAATTACAAGTTCCTTCAACCCGGAATTCTGACGAAAGTGGGACTTCGCGCGTGGTTTGCTCAGAGTTCGACGTCCCCCGGCCAATCCCAGCTCTGAGTGCGGAGACTTCATGAGCTCCGAGCAGTCCATCACGGAGTGTCGGCCACAGTAGCCGTGCTCAAACAGCCATTTACCGTCGGCGGCGACTGTGTCCACAGCGGCGCGTACACCACACACACGTACCGCCTCACAAACACACATACCCGGGGCGCGAACGGCCGCCCGCCGGCCGCCGCCGCCGCCGCCACACAAAGACATACCGTCCTCGGAGCCGCAGCGACACGCCCCTTTCTCACGGGCGGTGGTCCGAGAGTGGCTGAAAACCACCGCAGCGGCGTGACAAGGCCCTGGTGATGGATGGTTCCGGTAGCCGCAACTGCCGACAGGTCGCCGAGCGACGAGCGGCGACGGTTCTGACGCGCAGCGGCGTATTCGACGCATCGGTGACGCTCCCGACGAGGCCCGACGGGGCTCGCAGCGGCTCGTTGAGCTCGTCGCAAGCGACGTTGCCCTGTTTTCATAACCTGCTTCTTGGCTGACGGCTGCGGGCTGCGGCGGTGGGTTGGACCGAGCGGCAGGCAGCAACTCCCACCAGTTCTGCGCCCCCTGACTGACGGATGTAGGCACCGTGGCCGACCAGCGTGTTTGCGTCGTAATTATTCATCTCACACCCCGGCACGGCCGCGCATAAAGACCGCAGCGCCGTCGGACACGGTTCGACGCGAGGCGACAGCTTCATTTGGTCGGTGAAATGGTCACCGGGGCGTAAAGCACGCCGAGCAACGGCACGATCGCCTCATAAAACGGGAGTCAGGCTCGGGCGCGTATAGGGCCGGCAGCGCTGTTGGTAAGGGGTGATGATAACGATGTGTAGGGGGTGTTGTTGTTGGGGGGGGGGGCGATTGAGCCGTCCACAACTGGCACAGGGCCCAGAGGAATCCCTCCGTCAGAAGCCAGCTGTAGGTCGGCTGGTAGATTTATCATGCTCCGTGTCAACATAGTCGTTGCCGGCTGTGATGGCCCAGCCGACGTCGATTAATTAATTCAAACGCCAGATGTGCACGGGTAGCACACCCGCCGTCGCAGCACTTTTGGCTCCACAATGCGGCAATTATCATCAGGGTCCATACAGGAGGCCAGCCCGGGCCACCACATTACCGCATCAGCAGATGACAGATCGGCGCGTGGCGCGACCCTCGCCAAATCTCGGCATCAATGGCCGGCAGTGGCTCGACTCCCCTCCACCCTTTCCCCACGCACAAAGCGCCCGCTGAGGAGAGGATGCAGCCGTGACGCCGCTCATCTGTCGATCTCATCAGAGGCCGGGGTGCGGTCGTGGGTGCGTTGTCAGCGTGGGTGTTCGGCCCGGGCGTGACCCGGCGCCGCCGGCTGACCGGGGGTCACGCGTGTGGCCGGCCCACCATCCGAGGAACGTAATGAGAAATCAATGGCCATCAGTGCGTCGTGTTTTTACGGGCGTGCCCGTGCCGGCGGCGAGCGGCGGCGCTCACGAGGCGTTGGGCGGCGCGGCGCGCTGAGAGAAAGCCGCCCAGGTGCGGCCACCGGCCGGCGGCGGCGCCCCGCCCCGGGCAGCGTGACCCCTGACCCGGGCCGCACGCCCGGCCGGACCAGGGCGATAGGTCACCGCGCGGCGCTTTGAACAATGCTGACCGACGCATGCCTCCTTCGGTCACCCGCCGAGTCTTTGATGTTGCCGCGTTGCAGGTTGTAATCTAAAAGTGAATGGATGAAAATCTCAACCGGATGACCTTTTACAGTAGCGGGGCGTTTCCTGGAATCACGAATGGATCTGTAAAGAGGATTACCGGTCTGTTTAAAGTGGAACTAATTCAAGGAGTCCATAAAGGTTTACGTGGTATCCGATGAACAAAAAATACCTCACGTTTCTGTAGTTAAAAATACTCGTCGGACGTACTTAAAAAAATGACAGCGGTCATCAGATGACCTTTCACGAACACCCTGAAGCTTGGCAAGGTGCCGTGTCGAACGGCACACATTCCCCCGGCAGCAAAAACGACACTTGGCCGCAAGCCCTGACCACTTTCCGGTCAGACCTAGACAAACATCCAAAAACTGTGAAAACCTCCCAGCTGTCCTGTAAATCTGCGGGATATTCAGCGCCCCGCACGGACGTGATTGTGTGCCGCACGTCGCCATGGTAACGGTCGTTTTTCCGCACCGGACGCGACTCGTGCGACCACGTGCGACCAAAGAATGAGACATTGTTTAGCACGTACCGCCACCTGACCAGGAAAACGGCCGAAGTCGCCCGGCGCCGAACGGTTCATGTAAAAAACATGTCCGGAGCATGCCTCTGCAGTCGGCTGTGTAGTAAGCGCGGCCGGTGAGGGCCGGACCGCGTCGTCCGCCGGCCGCCGGCCACCGCACCATGTTAGGAATAGGGCAGGCAGGCTGGCGATCGGGGCATTCCACGTCAAATCAAACACCGAAATCCGTCATCCCCTTCGATTTTTCTGAAAATTTGTAGGCAGACTGGGCATGGTTCAAAACTGAGTTACGTGTAATATTTTCGAAATTTGATAACGTATCGCCGAGATATAAGTCATCGAATATAGCCAAAAATGCCACACATCATTTTTTTAAATGCTTATAACTCTGGTTCCTTTTCTGGTATCAAAATGATATTAACAGGGTCTTGTAGGCAATTGATAAGGCTTTGATTTTTAGTTATAAAATTAAATTGAAGTGACCTTGAAATGCATTTGACCTTGAATTAAAACAGAAAAATTTAAATAGCAAAAAACACGCCACCTTCGATTTGAGTAATTTTTACATATTATGTCTGTCACAATGTTCCTAACCATCTGTGAAAAAATTGGAGTGGGCCATTCATAACTTTCGCGGCAAACGCCGTTTTCATGCATCAACATCACGCAACCGCGCGTGACCTTGAAAGACAGAGTCAAGACATGCTTGCTTGTGTACACTTTCTGAAATGAATGATTGCTGATTAGTGATATCCCAAACTCTGCGAGAATGGAAATGCATAGTCATCGTAGTCAAGCATTCACGTTCCATTGTAAAAGTGTCTCAGGCAAACGGTATTTTGCGGTGAATTTTGAGCCGTGTGGAAATGCATCATGAAATAAATTCAACGAAAACATTACCACGCAACGATATCTTCACGTCTTTTGATCTTCACTATACGAAAGAACATACATTTTTGAGTATGTATGGGGAATTTCTAGTTAATCCGATAATAAATATGGCAGTTAGAGTCCTGCTAAGAGTAACATGTCGCCGGCTGAGGCGGGATCGGCAGACGCGGGAAACGCAGCAGTCACAATTTTGTGTTTACACGTTCATATTTCAATTGTTTACCAACCTATTTTCAGAATTCTTTCACCATAAGATTGCCTGTACATTTCTTAGTCTTCTCACAAAATTTGACGCGAATCGAACGTCATCAGCGGTAAGGAGCGCGATGTAAAGACGGAACCGTTCCGTTCCGTCCCGGCACAGTCTACAATTCAGGCGGCGCGTAGCGGTCGGCGCCGGCTGCCGAGTCGCCGCGTCGCCGCGGCGACAGGATGTTCACTTTACACCGCTATTACTAGAACAGTTGTGAACCGATTTTCTTATTGCTTGCACGATGAGATGTGCAATTCAATTCTGGACAGGTAGCCATAAGTAATTTCGCATCAATATTATGAGATATTGGCGAAAAACAGGAGGGGTGGGGCGAAATTCACTCTTCCCCCTCCACTGCGCGTGCTAACATACGTTTGCATATGTGCCATTTTCTTCAAAACTTATGAATGGCCCACTCTAATTTTTTCACAGGTTGTTAAGAATATGGTAGGCAATAAAATATATGAAAATGAGCCAAATCGAAGGTGGCGTGTTTTTTGCTATTTCAATTTTTGTGCTTAAGAACAGAGTTAAGCAAATTTCAAGGTCATATATTTAAGTCGATGCAATTCTAAACAAATGCTTAAGAAATTACCTAAACAGTAAGGTTTATTTCATTCGAATCAAACAAGTACAGCCAAAGTTATGGTCGTTCAAAAATATAAAGATGCAACATTTTGTAAAAATTTGATGCCCTATATTTAGAAGACCTGTGGTCAGAATGTGCAAAAAACATCAATGTAATGTCCGGGGCGACACAGGAACTCGCTCACAAATTTATAATGAAATCGCTGATGGTAAGGTGCAAAACAGCCGATTTTTGTTCGATTTGACGTGGAATGCCCCGATCGGGCGCCACGGGTCGCGCATGCAAAACGTCCGTGGCCTTGCCGCTGACCCAGCGCCGTGTGACGCCACAGCACCCCGCGGCGGCTCGGCGGCTCTGTGCCGCGGACAGCGCTGTCCGGCCGGTCCCAGCGGCCGAGCGCGGCGTCAGGAGGGCCGGCGGGCCGGACATACCAGACAGCCGCCCGTGCCCAGCCGACAGCCGCCCGTGCCCGGCCGACAGCCGCCCGTGCCTAGCCAGCCGTCTGTGGCCGCTGTGACGTCACCACTCAATGACGTCACCTCACCCATGGCGGTTCATGCACGGAGCGAAATTCGCGGAACGCCACCCACGCGGGCCGGTCTTCCAGCTAACGAACTGAGGGACGGCGAAGCTCTGCGGCCGCAATGAGCCAGTCCTGGGGGAGTGCCGCGGCCCAAATGGGGACACACGACTGTCGCGGCGCCTCCCCCGCTGCCGACCCCCTCCCCCCGGGCGAGAGGGCACCTCTGTGACCCGCATGATCCAGTCTGCACGACCCGCGGCGCTAGCAGCAGAAGAAAGCACCGCGCCGCCGCGACTTCAAAGGAACGCCACGCTACGTATGGCTAGCCGTGCTTGTCCAGAAAAGAGGCTCGACGTCATTATTCTCATTTTTGAATTTTGTTAGATAGCATTGTCTCCTTTCATGGACGTTGGTGATGCAAAAAGGTTAACTATGGAGCTTCCAGCAAATCTCAAATTTAGTCTGCAGTCGCTGTTCTTTCTTTTCAGCATTTCGTTTGTAAACCCGTCATCAACTATCGATTCAGCACATGACCGGCCTTCCCGAGCCATATTTGGAAAACGACCACCCGCGTAAGGCACACGACCGTCACTGTACGGCGTACGCCCATTACCGTCATCGTCAACAGAACGACATGCATCCCGCACGCTTCCACGGAGAGCGATTTCGCGACGGTCTCTTTGCAAGCTTAATTAAGTACCTCCACCAAGCACGACAGCAGGCTCTTTGTGACCCTCGTGCTAGCGCTCCTCATGCACGCCCACATGGGTGGCGGAGTCAGAAGAACCTCGCCGCGGGCACGGAGGCGGCTCCCGCGGGCTGTCTTCGCCGGGTGGCGTGCCGGCTGATTAGACATGGTTAGCGCCCCCAGATAGGGTTAGCGCTCGCTTCACGACTTGGTCACCCGCCCGAAGACAGAAGGAGGCGAGTGAGAGAGATCCGAGAGACGCGCCGGATCGGCCGGATCGACACGCCCCTCTCCGCCCCGGCGCGCGCCGCCGCTCGCCGCAGTGGACGACATCCGCGCCGTTATCGTAAATAGGCCGGAGCGGGCCGGTTTTTAAGCGTCAAGTAATGATGATTGAATAGTGACGGGAAGCAGGCAGCCGTGAGGTCGGGCTCATCGAATTCGCCCGCCGACAAAGACGCTCAACAAAAACAGCTCTCTGATTAGCATACGTGGGATGGAGGAGCTGCCGGGCTGCTATACGAGGGGCGTTCAAAAAGTTCTCGGCCCGACCATGAAGGAGCAGAGGTACGACGTCGACTCATTAGACCAAAAATGTTCATTAAGTCAAATAACCAGTGTTAAGACAAAAATATTTCGCGCAGCGCTTCGCGAGAGGCCCCTGGGTCTCCATAGCCAAGTGGGTTTTGGACGCATCTGGCACGTCCAAGACGGCTGCTTTTGTCTCCTTGCTGTCAGCGAAGCTGCCACTGCTAAGCAATTTCCTTATGTTGGGGAAGAGGTGGCAACCTGAGGGTGCAAGGTACGAAGAAAAAAGTGGCTGTGACAACAACTCGAGGCCACAGCTCACTGCTTCGCTGATCGTCACCCTGCTCATGTGTGCTGGTGCGTGGTCCTGGATCAGGCGCACACTTTTTGTCAGCTTCCCTAGTCTCTCCTTGATATCTGCTGCTCGCTACTGTTATCGAAGGGAGGTGTAGCATTCATCATTAATTGTGCGCCCCTGTTTTAGAAAGTTAACGAGCAGAGCCCCGCCATCATCCAAAAATGCAACCACTGTCACCTTGCCGTCTGACTTTAACACGTCGCACACATTTGGTGGCCTTTACTCAGTGTGCTTCCACTTGTGCAACTCGGTCACGCCCTGAGGGTCAATGTGTGACACCCACAATCCCTCCACGGTAACAAGTAGTTCAATGAACTCTTTTGGATCTTCGATATAGGGGCCAAAACTTTCGCGTTACGCCTCCTTTCGAGTTTGCCTTTCCTCTGCAGTCAGCAAACGGGGGATGCATCTTGCAGAGATCTTAAACATATTAATACGCTGTCGAAGAATGGCTTTGAGGAACCTGACAGACGACTCCGCTTCTGCTGCGTTGTTTCAGACCAGAACATTTGTCATTTTTCACAAAGAAGTGCTTATTTTTCATATTTTCTTGAGTCAATGCTGTTGATGGCTGGCCACTGCGGGGGTGACCATTAATGATCTGTTGACCAAAATTGAACAGAGATGCCCACTTTTTGACGCTACTGTAAGAAAGACAAACCTCAACATGTGTTGGCACTAGCTTTTGGTGAATAACGTTTGGTGCATTTTTCTGCAATACATGAACCAAATCACTGTTCTATTCTGGGCGTCATCCATTCTGACCGGGAATAGCAAACTATGTTACGATTAATTAGCAGCCTGAACCAATCACAGGGCAGATTGGTTAATGGCTACGTAAGTGGACATCCCAATAACACATCATTGAGCACACCGCGTTGCAGGCCGAAATTCCAACTCCTTCATGGTTGGGCCGAGAACTTTTTGAACGCCCCTCGTAAGGAGCCGCTCGTCGAGCTGCAGCGGCGGGGCAGCAATTGGAGGCAGAGGCTGCCGGCGTTAATATAATGAGGGCTGAGACAAACAACACAAACTGGATAAACGGCGGGGAGCTAGGGGGGAAACATCTGAATATAGCCCAATCTACTTGAACGAAATGCCTTGAAAACATGTAAAACGTCTAAAAAACAAACAATGTCTGAGCTCACTGCAACAGTGTGGCGCTATATAACAGGAACAAAATCGTTTCTGCTCGCTCGCTGCCAGCCCCGGCACACCCACCATGACAAAGACTGACTGGCAAATGGCAGGTGAAGGGCGTGATCGGCAGATGCGGGCACCCTTCCGACAGGATATGAGCTCCTGCCTTTGATTGAAGCCGAGGGGCGCCGAAGCGCTCCACCCGACTGCCCATGGGTACAGTGTACACTTAGACCCTCCTCAATAAACGCCAATTAGGCTGGTGATAATTGACGGGGACCCACTGCGGTCCCCTCGGAGTTCCCGAATTTAGTGCAGCTGCTAGGAAGTGGAGATATATGGTACAGGAAGCCGTGATTCAGAAGGCTGAGATTCCCCGTTTTTGTCCCAGCCTTTATCGCTTGAGGACGACAAACTGTACAAGCTCCAAGACACGTCATCTCCGGCGGAGCTGCAACACTCATCCCGGAAAACGATGCCTTTCGCCGACCGCTGCCACAATCTCAGCTCGCTGCGTCGAGCTACAAACACTCGAAATGGATGCTGCGGCGGCGGCCGTACCTTCCAAAAAAGCCGGGGTCCTGGGCCGGTACACGGCTAACCTTTTGCCGCCGATTGGACCCATTGTGTGCGCTCAGCGGCAGGATTATTGGATGACACGACCCTCAGCCATAAACTGAACCCCTCCCTACTCGAGGGAGCAGTGTCGACTGGACCAAAAAACATTATCGGAGGCGCCTCCTTTCAGCGTCTCCTTCCACTGAGATGCTGCACTGCGCATCGCTATGCCGCTCTGCAGAGGGAGATGGAGAGAGAGGGATGAGGGAGAGAGGGGAGGCGGGAGGTCGCTGGTCCAGATCAATGCCGGGCCATATTTTCGGCAGCGGGCCGGGCCGGGCCGGGCCGAGGCGGACGCTGCCAGCGCCGGACAAGGCAGGCAGAGCGGGCGGCACCGGGAAGAGCGGGCCCGAGACGGGACGGGAGCCACTGCGGTGGTCGACCGGCGGCGGGGCGCAGCGTCGGAGCCGACGTTCCTCTGTCGGCGTCGACGGAGAGCGTCGGCCGGGCCGGAAACGTCGAGCCGTCGGACCTCTGACAGCCGACAGACGAGCCGAGAAACGCAGATATTTCTCGACTTCAGAGGGAATTAGCCGGCGGTTTAAAATGAATAAATGTGCCCGAGATAAAAGCTGACATGGATAAACGAGATAATGCGCATGTCTCCTGCAGTTATAAATGTATTTAACTCTTTACAAGAAGCAGAACGCTGGAGCTGAGCCCACAGCTTAATGAAATTAGCCTGAGCAATTGGCTTTCTCAGCACCGTGCCAACTGCCGTATGTAACCATCTCGTTTTCGTCGGCTTGTTTCGTAACTCGGCCCGTCTAGCCGGCGGGAGGCATCGTCTCTGCAGTTTCTGTCAGGGCTAAGCACCTGGGTGCGCCTCCCCCCCCCCCGAGTCCCCCTCCCGGCCTCCGCAGCAGGATTCGGGTCTGCCCGGCCACACGCCACACTGCGCCAAGAATACTGATTGGATTGCCGTTATTGATTGCAATCCATTAACCGATGTTACGCCAAGGAATCGCTCCGTTTGCATAGACAAGCAGCTATTTCAGTCAATCCGAGTGCGGCTTTAGATTGCGCCTCGGAGAGCGTCCGCGGTTTCCAAATCATTACACACCGTGCGCCGATTGCGAAGACAGCAGAGATGTCTTAGATCACCGCAAAGCTATCGCGAAGAGCATCATAGATAAAAATGAGCCAAACGGAACATAAAGCTAACGTGGACAGTAATGGCGGCTTTGTCATGGCGTAAAGAACACCACCGACAGCGCACCACAGGGTGGGCTTGCCTCAGCTATCCCACAACCCAAACCATCCGTTCAATGACCTCTCCAGCCTCCCCCCCCCCTCTACCGGTGGTGATGTCCAACGAGGCTGGATCCATCATCGTCCCTCGTAATAGCCCGGGGCGCTGTCAGGGGGTGGGGCGGCGCGTGCCACTCGCCGTCCGTACACCAATCCCCCTACCCCCCCCCCCCCCCAGTGGAGCGGGGGGGGGGCAGTAGGCTGACACCTGTCTCCCGGCGACCAGCCAGGTCCGTGCTCGCTGTCCACGCCGGCCGGGCACGCCGGAATAAGGTGTCAAGTGTTTGCGCGACTGACGGCCGCGCGCTTGAGGAGACGTGGGCGCGACGCTGGCCTCTCCGCCTGTACACGGGCCGAGGCGATACTCGGTCTGTAGGATGTGGCAGAATGTCAGAAATGTCCCGCTACCTGCCAACACTGGCACGTCATGCATCAGTGAGGACGTCCGACGTCAGAGATGGTCGCTGAGTCAACTGACTCCGCGCGGACGAAGCTGGCGGACTCGGCTCGGACATGGCGGGCGGATTCCGCATGCGGACGCAGCGGGCGGACTCCGCCCAGGAACTGCCACGTGGCACACAGTCCGACCGGCGTCTGTCCTGACACTTATCGGTCAAACAGTCCTATCAGAGCAAACCAGTTATTGACAGAACGCCAGGATAGCGCTGATAACAGCTCTCAATCTCGCCACAAGCCGAGAGCACAACGCTCCACCAGAGGTAGGCATCGGCTCTGAAAGCAGCAGAGGCCACAGCACTGACGGACCAGCGGACGCGTGCCTCCCACTCCAGCTAATGCACGTTTTTCAGTCGCGTCCGTAATGGATGAAAAGAAAATTAGCCCTACCATTAGGGGTCACCAGTTCACTCCTGGTGACTGTCGCCTACAAACAGGCATGTGCGTGACCTCCGGGGGCAAAAAGCCGACTACATGGCATCTCATGTTGAGTTCAGAAGGCACCGACCAAAGCAGCTGAAGTGGCCGCAAATGAGGCGCTTCAGCTCCGGCGGCGGCCCGAGCTACGAGCGGGCCTTTGAAGAGGTGGGCCCGCGCAGCCGCGCGATGAATCGGCTCGTTTGATAGTTAATGGCAACATCCGTTAGCAATGGCGCACAATCATCCACACTTGCGTGAGAACACGACGCGTGTCATTGCGTGAGCATCATGACAGCGCATGATACGCATCTAACAAGATCACTCATCAAAGACAATAGAACTCCATGAACAGCATAACCCGGAAAGGTAGCGACCGGAAAATAACGCAAGCCATTTGATAATCGCATGCACGAAACGACAGGGAAGCGACCGAACGAGCTCACCCGACTAGAACCCTGCCGGTAAAACTGCGAGCAAAAACTCTCCACAGGGTTATGAGCCTAACGCTTACCACAGCTGCCACATATGGCTCGGATATGATGTCATGCCATTATTGTATTACCCTGATGAGGTCACACACTGCACACACACACCGACAGCGGGGCTGCGGCGGCGGCGGCTGCGGTCATCAGACCCCCTAATGACGTCACGGGCACGAAAGATGAGGGAGCGTCGCTGCTGGAAGACGGATGGCTCACCGCTGACCGGCGTGCCGCTGACCTCATCTGGGTCAGTGGGTCTTACGATAGGGAACCGCGCCAGGCGACTCTGAACCGACCGCCAGCCGAAAGGCTGCGAGGAGAATAGACGAGCCTTATATGGTAAAACCAGCCGCTCACTCCAGGTTTGGAGAGAGGATCAAATCTTACGTGGTAAAATCTACATATGTTAGAACGGGGGACTACAGGAGAAACCGATTATTACCTAATCTGCAGCGCGCACACTTGAAGGGACAATACTTAATTGCAATATTTACTGTGGGTGAAACGTTAAATGATTTGCTATAATATAGATAACATGGATATTATATTCGATTCTATAGATGTCGTATCACAATGCCCATTAAATTTACATCAGTGGCCAGCGCGCTGTCCCGTTTCAGGGGACATACATATTTACCGGCCGCGCCACCGCACGGACGCCGGCCGCAGCCCGCTATAGGTGGGCGCCGCTTCACGGTCGAAAGTCACCGGTAACGACCATCGAATGCGGTCCGGGTGGGACCCATAGCGGTCCGGATGAGTCCCATCCACTGGTGTCCCGGGACAGGCACTCGATTACACCGGGCTCGACCAAACAGTGATCACGGATAGAGAACCAGGGAGCACTGGCAGCGGCGATGGGCTGCAGAAGGACGGTTTCAAACCTGGGAGGTGAAAGGGTGATCATCAAAATCTGACGGTAGGTGATGGACAGTGGGCGGTTTGGAGGCGGAAATCAGCGATCGGTGACCAGCGAAGGACAGCGAGCACTGAGCAGTGAATCTGACGGCAGCTACTGCAGCGCGCAGCTGTTGCTCCGAGTCGGCAGGCCTGACCGGGCCCCATAAGGCGTCGACAGCCTTCAGCAGTCACGCCATAGGGGCGAGTCGGTCCGGTCAGGCGAGCATAACGGCTCCGCGTGCCCAGCGGCACGAGACTCTGGTCGACTGAAACGCCCCACCAGCCGCCGGAATTCGATTTGCACCAACCGAGCGGATCCGAGATCTGCACGATTCTGCTCACGATAATGCTACCAAATCATCAAATGAACAGGAAAACGGTGAGATTACAAACAGGGAAAGTACGACCAGAAACTCGCGAACAGCTTAACGTTAATCGCATTACCAGTATTGGTTCTGCTGATGGCAGCGCTAGACCGATGTCGAAAGCCCCCGCTCAACAAGTTCCAAGTTGGCTATATCTCAAGTACCGATAGCATATCAATAGCATCAGCTCGTGACCCATCTCGGCGTCGCCTGTCGGCCGGTCGACCGGCGCCCGGTGGTCACTGCCCTCCTCCCCTGCACGGCGCCCGTTTGGCCACAAGGTCAGACTGCCAGCGTGGAGAGCAGGGGCGCCCACCAACTGCCTCTAATGACGGTAAAGTTGCAGGCGCCGGTGCACAGGCGGCGACCACACGCGCTCCGTCCCAGGCGTGCGGTGCAAGAGAGCCGGTGGATAGGGAATAGGGATGTGCGTCCGCGGAAAGTATCAAGTGATGCATTGACTCGGAATACGCCGTCAGATAATGGTGGTTTTCGTAGAACGGATAAGTGAACAGTGAACATACACATACCCGAACATTGAACAATATATGATTCCGAACGAAGTGCGACGATCTAGTTCTTTTTTTTTTGTGTCCATGGCGAAAGCTTACATAAAGTGTCAATGTTCACCGTGTTTGTTTTTTATCAACCCCAGTGCTCCAAGCTGGTATGTGACGCATCTGAATGATACGTGAACATCACAGACGTTTCCCAATAGTGTACACTATCCAAAGACCCCGTTATCAGCTCTGGCGTGCCCGCTAGGCCCCTTCAGTAGCCGACTGCGCCCTCGCCGGCAGCGCTGCAGGCCACCATTTGACAAGTGCCACTGAATGTCCGCTGACCGGACCACTCTCCAGCTGACATCTTGCAGTCACGCCACACATGACCCAAAGGTCGGCCGGACCAAATAGAGGGGACCGGGATCGCCAGAGCGGTCGGCTGGATGGTTGTGGCAACTGGCCAGCGACGAGGCGCGACAATCGGACAATCCAGCTGAACATCACAGCAAGAAAGATCACCATGAAATTGCAAGCACGGTAGTGCGAGTGGGCTTTAAATTGTCTATAGGTAAAAGGGAAGGTCGACTATCAGCCACCGTACGAGATTTGGCATGCATGCAAATACCTCAGCGTTGCATTACAGCAGCACGCATGCATCATATGGGTGATATATTGCTCAGATTTCTTATATGTTGCAGCGTACTGCAATTTGCATACATTAGCTTTGATTTGCTGCCGCTGAATAGCCAAACTTGGGCGGCTCTTCTCTTGGCAGGTCTATTTTGGTGGTCCGGCTAAATTATGACGCACCTATAACTCACCCTGCGTGCGTTTCGGGACAGCCAACTGACTCTCAATGTTTGTAACATCCGGGTGAATCACGAGTTCAAACGGAGATGGCTGCCAGCCCCGGTCCAGTCAGAAGCTGGTCCGGCCGGCGGGCTGGCAGGGTTTCTCACTACCTCACTGAATCAGAGGGCTGCTGTATGCGCCCGCCGACTGATGTAGCGTGGGAGGTGAACAGGTGATGTTCCGGACCAAAGCAGCCACGGACAGCCACCGAGACGGCTTTGATTCGAAACCCATTCAGTTAATTAGTTTGGCTAAGACCAGAATAAGGTGATTCGGTGCGGGCTAAGCCAGATCAAACAGGCCACACTGGCGACTGACTAGACGGGACCAGGCGGATGGACCAAATGAATGGACCCGACCGACGAACACTCAACTAATAGCTGAACTTATGAGATAAACTAACAGAACTAGCAGGAAATATCAGGCATACGATTACGATACGACTACGGATAGTATTCATCCGGCAAAGGATAGTGCCAGACCGAGAGAGCAGAGGAGAACGGACTTACAGACCAGACCAGACGGGACCAGACCAGACGAGACTGTCAGACTGACAGCTCAGACCGACTGACGGACGGGTTGGTGTGTGTGGGGGCGGTTACACCGTGTTCCGGCCGCTGCCTGTCTGCCGCGCTGGAGCGCCCGCCGCGCCTATTTCTGGCCGGTGCTCCGCCCAGCCCGGCGCCGTCCGCCCCGTGTGACCTGGGTGGGTGCCAGGTGCAGCTCCAGCAGCCGACTAACATCAGACACACACTCCCTCAGGAGGGCACCGCGGCTGGCCCGGACACCATTAGTTTGGCAGTCGAGAACCATTACCGCCACCGCTACCATCATCACCGTCCTGCACACCGGCTCTGACACAGCTCAACATCAGTTTCACCATACGAACCCACTCCAACCCGACCCGTGAAAAATACCCCGTCACCTCCCGACCACCAGCGTCCTGCACCATCACCATCGGCACCACTGGCACCAACACCGCACCAACCGGAGAGCAATGGTCCCGGAGGACACCTCGGACAACAACAGGTGCGTGCCAGTCGCGGCGCGGCGCGGTGCTGCGTGCACCCGAGCGGGCCCGGCGCGCTGGCGGCGGGCCCGCCGGCTAATGGTTATCAGGCGCGAGTGTAAACAAACGGTCGACCGGACGGGCGGGCGGACGGCACCCGATCTCACTCACGGCGCGCTGGCCGGACGCTCCGGGCGGGGAGAGGGAGAGAAGGAGAGGGAGAGAGTGGGAAAGATCAGCAGAGTGTAGGGTTTACGTGAGAGATGATTGTGGAAGGGTTTGTGGGGAAATTTAGGGACCAGTCTTTGAGAGCCGCTATTCGTGATTTAATTAGAATTTGGATGCAAGACAGCTACCAGCGACCATTGGAGTGTCCCACAACGGCTCTGCGTTACTGATATAGCCATATAGGGTGCACTCATCCGAAACATCAAGCCTAAAATTCAAGAGACACATTCGAGCATTGGCCAGGTCTGAAGGTCTCATCCTGACCTCAGTGAGTGAGCGTAATGAGAAGGCCGAACCAAGCCGAGTCGCGCTCGAGTCGCGCTCGAGTCGAGAGGAGGCGAGGCGCCGCCGGTGATCACTCAGAGGATGGGCGGAGCGTGGTGCGTCGTCCAAAAGGCCTAGTCACGGCGACCAACACCGGGCACGGGACCGCCGAGTGGCGACCCGCTCCGACTGCCGCCGAGCCGGGCCCGCGGCGCAGCACGCACCCCGGACCACCCGAGGTTCGAGCCAAACAGGCGTGACTGCGCCCGATCCCGCCGCCCGCCGGAGGTGCGAGGAACGCGTATTCGTCGCGCGATGCAGCGCAGAACCGAGCCGCGAGGTCGACAGTTACTCTATTCCGAGCCGGAACTGGGCTCAGCCGAGCCACCAATGACAAGGATGACGCGGACGGCACAAAACTGGCGCGGTGGTGACAAGCGCAACGCGCCGCACCGTAGCGTGACGAGCTCTGCGCGCTCCGACACGGAGCTGTCGTCACCAAGTAGCGTCTCATCGCATGACCCATGCCCGCAGCGCTGACGGCAACACGCGCATTTACCGCATATTCCAGCCGTGACCTGCGGAGCGCGCGCTGCCGCCGCGGCCGACCCGACCGCTCGCCGCTCCGCAGGCGTGCCTCGACCGCTTCACTTCATCACGGCGGATGACGGGTCGGTCGATTCGTCTCATTTGCGGCGCTGTTATGCCATTTATCGAGCCGCGCTGCGACGCTTTAACGAGACGGCGCCGCGCTCGGAGACAATGCGCGGCCGGTACGTGCCGGTGCAGTGCGCTGCTGGGGGCGCACCGCGGCGGCCCACGGCGTGCCCGGGCGGCTAATAGACGAAATGCAATGGCATTGTCGGCGATGAGCTCGGCCAGTTGGAACTAATTGAGCGGCTCAAAGAATGGACATGTTACCGATCACGACGCGAGAGGTTGGGAAAGGGAGCGAGGAGGTGACGTGAGAGCCTGGAGATGAAGTCGAGACATGGCGCAGTGAGTTCTAGGAAAACGCCATGACACGCTGTGATTTAGAGGCCGCTGGCGCTGCACCATGTCCAGCATTGTTCTGCCTTTGTTATCTGACCAATCACACGTAGACTTTGCCTGCCGGCGTCTGTCACGCGGTCCGGACGGGTCGTGTCGGCCGCGGGCGGGCCGCTGCCCTCCCACCGGCAGTCATGTACGGGCCGGGTTCGGCTGGCGCCCGCACACATTTCACAGACATTACGAGCCCGGTGCTGGAGCGGGTCGCCTTACAATACCGGTAACCCGAGATCAGCCCAGGGTGGAGCGGCAGGGGTGGGTGCACGGCGGGTGCATGACCGGCACCTCCCCCGTCCGGCCCGCCCCTCCCCCCGGTCCAGGGGAGGGGGTGACACTTGACGCGGCGGAGGGCCGGTCGGCGGGCGCGCGTCAGGTTGGGTGACCCAGTTGTGGGCGGCTGTGTTGAACGGCGCAGCGGAGGGCTCGTACCTGGCCCGTGATTCTAGTGGGAAACAGGGACGAATGGTCTGAGAGTGCTGGAGATCCAACCGTTTTCCAGAGCTAGCAGAAATATGTTTGAAGGAAATATTCTACAAGGAACACCAAATAGCACTGAGCCACGTAGCACGGAGCAGTACAAAAAGTTACCTATTCTAAAATTGTGTCATATACATCGTACATCGTACAGGTATACAGATAGGCACATCGAGATATATTATGAAAAGAAAAGTGGATAAAGTGAGCCAAAATTTCAACATAATCGGGCTTATTAAGAAATTTCCACACTGGTCACGTCGCCTCAGCGCCCGATAAGATCCATCGTTCTTCCACTCCCGGTGTTACTCAACTATAACGAGTAGCCGGGCAGGTCAGAGGGCCGTCCGAACCACGATAAAATCCAACTGCCGACCGCGGTCATTTACTGTATCCATTCGTCAAATGTCTGCCACAGTGGCCTACTAACCACCGATGTCATAACCCCGTACCATCCCGAAGACACGCGTCATATAAACATCATTTGGCGCGAGCCAACAACAGGCACAAGGTCTCCGAGTTCATAACGCAGTTGGTAAATTATGTCCGTAATGTCCCAATCGTACAGTGCATGTGGTCGTTACGACGGGCACGGGAGTGATCCCGACCACACCCGGGGCCAAAGTCCAGTTTCAGAGTGAGATTAGTGATCTAGTGATCCATTAGGGGTCACGGCAGGACCCCATACCGCCATAGCAAAACAAGCTGACCAGACAGAACCCAGCGCGGCGGCTGGAATGTGCAAATGGCCAGCGCCGGCTGATGGAATTGAAGGCTACTGAGTTTCAAACGAATAATTTAGCAGCCAGGCTCAGGTACCGATTTAAATATGAATCTAGGAAACAAAAAACTAGACGATGTTATTGTTGAGGGAATAATAAAAATATTTACCACAAGCCACCAAGCTTTCATTCCTTCTACTTTAGACATTGGTGTCCTTACCCTGAGTCAATCTTCTCACTTCCAAAATTTCGGCGGAATCCATTGGCGTCACCGGTGCGGTTTGCCTCCCACGTGACACTCCACCCATGGCACACCCCACGCCGCACGAACCCACGAACACCTGTCACGTGACCTGTCGCGCAGAGCCCAACCTGTCGTTCGCCGGTGCAGTTTTTACACCTCACGACAATGCGGCACCGACCACAGGCACCCAGAACACGTCTGTCCAGCCTGCACCAGCACGGGCGGCGGCGAAAACGAGAAAAATATCCGCCGAGGCCGGTCCGCCGGTTGGTGAGCTTAGGAGACATGACAGATGGCGATTTTGGGGAGGGTGGGGGAGAGTCAGGGTAGGCTGGATCAGGTAGAACGGGATCTGATCAGACCGAAACAAATCCTCTAGTCATGTATCACAGGCTGAGCCAGTGTCCAAGAGACCGGTACTGCAGCACCTGTTCGACACAGACCGGGTGAACTCTCCCAGCCGTCGAGCCGACCAGTCGGTGAGAAAACAAGGTCCAGGGAAAGCACCATGACCAGCCCCGACCAAATGATCAAGCCGTTACCTTTACCTATTTTATGAACATGTCACCATGTGAGTAAACATCCATCAGCTACATACATTCGTTAGCGTGCCGCCCTAAGTTTATGAAAAGTCCCCCAGTCCAGAACAATAATCGCTATCTCGCTTTGTTTGGGACAAAAGCAGCGTTATGACAAATGACACAGTCGGCCACCCGACCAGCTGGTGACGGGTGACACCGCAGCTGTCACCGACGTGACAGCGTGACGCATGACATGACACAGTCACACCGCATCTGATGGCCTCCAGAGTGTGACTCCAGTCACACTCTGCTCCTTCCCGGGACGACCCCGCTCGCTCGGGGCGACCGTAACTGGCACGGGGACGGCCCCAGCCAACTCGGGGCGACCCCCGCCAGCTCGGAGCAGCCCGGACCAGCGAGCGACCAGGCGACCCCAGAGACCCACTCCGAGCCCGTCCCGGCACAATACACCGCACAGCCACACCGCTGAGGCAATCAGATGACTTACGAGCCATTGTCCCAGTGAGACGGACGTCCCCTCCCTCCGCGTCATGACCAGTCGGCCACGCGTCAGCTGCGGTGTTTATTCAACGGTCGAAACGTGTCCCGCGCACCTTCCCCTCCCTGGGATCACGTGGTACTAACAGCCCCCTCCCCACGATAGGGGCGGGGCAGGGGTTCATGGCGAGGGGACAGACCGGGCGCAGAGCAGCGGTTTAGCGCTAACGAGAGGGACGTGAACGGGTCGCTAGTTAACGCCGAGTGACAGCCGTGGTTAGCGGGGACCGCGGGGTTGGCTAGGGACCCATATGTCTCCCGTTTTATTTTTTAGGGTTGGGCCAGTTGTCCACAGATATGTGCCTGATATGGTAAGCCGATTGTTGGTGGGGATGAAAGGGTTGCCCGCGAACACGTGTTGGCATCGACAAATGATCGGAGTTGGACAGTGGAATGGGACGTGTTTTTCATTCAAATTGTCCACGATTAAATACAATAAAAAAAAAAATCAGTAAAATGTTTGCTTAACGGTTCTCCCCTAATTTCGAGAGAGGGAAAAACGTTCAGGAAATGATTGTGTTGGGATATATTTAGAGAATGGTTCAACTCTGATAGTCACTCAACATGTGTTCAGCGGAAGTGAGTCAGAGTGCTGCTTAAGCACAGTTTGCAGATATCAACTGGAATCCGCGGTGGCCTCATACCTATCTGCAAGATTGCGCCAGTTCAAATAAGCGGGTATTTTTCACTGGGGCCTACATCCGCTGGAACAATCAGTCCCTTGTTCTGCTCGATAGTGCTGAGCACAAATACCGACTGAAAAACAGGCTAGACGCTGGTCGCTTCGTCCGCATACTATAACAGTCATATCGCGAACCACCTCGCCTCCATCGACTTCACTCTGGCGCTCAAGCAGGGATCTGTGCCAGAGAGCCAAGGGATTCCGAAGGCCAAACCGTGTGTTTTCGCCAGCTCTTCGGCAGACTAAACACGCACAGATTCTCAACATGGAGCACTGCCAGTCACACACACAATTCACAGTACCGGGCAGGTGCTCTGACCAAACCATCCACCCACGCGGTGCCCTGGTTGGCGCCCCCGGGCGGGCGTCACCCACCATTCTCATCGCTCTGGAATGTTTGTGTTCGATGAGACATCGTCTCAGCGGGATCGGGCGCGTGGGCCTCTGGAGGCCCGTCATCGCCGCAGGGGGCAGCAGAGACGGCGAGGGAGGTTGCGTCCGCGGCCGAGCCGGCGGTGCAAGTCGGTCCGCGAGGCGTCATCGGGCCGCGAGGCGTCAGACGTCATCAAGCGTCAGCGGGGTGCATCAGTAGTCACCCTAAAGGTAACTGTCTGAGGCATCATTCACAGGAATTTTCCAGCGGAGTTATTCATTCAGCTTCCCTCGGGTCTTCGCCATCTCCACCCCACGCCCTCCCGGCCCAGGCCGTTGGCCGCTGCAGCTGTCGGGCAGTGTCGGCCCGACTTCAGAGCCCAGAGCCCAGGCATCCGGCTTTTAACGGCTGTTTGCGTTGGCATGCGTAGCGTCGCAGCGTGCCCTGGCCGGGCGATCAGGTGTGCGTTTACATCCCGGATCACAAGTCACCGGTGCCCTGTGCGCGCCGCAGATTGACACACGCGTCACTAATCGCCGCCACGTGCCGCACGCTTCCGGCGGCGATGTTGGCGCAGCGGGAGCGATGGTGACGCGGCCTGCACCAGGATCGTCTTTCACCGGTCACACGTATAGGTGCTCCAGTTCCAGCCCCGCTCCGAGCCGGGCTCTCGGGCAGGACATTCCAGAATAATGGACACCTCAGCGGGCCGGGCGGACCCAGACTCAGACGTGGGAACGGCCCACAAAGCCTGCTAAATAAACATTATGGTCGCGAACACAAGCATGTAAAACCCAGCCCCTCGTCGGCCACCCGTTGTTCGCTGAAGTCCGCTCTCCAGGCTCCATTCGGCCCTGTTCAACCACATTCACAACACGGGCCAGTCTTGTTCCAGCCCCGCGCGTCGGGTGTACGCCAGAAAAGGCCAGTGCGAGGCGGGCCAGGCGGGCTTGAAAGGCTCCATCGGAGCCGAGGGACGGAGGAAGGGGCGGCGACGACCGGCCGGGGATCTCATGCATGCGTAACAGGGAGGCGGGCAGCGCGGCCGGCCGGTGCGCTGTGCGCTCACCCTCCCATCCGCCCACATTCCTCGGACCGCGATCAACCAGCGGCCGGTCCGCGTGGGCGGCGGGAGGGCGGCGGCCGTCCGGCCAGAGCGGGGGCGGCGGGAGGGCGGCGGCCGTCCGGCCAGAGCGGGGGCGGCGGGAGGGCGGCGGCCGTCCGGCCAGAGCGGGGGCGGCGGCGGGGGCGGCGGCACGCTGATTATGCAAAGGCGCCGGCTCCAGGCCGACAAACAGAGGTGTCGGTAAAACAGCGCGGTTCCAGGCGCCCGCCGCCGGCCGACACACGGGGTTCCGGCGGCAGGCAGTGCGGCGGAGCCGGCGGTCCGCGCGTGGGCCAGTGCAGGGGCGGAGGGCAATACGGCGACGGCCGCCAGATGGTTATCATTGAGCGGATAAGAGCGGTGGAGGCTGTGATATTAGGATGGACGCAGCTGCTGCTTTGATAGGCGACATAGAATATCAATATGAGCTACCTACACCTTTTTTCAATCCGAATCGTCATCCGTTCATTCAATTACGGCAGCGGGCACCTTATCTCGACAGGCACTCCAACAACTCGACACTGGAGCACGCATTTCGACACGTTTCACGGATTTAGACTAGTATCTGTTGATATTCGACCAGGGTCATTGAACAACGGCAGGGGCATTTAATATCGACAAAGGGCATTATGTTTTGTTATATTGCATTTTACGTCGGCAGCTTGCAGCCAAGCTAGACAATGGTCAATTTGTCTCATCAGTGAATTAAGTAACTCTTATCTTTTCGGAAAGGCATTTAAGAATGTGCGTTAAAATGTGCCACGGTACTGTAAAGAGACACTCAATATGGGCGCTTGGTTGCTAAGTAACCACACCTTTTTCAATCCGAATCGGCAACCGTTCATTCGAATACGGCAACGGGCACCTAATTTCGTCAGTCGCTCTGGAACCTTAACACCGGTTCGTCCCTAACATCACCCGCTTCCAGCACACAAGCTGACCTCATTCGAGGTCACCATCCTTGCGTCACTCCGTGACAATGTGGAAGCATGGCGAATCCAAAGGGCGACGGGGGTCATTCGGGGCCACGCTCCTGGCGAATCCAAAGGTTGACGGGGGTCATTCGGGGCCTCGCTCCTTTCAACGCATCTAAAGTTGACAATGCTTTAGCCGTATTTCTTGCATGAAAAACAAAAATATTGATTTTTCATTTGTGTCGATCTGTCGACACATTGTGAGTGAATGGCGCTGACCGCCAGCGCGGATGGTTCAGGTCTGCCGAGATGGGAATTGGCGTGTCACCGGAGAGCGGCAGCAATGGTTGCAGGACGGCGGTGTGGTCAGTCATGGTCAACTGTATTTCTGGACAAAAAGAACTGCCCTCTGGAAAGGTGGAAACCCTACGGGCAGACCCATCGATCGCTTTGGCTGCATAGCCGTAGCGGGACAGTTTTATACCGGCGCCTTGTCAGCCGCTGCAGCTCACCGGTCACTGGTAGACTCACCCAAATGCTTCATCCGCATGATCCTCTCATCTCACGACTCTGACATGGCTTGCTAGCCTATTCACTCTCCATACACAGAAAAAAAAAAAACGTTTAGACCTTAAACCACGGCCTTGGCCTTGGCCTTGGTGTTCCATTAATCCAAGGAAAGACTAAGAAAAGGAAAAATGCTATAAATTCTAGTGGTAAGCATTGGAAACGCATCAAAGTAAAAAATATGGTTTGAAATTTGTTCGACTTAACTTGTTATACCGCCAACGAAACTGCATGACCATTGTCATTGTAAAATGAAATTTGCCTTTTTCCAATGCCCGATGTCACAGTCCTATGCCGTGTGCCGAAATCCATTGGCCAGTGTCGAAACCACGCTCATTGCCGACATTAAATGCCCCATGTCACGCTGCTGCACTATGCCGAGTTTGAGGCGTGGTTTGTCGAAAGCGCACTCAAGCTGACGTTCCTAATGCAGATCTGCCGAAACTAACTGACCGGATGCCGATTCGGATTGAAAAAAGGTGTAGTACCTTTGAGCTAATACAAAATCAAAGCACACAGAAAACCTCATTTTTTCCGGGCCTGCAATGCAGTGAAACTCAAGCGCGCCAGACGCGAACATCAGTCGTGGCGTTCCCATATAACTGCAGAGGATCACAATTAAATCCCCCACCCTCCCTCCCCCCGAACAGCCGCGGTAGCCCCGGCATTCGTCCGTCTGGCCGGCCAGCGAGACCAATCAACATACCATCCGCATTACCGAAACGAGCGGAGCCACGGCGCAACTGGACACAAAGCCGCCGGGGCTCTGCTCTCGACAGAGCGACAGGCCGCTGGCCTGTGTAGCGGGCGATGGGGATCGCTGTTGGCCTGCCAGCGACCATGTCAAGTGTCAAGTGCTCGTTGGACGGCCGCTGACAATGCCGGGAACAGTGACGGATGCAGTGGCGGCGACAGCACGCGATAGCACGCACCGGGGGCAGTTTCGAAATCGAAACATGTGGTTATGGTCAGGTAAAAACTGCACAGCTGCCCACCGGTCGGCACAGGAGAAAGTGATGGCTCTGGCGCACAGCTGTGATAATTGGGGAAGAGACAGCTTCGAACCGAACCAAAAATTACGATTAGAGTGGGTGAACATTAAAACGGACATCAACAGGGACCGTTACACCCCGCCGCTCGACTAATTATCGACATGGTTTCGGCGGTAACCATATCCCATTACCTGCTGCTCATACGCCCCGCTTACTAATGAGTGCCAAGGAAATGGACTCCCTTGCATCCCAATGCAGCCCCACTGACCACGTTTCCCATTAGCCTACCAACCATGACCAATGTCCATACGTAGTGAAATCACGTGCTATTGTTCGGACCTAACCACCACACACCTGGGAGATCGTGGCCGCCTCCAAAGCGCCAACTCACCGCCGTCGACCTCAGGGTGCTCCGTAGGAGGTCGCAAACAGCTGACTACCAATCAGCTGACTGCCTGAGTGACCGCCTCGGGCGCTGCCTCCTCGAGCCGAGGGTCCGTATCAGATTGTGGGGGACGGAGGATCTCGGATGGGATGAGAGGGATGGATGTGGACAGGCGGTGGGTTATTCCACCGAGATAAAACTCCAGGAAGCACGACTCCGGTCACGAAGAAGTATCATGTCCGATGTTTAGAGCCGAGTCGTGAACAATCCACACATGGAAGGGCCATTAGGTCACGCGCCGTCACGTACAAATCACGCACAGGTCACGCATAACACACGCGTAGGTCATCAATGTAGCCAGAGCGGCTCTTGGTTGCCGAGAGAAGTGATTCCGGCCACAGCGAGACGCGCCTTAACGAAGGGCGTGCCGCGCACTGGGAGGGGGCGGTGCGCCCAATTGACGACGTGCCGCTGAGATGGCCGATAAATGCTCTCATCGCGATTCTATCTCTCGGCTGGCGCCACGGGCTCACAAAAAGGGCTCAAACAAGAAGTGAGCCAGCGTGTGGACTGGTGGGAAGAAAGGGCGTCGGCAGCATCCCGCAGAGGAGCCAATGGAATGGGATGAAATGGAATGGAATGGAATGAAATGGAGGGTGGTGCAGTGTCCACATGAAGGTATATCAGTGGCCTGGCTCGCATTTCTAAGCGCTTGCTCGTGTAAAAACTTTAAAGTATTTCAGGCGAGCCAGCGGGCGCCGAGCGCGAGCAGAGAGCGCTCTTCTCTTCCGTTTTCATTTTGGATGTCAGGCCGTTTGGTACACCCGTGACCATTGACCAAGTGGCACAAGGCACAAGCTACAGGTGCGTCTTCAGTTACAGCTGGCGCACCTGAGAGCCCTGGCTATGACTGTGACTTGTGAGTCACAAATTGACTCAAAATCTCTCGAGTCCCGGCTGCGAGTGCCGAGTCGAATCACATCGGCGGGACTCAGCTCATCAAGGCTCGTGCTGAGCCAGCACAGCCGCATTCCAGCGAAAACCACCTCATCGTTCGCGGAGACAGAGGGCTAGGCCGCGGCTGCTCAGCTGATGCCCACACCGGTCGGCGGCCGGGGCCGCGCCGCATACCTGTCCGCCGCCGGCGCCACCGCCGCTGACGTCATCGAATCACGTGACCTTGCGGCTAGGCGCGACGCCCGAGCCAGGTGGGGTCGCGGCCGGCCGCGGCGGCGCCCGGCGGGGGGCGCGGGGCGCCAGGCCGCACAGGGGGCCCCCTGTCACCGTAAACCGGCCGCTGGTGACCGGTCCGGATCAGCAGAGGTCCCCAGCGCGCCGGCAGCGCCCCGTTTCCGGCCATCTGGCCGGGAGAGAGTGACTGGGGGTCGGTGGGTGGCGCCCACCGCTATCGGTCGGGCGCGGGACACGCCCTAACGGCCGGCCAGGTCGGTCAGTCGCCCTACCGCGACTGGCGGCCTGCGAGCTCCTCGCCAGTTGGAATAACTACAAACCAGCAGGGAATCTCGAGTCGAGACTGAGGCATACTGCACCGAATACAACAGCTGACTCAGCGGCTCCAAACACGGTGAAAATATGCTTCTCGCGTTACAGGCTGCAGGCAGTATGCCTCACCTTCATTTCAAACGGGATGGAGTTTGAATTGAATGCATCAATGCATTTCATGCATAACGATGAACTGCAATCCCGATTCCCCATTGCCCGGTACGTAGACCGTCGTCTCCAAGTGTAGGTTGTCCCACCGGCGCGGCGGTGAGCAGTCTCACACCTTACCACGTGGCGGGTACCTACCTCTGGACTAATTGGGTGTGCGCCGGCGGCCCGGCCCGGACCAGCCGGCGGCGGTCCCACGTATACATCCTCGCGGCGCGGCCAGCCACGCCGCTGCAGTTCCGGCTCGTTCCGCCTCGCTCTGGGAGTGCCGGAGGCGGTCAGGCGGGCGTCAGGGCGGGCGCCGGGCGCCGGCCTTGACTGCCGCCGCGCACACCTGTGAGAAGTGACATCACCCACGCGGCCTGTGCGGTGACTGCGCGATGGTTGAACACCCGATGACCGTCAGATGACCAATCTACGACTGACCGACGGACTAGCCGGTGACCGGTCATAATCAGATGCCGTCTCTCCGGAAACCATACGGTTGCCGTCCATTGCGTTCAATCCCCGCCCGAAAACTTTACCAACGACTTTCCCGCATGATCTCGCAATAACCGACCGAGGACCTATCGATGACGGCCAACCGCCTGCTCGGTGACCGCTCGGTGGCCGCTCGGCGACCGTCCGTTGACCGCCCGTCACCATTCCGTCACCGGTCCGTCAGCCCGTATACCACGCAGTCGGTTCGTTACGGACAGCCGTCACGCCGGGTGCAGGGGGAAGGGTGGTGAAGGGGGGGGGGGGGGGGTACGGGGGGGGGGGGGTAATTAGTGTGGCCCGCTGACAAAGCGTCGATAAAACTCAGCTCGTGTGGCCGGCGCCGCGCGGTCCCACTGAGAGCGGGATGGGCTGGTCGCGCCGTGTCGCGGTAATGACCACGTGCATGTGATGTGGGTAGGGGCGGCCTTGGAATCAGCCCCGGTACAAAAGGGCTGGCAGACAGACAGTGCTGGTGCCACAGCCAGCCGATGCATAACCAGGCTGCAATATTTTACCCTGATATGATCGGAGTGGCTGATTTGCATATCTATCGATGTCGTACGTCGAAGAACAATTGGAGTCACGGGCATAGAAAACTCGCACAGGGACCGAACAGAAGAGTTTAACTGATAGTGAGATACCTCCATCCCCGCCCTCATAGGTCTATGCATAATGCATATACTTGTATACGCATACCTATACGAATAAAGGTGCAGTCTGCAATGTTAATCGCTATCCGTACCTACCCGAAGCACTCTTCAAAATAATTATCAAGACGTGATACAGCTTGGGTCAAACTGATCGACTCAACTTTTTAAAGTACGCATCCCGTTTATCATGGCCAAGGAGAAGAAAAGGTAAAACATTGCTCTTGCGACATGCGAACGATGGACCGATGGTAGCAAATCAATCGTGAACTGGTATAAGTTGCGGACCGATCAGGTCACGACCGGTCAGGTCACGACTGTTCGCTGAGCCGAGGTCCTTCGGGATGAACCGGCCATTCCATTGTGGTGAAATATAACACATTATGATATCAATATCAACGCTTACAAATGTCCCCAACGCGTATTAATTATATTCGTTTAGGTTATCGTAGGTAGAGAAGCCACGTTTTAAAATTTAGGAAATGTTATCGGACAGAGAAAAAAAAGCAACAAAAATATCAACGGCTGCAGTTTGCTCCTGCAGTCTTCTAATCATCGGTTATTTCTAGTTCAGTCCCAATATTTGTCTTGTATGCATGGACGTGTCTTGGATGCATGGAGTCATAGGTTATGTGATTACTCTGAAGCCCATGGGTTATTGCGCAGTGTTGCAATGCAACGCAGTACATTGCACTCACGCTAGTCTTGCTTTGCCGTTTCGAAGTGGTGCCGGGGAATCCTTGATGCTTTATCCCCGGAATAGGCACTGAGCAGCCGTCCGTCAACGTCATTCATACGAAGGGTCGTCGAAACAAGCAACCAGCAGGCGTCACGTTGCATAGTGAAGGCAAAATGTCACGGCGGCACCACAGGTGGTTGTGGAAAGCATACAGTTGCAACCGCGACACGGCCGGCTCGATCGCGTTATTTCCATCCATGGATGGATATTTCCACCCATGCCAACTCTGCAGAGTTGGCAGGCAGGGTCTGGGTCAACAGCGCCATGGTCTGTACTCACCAATCCTTTCGGACTTCTGAACCGTCGAAACGCTCCTCGAAGGACTGGTGCAACGCCACCGAGAATCCGAAGAAGGATTCGGTCGCGCCGTTCTTGATGACCGGAATTCGTGGCTCGAGGTTGAAGCTGAATGCTCCACCGAGCCAGCAGGCCAGAAGGACAAGTCGACACCGCGTGACGACGGCCATGGTGAGCATGGCCAGATCCGCCCAACCGCGCTACTCGCCACACTCGCGCGAGCCGGAGAACTGCCGGATGGAGAACTGTCGACCAGCTGTTTGTGCCACAAGCCAGGTGGCAGCACTGCCTACACCCTGGCACTGCCAGCCCAGCACCAGACTTGTTTATACGCAGACGGGCCGCCGCATAGCCTTGGCCGCCGCCCACCACTAGTGACATCTAGTGTTAGTTAGGAAAAGCCAAGGCCCTATATACCGGAAAAGCTGTCTTCTTTATTTGCCGCAACATCCCAGGTGTCTCCACTTTTATTTCCACTCCAGTGCCGCGGAATGCGGAGGAAGTCAAAGTCGATGAAATTTCGGTCGGTGTTTCCAACTTTGACTCCGGCTTCCAAAAAGGGACTCCGATTCCGGGCAGAACTGTTGACTCTGACCGACTTCGACTCCGATGCCGCGTCTCTGGCTCTTGTTTCCAAAATTGACTCCGACTCCGGTCAGAAATGTCCACTCCGATCGACTCTGACGACTCTGACTCCGACTACGCAGCCCTGCGCCCCTGCCACTGAAGACTGCTGGGTAGGGGCATAGGAGCGGGGAGTATGCGCCTTTAAGACCAAACTTCAAAGCTAACACCTATTCAACACAACATAGGTAAGCCTTTATTCTATAGGCACTCATATGTGATGGAAGTGCAATTTAAAACTCCTGTGTGTGGCAAGGCGGAAGGCCATATATGTATAGTGTGTGTGTGGATTGTCGTTCAGCATGAATGCATGCTAGCTGAGCACCTACATGCATGGCTCACATGCAACAAAGACATCTTCCCGAAAAAAATAGCTAACTAAAACTTGTGTCAATGTTTTAGCAAAATTTTTTTTTTTTTTTTTTTTTTTTTTTTTTTTTTTTTTTTTTTTAAGCCGCCGCCCATGAATAGACGACCAGGAGTGTCCACCCACTGACCCGCGCGACACATAGAACCTTACGTTAACACCACCCCGAAACATAATACATCAAGTCGCGACACTCCCTGCTAGGAGAATGAAGAAAACAAAATCAAAGCTGGAATAAGCGCGGTAAGGCCCTTGTTAGTATGGTATATGGCTTAAAAGAGAAGCAAAGAAGTCAAGGCTAAATGTAGCTTGACTGACCACTACACCTTCCCATTTAAGAATAAGCCAAAGGATCAGTCATTCCATCGGTTAGTTAGGTTAATCGTGCAGCGCATTCACACATTTTTGCGGGGGGGGGGGCAGTATCTGGTCTGGGTTCGGCAGAGTCAAATGCCCACTGAAAAGAGCCGCCGAGCTAAGCAAGCTTGTTGCTCAGCGAACTCAAATCAGCGGGCAAACGTCAGGGCGTTATTTGAAGTGTTACGTATTGTTACGTAGTTTATAAGCGGTCGAAATATATCATGTTGTTACAAACATGAATTCGAGAATGCGAACACAACACATACATGAGTGACTCCACGAAAAAGATATAAGGAAAATACACGGTAGCGTAACTAAAGAAAAAAAAAATGGAAAGCACAAATACATTAAAGAGGTCAAAATACAATGATGACATAGTGAGATAACGATTCATCGAAGTAGGCCACCTCTCGCTCTGGTTTAGGTATATATGCATAATACCTACCTATGTTATTGTAAACACGCAGTGGCATTATGGGTCTCCTTCATTTTATCACATTGTATACAAATATACAGACAAAAACAGTGCGGGGGTGAACTGTGACAGCATGAAAATGTATAAAGTTATTGTAATATAAAATGCGTGGTCAATTGTGTCAGTTCAGTAAGAATCAAAGAAAAATTGTTTTAAGAGACCTTTGATAAGTCTCTTGGGGGTTGGAACGTCTCGTAGGTTTGGGAACTTTGGCCCCATAACTTGGTTCCAAAGCCTGGGTCCAGCCCAACGTACTGTGTGCGTACAGTATAATTTGTGTGTAAATGTTTCCTGGAAGTGATGAAGTGAACGGGTGGTTCGGAGCGGTTCAAAAACAGTAAAAAGTTCGTCAAGAGGCGTGGGCAAAGTACCATTCAACTTTTTATGCATCAATAGCATCATTTGTAGCTTGCCCATGTCTCTCAGACGAAGGATCTTCAGCTTCTTAAAAATGGGTGCAGTGTGGGCAAATCTGTCTTGTCCATCAATCATTCTTACTACACGCTTTTGTAGTTTTTCAAGCTTCTCAATATAAGTTACATGTGTAGGTATTGCTAAAAAGCATACAACAGTAGTTAATATATGGTTGGAACAGTGCATTGTACAAAAGTATGAGCTGCTTAGGCAAAAGAAAATGCCTAACTCGACTTATCAAGCCTACGTTACGACCTAACGTATGAGTAAGATAAGTAATATGGGATTTCCATCTCATATCATCATCCACATACATACCCAAATATTTCACAGTTTTAACGAACTTGATATTAACACCAGAGAGAGAAACAGATACACTTATATCGCTTTTAGAAATATTATACAATTGACAAACTGTTTTGTCAGTGTTTAGTGAAAGTCTGTTTGATTTAAACCAGTCTGTGATTTTAGGCATGGTGACATTGATGATGCTTTGAAGATGGTTTTCATCTTTGCCTTCTATAAAAATTGCCGTGTCATCTGCGTAAAGATACGCAGTAAAATCGTCAGATATAGTGGGAAAGTCATTAATGTATATAAGAAAAAGGAGAGGTCCTAAAATGGAGCCCTGTGGGCCGTATGGCAAAATGTTTTCATATGCTGGGTAAAATGAACAACCACAGAGTAAGATGGACCACAGTGGTCCGTTTTGCCCCAAATCTAAATTCTGTCATTATCTTGACGTATAGGTTAAACAGCCCAACATTGCAAAACCACATGCTTGACCTAAAGTGTGGCTATAACATTGTTCTTCGCAGTAAAGTAGGTACAAAGGAAAATAAATCATGCAAGAAAGGCGCCTAAATCAAATCATCTTCAGGTCTCTAACATAAGATCGGTTTGACGAAACACAACATTATTATCAATAACTGAAAATCCATGCGTCCTGGCCCCATGAGCCCCAGGTGGTCATTAGTGCGAAGGAAAACAAGGGTAGTGAGTGCATAAAGCAGCAGATAACAGCAGCGGTTCAGCCGGGAGGGCTGGTGGTCCGTCTTGCCCCGCTGGGCCGTCTTACCCCACCTTCCCTATATGGAATGAAGTAGACATCTTACTGGCTAAAGGCTACTGCCCATAGGTAACAGATGCTGAGGCAATACCTATCGTCTGTTGATGGTGGCCTGCGACGGGCCGGTACAGTGGTGACCTAGCGAGTGATCAGTGATGGACAACGGTAAGGCCATAGTGTCCTCAATCTCATCAATATTATATGAATCATCGACATTATCATGATGCCAGGCCTATCATGATTAACGCAACACACGCAGCAGACATATATGACAGCCTCGCTTGTCATCGTTCTTGAGCCGCTATTAATCGGAGAACTTATTTGGTATTTGGTAGGTGGGGCTGACGAGTGTCGACTACCTATGCCTTATTCGTCTCTTGCTTATTTGGCTTGCTGTTGACAAGAATCCCGTAGCCACCACTGTGTGTAGAGAGCACCTGAAAAAGAAACAGCATTCGTTAGAAAAAGCTAATCAACATCATAAAGCAACATTAAATATGCATTTTACTTTTTTATGCAGCGTCATTCATAAACTAGTTACTGCATATCACTAGAAGTCCTTGAAGCTAACGTTGCAAGATGTCGTTCGCACTGCTCGTAGCGTAGACGTTGACTGCACTGTCCGCTATAGTATGCATGCTTCTCGAAGATGTTTTCGCATGTTCTTCTGTGGTGCTGGAAGCCACTAGTCATCAGGCTCAAGATAACTATTCATTTCATATCTTGGATGATAATGAGACACCTTGACGAGGCCAATTGTCTTTCCTTCCTTTTTTTGGCTTCCAAGTGTCTCATTCAACCTGAAAACAAATTAAAATGACACCAACCGAAATAAGTGATAAGGTATAGGTCTAATCAGCATAACTTATTGTTGAAGAAGTTAATTGATTCAGGTTAAAAGTCTAACCACCAGACATGTTCACATTTTACATATTGTTTAGGCAATGGTTGAGTCCTCAAGTATATGCACAACCGATGTGTAATAGGGCACACAGTTGATAAAGTCTCGACCTACACTAGCAGTAAACAGGGGTGAGCATTTCTGTTCACACGGACCGAGTATCTACATCTAAAGTCATTTATGTCGTTAATAAAACTATACACCTACAATTGTATCTACAAGAACTGTGTTCTTTGATTCAGTAAACCATTATACTTAATTATCAGTAAGTCAGCAAAGAATAAATCAAAACCAATAATACATAGGTACCTACTACCTACACATCATCCTTGCTGTTTACACCCCAAATAGCAGATAAATCTCAAGCAGAAGAATTTTAAAAGGCTCAAGGGGTCATATAAATTATTCGTAAACCAGGCATACATACCTTCCTAGTTCCTATAGGCAATATTGGAAAACCTACATACCTAATTGCTGAATGCCTAACCCAGCCAGCAATTTTGCTCCGGGCCCAAGCAGGCTCAAGTGCGGATTGCCCGAGATTTTTAGTCGGGCTAAAGTCGGCTAGGGCTTGGGCTAAAGTCGGCGTATGACACAGAAACGCCGACTAAAGCCCATGCTCTGCCGGAGGTATGCCCGCTCTGCGAGCTCCAGGCAGCCGTAGTTTAGCCCTAGTTGAGCGACGATTGGCGTTAGCCCGATTTAAGCCCGAGCAGTGAATCCATTTATATAATGGAAATTACTCTGGGCCCGAGCGGGCTGAACTCCGGCAAGCCCACTCTGTGTGCCCTGTCTATCCCGACTTAAGCCATAGAAGTGAATGGGGTTTATACATTGCAAACTGCTGTGGCTTTGCTCGGGTTCGGCTCGAGTGACGGCTCCTGTTTTCTCAAGTCTCAACTTGACTTCATCTTGTTTTTGCTTCACACTGGATCAAGTAGCAAGGAGCAGCCAATGCACTTTCAGCAGGTTGTGTGGTTTTAATGCATATTTAAAATTGCTACGGTCACTCATATGCTCCGTTAACCGGTCATCGAGCATTTCGAAAGGAAAGTAGTGGCTGACTTTGATTGAATGTTTATTTCAAACGACTACGGACACGTCAAATGAAACACAAATACATGAAACAGTGGACTGCAAACTGCAGCAATAATATGGCATGAGTCATGAAAAAGCGCCATCAAAACTATAAATCAATCACAAGACCCGCTAGCCTTCCTCCCCGTTCGGCGTTCATAATACTTGGTTGAACACTTAACCGAAAGCATAAAGTAAGGACAGCAAGTAATCGCTCATAAGACATAAAGCAATTAGCAAACAATCGTTTATAAAGAACTTCACTCTGGTGAATGGGAGCTTTGGAGGCGTCTGGCTCCTCCACACACACACACATCTGCAGTAGGTGGTCGGCCAGCTTTCGGCGCAGTTTCCGTATATGTAGGTATACCTACTTAATTATAAGCAGGCAGTTTCCGCTAAACCACTTGGCGAGGGCGACAGCGGCGTCCACCCGGTCCTGGTTTGTATAACTATTCCATTTTTTTGGAACAATTTGCTCTAATGGTACGTACCTGAAAAAGAGATCAATTGGTTTAATTTACATTGCATGTTTGCTTGAAAAATAACTTATTGTTGCATTAATACTGTAACAGCACTTCTCATTGATCCGTATAAAATATTCATTCGAATTTTTCAACGCGGACAGAGAATGAGCGTGCTCGGTGATAAGTAGATAAGTATTTGTGTTTTGTATTTCATTTTCCTGGTTCAGAAGTGCTGGTATTTCACAAAGATATACATAAAGGCACGGAAAGCGGCTTTTCTGAGCGAGGGTGTAACTCGCCAGGCTGAACAGCTATTCAGCTTCATGTTTGATGGCGTGAAACTCATTCAAAATAATGACGTTTACATACGATCAAGCGCACCATTCAATACAATTACCTACCGTAAAACTCCATGCCAGTCCACTTGATAAGAGCAATGAGCACTATCCGTTCTTCGCGCTGTCACACGCGCCCAAACATCAACCACCAAATGCCCAAACACCGGTGTGTCGTTTCGTCGCACAGCGCGCAGACTGTCACAAACGCTGCACATGATTGGCGCAGAACTGCGCATGCGCGAACAGCCGAACAAGTATGGCTTAACTCCGGCTTTACTCCAGTTAGCCGAAGGACACAGCCAGCTTGATCAGCCCGCGCTCCGCCCAAGTTAAGCCTGTTTTGGATGCGTGGGCAGATGTCGGGCTGAGCTACTGCTATCCGCACGTGGGCATAGCTGCGGCATGCCCAAGCTCAGCCCTAGTAAAAAATACATTGGTTTTGATCAAAGTGGGCAAACCCAAGCTAAGCCCAAGCTGCCCGACGTTTGCCACAGTTCAGCCCAAGTGAATTGCTGGCTGGGAGATGGCCAAGGTCCGTCCATGGATTTCATCTAGATGTAAAAGCGAATGTGCTACTTTATGCCTATAGGTATGTTTGTATGTATAATATAGATATCACCGACAGCCTGTAATAAGGATATGCATTGCACCCACATACATAAAACAAGCGCGGCATTAGTGGGCAATAATCTACAGACAATAAGATATATAACCACAAACTCAAATGAATACACAATTGGCCTAAACTAACTTACCTCAAAGCAAACTGACGACGAAAATAAACAGTTCTCGAGATGACACTGGTTCGATCAATAGGTATGACTCGCAACATTCACCGCGAAAATTCATCCATTTTCGTAACTAAATTCCAGGTTCGGTTGTTAACACTTTACATTAGGCGGCCAAGCCTTCATTGGCTAAAAAATAAAATCAGTCACCTCTTTGCAAAAATTTGGTCCCTTCATGTGACCGTGTCCGGTCCAACACTCGGATGCCACAATCCTCGCCAGCGCCTTTCATTGAACCTTGGCATTTGCTTCTGTCCACGCATTCTACATGTCTCCTCTGAATCAAGCCCTAGTGTAGGTAAGTCTCCAATTATTTTCGATCCTTACTGATGCCTTCCACGAGGGCAGACATTCGCCATTCAGTTTATCCGTTCGACATGCCTCCTGATATGCTACGTATCGTGTTACCCAGTCGCGTATTGACGTGACTGCATGCGCAGCTCGGCACCTCACTGAACTCAATGCAAACGTATGTTCATTGAGTTAGGTACTACAGAATGATGTTCCACTCCTCAGAAGCTATCATTTGACTGGAACGATAAGTTGTGCCGTTTATCACGCAATTTAGAATGCCTATTGTGAACGTTGGTCACAGCATTGGTCTGTGAATTCAGTTCGTGTGATGCGGCACAGCCTATCACTCAAGGCAAATTATTTCCTGAGAAAAGTGAAACATCATTCTGTAGTCGGCTGTACACGTGGACGATATCCAGTCAGTGCATAAATCAAATTGATCAAAAAAGTTCAACTATTTTAGGTAGGTACTAGAATCGCTTATGTTGACCAATCAGCAAACATGCGATAGAGAATTATCTGAATGATAGATGCAGGAATTAAGATATATGAACACTCGAGATAGTGACGGCAAGCTTTGCAAGCCCGAGATCCCTTGGGTCTTGGTGTGTGTGCTTCAAAGGAGGTGAAGTCATTTATTTGTTCATTGAATGTACGGCTCTCGCGAGATTAAGCGGTAGGTTTTGCCCTTTTACGTTTCCGGTTATATCTCAGAAACTGATCGATCTATAATAAAGCCATTTTATACGATCATGGCAGGCTTGAGAACGAACAAGTCGATCGCATCTTCAACACTTAAAAGCTTAAAGGGACCCTCCCACCTTCAAAAAAGTTAATGAATTGGCATGAAAGTGATGTCCCTTGGTTCAGAAAGAGCAAAAACGAATATCTACCAAATTTCACCGAAAAATATTCACTGGTTTTCAAGATATTAGGCTTTTACTTTTGTTTACTTTTTGGGATCTCCCCTCTTACTAGCGACTTTATTTGGAAGCAATAATTTGGCAGCCTTAAAGTGCGGCAGACGTTGCGCGCAAAGCAGCGTATACCACCACGTGTTAACGATGGTTTTAGTCTAAGATTTAAAAATAGTTAGATCTCCGCTGACGTCACAAATTCTAAGGGGGCATTCCAATGCATTAGCCCCTTAGAATCCGAAAACTGCAAGTTTTAAATTCCATATCTTCGAATTAAAGCATTTTTCGATGTTGTGAGTGCCCAAACCGGTATTTGCAGGCCATGGCCACCAATTTGGCTATCTCAACTCAAAACTAATGTTAAGGTGGGAGTGTCCCTTTAAGACGAAGAAGATATAGCCTGAAGACTGAAGTACACTAAATTTCAGGTGCAAAATCTGCCGCTAAAACCCGCGAGACCTGTACATACCTATGATATTATGATAACCTGAACGGTTATAATAGTTAGCTACGTGGTTTAAAAGCCACTACGGGCTATAACTAAAAACAAACCGTTTTAGATACACCTCAACTCGACTGAGGGATGAAGGGGGGGGGGGGGCGTGCTAATGCCAGTCTATCCCAAGGTATTTCGAGAATATCCCGTTTAACCCGCGCCCCGTTGAGGTCTGGCAGGTTTCACGTCCTATTGAAGGGGGGGGGACAAGCATCTCCGGAACCATGATAGAAGGATCGGAAAATTCAAACGGCAATTGATCGAAAGAACTCATCGAAATGCACAAGATGAGCTTTCAATGGCCTCGATTTTTAATCTGTGACGTCACAGGGAGCAGGGAGGTCAAACAAGGTCAAATCTGTCCAAGTTACAATGACGAGCAGTCGGTTCTAGAAAAAGAAATATAGGTTTCCCAACTGAGTCTGGATATGATGTATCATAGATATGACACGTGGGTAGTCATCTGGGCCCTGTTCATGAGCCCTGCGGTGCGGTCGCTGAGGTCGCTGTGGTCGCTGCAGTCAGCCGGGCTGTCAAAATTTTACAATGATATATTTTTCAAAATCATTTTTCAGTACGTTTTTTGACATCGTACAGCATTATGAATGGCACCGTCGTGTTCCTGAGCTCAAACTGCATCTGAAAGGCATCTTTTTGTTGAAAAATTTAATGTTCAAAATTTGACCTTTTCTGACCTGAAAGTGACCTGACCTCCGGTACATTCAGCCAAAAATGACCTCAAACGACACAGACGACATTGTTTTCTAAAGCCATGAGTAAAATGGACCATAAAACATGTGTCACGTGACCGATATATGATATACAACTTTCGTGACTTAGGATGACCTGGCCTTGACCTGAAAAATTCAATGTAAAAGTTCAGTACCCTCAGGGTATCTACGGCATATATCAAGGAGTGCGTAAACCAAAAATAGGCCTGATCGGACTTGTCAGCCGGCGGTCAGATCCTAAATTGTGAACAAGCAAAAATGCTGATAATTTTTACTTTGACCTGACCAGTGACCTGTGACGTCATCGGTGACCTCCAGGTCAAAGAGAATAGGCTTCGTTCGACAGTTTTTTAGGGCTATCAGACGCCGTGTGAATTTTGACGATCGGCCCATTAGTTTCGGAGATAGAAGGGGGGCTCTGGAGAGCCCCCCATCCTAGTCACTCGCGTCATGGAAAATACCCCAGTCATGCGCGAGTTTAAGTACCTATATTTCTTTTGCAGCATCGCAATGAGAGAAACACGTAGCATCTAAATTTCGCAGACAATTTTGATGACTTGTTGACCTGACTCTGCATCTGAACATACCTAACTGATGCGTTTACTTTTTAACGTTTTTCACAGTCCTTAACGTTTTTCCCACCTATTCATGTCTGCGGCGAGTGACTTAGAACCCGAATTAAGAATGGAGGGGCATTTACATGTCTCTGCACCGTCATGTGTTACCACCGGCCCATCGCCACGGCACGCGAGGCTTCGAATATTATCTTAGCATAGCATGTTTTAGGCCGTTTTGATCTCTTTTAGTAAGCTGCGCCATCTTACCTGAATCGATGCAACTTTGTAGGCACATCAGTGCACGCAGGACAATGAACATCATCCACTCTTTGTTTTTCGTTATGCACTTTGGGCGAGGTGCGCTCTATGTTTCTCGTGCGCAATGTTTCTCGGTCAGAGTATTCGGTCTCGACTGAGGCGGCTCCGCACTGTCTGCGTTCTCAATGCACACTGAGTAAAGGGCGGCTCCAAATGACGTCGGCAGACGTCATTGATATGATAACTTGATGATATCCTATTACTTAGCTGGTGAGTCACGGAACATCATGCGTTGTGCAGGTGTTATCGATAGCAACCTCAACAGGAGGCATTGTCAAGATAGAGGTACTTATGTGCATTTACTGCAGGACTTATCAAAATAGTGTTTCTTGATAGCCATGCCAATTAGCATTCTAAAAAGAAAATCATAAAACTTTCATGATGTGTCTCCATTGTATTATCATAATGCTGTTAGTGAGTCAGTGATTTAATTCTTATCAAAACGCAAAATTCAATTCAAATAGTATTAGCTGATACGGCTTCCTCAGTGTTGAAACAGTTCATATTAGCTGTTTTCACGACGACCATCTGGTAAACATTTGATTCACATTTGGTGCAGATTTGGTCAAATTAGGTTCATTGTATTTCTTAGAAGTTATCAGCTTGGGTTGCACAGTTGCTTTAGCGCCTGCTTTTTTCAAATTACCAGACATTATTTTCGATTAAAGCACTGAAATAAATTCATGACATGAGGATATTTGTTGCAAAAGAGGTTTAGTGTACAGTTGGTCAAGTCTGGTGCATTCGCCAGGTAGCCCGTCGTACAAACGGCTCTTCACCTTTTACATAGGTATGCCAAGAACGGCATGAAAACGGTGACGTTACTCGGCACCGTCGTTTTTAAATATTCACAACCAGCCTTGTGTGTGGGAGTCTGCTACAGTACAAACGCTTCAAAATACGGCACCCATGTCTCTCAAAAGCGCCCACTTCCCTTCTGTTATGTATTTAACTCCCATCATTTATCGGGGCTAATCTCTGAGCCCCGCGTCAGTCCTCTCTCTCTCTCTCTGACCACCAGCTCGCGGTATCCGGTACCGGTGTCCTCCTCCCGGCAGAACTCCAAGTCCTCTGCCTCGCCCACCACCAGCTCGGCCGTCGTCTGAACCGTCAGTGACATCACGTGACCGGACAGCGTCGAGCCGTCGGCGCGACCTAGGGTCACGTGAAGGTGCGCGCCGTCCGGCGATACGGTCCCCACCAGTCCGCAGATCTCCAGAAACTCGCTGCTGTCCATATACTGAAATGAAGAGGGCGAAAAATGACAATACAGACAGTGATTGGCAGTTAGAGGTCGAGTCTGAAACATAGATGCCAGGACCAAGTCACATGTTGCCTTTAGAAATTAAGCTATGCTGTGTAACTTCGCTTACCTAGGTACCAATACCAACAATTGATATCTACTTTTGTCTTTTGCTCAGAAGCAAGAGCGATATTAGGATCACCAACTTACGAAGGGATGCATCGGTCGTGCGGGACGTCAATGTGATCTGGTTTGATCAAACCCACATAAAACCCCAGCGGTCTCCACTAACCGTGTCTGTTCGCCCGTCCGGAGTCGATGCTAGTCGCAGTCGACAGCCGCTCACACTGCCCACACAGGTGACGACGAAGGCCGCCCTCAGGCCCGCCTGCTGACACCTAGCGGTGAGCTCGGCAACTAGCTCCTGACCGGGCCCCAGCCGAAAACAGAGGACGCGACAGGTGGACAGAGCCATGGTCGCCGAGCCGGGGCCTGGTGGTGCCTGGGGAATGGGGATTGGAGATTGGCGACACCGTTTGCAGGAAACGAATCGGAGCAGACTCATGAAAGAAGTGCTACATCCAAACTCCACAGTCCACACCATGCTTATCTAAATTAAGTAATGAAACATATTTCTTACATCATTGCATACAATCTCACATCATTGTCAAACAACGAAACGTTTATAAGTCACTTCAGCAGACTACGATGCGTAGGTACCTACAGGAATCAGTTTTGGTGATGTCATTCGGGTCCAGGACCAAACGAAGATAAGAGCATGGAAAAGTCGACTAGCTGCAGTTAACAGTGGCCATACCATTACCCTGGCAATGAAGAGCAATTGTTGCCACCGCTTTACAGCGGTCGACCACCCGTAATTGACCAATTACAAAACGTTCACTGGTCATGTGGCATAGCACTGAAGCTGCGTCATTTCTCCCTCCCTCTGCCCCTATCTCCCTCTCTCTCACCTGACTCGCCACAGCCAAGCCACAGCAGCAGTACATAGGTAGTGAAGAGGTTCAGTTGAACGACTGATGCCGAAGTGGCTGGCTGTTGCTAGCGCCAGTAGAAGAGACTCGCGTTCCTCGCCCCGCTCACGCGCTCAATAGGTGTGTGTATGTAGCACGCTTCTGATATGTTAGAGATGCTAGTTTTTTCGATTCAGTCAGCTGGGAATATCAAAAGACCTAGGCTAAAACTTACTTAATGTTTTGCAACATTTACCTCTTTTACCTACATCAGAGATCGGTCTATTTGCTTTCATATCCATCTATCCATCACATGCACCAATCAAAAGTCGCACGAACCGGACTGATTTTTCATCCCTTGAGTCGTGTCTGTCCGACGGTGACGCATGGAACGCGCCGAGCGCAATTTACATAAACACACAGTGTAAACATGGAACGGGGAGCGTACAACTCCAGTCTCTTACGTCAAGAAGTTTACACCTACTAAGAAGTAAGATGCTCATTGCTTATATGCACAAAGGGTTATTGCTCTCAATTGGAGCCCAAAGCTGAAAGCAGCTCGCCATAGGTTTAATACTAAGACCGTACTAGGATTATATCTAATCACACACAGTAAATCCGTTATCCGATTGTGCACTGTAACATTTCAAGCTCAATGCAGAAAAAAATGAAGAAAAACGCTTCGAAAGCGCCTTTGACCTACCACATAATATACCGGGTGGCACAGAAAAAAACGTTCCAAACTTTAAATCAACATTTCTCAGAAAATAATAAAGACACAACAATGAAACTTCTAATAGTCAATGCAGCGTATATTTTCAGTAAATTGTATTATTTTTATGTTAATCGGGCAATTACTTTTTAAATGGTTCGTGTTTCTAGCATGCCATGTAAAAATTACTTTTTTGCTCAGATGTTTACTAAAAAAAAAATGTGAGTGAACGGGCCACTTCCATATCGGTACCACGGCCCGCATGCCATGACTGCTACTGGCAACTAGCCTCACTGATGGTTCAGGCCTTAGGGTGGCACATTCCCTCTAGCTTTCCTTATTCGGTCGATTTACTGTTCGATCTTCTTGAAGGGAGGGCGATCAGCAGTAACCCATGCACCGTGCCACTCCTTCTGCTCGAAACAGGACTTAGTGTTGAAACGAATTGCATCCATTAACACTATTTTGGCTCAGTATTTGAATATTCGGCACATAAGTGGGACAAAAATATTTAAAACAACAACACACGTGCTGATTTCATTCACGTGTTCCATTTTTCTATTTTTTCCTAACATGGTACGTCTAAGCCAATCATCACTACCGTCCAACATAGGCAAAAAAAGCAAAAACGTCTTACTTAATTCAACATAAGATTGCTGGCTTGAAAATGATGATAGAGTGTTATAATTTGGCATAGGTACCAATGCGCAAAGAAGTGACGCAAACTTTATGAAAATTTTGGCTCGTTATTTGCACTCAAATTTGAGATATAGGCCTCCAAAGTTCGGAACGTTTTTTTTTGGGGGGGGGCCACCCGGTATAAGCCGTTTTCACGACGGCCATCTGGTACACATTTGGTGCACATCTGGTGCAGACAGGTGCAGATTTGGTCAAATCAGGTTCAGTGTGTCTCTTAGTAGCTATCAGCTAGGGACGAGTTGTACTATTTGCTTATATGCCTGCTTTGTCATATTATCAGAGAGTATCATCGATTAAAACACTGAAATAAATTCATAAAATAAAGATATTTGTTGTAAAAGAAATTAGGTGCAGATTTGTTCAAATCAGGTGCACTCGCCGGATAGCCCGTCGTGAAAACGGCTATAATGTACTTTACCAATTTCATTCAATATGTTCAGTGAACACATTACTTTATCATTTATTATACATGTAGTCTGCATATTAGTTCTCGTTCTCAATGTTTTGCATTATTAACCAGATGTCAGTAAAAAAAAAAAAAACGCCGAAGATGATTTTGTTGTGCGTGCGCGTCACCGACGTTGCGCGACACGAGAGCTCTCTGAAGTCAAAATAAATCCAACAGTGTAAATGTCGCAACATTAGACACGAAACAATCCAGCTAAGTGCATATAAACCGAAATGCTATACTCGTAAGTGTATATCGACTCATTAGTTATGCTTCTTCCATCCACGTGCGATCATCGGTCTTTTTTTTTTCGAACGTCGTGGGTACCATGCGAATGTGAGCGATGCTGCAAGGTATAATATTACTGCTGACAAATGTATCGCTCTTGCTGTTTGTTAGTCCGCAGGGATGGGGCGGCAACAGCGCAAAGGAGGGGCGCCATGAGATAATAAATGACCCCTGAAAATGATGGATAGCTCACCTGCACCTTTTCTGAGGCCGTCAAATTGCACCTGGTGAGATGTGCTTTGCCAAATTGCGTGCTATAATTGCAGATGTTAGTCAATATAAGTGTTTAACTAAACATTAGATAACATCAAATAGGTGTGCACTGATACATAGGTATACAGTTGCTGAGTGCTGTAAGCGGACTACATGCCATCTTTCAGTTTATCTTCATTACTATAAGCGATGCATGACATTTATCGTTTACATTGCACGAAAGTCATTATGCAATACATAATATAGTAATAGGCCGCAATGTTTAACACTCCTTTTGTACTCACACCTTTTGGCCTTCTGAGCACACTGCACGAATTTGTCCGATATCGCATCATTTTGTGATAATAAGGTTTGTCATGTTTGATTTGTTTTCGTTGCCACTTTTCAGTCCGCAGTTTTCTACATATAACGTCTTTGTCGCGGATGTCGAGTTCTGGGATCGTCAGCAGCACAAAAGAACGGACCACATGAGTATGACAGCTATCCGGTCGTGAAGAGACTGTGAAAGTTTATGTGTACACCAGGGGTGTGTCTTAGCGGCAAGGAGGAGACACCACTGCCTAGTGTCTTAGCTGCACTGTCATGAGGTGGGGGAAAGTCTCTATAGCATTTTATGTAGGTATGTTCAGGTAGTCAACATTTCTTAGGTGTTGATTACCGTCAACCGTGGAAGCCGTATGGCTACCCATCTACGCTGGAGTACGAAAAAACATCATCTCATAGTCAACATTTCTGTTATTGGCCGGACGTCTCCTCAGCAGGACGATCACTCCTCAGTAAATAATTCTGCAATGAGTTTTGTTCATTTCGACGTTCACGTTCACTTGACACCAGCCCCTCCTTCTGCACATGAATTAGACAGACTGGGCAATTGTGTTTTAAGTGACAAAGTTATCTGGTGCTGATGATTGCTGATTGCGGTATGCATTAATATTTTTATCTACCAGCGAATGACGAAAAACAAACAACTTCCAACTACTTTCAACATTGGGCGAATAAGAATGTACTCGTCGTAAGACAAGGCACCGCTGGGCGTTGGCTACCGGTCAATCAGGATTCCAAAAAGCTGCGTGCACTGCAGCATTCGCCCGCCCCTGGCACTGGACAGTGGTCAGTGCAGCGGTGAGCACTGGACGCCGCCGGCGACAGAGCGGTGGGCGGCGGCAGCGGCGGCGGCGGCGGCGCGAGCGACCCACGAGAGTCTAACGCTAGTCGGCGCCGGTCCGCGGTCGGTAGCGGCAGCGCGGAGCGAGAGCGATCGGTGACCGCCGAGCGGGGCAGACGGAGCACGGCGCGTGCGTCTGTGTGAGCGGGGGAGGGAGAGCTTTGTGAGCGTGAGTGAGAAGAGGGTAGTGGTGCTGAACTGCGTGCAGTGGTTGCGTTCGCAGCCATGTCCCGCACGGCGGCGCCGCCGCTGGACAAGACAGACAGCTTTGAGAAGCTGGACAAATTCACCTCACTGGAGGTCAGCTTTCCACAGAGGCAGCTACTACGCCACAGCCGCAAGAGCAGCTTCCCCGCCGCCTTCCACTCATCCGCGCAGGAGGTTCGCCCGCGGCGCAAGTCGAGCCACGTCGTTCCCTCCAGCGACCGAGTGGCAGTCCCTCGCTCCCGCAAGTTCAGCAATGTCAGTGACGTGGTGGCTCGCAAACTAAGCACGACAATCGGCTGGCGCACCCACAACATCCAGGAGATCGTGCACCAGTCCAAGAGCCTGGGCTCTCAGTACGTGCGGGCGCGTCTGAAGCGGAGCGGCGTGTTCCACAGGAAGCTGGGCCTGCAGCGGCTGAGCTCGCTGGCCAGTCTGCACGGCGGCGCCGAGATCTGTGACGTGTTCAGAGAGATGGTGCTGATCGGGGTGGAGCTGGAGCGTATGCACCCGTCTGTGTACACGGCCATCTCGAGACAGGTGAACATGGCCATCACGTCGGACAAGACGGTGCGCGCCGTGGTGAACTCGGTGGCCGTGGATCTGTTCCGATCGGAGGTCACGTGGGGTCGCATCATAGCGCTCTACTCGGTGGCAGGAGGACTGGCCGTCGAGTGTGTCAAACTCGGTGAGTACTCCACGGACGGCTACCGGGGCTGCAGGGTCGGGAGGGCATTTCTATGTATTTTCAAATCAATAACGGCACGCGCCTAACACCTGCAGTTCTATAGCTGTCCCATCGTCCTATTCCGTGTTCTCGTGTTTGGAGAACTTGGTCCGTAAGTGTCATGTAAATGTTGACATTTTTCACGCGACCGAGGAGGATGTTTGGTCTGTTTTAACATAGGGTGTTGGACGTCATACTGGAATTGTCACGTTTAACAATGTCTCCAAGTTGTCTCAACAAACAGTTAGGGCTGCTCTTTCAGTTTACTTATAATTTTTGACTCATGAGAGTGCTTCCCTTTTACGTTTGAGAATTGACACCCTGTTCGGACGGAAAATGTCACCCCGGAGTTTCCTGTTATATTTTCATACCCCGGAGAATCCTGTTGACCGACATTGAAAAGCGCACGCCTAATAGATAAGAGAAATACGCGTTCTATAATACCTATAGCTTAGCATGTAATATTTTCATCATGCTTCGACACATCATGTACTGAGACAAGACCATATTTCTCTGACAGTCCGGACGTCAAAGCATTGATCGTTGATCTAATTATGCACGACTGTTAACGCATGCCATTAAAAATCTCATTAGACGGGCTATCGATTCGTTACGCTTCTATCCAATAACCTATGGGCTATGACGATGAGCAATTGAGCGTGGGTTCTTCAATCATGCTTGTGAGCCTTCAATATTAATAACCTACCGACTTGATCGTAATGAAATTTAGTCTGTGTAGGTATGCGCTACCGACAAATAGCCAATATGCTGAGGCTACATTCAGGTCATAGCTATGAAGAGAGCTAAGGTTAAACATCAGTACAACGATTCTGCGTAGGTACTCAATTAAAGTTCTAAGCAATCTGGCAATAAACGGGATCTGGGATGCCATGTAGAAGATGAAATTAGAAGATAACTTTAGGTCAGATTGTGGCGAAAACAAACTGCGCAAAAACATGTCCAGATAAAGGATGTCGGCTGCGAGGGAAGTTCACAGATTCTCTCTTCTGTACGGGCCTGAAATTCCACCATGAGCAGGACGATAATTCTGTTACTGCACGCGTGGCGCGTACCCCTCCATTGTTTCTCATTGGCCAGAATCACGCGGCTTGGTGGGGGTCGCACGAACATCGTCATTCCAAACGGGCTCTCAGACCAGGGCAGGGGAATACCCGCCCAGATCAGCCAGTCGCGTGGATTCCGGATTATCTGATCTTGTCAGGTAATGCAGAACACAGGCTCAAATTGTGATGCTGTTATACAGTTTTCGCTGGAACTAAATAAAAGGTCAACTTAGACTTCGACCATATCCCTTTCCGAAGGTATGTGAAAGGCCAGATAACTTTTATCTGCTATATGGTTGCTCATGCTTGGTAGTCTCAACAAGCCATTGAACGCCATGCGGCAAACACCGGTGACATTTTTATAGGAGAGTATCGCAGCTATCAGTGGCGTTCACATACCGTCAGGCGTAATTAATGCATTTTGTTTACCATGGTATCAGACCACTATGCAAACAGTCTGAGATCTGGCAGCGGCATTTTTTGGCGCTCTATCGGAGGTAAGTCGTTATATATGCCCAGCCTGTAGGTATCTAAAAATACGGTGTAGGTACATATATGAAAACACGGATCAGGAAAGATTAACCCTCGCACGACCAGGCCATTTCTCATAACACGAACGACCAGGGGGGGGGGGTTGTTACGACCCCCCCTGGCGTTTCGAAACGGAAGGTCGTAGAGCTTAGCGGAAAAAACCAACGGATTGCTCTCAACGAGATCTCGCGATTGGTGGTATATTTTTTGGTCCTAGGTCAACATTTGACCTACTTTTGACCGGTCAAAGGTCAAATTTTCGGAAAAATAGACTTTTTTCAACTTTCGGCGGCGATTGCGGCAATACGGTGGGAGATATCGACTTGAAACCTTCTCTATCGTGTTCCTTAATCAATTCTCTATCGTTTGGTATGTATTTCGTTTCCCTAGCTCTAAAAATGGCGCGTTGGGAGCGCCGGAAGTCGGCAAGGTCACAGTCGGCGGCAGAAATTCGAGAAATCAAAATTTAAATTTTTGAAATCTGATTGTATTTTTGGATTTGGGAGGTCCATTTGCTCCCTATAGAAGCTAATATTGCTGCATATTCCCATTGAGGTGACAAGAATTAGCAAAATAGTGGTTCGGGCGCTTTTCAAAAATAGTACCGGACGCTGTTCCTCTTGTGACGTCATAACTCCGTGACCTGACCTGACCCGGTCAATTTTCTTGCACCACACGATAGCCAATGCTTGCCCCAACATGCATGGGAAGTTTCATTATGATCCATCAAACAATGTGGGTATCACCGGCAGAAAACCTAGGGATTCGGCGCACACTTTTGGTAACTGTCGGCCAGAGGCTGTACCTCTTATGACGTCATAACTCCGTGACCTGACATGACCCGATCAATTTTTTTTCGTCAAAAGATGCGCAACGGTTGCCCCAGAGGGTATTGAAAATTTCAGCCCGCTACGACAAGCCGTTTAGCGTGCACTTCGAAAAAACCTCAGGGGGGGTGATACAACCCCCCCCCCTAGGCGTTCTAGGGTTAAGGTGCATTCGTCAACTGACCGTTTCCTTCGCACAGTATAGGTATTGCTGCCGCACGCTTCATTGGCGACGATATCCCTGATATCGTAGCACCATTGACCTCCAGAGCAACGCACAATCTCTCATGAAATGTTTCTGCATACGAGTATGCCAACTCTCATTTCATTGGAGGAATCATGAATATACGAGCAGTCTTTTGAGGCTGTCAATAACAATCTGAATATCTTCTTAAATAGCATGTCGCCATGCATTCTTGACTGTCACCTAGAACGATATATTGTCGTCTGATCTCTAGTATTTGTTTACCATTCTCCACAAATCGCCATGGCGTACGACTCAACATGCATTTGTTAGCCGCGTCAGTCTCTGGTAGGATCGGTTTATCAATTTCATACGGCACTCAGCATCCGATCAGCCGGACGTAAAAACGCTTCGTTGAAGTCAATGTTTTAGTCGATGCACTTTTTTGGTTTCAATCAGGCGGGTCACGATTGCTTCTTGTTATACCTTTCAAGACATTCATTCTCGGAAAGAGATTCTGTAAAAACGCGAACACTTGTCCAGTTGCTTAACGACTCGATCGACCATTTTTTAATAAACTTGGATGACTGCATAGAACACAAGCTTACATAATTGTCACTGAAGGTCATTATTTGTTTTTGCCGAAAGGCGATGATTTTTTCACACCTAACACACCTAAGTGTAAGACAGTTCTCATCATTTCCGATCAGACACTGGCGGAGACACTAACGGCTCACTACCGCGCCACATCCGCCACGATCAGCGCCGCGTGACAGTTGTGGCGCGCCGGTCCGGCGGCTGAGAGACGTATCTGGCGCGTCCCGTCGCTCGGGCCCCTCACTATCGCCAAGAGATCGGAACCCAGAGCGAGCTACAGTGACCCTGCTGAGAGCTGAGGTGCCGTGCTGTCGTATACACTGTCTCGCTGCTTAGCTTAGGAAATTCCGCTACAAGTTATATCAATGTCAGAAGCATGTATGCAAATGGGAGAAGTGTAAAAAATGACTCTTGACTATGGAGATTACATCCACCATATTTGGTAAACTGTCTTTTAACGCAATCAGAAGTCGAGCCTCGCGCACACAATCAAGCAAAATGTCTGAACATGAGCGCCAAATCGTTTCACCGCCGTTCTTTCGATTCATGACGGAAAACCTCATATCGGCGCGGCCATGGGGCAGTGATGGAGGAGTGCGCTCTCCTGCCTAACTCTCAGAACATGACGGAGCGGCCCCGGTCCAGCACGGCGCCGGGCGCAGATGGGGCTCCGATACAGTGTGAGGCCGGCCGCCAGGGAGGTCATTAGAGGCTGGCAGGTCACACGGTGTCGGAGATGGAGTAGCGGCGGCGAGATGACCTCAGAGACCGAGTACCCACAGCGGCGCGGGCCGGCAGGTGAGGTGATGGTTCGATGGACAAGATGGTAGGCTGGTGGTTCGCCAAAAGAGACGAAAAGTTAGGTGATTGTGAAGTCATAAACTGTCTCAAAATGAGTTCATTAATTACTGCTGACCACATTTGATATATGCGATGTCATTTTTCCGGTGATAGCACATGTAGAGACACTGCACTGCATTGTTTTGTTAGACAGGAGACACTGCAGTATGTATTTCCTCTCCAGCAAAACACGGCCTCGGTAACGGTAAAGGACACAAGAACCCAGCTGTATCACTTCCCGTTTCAGTAGACTATTTCGGTGCATTCCAGCCCCGTTATTCATTGTCAGCTCACTGACGTGATAAAGCAAGCTCAGCCCAGTGTACCACAGCAGCAAGACTGAACAATGTTATCACCCTAGTCATATGATGATCAAACCTTAAACATAGTACCGGCATCTGTTATTGTCTGGAGTGCCGGCCGGCTATTGCCGGGGTCAGGCACTGCTTGTTTGTGTCACGGTGAAGTCTGACCCGTGCCACTCACTGAAACCCCGAACCCATATGGCCCGCTGCACCTGGTGCCGCTACAGGGCCAACGTCATTATTCGGCTGCTTGTGGGAAAGACGAACGACGATGGTTAAATGAATACTGAGCAGGTCTACCCGTAATGATGTGTCAGCTGTTCATGGACTGCTAATCAGCACCGGGGAATATGAAACTGGTATTTTGAGGATACAAGTTTGTCAGAGAAAGGCAGCCAACGCACTACTCGTATGCTAACAGCATCCCAGCGGTGAACTTCTTGTTATAACTTGGTAAGCCGATACAATTTTAAGACGATGTCACGGTGCAGTAGGTAAATGGTAAATTCATTATGCAATATAATGCAATATGCATGCTGCCTGTGCCATTGAAGCAGCGGTGCCTTGGTCCACTGTTTGAAGTGGTACGTCTCATTTCTCAAGGCTGTGCGGCGCGGTCTCACATTATTCGCACAATTACCCTTCGTTCACACGGGCGTATCCCACAAGAACCGCGCAATAATCGCTCACCGCCACTCGCCTCCGTCCAGCGCCCACAGTGGAAGTGTTTCCAGCTAAACAGTTGCTTTGGTTTCCGGAATGGATTCAGGCGCACATTGCACATGTGCAGCCAGCTGTACAGAGTGCATGACGCTGTGTAGATGGTTGCATTTTGTCACTTGGTTAAATATCTTGCGTAAATGATTGGCATTACGTGTACAACTTCACTCATTTGTGGCGATAATATTTCTAGTTGACTCATTTTGGAAAGCTTGAACTGAATTCCAAAGATTTAATCCATTTATATTTTACACATATACCTATCTTATGCACATCATGCACTCCGCGCAGCACGCCGCTGCGCGCTGCGCGTGCCTGCGTTCAGTGCACGGTTGGCTGTGCACTCGGCCGGTCTGGTGGACGGTGACCTGTGACCGGTGTCGTCTGTCTGTCCCGCGGTCACCGGCCACGTCTCAGTGCGGCACGCGCGTCCCAACAAAAACCCGCACATGCGACCGACGTCCGATCCGGTTTTCGTTCTGTGTTTTAGGACGCTGGTTGTGTGCGGTGCTGTGACTGTATCCAGGCGGCCACTTGATGACAGAGACAGCTATCACAGAAACAGTGGGGCGAAGGAATGCTTGTCCGCCATGAAATGTGGGGAAGGGGAGAGAGAAGTGAAGGAAGCTTGCTGGTGGAGTCCCTATTGAAACATACAGCCTTCTCTACAGCTGATATCTCCTTCTCTGTTCATCACAGTTCACTGCTCACTGCTTTTGAGCCCCTCTCCCCCTCTTTCTCTCTCTCTCTCTCTCTCTCTCTCTCTCTCTCTCTCTCTCTCTCTCTCTCTCTCTCTCTCTCTCTCTCTCTCTCTCTCTCTCTCTCTCTCTCTCTCTCTCTCTCTCTCTCTCTCTCTCTCTCTCTCTCTCTCTCTCTCTCTCTCTCTCTCTCTCTCTCTCTCTCTCTCTCTCTCTCTCTCTCTCTCTCTCTCTCTCTCCAATCGTCGCCTTGTGGAATCACCACTCAATACAACCGCGGTAGTCGGCGTGAGAACAGCTCTATTTAGCCAGCGCTGGAGCTGTATTGTCTCAGTCAGTCTGAAGTTCCGAGCCGTGACTGACAATCGTGACTGGTCTCCGCCACGGGACATTGTGTGCGAACGGTTCGGCCACGGACCGCAACATAGCTGTCACGGAACTGTCCCACGGACCGCATCATAGCTGTCACGGATCTATCCCACGGACGTACGGCTGTCACGAATCTGTCCCACGGACGTACGGCTGTCACGGAACTGTCCCACGGACGTACGGCTGTCACGGAACTGTCCCACGGCCGTACGGCTATCACGGAACTGTCCCACGGCCGTACGGCTATCACGGAACTGCCAAACTGTCACATACAGTGGCACTGCTCGAGGGTGACGGATCAGTCACTTTACCGGTATGCGACTGGTAGAGATGAATGGTGATATTTCATTTTGTATGGCTCCATGGACTCTGGATATGTCGAAAAATCCTCTCAAAAGACTCATATTAATAAATAAGCGCGGTATGTCCATAAGTGCATGGGTGTTTTAAACAAGGCAATGTGCGTTATACGAGTATGCCATGTTCCAGCTCACTCAAAGCGAAACCCACAACGCCAAGTGTTCCACCAATGCACGAAGCAGGCAGAAATGATTGGTCTCTTTGGGCTCCATCACGGTCCTCGCATTACAATCAGAGCTACAGGTCATATTTGTCGAGTCACCGTGAGCTCGGGTGAGTAGGATGTCACGAAGTGACAGACTCACGAAGGAATGCCCACGAACCGACTGAAAGAGGGCCGCCTGGCCGGCACAGTCATCTGATCTCACCGACACGGATCTTTGCAGGGGACGGATACAGGACCGGGTAGGTAATACAGGTGTTAATATGTACAATGTAAATCATAAATTGTACAATTTCGAGCTTATGACCAAAAACAGATGAGTGACAGCTGTGGTTATGTGCCTAACGCTTCCCATTGACATGCTATGCTCGGCCTTCGTCCATGTTCAACCATAGTCTATAGTCTACAGTGAGCAGGAGGATTGAAATATCGGTTCACAAACCGATAACAGTTGGATGACAGTGACAAATTGACCAGAAATACCTGACGGCGCAAGAGGCGATTGATTATGACTCACAAGTATGACGCGTCATTTATTACATTTGTGCTCCTTTCAGCGCATCTGCAGAGAAGCATGAGTTCAAATGGACTTGATTCTAGTAGGGTTTCTATAGTTTGACGTGACTTTATGTTACCGGATCCACCCGATGGTGCCAGCATTAACCGCTATCTCTGAGCTTCCTTAACAGCTTCAGTCATTACCCCCTTCACTCCATGGAAACTGCCCCAAATGGCTGGGTGTGGAGGTTTGGTGGAGCCATGCATACCAAAACCGTTGGCTGGAGGGATCCCGGACCAGGACCAACGACTGGTGCTACCACGAGCTCACCAGGACCAGTGGATAACAAACCATCGGTTCCAGGACCTGGGTCACCAGTCGACCGATACCAAGGCCGAGGGACCAGAGCCACGGTCTGTCGGTCCATTTCGAACACCGGTCGCTGCTAATGAGCCTGACGAGCTGCTGTGGCCGATCGGCCGGGCCCCGTGTGGTCCCGTCCGTCCCGTGACCGTGCCCAGCAGCGGCCCGTCAGCGGCGCCGGCAGGGGGCCCTGCTGATGGCGACGTCAATAAATATCAGCAGCCCACCGGCCCTCTCACTGATATCACGGCCACTCTCCGGGGCTGCCCGACCAGCAGCAGGCAGAGGGCTGACTGGAAGCGGTGAAATCTATGTCTGTAATGGAATGGCTTCTGGGAAGAATGAGTGATAAAGACGTGGTGCTGAACAGGTTTCGTGTCTGGAGATAATATTCATCACAGGCAGCCCTCACTTCGTTTCTAGTTCGGTGGGCAGTAACCACGCCACGGAAGCTAGCTTGGAATGAGCAGCAGGCTGGTCGTCATGCGTCGAAACCGTTACGGCTGAGGCCCTGTCGCGTTACTTCTGGGTTAATCCCCGTGTGTCACGCTGCTGTACTCGTAGATCATCCGTTTCTCTCCGTCCATGATACGCACGCGTCTGTAAGTACAGCGGCACGCACTGATGACTGGTCAGGACACAGTTGTCATTGTTCTGATTAATGAAGTCGGCAGCTTGAAGTCAACATAATTATACACCATTGGAAATGGCCGGTGGTTTGGTAATGTCTGTAATGTCATAATGCGTGGGACTTGGTCCGTAGGATTGTGCACCGGTGGTCAACTTTGTGGCCAACGCGATATTAGCGATGAAGCTGTGAGACGACACTGCTGCATAAGTATGTATATTCTTGGTAAGTGTCATACTATGGATCATAGATAACATGAATTCATGTTATCTATGTATGGATACATACCATTGGTTGTATAGAAAGTCAAAAGAGCCATTAAGCTATGACATCTTTTCTAGAGATGTCAGTCGGATACCAACTTTTTGGTATACCGATATTAAACCGATACCAACTTGGTATTTGGTATTTAAATCCTAGTGTGTTTGGTATTTTATTGGTATCATGAACCCTCACTAGTGTATAAGAGGCTGACAAATTGGTAAAAAGTTGGTATTTCCCTCATGTTTCCAAGTTGGTTTGGTCTCGGTATTTCCCCATGGTTTTGGTTGGTATTTAGTTTGGTATCGGTATTCCGATTTTCCGTAATTGACATCACTAATCTTTTTTGTTGGTCAATTTGGGTGTTGTTTCAGGTCTTTTATTTTTCATTCTGACTCAGATGTAGATCCTTTGAAAATTAGCATTAGGATTGCGACAACGTCGCATGTGTGTGCTCAATGTATAATTGATAAAAAGTTATAAATTATGTCAGTTTAAATAAAGTTCTCAAAGAAGCGCGGCTCTTTTATAAAGGAGTTCAGTTGCCTGTCGTGCAAAGTTCCCTTACTTGGACTACAAACGTGTTAATTCTCATCAGCTATAAATCTGATTTTATCTATAACAGCACATTAATTACGCCAAATAATTGATTGAAGTGTTTATCATTTGGCCCGTCCAGCCTGTCATTTGCCAAGATATTTGTCATTCGCATACCCGATGATTACACGTGCACCAGACAGATGTTTATAATTAGAGGCGTACTTGTGTATAGATATCACGTAACTGCTGGCATAAAGGCACCGTTTAAACCCCTTATTCGTTACCAAAATAAATCAACAGAATGAAATCACATACCAGCTGGCGACTGCTACCCGCCAAATGCAGCAAGGCTATAGAGAGACCGTCGACATTTGACCGGTGCCGCTTGACATTTGAGGGACCAAAATTTCCATGAACCATATGGAAATACGTGCTGAAGCAGCTATAGCACAGCCTTACATTCCTTATTTTAAGTTTTCAGCACAGGCCATTCATCACGAACTCCTGTCGTATCGACAGATCCAGAACGTCAAAGATACAGCTCAAACCGAGGCCACTAAATCATGCACAACGAGTCCGGCAATCGACTGTGGCCGCATTCTCCGCGCAGTCACGGACTCCTGACAAGATATATATGCAAATCCGCCTGGCCGGCCCTCAGTGCAGCTATCTCTATCTGTCCGATACAGCCCCTAGATTAGACTCTGCGGGGGCGCTGACACGTGTCAGTGGGGGCCGGGGGAGGGGGTAGGGGGCTCAGTAGCCAATCCCTGCTCCACAGCCCCGCATCGTGACGCGGCGGCTCGTTAGCGCTGTGTGACGTCACCGCGGGTTAATCGGTGACGTCACCTGAGGCTAATCACGGGTCACGGCTGATTATATTCTGCCTTATCACCGCCACGGGCTGGTCTCGTGGCGATCCACCCGGGCTGCTTCCGTCAGAGAGGAATGGTGTGGATGGGAGGGGCCGGCGGCACCTATATAATCGAAACATCTTTCGATCGTGCTCACGTAAACCTCGCGGATGCATCGGTCAGAACAGGATGGCTGTCATTAACCGGGAGTTATGTTAGCCCGATATGCATGCTTACGGCTCATATATGTTAGCCGAATGCTATACCTGTATCCTCCTGGCTGATGTATGGAGCTGGAGTGTTTCAGCACTAGCATTAGGCGCACGGTACATAGAATACTAGGTAACACCGGTTTGTCCGCTCAACACAGGGCCAATGGTCACCACTTTCTTCAGCTGACGTCTGTGACCTTGAGCTGACCTAGGGTTCTAAGCAGCTGACAATTTAGGCCATTTGGAACTCACTTGACAGCTGAAGAGCGTGATTTAAAATATGAATATTTGTCAGACACTGACAAAAGATATAATTCACCAGTCATTTTTGAAGCACATTCTGTCATAAATTAGCTGACTGCCTCTGGTCTTTCACACGGCAGAAAATGCAAGTCAAAATTATGAAGTCTTGAAGTAAACCAAACGCCTTAGATAGGGTAACTGTGGGGAAAACGCACCCCTGGGTTAAACGCCTCCCCTAAAAAAAAATCGTATTTCTTATCGACGGATAGGTGTTTTATCCTGTCTGTCAGAACAGCCAGCTGCTTGTTTACGTAGGTCTCTATTTCCGGTTCTGCGTCTTGAGGAGCAGCGTGGGTAGGTGCTGATGTTGGTTTTGGGTGTGGTTTTTGTTGTTTTTACAGAAGATTCCTAATATTTTGATGCCCTCTTTACATCACAAAACTTGCTATTGTGCACATCACTCAAAACTGCGTTTTATTGTCTTTCTGTTGAATGTATTATGCTGCGGCGTTAGTAGCGCGTTTTTTGTCAATATTTTGTTGACCGGAAATGGAGTGGATGGGGCAAGACGCCTACTCGATGCATGGGGCAAGACGCCCACTGGCGGATCCAGGGGGGGGCCACCGGGGCCATGGCCCCCCCCAAAAGCCTGAAAGGGGGGGCCAACATATCTTTTGGCCCCCCCCAAAACGCTTGAAGAAAAATTAATGTGAGACACTGGCGGATCCTGGGGGGGGTCCACGGGGTCATGACCCCCCCCAAAAGGTCTGAGAGGGTCATTTGACCCCCCCCAAAAGCCGAAGACCTAAATGCGCTATAGACGCCGTCTTGCATGCTCAAAATCACCTGTCAAACACTTCTGAGCTAATACCTTTGTTTTTCTGGATCGTGTTGCGTGAAAAGGCGTATTGAAGACCAGAATCTTACTCGTTTTTGTCTCAACCGTGCGAGCACCAGGGGATGATCCAGGAAAACTCCAAGGGGATGGTCATGAATTTAATTCGTGGTGCCCCTACCTATACGCAAAATTAAAAACTCAACGGATTTCGGTCACTTAATTTTGGTGATGTCCTATTTTCATTTTTTATTTTGTTTGTTTTATTTTTAGTGCCCCTGGGCCCTGGCAGGTCAAAATCACGTCTGAGGCGAAAGAAATTCACGGGAATCCCAAAAATCACGTCAGGACATTCAGGGCCCTCTGACCAGCCTGACAGCTAGGGCCCTTCTTACTTCCTGGGGCCTCCAGTGAATAACCGCTAGTGTCTGTGTCTGACCGCTAGGGCCCCTCTGACTCCTCAGTAGGTAGGAGGCCCTCTGTAGAGGAGGTCCTCTGTAGAAAGGAGGCCCTCAGTAGAGAGGAGGCCCCCTGTAGAGAGGAGACCCCTTTAAAGAGGAGGCCCTCTGTAGAGAGGAGACCTGCTGTAGAGAGAAGGCTCTATGTAGAGAGGAGGCCCTGTGTAGAGAGGAGGCCCTCTGTGGAAAGGAGACCGCCTGAATGCAGAAGGCCCTCTGAAGAGTGGAGACCCGCTGTAGAGAAGAGGCCCTCTGAAGAAAGGAGGCCCTCTGTAGAGAAGAGGCCCTCTGAAGAGAGGAGGCCCTTTGCAGAGATGAGGTCCTCTGGCTCTTTGAAGAGAGGAGGCCCTCTGTAAAGGAGGCCCTCTTAAAGGGAGAGACCCTCAGTAGAGAGGAAGCCCTCTGTAGAGAGGAGGCCCTGTAGCTTCTGTAGTTAAGAGGCCCTGTGAAAAGAGGAGGCCCGCAGTAGAGATCGGTGGTCCTCTGTAGAGAGGAGGCCCCCTCTGTGTTTTGACAAATGTTTTTGCAAATTTTTCGCGGCGCTTCGCGCCGCCGATTTATGTACATACGTACAGGTCAATACGAAATCTTGACTGTAATTACATAAACCAACCGTGTCAAATTGAATCAGAATTCATATGTGTGCTGTAAAGGAACTCCGGCTTGTACTGCAAGGCTAAAAGGGTGGTAAAATTTGTGTTTTGGAGCTGTGTTTCGACACATTCTTTTGCAAATTTTCTCGGCGCTTCGCGCCGCCGATTTATACACCAATCAATAAGAGAGAAATAACAGTGACTGTAATAACACCAACCGTGTCAAATTGAATCGGAATTCATATGTGTACTGTGAAGGAACTCCGGCTTGTACTAGCATGCTAAAAAGGTTGTAATATTTGTGTTTTAGAGCTGTGTTTTGACAACTTTTTTTTGCAAATTTTTGCGGCGCTTCGCGCCGCCGATTCATACACAGGTCAATAAGAGAGATCGTGACTGTATGCTACTATTTACTAATGCATTAGGCTAAAAGTGAGGTAACTATATCTACTTCTGGGTTTTTAAGTCGGTCGACCCGCCTCCCCCCCCCCCCCAGTAAAAAATCCGTGGCGACGCTCCTATATAGGTGGGTTTCACTAACTAAAACTACTGAGCCGAGTGACTTACGATAAAACTTCATCTTATAAACGACGAAGATCAAATGTCATTTTTTGATCTCGACATACTCGCTCCCTACCCCCCCCCCCCCCCCCGGTCGTCAGAATTCATTCACCAGACCTGGTATGTCGGCCGACTGGTGACCCCCCCCAAAACGACCCCCTAGATCCGCCCTTGATGTGAGATGGTTGCGTAGTAGATACCTACTAGAATCAGCAGCGTGATTCAATAGCGTAGAGAAAGTCAGGGGTGCGGGAACTACTTTCAGACTGGGGGGGGGGGGGGGGCACACCATAATAGAGATCAACCTAGGGTCCCCCCAAATCTAGTTTTTCACCGGTTTTAGGCCACTTATTTTTCATCTCTTGGCTTTTTCAACAAAAAAGAAAACATTTGCAAAAAGGGCGGTATTCCGTCTGAAAGTTGTGGTGGCACCGCCCCCCACTGGTGGATTCAGGGAGGGGGCCACCGGGGCCATGGCCCCCCAAAAGCCTGAAAGGGGGGCAAACATATCTTTTGGCCCCCCTCTCAAAACGCTTGAAGAAAAATTAATGTGAGAAGGTTGCGTACTGCGTAGTAGATACCTAAAAGTTAGAATCACCGGCGTGATTCAATAGCGTAGAGAAACTCAGGGGTGCGGGAACTACTTTCAGACTGGGGGGGGGGGGGGGGGCACACCATAACAGAGATCAACCTAGGGTCCCCCCGAATCTAGTTTTCTCACCGGTTTTGGGCCACTTATTTTTCATCCCTTGGCTTTTTTCAACAAAAAAAGAAAACATTTGCAAAAAATGGGGTATTCCGTCTGAAAGTTGTGGGGGCACCGCCCCCACGGCCCCATAGTTGGGGGATGGGCAAGCTGTCCCCACTGCCCCGGTTCCCGCGCCTATGGAGAAACTACCGGGTTTACTAGCTTCCTTCATAAAGTGTCGTCATGTCTCGTCGTCACCCGAGAAGGTCTTATTGCATACCTATCGATTGAACTGTCAAGTTAACAAACTTGCTCTGGCAGCCTGACCTGACATGACCCGGCAATTTTTCATTCACGGAATATGCGCAATAATTTTTTTTAGGAACGCTCACTGAGTTGGCGTTGAAAAGCTTGTTTTGTTTGGTAATTGTACAAGAAGCATATCAGGGACCTTTTTGTCCCTTCCCGTGAAACGGTAAAAGACTTATTTCGGTCAGAGCTCAGGCCAATCTCTAAGGGGTCAGTCGGGTCACTTATTTCTTAAAAGGGTCCTTACGGCATCCAAGGACCAATTCCGGCTTTTGAGTGCACCACATCAGCATTTGATGCTGCGACAGATGGTGAAATATGAATATATGTTACAGGCCGTATGAAAATTGTCCGTTTGCAAACGGCCTGGCCCAGTCAGGGCATATGAAACAGCCTGAAAACACCGGCCGTTTGCAAACCATGACCTGAAATATCAGACCGTTTGAAAACGGCCTAGTTAGTTTCGGCCTAGCGGATCCAGGGGGGCCACGGGGTCATGCCCCCAAGCCTGAAAGGGGGCAACATGTATTTTGGCCCCCAAAAACACTTAAGAAATATGAATGTGAGAAAGTACACTGAAAACAAGTTGAAAGAACGTAATGCAAAAGCATCTTAAAATATTCCACACTTAGGTTTTTTCGGTATTAGGGTAAACTGGCTTAGAGGCGAAGCAGAACGTCTGGTTCATGAAGAACACACACAGTGTTGTATGTACATAGACCGAAGACCCGTGCTGCTTCTTCGCGTGCAGTCTTAGCGGCCCCAGGGGGCTTCAACTCGACCAACACCGGTTCTTCTTCGTTCTCCCTAGTCACGTGATATTACGTCACACAAAGCGCGCGAAAGATAAACCCTTTGAAGGTTTTGCACGGACTAGCATCGGGTTTAAGAAGAAGGGGTTGTGGTTTAAACAGTGTAATGGCTTTCATCAAGACCACGCCCGCGTTACCACGTTCTAGCGTCCACCGGAAGCGATCGCCATTTTTCGATCGCGTTGGATCACGCTTTGTGCAGTGACGAGCGGCTGGTGCAAGATTGGGTGAATGGCAAGTAATCGAATATTGAAGAACTGAAATAAGGTTAATTTTTGGCTTGTCAAGTGTTGTGTATTATTTATATTACTTGTGATTGACAATGATAGCAATATCACAACGCTCTTGAAATGCATGGATGAATGCATTGGATGAAGAAAATTCACATGCAAGACCAATCAATGCAGTAAGTATTTATATGTTGTATAATTGCCCCATAGCTTAAATCATGCATGTGGTATTTAGACAAATCTTCCAAATGAAGATAAATCAGGAATAGAATCAGCTTGCCATTTTGGGATCAACTGATTTAGATATAAATTTGGCTGATTTTGATGAACACATGAATTCTTGCTGATTAGTACCTACAATATTTTATCTAGCTACACTTTATATGTTAAGTGCATTGACAGCATTATTTTATTTTTGGAGTAGGCTCATGGTGTCTGAAGTCAATCTAAGTTTCTTTACTCCCTGCCTGTTGAATAACGCATCTGCCCGACTCTTCATTCTAGGGGACGAGGCCATCTCCGCTCTGATTGAGGCCCCATGGAGTCTGAGGAGAGCGTCCTGGCGCGTGGAGACGTCGACATCGTCGAAAACGCTGGCTTGAAGCTGGTGGTGGAAGGAGAAACTGTATGTGATTTGGGAGAATGCGATATCGCCACCCGGCTGCTGACATGGGCGATAGCGCATACTGTGTTTGGGAAAACATCCACTTGCTAAAGCTAAAAATGTGTTCATATTTGTACCGTAGAAAGCAGCCCTGAGCGTGAAGGAATCAACCTGAATAATTAAACATGCCCGAAAGGCTCTGGAGTTCTTTGGCTTGGATGTGTAAGGCAAGTGACACAGCCGAGGGGAAAACGTTCTTGCAGGCTGATTGCGGGCTGATCGCAGGCTGAATGCGGGCTGGTTGCGGGCTGATCGCATGGGCTGGTTGCGGGCTGGTTGTTCCTGACTGGAGACTTGCAGGCTGATTGCTCAGAGTAAAGAGGAAGGTAATACATTTTAAGGCGTATCAAATACTGTGTTTGCGCAGCAGATGTGACGGCGCAGGTCGATAGCCATGCATGGGATGTTCAATGGACGAATGAACGGGGATTTTGCGGTATTGCAATAGAACTGAAAGGGTTCTACAACCGATATTCAGAACACAGGGTGGTTTCCCTATAAACCTCAGGGACTTCTTCACAGACCCTATGGGGTTCTTATCTAGGTGCTAGGAACGCTCTTATTATAAACCCTAAACCTCATAAGAGTCTTTGGAAGAATCGTGTGGATTCTTTTCATGAGAATGCAAAGCCGTCTACGTGAAGAACCATGGGGGTTCTGAAAAACGGTGGCATAACATTTTACCCCACAGGGGTCTAAATACCCCTGTACGTTCTCAACGTTCTTCCAAAGTGTTTTCAGTGTAGCGTAGTAGGTAGAAACTACCGTATCATTAAAAATATGTGAGCTTGAGTGTTGGTCTCGTCTTCACCCAAGAAGTTCTTATTGCATACTTTACCTCTCGATCGACGCGTGAAGTTATCGTGTAAGTTATCATGAATCCGATCGCGACGAAACTTTAGCACCCTCATGTTGACAAAGTCTGAAAATTTCATGACCCTGACCCAAGTGACCTTTGACCTGTGGCCTATTTCTCGAGACTATCCGTGCGTTCGGAGAGCATGGAATATTCACCGTCCCCTGGAATATTCCCCGTGCCGCGTTCGGAGGCGTATCTCTCTGAACGGCCAATCTCCGGGAATGTTCCGCGCGCATGGAGTATTCCACGGATTCCACGTGGAATGTGCCTCTCCGAACGCACCATATGTTTGGCCATGTTTGAGGCCATGTTTGGCCGGAATCGCGATTCCGCGTATGTCGGCTCACATTATCCGCTCGTTTACAGTCTTTTCGTGGTTTAAAACGCTCAAACATGTGAAATGATGTTGGTCCCAACCATTGTGGTAGGTGTCAATGTCACCTTAGGGTCAAGTCAGGTCATTGACCTTTGATGACCTCGGTGCACTTTTCCGAGTTTAACATGTTTCTAGGATAGTTTCGTTTAGCTGATTTTGAATTTAGCATTTAGCAACCATTTGAAAATTTACGAAGTAGTTTTGATGCCTTCGTATCATGTTACGTAGCTGCCAGTGGTAGTCGGACACCTGCTACACGGACGCCCATAAGTACTGGTTGACCTTGACCTGGTTGACCTGACCTGGCCTGCCCCGACATGGCCTAAAGGCATGAAGACATCATCTATGATCCAAACTAACATGAAATTCGTGATCAGAGGCCAGTTTTACCAAAAAATACCAGCCGGCCGCCGAAATAAAATATCCAGCCGAAAAAATAGACGCCACACAGCCACGAGTTTCACCAACAAAAAATTCCAGCCGACTTCGGACGGAAATTATTTGTCGCCGGTAGTCAGCTGATATTCTGTTACGATATCAAATTACGATATGTCAAGGAGGTTAATAAATCATTTAGAGCATGTTTTCAATCAAATTGAAGCGTGATTTCTAATGCAAATGCTATATACATTTCGAAATATTATTATCGTAAATTATTACATTATTTTCCAGAGTGATAACAACAAAGTAGAGCATTATCAACTTTCATATCTATATTAACATTCTGGTGCCCAGCAAAAGCCAATCAATACAAAACTACCAAATTGTAAACGTAGGTACGTCATTCATAAAGGTGACGTAAGGAAGCTTGTATTTAAGGCAAATTTAAGATGGATCTTTTTTCCTGTCAGCCTATTATATTAATTTTTACAATACCTTCAACTTGCTATGTACCTTTTTGTCTGTTTTTAGTCGCACCTTGTAGAAAATCATCGTGTAGACCGAGAACGCAATGAGTGGACCTCCACCTATGAGGTGGGGACTAGATGGGACCACTCCAGTGGCAGCGGAACACCTTCAATTAAGGGGGCACTGCCGACTTTTCGTCCCAAGTTCTTTCCATGCAACGCCCATAGGGCTTATATTAAAATGTCAAAATCAAAGGGGGGCACGGTGCCCCGGTGCCCTACCCGTTCTGCCGCCTATGAGTCCCGCTCCCGACAGATCCGGGAGCCGCACCTCTTTCCTAGCTTTCAAAAGAGCGGCAAAGAAGCGGTCAACATTGCTCCCAGAGACGCCACCTGAAGCTGGACGGACGACGGACAGTTCCGCAGCCGAGCGATTGAACTGCGGTGCTACGAGGCGGCTTCGCGTGCACTGCATTAGCACCTTCTAGCGGGAGTAAGAGGGCTAACGAACTCGCCAAGGCCTATATAAAGCATTGTGCCAAGGCGAGTGTCTTACCTTAGGAAAATACCTACCCAGATTAACTGCTGCACCGCGGTCATTGCAGGGCTGAGGGTGGTCGCTCGCTCCGCTTCGGCGAGGTGGATGTCAGACTGCCCGGCTAGGTGGTTTTAGCCGATATGCAGGCCCCGTTTGCCGGGCCCGGTCGAGAAGAAGGAACGCCACACAGCAAAGAATACTCGCTCCGGGCCCGCTACACTGGTCCAGCTCGTAAGTCGTAACAAATTAACAATACCTGCGCTAGCGTCGTCGACCGTCGTTCGACTGCGCCCAGTATCGCTCAGTGGAGAGTCCTGCCGAACTCCTCCGCGTGTGCCGAGATCATTCGTTGCGCGCGGACACAATCGTCCGACGGAGACCGCTCTGCATTATGATCGGGTGGTCACCACCTTGGTCGCCGGCTTTCACACCCAGCCGAGCCGTCTGGCTACGCCCCAAATGATCGTCTAAGCCTTTCGATTGGTTTGTAACTCGGGTCTAATATCGAAATGTTTGGGAGTTAGGACATGTTAAATCCGTGTTCATGAACAAACATACATTATGCAACTAAAACGCTTTACTTACTTTAACTTTTCTAGGCTGATGACAACGCATACATCTATTTCATTGCAATATTTCTAAAATGTAAATAAATCATGAACAATGAGCATAAAAAACAACAGCGATCCACTAGAAGCTAGTGTGGAAATCCACTGACGTAGGTCGCCTCGTACTGGCGCAGCTCGTAACTCGTCCAGCAGCGCCAGCGTCTCCCGCACCCGGCCGCCCGCCTGCACCATCAGCCGCTGGAAATTGCTGCGCTGCCGCTCCAACATTAGCTTGACCGCCTGGCCGGCCCGGCGGATGCGCGCCGTCCGACGCACGCAGTGTATGTACGTCTTCAACCGCGCCGGGATGTCGTACGACACGACCGCGTCCACGGCGTCCACGTCAATACCGCGCGCTATAGCCTCGAGCACACCAGCGCGGCCATCTCAGCTAGCGCGCGCCGCCGCCGGCACGCCGGCACTACCCCACAGAACTCAGTCACGCGCGCGCCCAGCACAGACAGCGGTAGCTCCAGCTGGTGCGCCACCTCGTTCCAGTTGACCAACACGAGCGAGCGTCGCCAGTCGGGCTGTCGGAGCAAATGGTGCATCACCAGCGGCTTCAGCGGCTGCGGCGCCACCACGTTGAACGACTCGCTCAGCTCGGCCGGCGTGGTGTCGGTGAACCTGCCGACGAACTGACCGGGCAGTACGACGGCGGCGGCCGCCGTGCCGACCACCAGCAGTCGCGGCTGGAACAGCGACATTCGCTCCAGCTTCTCCGGCCTCCGGGTTCTGTGACAGGGTGGCCAAGAATGGCAGCTTCTGAAGCGGTAGGTGAGGCGCGCAGACGGCGGCGGCCGTCAGCCGGCCGGCGATGCAGGGCGGCGGGCCGTGGCCGCCGCCACCCGCTCCACCGCTTTCAGCCAGCCCGTCTCGGCCATCTCGATCACCCGGTCGGCTTCGTCGATCACCAGGTAGCGCAGGTGCGGTAGCGAGAAGCCCTCGGCGCTGGTTATGTGATCCATCAGCCAGCCGGGAGTGCTCACCACGATCAGCCAGGGAGGCCGGGCCGCGCGGCCCCACCGCCACCAGTTGGCGCCGCCTCGTGCCACTGTGTCTCCACCCAGCAGCTGGACGCAGAGCGGCGTGTCGGCGTCGTACTGGCGGAACACGGCGGGCACCGAGCGGCCGGCCGGCGCCGAGACTCAGAGGTCGGCCGGTGGCAGTGGCGACTCTGCGGCCGCCAGCAGCTCGGGCAGCACGGTCACCTGCACCAGGAACACCTGTTCGATGCCCTCGGCGGCCAGCCGGGCGCACAGCTCGGGGCAGAGCGCCGGCAGATTGGCCGGCGCCGGCCGCCGGTCGCCAATCGGCTGCAGGTGCGCCAGCCAGTCGGGCAGCGCACGCGGTGCACGGTCTGTCGGCTCGAGCGCTCCACCTCGTCCAGCACGGTGAAGTCGTCAGCGGCGGCGTCTCCGTCCGACTCGGAGGTGTCCTCACTGTCGTTATTGGCGACGGCGGCTGCCGCTGTGCGCTCAGTCAGGTCGGCCATCACAGCAACACTCGCCGATGATTGGCGTCATCGAAACCGTCGGACGATGGTGGATTCATCACCGTTTTTGCAGCAGAGACTGGAAAAACCTCAGCAATAAACAAGGAAAACCTTACAACATGCCACAGCCTGCAATTGTGCATATTGTTATTATATTTCTCACATGACAGAAAATATTGGCTGCTTTATTCTAGGAACTGGCATGAAAAACATAAGCTAAAATCAAGCTAAGTGAATTATTATTGTATTTCAACATGAGACTGGGAAAAAATCCTTGTCACTGTCAACATGACCAGTGTAACGGATGGGCTGCATGAACATTTCGGCGCATGATCTGAAAACTCTGTGAGCAGAAATTTCAGCGCCGAGGTGAACAAATAACATTTTGGCCGCAATTTGCCTGGTGCTTCCACAATTTTGCAAAACCAACTCACAATACTTACAGCCAGTTTTAACATGATCCCTGCATGACTCATGCATGCAAGATACACATGCATTCAATATCAGCACAATGCACACACAACAGTTATGGATTCATTTACATTTTACAACATTACTATTATTTTCTTTTCCTTCAATATTGGCAGCATGACTTGCTGAGCTCAGTGGCACAATCTTATGACAGCAAGTTTGTTCGGCTTCGCAACCATGCAAACTTTGCACGTTTGGCTTCAAAAACAAGCCTTTATACATTTCTTTCATGCTATTCAATTTCTTTTTTTTAAATTTACTGTCATTGATCTTGAAAATCTTGCCATTTTAGTCTTAGCCATGTCAATTGCACCTTCCCTATTCCGCACAGCTCAAGTAAGTTCCACCCAAAAGTAGTAGTGGTATCAGTAGTTGGCGCCTTGCATTGTCAAATGTAGCTGAATATGTGAAAACAGTGACATATTTATTTAAAATCTTGAGTCCAATGAGCCTACCCTCTCTGCCTCTCCTTCCAGCATTTGTTCAAGCACCTTCAATTTTCGAAAATGATCTTCCATCATTATTTTCCACTTCCATGCGACTCGCACGAGCAATGAACTTGTAAGCTGTCCACTAGTTAATAATGTGCTATCATCTTGCTGTTGGGTGCTTGTAGCAAAAAGATAATATAAACGAAAAAACTAACACAACACCAAACACCAGTCTTGTTGGTTCCTTTTGGTCCTGCCTGGTGACAAAGGCTCTTTCTTTACGCAATATCATCAGTATTCCTCTTCTAATCTTGAAGTCCAGGCTTTACAAATTGGCCATGAATGATACTAAATTATTATATCAACTGGGAAGCGCAAATCACGATAATTAGTAACAAATGAGGCCAATTGTTCCAACACGACATCAAAAAAATAGACGGGGTCCCCCGTCTATTTTTTTGGCTGTTTTTCTACAAATAATGGCGCAAAATAACACTCCATTAATGCCGCATTTGCCGTTGGTGAAACTCGTTGGCTATTTTTCTGGCTGATACTTTTTCACGCCGGCGGATATTTTCTCGCCTGGTTGGTGAAACTCGTCGGCTGGTTTTTGACAGAAAAATTGCGCCGGGCTGCTATTTTTCTGTTGGTAAAACTGGCCTCTGCACAAAAAATCTATTACAGCCTTACTTTAGGAGGTTCTGACAGGCCCTGATTTTCCCGTCTTTTGGGTCTGTGACCTGACCTGGGCGGTGTTTCACGGCACGCTGCCAGCGCTGTTGGCACTTTTGGTTTCCATGGAGACATCAACTAGCCTATACCTACAACACTACCGAAGGTTGACCTTAGCTCGCGGAATGCGCTGGCAGCGGCTGGCAGCGCGACCGTGAAACACCGTCCTGGAAGGTCAACCAATGACCAAGGACCTTAAAATCGGGTATCATCGGCTTCCTCTCGTCACTCACAGGCAACACACTCGTTTTTTCCGCGAGCTCTAGCTTGATCAGGGGCCGAACGGCAGAGAGGTTCAACCGACACCTCCCAGCCCGCGAAGGCTGCGCCAAGCACCGACCCGGAGCGGTGGTCGACAAAAGCAATTTGAAGTGTTTTCAAAGTAATATTAAGGCACGGGTTGAGTGGGCTACCATTTCTCTCTCTATTTTTTTTTTTTAGTTTAAAAAATTACCGTTTCAGGGCTGTGACGAAAAATAAGTGGCCTAAATCCGATGAGAAAACAGGATTTGGGGGTACCCTAGGTTTGGCTCCTTGCACGAGTTGGCCCCCCCCAAAACGCAAGTCTGGATCCGCCAGTGAAGACGCCCCCAGGTTTCTGAAAGGGGGGCGTTTTGCACGGTGGTGAGAGTGCAGGGTAGCGCCCTGTAGGTCGGGGCCGAAAAGGCCTCTCCCTGTCCTTTTTTGCTGATATATCCTAAACGACTGCAGATATCGTCACAAAACTTTGGATGACTCCTCTGGGCATCCATTTTGCACATTGCAACAAAATTTTATTCCAAAGGCTATGATAGGTTGACCACAAATGACGTCAGAATGACGTCAAGTTCTGCCATGTTCATCATTTTCTGTTGATGGATGGGGTGGGGGCGCTTTGCACATGGGTGTGGGCGTATTACCCAGGGTATGGGGCAAAACGCCCTTTTGTAAGGGTATGCGAAAATCTTTTTGGGGGGTTAAATACCACACGCAGGTGTCTTTTCTTGGTCTCAAAACGTAGTAAAAAGAATGAGCTACATGATGGTGCCCAAAGGTTTAAGTAATCTGTGTTGGGTTGAGTGTCAGAAGGTTTCGCGCTTAAGGGGGGCGTTTTTGACCCATTCACCCTACACACGGTCGTTTCTCTCAGAGCATTACGGACACTGCGGGAAAATAAGAGAGAGTCGGACTCTACAAATGAATGAATTTGGCAGAAAAATAGCAGTATTTTTTGCTGTGGAAATGTTGACTTTGAAAACATTGGCCATCAACTTTAAAATTGCCCCGAAGTCTGAAAATGTGTGAATAGACAAAGTAAGCAATCTTGCTGTTTTTGCCCAAGCTTGTTCATTATTTAGAGAGATTTGATGCGAAAATGCACTGATAAATACTTTTGAAGGCGAGGTTTCGATCAGTGAATTAATTTTGATTTTTAAGACAACGCTAGTCCCACTTTTTCTTCCATAAAAATATTTTTGTCGATTTCTCAATAATTCTTTTATGCGTCATTGCTTTAAAAATAAAGAGAGTCGGACCGCAATTTTCTCAAAATGACTAAATACGCTCAATATCTACCTAAATCAATCAACAGATTGGCCGGACTTATTGGCTAAATATGTTTAAATTGCATTTTTCTTATCTTCTGCAGAATTTCCTGCAAAATTTTACTGTAGTGTGAGCTGCGTTTCCTGCAGATTCTATTCACAGACCAATGGGAGACCAGTATTTCCTCATCAACAGGTTTATTCGCCTTCAATTGGTCTAGCGGGTGTTTTTCGCATGCGCAGCTTATGTCACAGCTGCGTAAGAACACGTTCGCTTACAAATCATTCTAGGCATTTCTTTTAGGAACATCAACATCAAAGGCAAATCAAAGGGAGCAAAGTATGCTTCGTATGGATTGCCGGATCGGGATTATCGTCGCTAATAGTAATTATTTGTTTTCAGATTTTCATTCGGAGTGGTGTAATGCACGCACGGCTGTTGATTTTCATTTTAATTGCCTGAGCTGGTTCCTGAGCCGTCACAGATAGCAGGATGCCGTGTGAAGCATCTTGACCTGACAGGAAGGTGGGTACCCTGACCCCTAGCTTAATATTAATCTCAGATGAAGCCCGTATAAATGTCTAAAAGCTTCAGTTCAAAACTCACCTACATATGACCTAACATAACCTGAAATAACAAGACATGCTAGCAGTGTCCCAAAATTTGCCAGTTTGGGTGAGAGTGGGAAATGACATCCAAATCAAAATCAAAATAATTTTCCGCTCCCACCACCAACTTTCCAGAACAATTTTTCACTCCCTATTTTACAAATAAAGTGCATCTGTGGGTACCTTTTACCTCCCTCCATTTTCGATTCAATTATCTTTTAAAGCAACTCCCACATCCTTCAACATTCAGAAATACATGGTTGATCCCTGTTTTCCGCTCTCTTTTTTGTGCCTTTCTGACTGGCATTTTTCCACTCTCAGCCCTCTTTCTAGTGACGAATATTCCCCTCCGACACCCAAGCTGAAATATAATGCTAGCAGTGTCCCAAAATTTGTCCCAAAACTGTTTAACAAACAGTATGACCATTTTTGGGTTCATCATCTTCTTAACAAATACCCAACTTTCAACCTTTCAGCATACCTACATCCTACCAAACTAAACCCTACAACCTACAACCAACACAGCCTAGGTATCAACCTACTCGCTGTAAGTGCAAGGGTTAAAAGTGTTGACTTGATGCACATCATGCAATGTTTTTTCCATGGGCTTAGGAACCTCATGTTAAGTGGGGGGGGGGGGGAGGCAGGGAACTTCAATGTCACTTTGTGTGAACCCCTTATGAAGAAATTTTTATCAGTTTTGTGCTCATCTCACCTTGCCAAACCATTTCCTGCGCTTAGTTCTTTTTTTTTTTTTTTTTTTTTTTCTACACCGCCACCCATTATCAGGTGACCAGGAGTGCCCCCTCCCTCTATCCCAACGACACACAGAACCTTACGTTAACACCACCAGGAAAATAATGAAGACAATTGTCGCGGCACTCCCAGCTAGGAAATGAAACAAACTCAAGGAAGCAAAAAACGAGACACATTATCATGCTGTTAGTATAAAGGTGTAAGAGAAGGCATAGTAGTCATAACTGAAAACAGTTAGTGACTAGTTTCTAATTCCCAGGAGTACACATTCGTTCATACATCCACACAGGAGCAGTGTTAGAAGGATTCAGATGAAGGGAATCATGCATTCAGGGGTATTATATACAAATCTGCTGGTCAGTGTTCAAGCTGGGTCATTTACTGAATCTCCGTTGTTTTGCCCAGCTAAGCGAGGCTTGTTGCTGGGCAACCAACGGAGATCAGTTTCATGAGAATGAGTGGTTATGTAGAGTATGCGAGGGAAATGAAATGAAATGAAATGAAAACAAAAAAAAAATATACTAGTAATAATAATAATAATAACAATAAAAATAATAATAATAATAATAATAATAATAATAATAATAATAATAATAATAATAATAATAATAATAATGAATAAGAGTAAAAAATAATAAAAATAATAATAAAAATAATAATAGATAAAAACAATGGTGAAGAAAAATAAACCATGGGGTAAGAGTAAAGATATCATGATAGTGCACCATGTGATTTATAGTTTTCGTAATGTTACGAACCTCCACAATATACTTAATGTGAGAGTATTGTATTACATAATCAATACTGGCTCAAAAAGTAGTTTTTTGTTAGTCTTTTTATTGTGTGTTTTGAATGAGGCACCAGAGGCACAGCAGGGTAAACGGGGACCATTATCTGATTCCACAGCCTTGGACCAGCCCATGAGATTGTGTGTGTTTTATATAATTTGTACGAAAATATTTCTTTGAAGTGTTTGTTATAACGACTGTTTCTATTTTGTTCTACTCTCTCAAATAATTCATCAATCGAAAGTGGTAAGATTCCTTGAATCTTTTTATGTAGTAGTAACAACATCTGTTGTCGCCCGATGTCCTGGATACGAAGAAGTTTAAATTTTTTGAAGATTGGTGCAGTGTGCGCTAATCTACATTGGCCGTCTATTAATCTAACGACACGCTTCTGTATTTTGTCTAATTCACCTAGGTTTGTTATGTACGTATTACTGTAGATAAAGCAGCAATAATTAACGTGAGACAGAAAGAGTGAGTTGTAGAGTAATAACAAATGTTTACTGTCCAGGAAAAATTTCAATTTAAACATAATACCTACATTTCTCGACAGTACTTTCTGGAGTTTGGAGATATGAGTTCTCCACTTCATATCCTCATCTATGAAAATACCAAGATATTTAACAGTATTAGTACGTTGTAATATCACACCATTCAGTTCGATTCGCAATTCAAGTTGTCGTTTCTTGTTCGTGTATATCTGATAATATGTTTTATCAGCATTGAGAGACAGTTGGTTAGAAGTAAACCATTCAGCTACCTTTGGCATCAAGGTATTTAATCTTGTTTGTAAAATATGCTCACTTTCCCCTTCTATTAAAATAGCAGTGTCATCAGCATATAAGAGTGTACTTATGTGTTCACCACATATCAAAGGGAGATCATTTATATAAAGTATAAACAGAAGTGGTCCCAAAATTGATCCCTGAGGGACTCCAATATCAATTGGAAGGAAGGATGAACGCATGCCATTTATTTCCACACACTGGGTACGGTCACTGAGATATGAGTGAAACATCATATGGGCATCTTCAGAAATACCGTACTGAAGTAATTTTCTAAGAAGAATTTCCTTGTCAACAGTATCAAATGCTTTACGTAAATCGAGATAAATGCCGCACATGTTCGAATCACTTTCAAACGCACTTATGATTTTGTCTTGTAATAACACTATAGGCATGTATGTACTCATGCCAGATCTAAAGCCAAACTGTTTGTCACTGATAATTTGGTTCAAGAATAAGTGTTGGCTTAAACGAGCATATATTATCTTTTCTAATAGCTTAGAAATAACTGGAAGTAACGATATTGGTCTATAGTTACTAAAAATATGTTTGTCGCCGGCTTTATAAATTGGTTTTATAACTGCTTGTTTTAATAATGTTGGAAAGACACTATTCTCAAGACACAGATTTAAAAAATGTACAATTTGTACCATTATAGCACTGAATGTTGATTTAAATATTTTGGTATTTATTTTATCATGACCACCTCCCACATTTCGCATATCATGAACAATCTTCTTTACTTCTTCCTCATCTGTTCTACACAATTCACGTAGCGGAGTTCCTACAAAGTTAGGAAGATAATCTATCGGATCTGTATTTAAATAAAAATAAAGATCATACTTTATAAAATGGCTGAAAAGTGGGGGGCATGGCTCCCTCGGCCCCCCGATCCTACGCCTGTTTTTTTTCTTCATGATACAAATCATCCAGATTCATATGAGAAGGGTAGGTAGCTAGCTACAAAACCAATGCCTCAATCGTTTGTTGTTTTCTTACAAAAGTCCCTCCTCTGCCAATCTCACTAAACTATCTACTGTCACAAGGCAGTGTGTATCAATATTTATCAACTCTGTGCATACAATATATTTCCATTTGCCAATCACACATCGTTTTTTTTTTACAGGTTTTCCGGTTATGACTGAGGCCGGCATCTTACCTGCTCTGGCTACGCCAATGCCGAGGACCGGAGAGCCAACCCCTTTGAGGCGTGAGCTCTGTGGCGTGGCTCGAGTGATCATCAGCTTCTGACGGCTACGGCGCCGTCAACCTGGTTGAATAGCTGAGGCCTGGGCGAGGGTGCCCTCAGTACGGTGACCAATCGGTTACGTCCGAGGGGCGCTCGAACACGCTGCCGCCGCGTGGCTGCCGGCGGCCGCCCCCTTCGCACGTGAAGCTCCTGGAGCGGGAAATGCGAGAGGCGGCCGCATTATCACCTGGTGTCCGCGCTCGACACCGTGCCACGCACCAATGGCGGAAGCCCGACTTTCTCCGATGGAGGAGAGAAGCTGGACGCTGGCTGCCAGGCTGCTGGGGGAGGGCGCTGGCTCTGCCACCAGGGGACCTCCTGCGCGCGACCGCCGAGGCCTCGGCGCCAGCGAATCCCACGGTGGCAACAGACGGCTGGCGTCACCTTCCGGTTGGACGTGTGCCTGATCCGGGCTGGGGGCTAAGGAGGCGGAAAGGGAAAGCGTGGCTACGCTGCACCTCGCGTCCCTGCCGCTGTGTGCTGTCCGGCTTTGGACGGACGGACTTGCGGAGGGCGGAGTCTTCAGGGGCTGGGTGGGAGCCGTGCTGGTCTGGCCGGACGAAGAGGCCGAGGAACTGCAGGCCCCGATCGGACAGCTGTGCTATAGCTACCGCGCGGAGATGGTGGCGCTGGTGACCGGTCCGGAGACCCTACTCGGAAGAGACAGAGACCAGGACCTGCGGTCCGTATCTAACTATTTGCTAACTGTGCGGTGGTGCTGGTGTAGTGCAGCATCTTTGAATGAATAGTTGCATTTCGCGATTAAATAGCTGTTATTTTTCAGCGTGGGTGGCGTGACGAACAATGTGGCATCTGTTAGTCACTTCTGCGGCCGCCAGTATTCCCTACTCGAAGGCGGGCGCGCTGTTTGGCTTGGCCCGCCAGGATGTTCCCATTATGTGTCTAGGACAGAGCGGATATATTCATGTTCATTTAATGCACAAAGATCTGTTACATATTTGTTTGAAGTTTTATTTTAAGTTGACGATTGCGTAGGGCAGATTCATCTTCTCTATTTCATTTCTTTTTCATATTTGTTATAAGTGTCCTAGTCCGGCTTGGTTGTCATCTGTATTCGTGATGTATTTTATTTTACGAACATGCTGGTGATCACTGCAATACACTTTTTGTTAATAATGCTGCTTTAGATCTGATCCTTTGTGGTATGTCTTGATTGTACGACTGCGATAGTGATTTTTCCTCACCAAAATATGCAGGTAACCAATGTAATTGCTGCCAATATCTAAAAAAACATCAAGTTCCTAAAGGTGGCCTAGTACTACGTAACTGGAAACCCAATAGGACATGGAATTTTGTGAAGCAAAACTACGGAAGTGAGGCTGGCCAATGGCCATGCCATTATCTAGTGAGAGATGTCTAGCCTTTCTTCAGCCGCCAAGACTTCGACAGACTATCCCCGGGTTCGGTGTCTCTCGGAGCACGAAGATTCTACGTCGTCCGGCCAATCCCGTTTAAGGTCAGCGGGGGCTTGGCTGTGGTTATGGAACGGGACTGGCCGTCCGAGAGACTCCGAACCTGAGGTATGTTGCAGTACCCATAGGCGGCGGAACGGGGAGGGCACCGGGGCACCGTGCCCTCTTTGATTTTGGCATTTTAACATTAGCCCTATGGGCGTTGCATGGAAAGAATGGGACCAAAAGTCGGCGGTGCCCCCCCCCCCTTAACTGAAGGTGTTCCGCCGCTACTGAGCACAGCCATGTCGACCGGGTGTCGTCGCAAGCCGCCCCACTCGACGAGAACAAATTGAACCGTCCCGTCCTAGGCTGACTAGGCTTAGCTAGGTGGCAGCACAGTCGCGCCGGCAGGGGGCAGTGCCACAACCAGCCGACTGACATTTTCGTGTGACGTCAGAACCGGTGCCTCCCTGATTAGGCGCGATCCCCGGCTCCTGATGCTCCATTGAGTTATTGAAGCGGCGGCGAGTCCTGTGGATCCGCCTCTACTAAATCGGTGCAAATTTTAGAGGTGTTTATCGCCCGGCTGGCTCGAGTTGAACGTTGATGGCATAGCCCGAATCGCCTACCTGAATTAGGACTATGTCGTAGCCATTTATATCAGAAAAATATATAGACTCTGTTTTTTGCCTGTGAGTTTACGGTCACGGCCGCATTTACCATATATATAATGAAAATAAAACATTTCACTATCATTCCGAGTCGATTTAAGCATTTCCTAAAGCAAGTCATGAGATAACTTTCAAACCACCCAAATAGAAGGTTAAAACGTGTTCACACAGACAAGGTAACATAACAACTGCATGAACTGCTGGTTAGTCCCCCATTGTCCCACTCACACATCGTCCTTAGCGTACCCCGGTTATTCTCTCATAGCGTCCGTTCTACTGTACACACCTGTCATTAAAACGCCCCAGCCCAGCCTTCAAATATTTCACCATGTCCGGTAGCTGCCGCCCATGGTCGACATCACGAACCGATCCCCCCCCCCCCCCCCCCGGCGGCTGGTGGGAGGGGGAGAAAAGTACCGCACGTCACGCACCCTCCCCCGACCCGGGCTGGTTGGAGGGGTGATTCAGTGCGTCCCATCCGTGCCCATCTACCAGATTGATGACAGTGATAACTCGCCGGCCGAGAGCAAAGAGTTGTGGTGGTGGGACTGGGAGGAGCGGGATAGGACGGCGAGAGGACAGGCGGGAAGAGGCTGTGGATAATGAGTGACTGACAGCTTTTCGTGTCGTCGTGGTGATTTCAGAATAGAAAATGTGTGTATACTGGTAACACGTTATTCATTTATATGTAACATGCAAAAAATAAAAATAAAATAAAAGGTACCAGTCTTTCAAAAACCACCAACCTGAAAAATATGGTAATACAGCAGCAGCGTCTCAGATATAGTCGGTGCCTATATGCCAATAACCTTTCTCAAAGAGCCGCTAACGTTTCACTTACCAATCACAGCGCGCAAACGTGCTGACTCCAGGCGTGCCTCGTACCACCCTTGTGGCGCAGTTGGCAAGTGCGTTCACGTTTGGTGTGGGAGGTCCTTGGATCAAAGCTGACCTCTGGCAGCGTTTTCCTCGGCCGGCTCCTACCCAGGAGATGGCAGTAACTGGGGAGTGTTCGCTCGGTCGTGGGGATTACCGCTGTGCCAGCCAGCGCCCCCGGCCGCAGGTACACGGGCCTGATCCGCCTTTAAACAGATCCTTCGGTCCGGTGACATGTCCCGAGGGCACGGCCTCGCTTCATGTTCCGGAGCAGCCCTCTGACCTGCCGGGCCCGAGAAATCGGGATAGCCCCAGCGTGCGCACCAGTGCGGTGCCACCTGGGGTGCGTGACAGGAAGCGTGCGGTCAAGGCTGTCCCGCGTAGCGGGTGCCGAAAACGATTCGTACCACTGCCGTGTATATAGTGTACTAACCTAGTATGAATGTGTGCTACTAACGACAAAAGCCCGGGTCGGGCAACAAAAATATTTTATAAAAAAAGGCATGCCTCGTGGCACAGCAATGAAACTAGCAACCATACCAACTTGAACACAAACCCGAGACTTCAATAGCGTCCGTATACGACCGAAATAGCCATGCCACATGAACAGTACGTGCTTTGAAACAGTGTCTGGCGCGCGTCCAGACACAGGTGACGGGCAGAACGTGTCTGGGAGCCGGCGAGCCCCGGTGGGCGGTCACGTGACCGTCAGCTGGGGGTCCTCTGACTGGGGGTGTCACATGACAGACCTCCCAGAGAGTGGGTCGCAGTGTGTTCCGGGCCTAAAAGCACGAACTGTTTCTGCTCGGTTGCACTGAAAACGGCAGGAGGTCTAAAGCCAAAGTGTTGGCGAATTTGTCAATGTTGGCGGCAATCAGAATTGATATAGGAGGTCCCGGCGGAGAAACTGAGGCAAAAAGAGGCTCACCTTTGTGCGTGGAGGTGTCGTTCGACATAAATCGATGGCCTATATAAAGACCCACCACACATCCCATAAACTTTGTAAATCATCCACAAAATGCAGCGCGTTTGACTTTGTGATGCTAATGGGAGTAAATGACACCTCTCCATTCGCATCTGTTTTAAGCCCAGTCACGGAATGTTTGATTTTCACAATTTATTCCTCGTGATGCCTAACAATATTTGACGGACCGTCCAATTACACCTCTCTCTGCCCTTCTATCTCATTTCCCAATCTGGCGTAAACTACCCGACCCAGCCCACTATCATCGCGGCAGGCTGTTATTACTGGACCGATCCTCGCCCATATTTAGAGTCGAGATCAATGCTACAGTACAATTATGGATGCTGGTGCGCGAGCAAACGCCCATTAAGTCTGCGGGATAGCGTATTAGTTATTATGGATTCACAAAACTGAAGCAGTTACCATCCCACCTGCAGGTTTGAATTGTTCCTCGGTGGAAAATCCATGCATTTTGACTGATAATAACATATGTCTAGGCTAGCCATCAGCAGAACAAGAATGATTCCGGGCCATATTTGTAAATTGCAGCTCAAATGGCAAAATGAGTATGTAGGTTCTGAAATATTTGTCTGATGTTGTTAGGCACCCACTGGTTTGTTCGCAATGTATGATACCATAACTGTCACGTCCCTGTTTATATAGTTTATATCTGAGGTCTGCCTAACCGCCAATAGCCAGCTTCGCATAGCGCTATCTTGCATATGTCATTCATCAAACCATCGTTTATGACTGTGCGTAGATTTGTATA